>NC_079189.1:462935307-463665307 GCF_029499605.1 Hyla sarda | reverse complement strand
ACGGAATCTCCACAGTAGAAAATCTGCAGCAGATTACATTGATTCTGACATGGCGGAAACTCTCTGTAAACCTGCCCATGTGAACGTACCATAAGGGTCAGTTCACACATGCATATTTTCTGCTGCAGATTTTACTACCCACTGAAGTCAATGGGCAGCAAAATCTGCTGAAACAGACTTCAATGGGGTCTGCGCTATTTTTCCGCAGAAGATTCCTCTGCCAGAAAAAACTGCACGGACGCTTACATTTAAACTCGCAGCGAGAAACACACTGATTTTGCTAGCTAATCCACTCGTGTAAACAAACCCTAAGATGATGATCACACGGCGGAAATACTGCTATTCTACCAAATTCCATTCTGCAAAAGTTGCTGCAGAAGTTTTGCAGTTTTGTGGAATTGAGAATTTGAGCTGCATTTTGGCAAAATTTCTGTGTGCTGAAATTTAAAGCCCCATTGGGTTCAGTGGGATTCCACCCAGAATTCTGTAAAAGACAATGTTCAATGTTTTCAGATTCTGCCAAGTGAATGGGACAGAGGAATTCCCATTCGATTGAATTTTCCAGCAAATTCCACTAGGAAATGTTGCCGTGTAAACATAGCTTTAGGAGGTATTTCAGTCTAAAGCCTTTTTTGAAGGGGTACTCTGGTGGAAATGTTTTTTTATTTTTTATTTTTTTTTTACATCAACTGGTGCCAAACAGTTAAACAGATTAGTAAATTACTTCTATTTAAAAATTATAATCCTTCCAGTACTTATCAGCTGCTGTATACTACAGAGGAAGTTGTATTTCTTTCTGGAATTCTTTTCTGTCTGACCACAGTGCTCTCTGCTGACATCTTTGTCCATGTCGGGAACTGTCCAGAATACAAGCAAATCCCCATGGCAAACCTATCCTGCTCTGGACATTTCCTGACATGGACAGAGGTGTCAGCAGAGAGCACTGTGGTCAGACAGAAAATAATTCCAGAAAGAAATACAACTTCCTGTGGAGTATAAAACAGCTGATAAGTACTGGAAGGATTATGATTTTTAAATCAAAGTAATTTAAAAATCTGTTTTAACTTTGTAGCACCAGTTGATTTAAAAAATTTTTTTTTTTTCCACCGGAGTACCTCTTTTTAACCTAACTAAAGAAATTCTAGATTGGAGGGGTATAGTCACTGAAAGAGGAACCCCCAGTCACCTGTTCTCTCCCAGCTGCAGGACTGCAGTGAGGAGGGGTTTGACTGAAGTAGCAGTGAAGTGTCTAGCACATTGTTTACCAACCAGGGTGCCTCCAGCTGTTGCAAAACTACAACTCCCAGCATGCCCGGACAGCCTTTGGCTGTCCGGGCATGCTGGGAGTTGTGGTTTTGCAACAGCTGGAGGCACCCTGCTTGTTAAACACTGGTATATAGCATTTATGGACTGTCTAGTATCTAGGTGAACAATGCTCTAGACTGGAGTAACCCTTTAAAATGTAGCTTACCTTTTTAGTAATGTTTTTTTTGTTTTTTTCCTTGATATTCTTTTATATTTGTACTATAATTTGTTCCAGATCAACAGTCTGTTAATGCATCACTGGAAACATTATTAGCACTTCTACAGACTGAAGGAGCCAAGATCGAAGAGGAGACGGAGGTAACTTCTCTCGTCCAATTTTATGAGGAATATTTGCATTTACACTGTGTTCACACTACTGTCAGGCTTGTCAAATTTTTATTTTGTAACATGTTTTTTTTTTTTTTTTTTTTTTTACTATTTTAATGTTTTTCTTTATCCAAATAATTTGCAGTCAAACACAAGAACATAGGTCTAGTCAGATGACGAAATATCAGAGTAAATGTAGTAAAGAGAATTTATAGACAGATTCAAAGAAAGGAGGGGAGAGAGAATGAATTTACTGGGTAGGCTTTATTAATATACAATGCTGTCCTGTCCTTATTAAGTAATGTAAAGAGTACAAAAAGATGAGGTTTCTTGTGAGAGCCCCCTACTGTGTGACGAAGATGATGAAATAAAACAGCAATGTGACCCAGCACTTATGCAGGACTAACTTTTATTGAAAGAAAAGGACGTCAAATGTAAAACAGGACAACGTGTTTCGGCGCACTCTTGCGCCTTCATCAGGTCCACAAATATAATTTTATGTTGTCCTGGCTGGGTTTCCTGCGGGTGGGCTGGTGGTGGGCAATCGCATATCCATTTCATATCCTAGAACTACTACACTAGGGAGCGCCCCTTTGTTTTCTCGGAGACACTTACCTTAGTATATGACCAATTTGGCAAGGCTGTCACGGTATCTATCAGAGCACGAATATTCCTAGGGCTGTCTTTACCTGATGGAAGTTAGGGTGGCTTTTTGGCTTTTGTTTGGCTGGTATATGTCGGCATACTTTTTTCTGCTTTATAAGATAATTTTGCAGATAGTGCTTCCCTATAAAGTGGATCACTGCAAAAATCCTATCGACAAGTTCACTTAAATAACGATTTGTCTGCTTACAGCTGTATAAGGGTTGGCTTTTTTATGTGGAGTGTGTTAAAAATGTTACTAGTGAAGACACTACTGCTATATATATATGGCAAGTGTCACCATGGGTTTGAACACCATAAAGGGTGCAATGACAATCCTATGACTACTGCAGCACAAGACTGGATTAACTGGAATCTGACTGGATTCTAGCTCTCTGAAGTGAATATGTTCAGATGATCACATTGTTCCAATACAACCTTTAGCCACGTGCTGCACTTAATGCAATGAGTTATCATCATGGATGACATTCTAAAGGTGGCATTCATTACAGTAACATCCTCTTTTCAGCAATACTAGCTTTTTTCCCCCCCACCAGTATTGGCTAAATTAGACTCCCTTGTTTGTGGGTTTTCCCACCATTATGTGTCGTATTTCGTGTATAGATACCGTATATATAAAAAAAAAAAAAAAAAAAGTTTTGCCATTTCCATTCTGTTATAAATTGATCCAGTGATGTTTTCAGTTACTTGCATAGTATTGTGCCCCCTGGTGAATAGCAGAGTACACAGGATACATATGATCAGTCACTCTCCCCACAGCCACATCTCTGCATAGTGATCTTCTAAAGAAGATATCCCAAAGGGATATCCAAGGCTCAGAAAAATTGTTTAAAACATATCTGCTTAATTTATACATGTTAAAAATATATAGAGGGGCCATAAAAATAGAAAAAAAAATCTGACGTTTCCGTAGAGTCTACCAAGAAGCTTCAGATTTTTTTTTTTTTTTTTATGGCACCTCTATATAGTTTTAACATGTATAAATTAAGCGGATATGTTTTAAACAATTTTTCTGAGCGTTGGATTGGAAGTGCTGGGATCCTCCCTTTGGGATATCTTCTTCACAACATTGGCCCTCATTTACTATTCTAAACCCGACCTCTTTTGGAGGTTTTTTTTTTGTCGCATCTTTGTCTGCGCCATGTCGCAGACATCGTGCGCCAGTCTGCGACACTATGCGACATTTTTTCCCGACGGACCCGATGTGGATTCTCCCAAACCCGAAAAAGGGGCGTAACCCGACATTTCTGAGCTTTCCCACGTATTTATTAAGGTTTCCAACCCGAATTTGTTGAATTGTTGTGGATTTTTTCCCGACAGCTCAGAGGAGTTGGAAACCAAAACCTACAAAACCCACGTGCGACAAACAGGATGCAACATAATAATAAATACAGGAGAAAAAAGCAGTCGGGTAAGAAAGCAAGATAGAATTACAACCCGATTTTCTTAGTAAATGAGGGCCATTGACTTGTAAACCGGCTGCAATGCCCTAGCACAGTGGTCCCCAAACTGTGGCCCTCCAGATGTTGCAAAATTACAACTCCCAGCATGCCCGGACAGCCAACGGCTGCCCAGGCATGCTGGGAATTGTAGTTTTGCAACATCTGGAGGGCCACAGTTTGGGGACCACTGCCCTAGCACCTTGTTGGCCAGCTTTTTCCTTGGATTTGGACACTATCTATAAGTGGGTGAGCTGACACATTTTTCTATAGTGATCTTCTGTTCATTGCAGAGCACATAGCAATGGTTTTCTGTTCTTATTGTGAAGGGAGGAGCAGAGCGCCTGCAGTACTATAGTGGTATTGCTAAGAGGGGACCAAATTGTCAGCTGTCACAGGCCTGTGATTCTGGTCATTGTAGACATATGTAAATACATATTTAGACCACTTTCTGCCAACTTGCTATGCCTTTTTACAACAACAATGAGCATGAAAACTGCGGGAGGCCGAGATATGTTGAAAAGTTAATCTATGGCATGTATTGAATTGGCCTAGTGTGTATCCCGTGACTATGTACCATGTACATCATATGTAGACTGAGGAGACAGATTTGTCTCCTACAGTAGACTTGGAGAATTTGCTGATGCTATATAGGTGGGAACTTTGGCATAACTTCTGTATACACATAATATAGAGTTATTTGTTTGCGTTACAGCAGGTATCATGGAGGTGCCGAACTATGCAGTGCGCCCAGCAGCTGAGCGTGAGTCATAGTCAGGACCTGTGACTAATGCCAAACATCACCAATCGTGGTGATGTCCGGCATTAACTCTATAGACGCTGCCATCAAAGTTGTTCGCTGCATCTAAAAGTCCTGAAGTTAACTGCCAGTTAGCTCAGGGATGCTGATTGGGATCACCGCTGTGACATTTTGGTATCCCAATCAACAGTAAGGACGGCCCTCACTGTGCTCCGTGCTGTCCTTTACTGCTGCCATCCATGGCAGGCAGTAGTAAAGGAGCGCTAATAACACTCAATGCTATGGCATATCATTGATCAGTGTATGCAACCTACAGATTGCATGTAATAGTGCCCTATGGGGACAAAAAAAAAAATTGGGGGGAAAAAAACTAAAAATAAATAAATGTGAATTAACCGCTTTCCTAATAAAAGTTTGAATTCCCCCCCCTTATAAATAAAATCTTTTTTTTAAAATATAAAAAAGCCTTTCCTCCAATAAAGTATTGGTACTCGTATTCGGTTTAAAAAAAAAAAAATGGTATCGGGACATCCCTAGTTTGTGTTTTCAGATTACTGTTAAAGCTTTACACTTATACATTGGATTTTGTTGTTTTCACAGAATATGGCTGAAAGCTTTCTTGATGGCGGTATCCAGATGGATTCCTTTGTTGACGAGTATTTAGCAAAGCGCAAATTAGCACATTTACGGCGTGTGAAAATTGAGAAACTTCAAGAGATGGTGTTGAAAGGACAGAGACTCCCCCAGGTTTCTATGCAGCCACAATCAAGACCACCTGAACCCGTCCAGGCCCCTCCATTGTCATATCCAGCTGCTTTCAATACTCCACCTGCAGTCATGCCTAGAAGAGCTGTTCCACCACCGCCTCCTGCGCAAGCTGGAATGTATCCAACTCCTTTTGCAATGGCTGCACAACAGGCTCAGCCTGGGCTCCCATACGCAGCTTCTCCTTGCCCTCCTATTCCCTCACGGATAGGATATCAGCATCAAGGTCAGATGCCTCAGCATGGCTACCCACCATACACACCTCAGTATCCCCCAGCTGTTCCTCAAAGACCACCTCAACGGCTGCCACCAAACCCTGGCTTCATTTTGTAGTGATACAGCATGAGTTTTCCTCAGTCAAACATTGGTGCTCCCAACTTTACACTAATCTCTTGTTCTGTGCGCTGGATATGTATGAAATGTATACATATTTACATATACAGCAAGCCACAGGACTACTGTTCTTAAAAATAACTGGCCACTGGTACTGTCTCTGTTCAGGACAATGATAGACTATTTGGCTTGTAAACTCCTTTTTTGTGTTCTGGGTGGTTGGAGAGAGATTTTGTAGGTTTAGGTTGAAAACCAAATGTGCAGCCAGAACAGCGATAACATCATGGAGAGGATTTCTACTTCCTGTGCCACTGTGTTGCTTTTTATCCATGTTGAATTATACTTGTGAATGCTGCATTGGAATGAACAGTTCACTTGTGTCACAGCCATTGGTAACATTTAAAATCAAGTTCCAGTGTATGAGAGAGATCAAGAAAAAATGCATTGATCCATTGCCAAAAATCCTCAGGTTCTCTGTGACCTAAGAAGAAGCCTGTGCAGAAAGCTGAACAGTGAGGTTTGCACTGCATATCTTGTACCCGATTTTCAATGTGTCTAACAATAACTTAATAAAAGAACAAAAGATCATAGTAATGTTACCGTAAAATACCTAGGACATTAATAGGATCATTCAGGGATTAGAATGTTACTAAATCTGTAATGTGTAGACTAAATGCAGATTGCGTGGATGCAAATTTTTTATTTTTTGGTCTGACAGCGATGCATTTTGTAACTTATGCACGTGGCTTTGATGTGCCTTAGACTAACTGCTTACTCCTGGACTCTTATCTGATCTGCACATTGCTTGGCTAGGATTGCTAGGAAGTGCTGCATTTATTCTAAAAGTTCAGTTGCATGATCTGCAGCTGTCGTCCTTACATGATGGAATAGAATTTTCTTCACTTTCTACCTTAAGGCTAGGGCGACATGGTGACGTTGGCTGGGCATAATTGTGATCACAATGTCATGCTGTAAAATCACAGATGATGTGAATGTTATTGTGTTGTGGCTGTGATATGGCAGAAATGCAGACCTGCTGGATGACAACTTGACCACATTCAATTCTAGCAGCGATCGAAGAGATGCCTTGTAGCCCTAGCCATAATGAAGTTTAGGAAGAGGTAAATGGAAACTGCTGTTTTATTTATGCAAATTGTCAAGGGCATGGCCATTTACTGCCAGTGGTCATTCTTGATATGCTAAGCTAGTGTTTTATAGTCACTTTTTATTGGCAGCCAAGTAGATATAAAGAATAGGTTCACTTTTTGAACATAATTTTACAATTTGTCTGGATGCAAACACCATAAAGTTGAGTAAATAAATTACTCGTAATACAGGCAGGAACTGAGTGCATAAGTCAAAACTGCAGTCTTGATTCTGCTGGTTAATAATACCTTAAGGCTGCAATGCCCTGTGCTCCATTTCACTTTTGTTTGTACATTATATCGCACAATGCAAATCACAGACTTTAAAAAGGCAAAATGAGCTGTACGATTGCAGCTCCTTTAAAGGGGTACTCCCACCCTAGACATCTTATCCCCTATCCAAAGGATAGTGGATAAGATGTCTGATCTCAGGGGTCCCGCCGCTGGGGTCCCCCGCAGTATTGCATGCGGCACCCACCTGTTTTTTTTTTTTTTGTCCGGAAGCGCTGGAGGGTCTGAGTCGCGACTACGGGAACGGAAGTCCGTGACGTCAGGACTCCGCCCCCGTATGATGTCACGCCCATCCCCTCAATGCAAGTCTATGGATAGGGGATAAGATGTCTAGGGTGGGAGTACCCCTTTAACATGCAGATTTGTGATTGCAGCTGTGGAGTACAGACCGAGGATCCGTACAAGATAAGAAACCCTGTAGATTCAAACCTTTTGATTATATGGTGAATCTACAAGTGCTGTGGAAAAGGAAGGGTTACATTTTAAGGTAGGGTAAAGCCATATGTTTTAAGCATTTCTAGAACCAGTGTGAACAGGGTTGGTGTCACATTGCACTACTGTTGGAGCACAACTGCTTTCAAAATTCATTGTCTGTATCCTGTCCATTACACTCTAACATTTTATTTGTACAGGGTATCGTTGGCGGTTTGTATCTTTACCTGTGATGTGGTCTATACAGCACCAAGATGCTCTTATTTACAACCTGTTGTCATAATATCCATTCATGGCTTTATATATTTGTATTTCATGGCTCATTAAAGATCTTACTGTGTATATAGAAAAAAAACAGACAATACTGTAATGCAAATAATATTCAAACCTATTCTATAGAAGCCACTGAAGTCCACCCACATTGTAGCCAGAAGCATTTGACCCTTCCATTACACCACTTCTGCATTGAAGACCAAAAGGGTTTGTGGTGTCTAAACCAGGAGTCTGATCGAGTTAGATGCTTTATTCAGATACTCTGTTCCCTCCATGCAGACACTAGTACATGTTTTATAGTGTAAAATGTAATGTAAAGGTTTATGTTAACTAATAACTGCAGTTGTTAAATTACCTGGATATTTTCAATAAATTACAAACTCTAGATTTGATTTTACATTCCTGAAGCTGCTTGTGATACATTTCTTTGAATAATGTATTTTTCACATAACACTAGTGACCACTGTCTCTTATAACCTACCATGGATCAATCCACATATTTGGCCTATGCAGTCGCCATCAAAATTCCAAATAAGATTTACAGTCAGGTCCATAAATAGAGACATCGACATAATTCTAACATTTTTGGCTCTATACACCACCACAAGGGATTTGAAATGAAACATTCAAGATGTGCTTTAACTGCAGACTGTAAGCTTTAATTTGAGGGCATTTACATCCAAATCAAGTGAACTGTGTAGGAATTACAACCATTTGCATATGTGCCTCCCACCTGTTAAGGGACCAAAAATAATGGGACAATTGGCTTCTTAGCTGTTCCATGGCCAGGCATGTGTTATTCCCTCATTATCCCAATTACAATGAGCAGATAAAAGGTCCAGAGTTCAAGTGTTCTATTTGCATTTGGAATCTGTTGCTGTCAACTCTCAAGATGAGATCCAAAGAGCTGTCACTATCAGTGAAACAAGCCATCATTAGGGTATGTTCACACTACAGAGTGTGAACGGAATCTCCGCTCGCTGAATTCAGCGAGCGGAGATTCAGACTGGCAGCCGGCGGAAGGACCGTGCGGCACTGTGCCGTCACCATTGACTGTTATGCAGTGCTCACGGACTTCCGCGCAAAGAATGAACATGTTCTTTCTTTACGCGGAACAATTTCAGTGGTGGAATTGTCCGCAGTGTGAACGGGTCTCGCGGAGACCCATTCACACTAATGTTAAGTTCACACTGTGGAATTCCGCGGGGAATTCCGTAGTGTGAACATACCCTTAGGCTAAAAAAAATAAAAAAATAAATCAGTGAGCCAAAACAACTGTTTGGAACATTCTTAAAAAGGAGGAACGCACCGTTGAGCTCAGCAACACCAAAAGACCTGGAAGACCAAGGAAAACAACTGGTGGATGACTGAAGAATTATTTTCCAGGTGAAGAAAACCCTCCTCACAACAGTTGGCCAGATGAAGAACACACTCCAGGAGGTAGGTGTATGTGTGTCAAAGTCAACAATCAAGAGAAGACTTCACCAGAGAGAATACAGAGGGTTCACCACAAGATGGAAACCATTGCTTAGCCTCAAAAACAGGAAGGCCAGATTAGAGTTCGCCAAACGACATCTAAAAAAACCTTCACAGTTCTGGAACAACAACATCCTATGGACAGATGAGACCAAGATCAACTTATACCAGAGTGATGGGAAGAGAAGAGTATGGAGAAGGAGGAACGTGATCCTAAGCATACCACCTCATCAGTGAAGCATGGTGGTGGTAGTGTCATGGTGTGGGCATGTATGGAGGCCAAGGGAACAGCTTTTCTTGTATTTATTGATGATGTGACTGCTGACAAAAGCAGCAGGATGAATTCTGAAGTGTTTTGGGCAATATTATCTGCTCATATTCAGCAAAATTCTTCAGAACTCATTGGACAACGCTTCACAGTGCAGATGGACAATGACCCAAAGCATACTGCAAAAGCAACCAAAGAGGGAAAGAAGTGGAATGTTATACAATGGCCAAGTCAATCACCTGACCTGAATCCGATTGGGCATGCATTTCACTTGCTGAAGACAAAACCGAAGGGAAAATGCCCCAAGAACAAGCAGGAACTGAAGGCAGTTGCAGTAGAGGCCTGGAAGAGCATCACCAGGGATGAAACCCAGCAATGTCTGGTGATGTCTATGCGTTCCAACAAAGTATTAAAAAGTGAGAGTTTGATTATCCTGTCCCATTACTTTTGGTCCCTTAACAAGTGGGAGGCACATATGCAAACTGTTGTAATTCCTACACTGTTCACCTGATTTGGATGTAAATGCCCTCAAATTAAAGCTGACAGTCTGCAGTTAAAGCGCATCTTGTTCATTTCAAATCCATTGTGGTGGTTAGAGATGAGCGAACTTACAGTAAATTCGATTTGTCACGAACTTCTTGGCTCGGCAGTTGATGACTTATCCTGCATAAATGAGTTCAGCTTTCAGGTGCTCCGGTGCGCTGGAGACTCTTTCCTAGGACTGTATCCACCTTTTCCAGCCCACCGGAGCACCTGAAAGCTGAACTAATTTATGCAGGATAAGTCATCAACTGCCGAGCCGAGAAGTTTGTGACTAATTTACTGTAAGTTCGCTCATCTCTAGTGGTGGTGTATAGAGCATAAAATGTTAGAATTGTGTCACTGTACCAATATTTATGGACCTGACTGTATCTGCAAAATTCAGGTCTTTGAAGAGAAGAAAAAAACATAATAAATGTAGTTATATAAAATTTACCACTAAAAAACAACTTTAACCCCTTGGGCACGGAGGGTTTACCAGTTTCTGCACTTTCGTTTTTTTTCCTCCTCACCTTTTAAAAATCATAACCCTTTCAATTTTGAAGCTAAAAATACATATGATGGCTTATTTTTTGCACCACCAATTCTACTTTGTAATGACAGTAATTTTACCCAAAAATCTACAGTGAAATAGAAAACAAAATAATTGTGCGACAAAATTGAAAAGAAAATGCCATTTTGTTGTTTTTTGGGGCTTCTGTTTCTACGTAATACATTTTTCGGTAAAAATGACACCTTATCTTTATTCTGTAGGTCCATACGATTAAAATGATACCCTACTTATATAGGTTTGATTTTGTCGTACTTCTGGAAAAAAACTACATGCAGGAAAATTAATACGTTTAAAATTGTCATCTTCTGACCCCTATAACTTTTTTTTGTTCTGCGTATGGGGTGGTATGAGGATCTGAAGTTTTTATCTGTACCATTTATGTATTGATCGGACTTTTTGATCACTTTTTATTCAATACGCTATTTTGGACTTTGGAATTTTTTAGCACGTACATCATTGACCCTGCGGTTTAATTAATGATATATTTTTGTAATTCGGACATTTCTGCACGCGGCAATACCACATGTTAATTTTTATTTATTTTTTAATGGGGGGGAAAAGGAGTGATTCAAACTTTTATTAGGGAAGGGGTTAAATGATCTTCACTTTTTTTTTTTTTTGCAATGTTATAGCCCCCATATGGGGCTAGAACACTGCACAGACTGATCTTTTACATTGATCAAGTTTCCTATGAGAAACCAGTGATCAATGATTCTGCCGCTTGACTGCTAATGCCTGGATCTCAGGCACTGAGCAGTCATTCGGCGATCGGACAGCGAGGAGAAAGGTAGGGACCCTCCTGCTGTCTTTACAGCTGTTCTGGATGCCGCGATTTCATTGCCCCCTGAGCTAACCGGCAGTGCTTTACTTTCACTTTAGATGTGGTGTTCAACTTTGAATGCCGCGTCTAAAGGGTTAATAGCGTGCTGCACCATGATCAGTGCCACGCGCTATTAGCCACGGGTTCCAGCCGTTGTTAGAGGCTGGGCCTGACCTGCTATGACGCACGGTCACGGAGTGACCCTGCCTTATGGAAAGGGAGTGGGCTGAGGGCGTATAGGTACGGTGGGAGAACTGGACCACTGAACGGGACCAGGTAAGAAGTACTGTTGTCATCAGTGTCACCTGCTCTAAAAAGACAGACAGATTTCCTTTGATTACTACAGTCTCAGAATTATTCTCCTAGCTGTGGCTGGTATAAGAGCACCCTTAAGAGGGAATCTGGGTCCCACCTGCAATTATTAGGATCTCAAGTGCTAGCTGTGTCAGGTACCTGTGTGTAACCTTTTGGGTTTAAGGCTTAAAATCCTTTTAGGAAGCATTTTACAATGTACCGTATTTATCGGGGTATACCACGCACCGGCCTATAACACGCACCCTCATTTTACCAAGGATATTTGGGTAAGAAAGTTTTTTACCCAAATATCCATGGTAAAATGAGGGTGCGTGTGCGCGCGTGTATACCCCGATACATCCCCAGGAAAGGCAGGGGGAGAGAGGCCGTCGCTGCCCGCCTCTCTCCCCCTGCCTTTCCTGTGGTCTAGAGCGCTGCTGTCGGCCCTTCTCACCCCCTGGTTATCGGCGCCGCTGCCCGTTCTGTCCCCGACTATCGGTGCCGGCTCCGATAGCCAGGGGGAGAGAAGCGGTGCCGACAGCCAGGGGGAGAGAAGGAGCAGCGGCACCCATTGCCGGCGCCGCTGCCCCCTCCCATACCCGGTGGCATAATTACCCGAGTCGGGTCCGCGCTGCTGCAGGCCTCCGTCGTGCGTCCCCAGCGTCGTTGCTATGCACGGCGCCGTTCAGCGCATAGCAATGACGCCGGGGACGCACGCCGGAGGCCTGCAGCAGCGCGGACCCGACTCAGGTAATTATGCCACCGGGGGGGGGGGGGGGTCACTTGAGGATTGGAGTTAAACTTTGAGTAAGTAGCACATGCTACTACAGAGATCTGGGAAATTTGGTGGCCAAGTCAACACTGAATTCCATTATGTTCTGCAATTGGATTAGGCTAGCCAAGCTCCCCTGACTCCTCAATATTCACTCCCTGGCCTGCCTGGGAAATCTAGGTAATTACTAAGGAACTGCATGACCTCCCTCCAAAATGTTTGTGTACTCTTAAACCAGCCTGGATGACAGTTAATTATGTAAAATGTGTGTTGCTCTTATTAAAAAAAAAAATTGAGGGAATAACTTGATTTACACAATGATAAATTTCTCCAATGTGCCACAGACAATGTCCTCAATTCAGTTTTTTTTCAATTCTTTATTTTCAAGAATTTTCATAAACAGATAGCAAACAGAAGGTAAGAGTCGCGCAGGACTGTAGCTGAATTTCAGGATCTACAACAATGGGTGCAAAAATGGGGGGGAGGTGCTGACTTAGAAAAGATACAGTCCAGACCACCCTTAGCTCAGCAGTCCATGCATATCTAAAACAACAACTCATACGAACTGTCAAATCCCCAACCCCACTTCAGGGGAAGGATATTAAACTGTGGGTAGGGTACTGGTACTATATTCCTTTTCTCCTTCAATTCGTTAAAGAAGAGGTCAAGGGAGAAAAGGAGAAGAGATGGGATCCTCCATTCAGTTTGCGCTAACTCTTAAGGCAAATATTGATAACTGTCCCTCTACTGTTAGAGTATTCTGGGTCACCTCATGTCTGGAGTAAGTTTTGGTGCTAATTGTGGGCACTTATGTTACCTTTTTTTTTTTTTTTTTTTTAAACTGTTTTTATTGCAATGTAAGTGCTCAACACAATAAATACAGAAGGAGAAGATCAAAAGCTTGTGGTGAGACATTCAGATATCATCCGACACCATGCCGGAAAAAGGAGGGTCAATCATCAGCATGACACGAGCAGATACATCAGCAATGAACCAAACTAAAACACAGAAAACATTGAAACCAACCACCATATGGTGGGAACGCAGGAACTACGGAAAGGGAAACAAAGACAAACACAAAGACAAGACACTACAAACACAGAAACCACACATCCGTCCAGGTCAGGGGGAAGGGGGAGATGGGAGAGAAGAAAAAGAGAAAATAAGAGGAAAGAAGGGAAAGGAGAGAGGGAGACGAAGAAGGGGGGGGGGGGGGGGGGAAGTATCAGCTTAGGTCAGACGAGAAAAGAGGAATCAAGTAGCCAGGGGAGAAGACTGATAAAAGGAGGTCTCTTGCAGCCAAGAACCTGGAGACCGTGTATTGGGCATGGGGGGAGGCACACCAGGTCGCCCATATTTTATAGAATTTGGCAGGGTTCTTACGATGCTTATAAACCAGATACTCATAGTTCACTGAGGTGTTCACAAGGGTTTTCAAACCAGCAACTGTGAGAGTCCTAGGGTCCATCCAACGCAATGCTATAGCCTTGCGTGCAAGGAAAAGAACTTCCCTGAGGAAGATAATCTCAGCTGGTGTCCACAGTTCCTCATCAAAAAGACCCAGAAGGCAGTGCCTCGGGAGGAGCGGCACCGGGCGCCGAGTTTAGGTATTGAGAAACTGTATCACCTCGGACCAGAACGATGCTATATAATGGCAGGACCACATCATGTGCATAAAGTCAGAGTCGGGGTTCCCACAACCGTGACAAGAGGAGTCAGGACGCCTACCCATTTTAGTCAAGCGTATCGGGGTAAGATACGACTGGTGGAACATGTACAGCTGAATCAGTCGGTTGTTAATAGAAGGTGAGACAGAGATGTGAGGAGAGGGCATCATCCCACTCCTCATCGGTCATGTCAGCTACACAGCTCTTCCAGCGCGCCTCAACCGATAACTGCTCCCCCCCCCCCAACTTAGCATTCAAAAGTGCAGTATATAGAGCCGATATAAGGCCCCGAGGCCCCTGAGTGGTGAAAACCCCAATAACCGGGAAATGGGAGAATGGAGCACTAGACCTAGGGAATTGTACTTGGAAGGCGTGTCTGAGCTGGAGGTATCGGTAAAATGATTGCCTGGGGACAGACTTAACATCGATGAAGTACTGGAAGTCCCGGAAGGCACTACCATCATATACATCACTAATGGAGATCACACCATAGGACCTCCAAAAGTGTGGCTCCAGTTGGTCAGAGAAGTGTGGCAACGTAGGATCATGCCACAGTTGTCGATCCAATATGTTGTCCGTAAAGACAAATAGACGTTTAGCATAGGCCCAGAGTTTCAGGGCCAGTCTATGCAAAGGAAGCCAAGGGCCCCCCAAACCAGTCCTACCCTCCAAGACGGGCCATAAGTGAGAGAGGTGTAAACTATGGGCAAGGTGATGCTCACTATTGGAGAGGGGCTGCAAGAGACCCAGTGTCTAAGATACCTGAGCTGGCCAGCCATGTAATATAACTGTAGGTCGGGAAGTGACATACCTCCCTGAGTTCTAGGTCTTTGCAATGTCGTCAGTTTTAGCTTGGATCTATTACAGCCCCATATAAACGGGGGAAAGAGAGAATGCAGCTGCTTAAAAAAGGAGACTGGTACTATGGCCGAAGCGTGCTCTAATAGGTAAAGACACTTGGGGAGAATCACCATTTTGATGAGATTAATTCGGCCCGCCACAGAAAGGGGGAAGGCAGCCCAGGTCCAAAATTTGGTGCGGACATAGGGTAGAAGAGGTAGAATGTTCGTCTGGTGATCCTCCCCAAACCGCCTATTGATGTTGATGCCTAAATATTTGAACTGATCTACGACCCGCAGGCCATGTAAGCAGGTCCCTACCTGAGAATCTCTGATGGGCATATACACTGACTTGCTCCAGTTGATCCTAAGACCTGAATAGACCCCAAAGCTGTCAATGAGGCCAATCCCCAAAGCCAGAGTGCACGCAAGATCAGACATGAATAAGATCATGTCGTCAGCATACAGGCCTACCCTATCCTCCCTCGAGCCAATGCATATACCAGCGTACCCTGGATGTTGACGGATCCGGAGGGCCAAAGGTTCAATAGCAATAGCAAATAAAAGGGGAGCGATAGGGCAGCCCTGTCGCGTGCCCCTGCCCAGGGAAAAAATAAGGAGAAAGAGCACCGTTGATGGACATACGTGCCCTCGGGCATCTATATAAAAGAGAAATCCATTTTATAAAGTTAGGTCCGAAGCCAAATCTCCGGAGGGTTTCCAGCAGGAAAGACCACTCAACGGAGTCGAATGCTTTAGCAGTATCTAAAAGAGGCCAGCGCCCAATCCCTCCCCCCCCGTGGCACCTATCCGGGTGAGTGTCTGGACCCTCCTGATGTTATCAGATGTGGATCTCCCAGGCATAAAGCCTGACTGATCTGCATGAATGATTTCCAAAATAACGCGATTCAGCCTAAGGGAAAGTATTTTAGCGAGCAACTTATAATCTAAATTGAGGAGGGAAATGGGTCTGTATGAGGAACATTCTAAGGGGTCCTTATCCGGCTTCAAAATAACTACTATAGTAACATCATAAAAGGACTCGGACAACACATCAGAGGCAAAAGCATAATTATACATGGCCAGCAATACCGGAGCCAGCTGCTCCTTGTATCGCTGGTAAACCTCCACTGAAATGCCATCAGGGCCCGGCGACTTACCTCTCGCCAGGGCACTCAAGGCATCTTCCAATTCCTCCACAGTTAACTCCGACTCCAGAGAGGAAGCGCTGACAGCGGACAGTCGAGGGAATATGATGTCGTCCAGATAAGCCGCCTACTCCTAGAAGGAGACAAATCTGTCAGAGATCTGGGAAGTAGTGGTCAACACAGTCCCATCCACCGAACGGACCTGTAGAACTGTCGGAGACTGGGAATTCTGGTGAATAAGGTGGGCCAGCAATCTACTGGACTGATTTCCCATCTCAAAGGCCTTTTGTTGGGTAAAGAAAAGCTTACGAGCCGCTTTCTCCTGCAGACAATGTAAGTACTGTCGCCCCACCTGCAGCCATACAGTTTTATTGTCATTGGTCGGATCAGTGATGTAAGTCCTCTCCAGGTCAGCACAACGATCCCCCAGCTCAGACTCCTCCCTCATCGCCTCCCGCTTACTTATGTTACCTTTTACTTCCATACTGGTCAGTGTATGGCATGCCACACACTACTACACCTTCCACAGGAGCCTGCTAAAAGCTATAGAACTCAGTATGTCATATCTGGAAGATGTTTTTCCTGGCCAGAGACATACACATGCCATTTAAAGCTGCTAAGGTCACCTTTTCTACATTCCCTGCATGGTCTATGGAAGGCGTCTCA
The DNA here is from genome assembly GCF_029499605.1 of Hyla sarda. NCBI lineage: Eukaryota > Metazoa > Chordata > Amphibia > Anura > Hylidae > Hyla > Hyla sarda. The sequence goes on along the minus strand of NC_079189.1, from coordinate 463,648,531 downwards.
AACTGGCAGCCCTGCAGATGTTGCAAAACTTAAACTCACAGCATTCTCTACAGCTGCAGCAAATGGCTGTCTGGGCATGCTGGGAGTTGACGTTTTGCAATTCCTGGAGGGCCACCAGTTTGAGAACCCTGGTCTATGGGAAGAGCTGTGTAGCAGACTCTAGTGTCTTAGCAGGGCTGTGACATCAAGAAAGGTATACTACAGTCAGGATTAGAGATGAGCGAAGTTACAGTAATTCAATTAGTCACAAACTTCTCAGCTTGGCAGTTGATGACTTTTCCTGCATAAATTAGTTCAGCTTTCAGGTGTTCCAATGGGCTGGAAAAGGTGGATACAATTCTAGGAGAGAGTCTCCAGCCCACTGGAGCAACTGACAGCTGAACTCATTTATGCAGGCTAAAGTCAGCAACTGCCGAGCCAAGAAGTTTGTGACGAATCGAATCACTAAGTTCACTCATCTCTAGTCAGGATATTAAGTGTAGTTACCAAGCTTGCCAGGCAGCATGCCTCTGCATGGATAAAGGTGTTCATGCTTCTTGAAGAATAATAAGTGGCAACTACTTTTCATACTAATTGTGTTTCCCTAAGATATCCAATAAGGCTGGAGAAAATATGTAAAAAGTCTCAACATCTGCTGCTGCTCTTCTGAAGGAGACTCAGCCCTGCAAGCACTCTAAACAGAGAAAAGATTCAAAATTAAAAAAAAATTTTTTTTTTTGTTAAATGGTCCCAAAAGGATTTTCATGGGGTGTAGTTGATTTTTAAACCCCTTCCATTTGTGTGGTGGTAACATATACAAGTGCCAATTTATTAAATGGTGGCATGGCATGTGATATATAAAAATGTGCTACATTTTTTTTTTTATTGCACTTCAGTAGACCACTTAGTATGGTTCCTTCTGTTGAATTGTGAAGAAAGGTAAAAAGCAGCTAACTGTGTTACTCTGTCGTATTTTTTTTATTTTTTTTTGTTAAATATATGCAATTTTGACAAGCCTATACAATCATGAAAAAGTAGTCCAAGCTTTTAAGTTCCTTTTTTTGCCAGACACAAATTTAGAGCATCCCAAAGTGGAATCCAGCCTGTCATTCAAGCAATATGTCTTTCTTCCCGCTGCATTTTATCAGGAAGATGGTGTAGACTCCTCTCATAAGCTTTATCTTCTAGATTTACTGAGACCAGGTCTAAGCACAAGCAAACTGGATGAATAAAGGCTAAGGCTGGGTTCACACCACATTTTTGCCATAGTGTTTTCAATCAGTTATTCTAAAGAAAACCGTATAGCCAAAAAACAGATGGAACAGTATGGGAAAAAGTCTGGGTTCACATCACGTTTTCTCCCATACGGGATCACATACGGCAGGGGGGAGCTAAAACCTCTCACTCCCGTCTGCCTTTCTATGCGCTCCCGAATGTAATTCCTTTCAATGAGCCGGCTCTGGAGTGAAACGTTCGGTCGGTTTATTTTTGTGCTGTATGCACTTTTTCCCTGGATCTAAAACTGGTTGACCACAGTTTTAGGTCCGGTTGTAAAAGCGCATACAGCGCAAAAATAAACCGACCAAACGTTTCACTCCAGCCAGCTCATTGAAATTAATTACATTCGGGGGCGCATAGAAAGGCATACGGGAGTGAGAGGTTTTAGCTCCCCCCTGCCGTATGTGATCCCGTATGGGTGAAAACGTGATGTGAACCAGCCCTAAACCGTATGTGTTTTTAAACCGTATACGGTTTTTAAAAGTGCATACAGTTCCGTCCATTTTTATTTAAAAAACCCATACGTTTTTGAAAATGTCAATTTTAATGGGAGGGGTCTCTGGTGGGGACTTTAGGATGCAAATGCGCATGTGCAAAGTAAAAACCGTATACGGTTTCCCATATGGAACCATATACATGCATGTTGCCCAAGATAACTCTGTTGTAAGTTTTCAGATCTTAAAATCTCTCTAGACTAAATCTGTAAAGCAACTGTGGTCATCTCCGTTGACCTCCATCAGACACTAGAGACTAGAGACTGCATGTCACTTCTGCAGAAGAAAGTGCTAGAAGCAGCTGGTTCCATTTCCCCTTCTAAAGTCACTGCTTTGCAGCTCACATTGTGTGCTTCCTGAGGAATTTTTTTTCCCTGTAGTCCAAAAAGCAGAATGCCTCACCCTTGGTAAGTTATGGCAATTTATTATGGCCTCAACATACAATAATTTCAACATACAATGATCTTTTCTGGACCATTGTAACTTGAAAACCAGACTCAACATACAATGCTACGGACAGTCCAGATCTTCAAAGCGTGTCAATGGCTGGAAGAACCGACCAGTAATACAGGTGTTTTACCAGTGAATGCCCATTCTAATTGAAGTGCATGCACTGACTGGCTGGTAGCGCCCCCTTCAGTACAGGGAGCTACTACATGTTTTGTACTACTCCTTACCTGTGCCAGGGTTAGCTGCTCCTTTGGACACTGATTAAGGGTATGTTCACACTACGTAATTCCTGCGGAATTCCACGAACGGAATTACGTGCTGTGAACATAAACATCAGTGTGAATGGGTCTTTCGCAAGACTCGTTCTTTCTTTGCTCGGAACAATTTAAAATTGAAATTCTGCAGTGTGAACATGTTCCTTCTTTGCACGGAAGTCTGCGAACACTGCATAGCCATCAATGGTGACGGCGCAGTGCTACCGCCGAAGTATTGCAGCGGCCACCAGAATGGAATCTCCGCTCGTGGAATTCTGCGAACAGAGATTCCGTTCATAATCCGTAGTGTGAACATACCCTAAGGGCGGGTCCATTTTACTTTTTAGGACAATGTGTGTACTGTCCCTGAAGAAGCTCCTGTCCTCTACATGTACAGTGATTTACAGCTTCCAGCAGCTCTTTATTACTTTTTTTTATGTAAGGACTTGCTTTATCTGTATTAGGAAAAAGTGAGGATTAAACAAATATAAGTAGATAATTTTTGGATGACATTTTGGGGCTTTAGAACCAATTAATAGGTTTCCATAGAGTTATGGTCTCAACATACAATATTAATTGGTTCCAGAACAACCATTATAACTTGAGGGATAACTGTACTGCATACAAAACACATCAGCACCCCTCCATATGAAGCCAAACCCCTTTCCAGCCTCTTGGCATAAAGGTACAAATTGTCGAAAAAATGTTTTTGTCAAAAATGGTGATTTGAGCAAACATTGGCATTTCTGTGCAAAAATTTTAAACTTTTGGAGGATTTGCACCCCTGGCACAGCTTGATATATGTCCCCCTGGATGCCCACTTTATTAGACACCCTGATATAATCAGCATGACGTGCATCCTTTGGCTGAAATCTGGAACCAATTAATGACTATGGAGGACATTTATCAAAGCATTTAATAGGTTTCTTTTTTTGCTTAAAATTGTCACAAAAAAGTCGCATGTGCGACTATTTTTTGTGTGACTTTTTGATTGTGCAGTGCCCTAAGCAAAAAAATAAAAATCTTGCTTACCAGAGCAAAAAGTGATTTTTGACTTGCAGTGGTCAGAGATTTATCAAGAGCGAAAGTCGCAAAAAAAAAAAAAAGTCTCATCGCATAAAAAACCTACTAAATTTACTCCAGCTCAGAAATGGAGCAGAATAAGCCACTACCAAAGCAAAAAAAATGAAATAATTGCTTACGTGAAAGAAATCTATCAACAGGATGAAAGCAGTTGATAAATAAGTTGCACATAAGCAAAGAAATCGTAAGAAAAAAAAAAACTAAATAAAGGAATACATAAGCAAACATGATAAATGTCCCCCTATATGACTATGACTCTTGTGGCGTAGTACATTACCCTATGGCAGAACAGTTTCTTCAGAACTTGTCCATAAGCCCTACTGTCCAAATATCCATTTACAGAGGTATTAGTGAACCCAGGTGTGCCAAGAAAACACCACATTCACCAGCTAGAAGGGATTCATGCTGCTTGCACAAAAACCTGATTCCTGCATCAAAGTTGCAACAGAAATCTGGATTCACCTAACCAGGCAATGTTTTTCCAGTGCTCAGTAAGCTCATTTTTACAATCTTTTGCCCACTGGAGTCGTCTTTCTGTTTCTCTTGGACTACAAAAGCAAAGACAGCTTAGATGGCAATGGCACTTGTACTGGTTAAGGAACCATGAGTGCATTTGGGCACATTAGCTGATATGTCAGTGTTTTATTTCAGCTGCATTTGCTCGGCTGGACAATGCTGAAAAGGAAAAACGCCACAACATTGTTAGTTTCTGAAATCCTGGCCCCAACTAGTCTAAGTGCCTCACTCGAAATTACTTCGAAAACTTGTACTTTCCCATTTTAATACGGAATCACAATGTAAATTATCCAAAGAAACTTGATCCATTGATTAATGGACTCAGACCCATTTTGGCCTTAAAGACAATTTTTACGTTTTCATTTTTTCCTCCTCGCCTTCTAAAAATCATAACTCTTATATTTTCATCCACAGACTAGTATGAGGGCTTGTTTTTTGCGCGACCAGTTGTCCTTTGTAATGACATAACTCATCATATCATAAAATGTATGGCGCAACCAAAAACACTATTTTTGTGGGGAAATTAAAAAGAAAAAAACGCAATTTTGCTAATTTTGGAAGGATTCGTTTTCACGCCGTACAATTTACGGTAAAAATGACGTGTTCTTTATTCTGAGGGTCAATACGATTAAAATGATACCCATTATTACATACTTTGTAATTTTTTTTTTAAGCGCAACAATAAAACTTTTTAACCAAATTAGTACGTTTATAATCCCTTTATTTTGATGACCTCTAACTTTTTTTTATTTTTCCGTATAAGCGGCGGTATGAGGGCTCATTTTTTGCGCCATGATCTGTACTTTTTTTTATACCACATTTGCATATAAAAAACTTAAAATGTATTAAAAAAGTAGCAATTTTGGACTTTTTTTTAACGTTCACCGTACGGGATCATTAACATTTTATTTTAATAGTTTGGACATTTACGCACGCAGCGATACCAAATATGTCTATTAAATAAACTTTTTAGGCTTTTTGGGGGTAAAATAGGAAAAAACGGACGTTTTACTTTTTTATTGGGGGAGGGGATTTTTCACTTTTTTTTTACTTTTACATTTTTTTTTACACTTGAATAGTCCCCATAGGGGACTATTCATAGCAATACCATGATTGCTAATACTGATCTGTTCTATGTATAGGACATAGAACAGATCAGTGTTTTCGGTGATCTTCTGCTCTGGTCTGCTCGATCTCAGACCAGAGCAGGAGACGCCGGGAGCTGGAAGGAGGAAGGTGAGGGGACATGCGTGCGGCGTTCTGAATGATCGGATCCCGATCGGGGCGATGCGATCATTCATTGAAATCGCGTACTGCCGCAGATGCCGGGATCTGTATTGATCCCGGCACCTGAGGGGTTAATGGCGGACGCCCGCGAGATCGCGGGCGTCGGCCATTGCCGGCGGGTCCCTGGCTGCGATCAGCAGCCGGGATCAGCCGCGCATGACACGGGCATCGCTCCGATGCCCGCGGTTATGCACAGGACGTAAATGTACGTCCTGGTGCGTCAAGTACCACCGCACCAGGACGTACATTTACGTCCTGCGTCCTTAAGGGGGTTAATGCTGCATTCTGCAGTCATGTCGTCTAATGTCCATACTTGGAAGCTCTAAGCATGAACAATCACTTAATGCACAACACAAAGCATGCAAGACTGCATGGAGTAGCTTGTATAGTAGGTAATTCAGAGTAAACCAACCCCTACTCAATGCAGGAAATGCTAGATTATCGCTCTGGAAGTTTCCATAATTGCTCTACTACAGAGTATCTTAACAATCTTGGATATTAAATATAAATGGCTACAAATTATTGAAATGATTTTGTCAACAGCAACGTCATGATACACCAAAAAGGAATTCAGAACCAGCCCGTTTAAAACAAACTAGTTTTGCATTACAGTTCCACATTGTAAGCCATGCATGTCATTTATTTATTCTACATAATGAAGGGAGAAAAATACAATCTGTACACGATTGAGTCAGAGTTTTATTGCTTATTTCACATTTACAAAGATACAAAACTGAAAACACATTCAGCCTGAGAAGGACAAAAGTATGAAAAGACTACAGCTTAAGACTGATAACCCTGTATCCCAGAGGGCACTGAGTGCATAGACATGGCAGGCAGGTCACTAGTGAACAGTGTGCCCCCCAACATACCATCCAGCATTCAACAAATAAACCATTTTCAGTCCCTGTGCTAGAAACAAGTGGCAACAAATGGACCACGCTTACTAGCAGACAAATAATCGACAGCAACCTCCTTGTTTGAAAAGCTGCCGGATTTACAAAAGAATAAAACCAACAGGGGACAGTGAGGACAGAAAGTGAGATTCTACAGGTAAAACAATAACACTTGTGAGTAGGAAATGAAAGATTATCCCATCCTCGTCGGTGCGCACACCCAAGGTGACCGCAATGTGTTACTAAGCAGTGGAAGACGAGATTCAGCCCCTTCCGCATGATCCTCTCTGCTCCAGACTGTCCCACATTATTGGTACTCAAGCTGTCTGTACTGGTTTATTATTTTTCATTCAGCACGAGCCAGCAAATGAATGCCCAACGTACAGAGCGAGTATATTCCACCAAGCTAAAGATGACATTTTTAGTGGCCATAGGCTTTAGAAAGCTCTGGTACATTAACAGTAGTTCCCACCCCCAAATTGTATCCCCCAACCCCCACAGCTCAGGTGCAATGCAAAAAATAAACAATACAAATATGGAAAATATTCTACAGTGAACACAAAGCATTTAAAAACATTTAAAAGTAATATATTATTACATTTTTTCTAAATTTATTGATACAGACATTGATTTAACACAGAAGACATTTACTTCTATCAGATGTCAGATTTTTTTTTAAGTTTGGTTCCAGAAAGTTAAGATTTGTAAATTACTTCTTTACTCCTACAAAAAAATCTTAATCCCTCCAGTACTTAGCTGCTGCATGCTCCAGAGGAAGTTGAGTAGTTCTTTTCAGTCTGACCACAGTGCTCTCTGCTGACACCTATGTACACCTATGACACCTATGTATCAGAAATTGACATGAGGTGTCAGCAGAGAGCACTGTGGTCAGACTGAAAAGAACTACTCAACTTCCTCTGGAGCATGCAGCAGCTGATAAGTGCTGGAAGGATTAAGATTTTTTAATAGAAGTTATTTACAAATCTGTTTAACTTTTCCCCCCACTGGAATAACCCTTAAAGGCTTAATAGAAAAACAAAGCTAATTTCTTCCAATAACAGAGCCACACCTGTTCTCAGGTAGTGTGTGGTGTTACAACTTTGTTCTATTGAAGTGAATGGAGCCAAGTTGCAATATCACACACAAACTGAGGACAGGCGTTAGAGCTGATTTCTTCAAAAATCAGTACGTTTTTCTTATTCTGGATAACCCTTTAAGTGGGTGGTGGTGCGCAGTCAGTTAATGTAATAGAGAATGTCTATGATGCATGCACAGCCTCAGCATATCAAGAGATTGTAAATTCTACATGGAGAAATCCTTAAGGGTAGGGTCATGCATACAGGATTTGCAGCATATTTTGCTGCATCATTTCTGCTGACGATTTTCCTTCCCAGTGAAGTAAAATGTGCTGTGAATGCTGTATGTGTGACCCTATCCTAAATAGTAACTTCTACTGATGTAATGACATAACACATACTTTTTTCCTGGCCTGCAGGGGCCCCCCATAGCCATGCACTTTTTGGTGTTATATATAGAAGCAGAGGTCTTCAGATGTGTATATAACAGTGAGAATGAAGAATTGTGTACTAGCCTTCTGCACCTCTTATAAAGGCAAATAAAATTACAATAAAATAAACCTAAATAAAAAGTCGCCATATGTAGATTTTACACTAGGATAAATAAGCAGTTCAGTGGGAAAGGCTAAAACTGACCACCCAAAAAGGTATCAGAAGAGCAACTATCTGTATAGAACACAGATGTAATGGTGCAAAAGTGCCAGCGTTACAGTATTCCTGCACACCCAGAACGTGTAGTAGCTGTACAGACATGTCATGGTGGACAGCCATCCCGACCTGGAACCAAATGCTAGAAGTTGATGAACTGAGCTTGATAGATGCCATCATCTTTATTAATCTGGAAAATAAGCCAGTGTAAAGTAACCGTACAGACAATAAAATGTGCAGAAATCTTAACTTCACAAAATATACGAAGACAAAGGCTTCCATTTACTCATTGTCTCCATCAAGGCAGCATTGAGGGACTCCTGGTTTGTTCAACTATTTTTTTTTATAGATGTTATAAATGAAAAATAGTTTTTAATACATTATAATAAGCTTTATAATTGTAACTGTATGTTGTACAATAATCAGCCATAACAATAAAAGCTAAAGTTTTCTTGGTCCCCCTCATGCCACCAAAACAGCAATGATCCATTGGGACTCCACAAAACCTCTGAAGGTGTCCTGTCTAAGGTTAGAAAGTCATTTAGGTTTAGAGGGGAGACCTTCATGTGATGTACTGTACTGTGGGGGAGATAAAACTGCCTGCACCTAAATATCTGGTGCAATTTGCACAAAAAAGCTGGCATTTATGTAAGCCTGTTTTATAGGGTAAATTTTATTTGCAAAATTAAGTGCCAAGTTGCTGTGATGTCATGACAATTGCACAAATCATTACCCTTTACTACTTGGTATAACTTTTGAGGTCCTTAATATCATATACAGTGATCCCTCAACATACAATAGATTCCACATACAATGGACCATTGTAACTAGAAACCAGACTCAACATACAATGCTACAGACAAGTCCAGATCTGTGAAACATGTCAATACCTGGAAGATCTGATCAATCAAAATTGACATTTAACTGTGTACTACTCTTTACCTGTGCCAGGGTTAGCTGCTCCTTTGGACACCAGGTCCATTTGACTTTTTCTTTTAGGACACTGTGTATACTGTACAGGACCATGAAGAAGCTCCTGTCCTCTACACAGATGTGATTTACAGCCTATTTTTGGATGACATTTTGGGGCTTTACAACCAATTACCAGGTTTCCATAGAGTTATGGTCTCAACATACAATGGTCGTCCTGAAACCAATTAATATTGTAACTTGAGGGAACACTGAATGGCTCTGCTGAACTATAAGGAGATTAAAGAATACCTTGTTATCTGTCTTAGGTGGAATATTTGGTTTCTGTGGCAATTGTGGCTTCTTCAGAATTCCAGGCTTCTGAGCTTGTACTGGTTTTACAGTTTCTTCTGTTTCGTCATACACCCCTGCCAGTGCGTAATGCTTCTTCCTAAGCTCTCCAAGACGCAATCTTTCATTCTGCAGTAAGTTCTCCAGTTCAAGGACCTTAACCTTGATGTCAAAATATTAAATGAAAGCAAATTTAGGAAGAATCTAAAAAATTCATACCCAAGGGGTGGTTACGGTTGTCGAACTTTTATAACATTCTAGTATTCTGTATTATACTAGAGTATTATTGAGGCTTTAGTATTAGGTTTGCCTTATTCCCTCATGGGTAAATTGTCATACAAGAGACATCCACCTTAAGGTTACTAGAGTGTGTAAAGTGAAGTTTAGTGACATCACTAACATCTGTCTGCCTTTCTGGGACACACAGACGATATGAGTATTTTTTTTTTACATGACAACAGAACACTATCCAGCCTAAAGTATGGACAATCACTAAGATGTTACCCAGTTGTACAGAATCAATATTAAATTGGTGGGAGCCTTAAAGGGGTACTCTGGGTGCCTTAAAGGAGTACTACTGTCAATCTGAAGGGGTAGCTTCACTCCAAAACACATCATTGCTGTATTGCTGTACATCTAATAAAGTTGCAGAACTTTACTACTTCGTGACCTGAGTGTGACTATTTCTACTGGGATCCTGAGCGCCTGCTGCCAAGGTCAACTTTTCCTTCCTATATCAGTACTTCACAGGACACCGGCTGGCTGTTCCAGGGACCTTGGGACCTTTGGGCTGCACAGATCCACACCACCCTCATACCCCTATATGGGGTGATATGCGTATGTTCTGGTGAGCGGCCAATCTATAAAGCCTGCACCCCTCCCATAAGGAACCCCCCCATCTTTACTTAGGGTAACGCACAAGGTGCCATCCTCTGTTTAGAGAGGTATAAAAATAGAAAAAAAATGACCAAAGCACACACCCTTCTGAGAGACACAGACCATGTGGTGTCTGCCCTGCACTGACAGGTCATGCTCTCTTTAGTGCTGGAAGGTGTGCAGGCTCAGTCAGACACTAACCATTGCTCTGCTGCTCAGAGCAGGAGGATGGGGGCTGCTCTCAGAGTGAGCTGGTTGGCTGAGCTGCAACGATTGCTGGGAGATGTAGGCAAGGAAAAGGAAGGATGTACACACATACACTTCCCTGGAGTATTGGCTGTGCCTAGTACTGAAGCTTACAGCTGCTTTGTCCTCTTCAATGGAGACTAAGCGCCCCCCAAGTGATCTACGACTGGTGGCCACTCAAACATGCCATCAATTTTAAGGAATTTGTTAACTTCAACTATTAAGAAAAACTTGATATCCAATGTTCACGCACTCTTCCTTGTATTCATGTGAAAATACATATCCTATAGGAATTAACTGCTTTTCAGATCCAGATAATGTCCATACAGACTAAGCATAGTGTATTACCTGGCTTTCCATTTCTTCCTTCTTTAGTTTAATGAGAGACATTCCAGAAAAGTCCATGGTATCTAGGAAGGTAACGTCATTAGTTCTACCATAGCAATACATTTCAATCATTCCTATTTGAAATAACATAATAGGAATAAATACCTTTTTCTTCTATCTGTTCTTGACCTGATCTTGTGGAGGCCACCACATTTGCTGCCATCATGTTCACATTGCGGGAGCACTGCTGCAGCTTTCCCAGATTCTTGCTATTTTGATCTGCTTTTACCTGTAAAAATATAATTGCCTCAGATGATTGATCTATTGGGTCACTTGCTGTTAGTTAGCACCACATAATACTGCACACCTACCAAATATTGCTCCAATATTTCAGCATGTATGGCAGTTTAAAATGTTTTATAAATATATATTTTCTCTATATAATCATCCTTGAAGTGCTATTAGAAGTAAAATTACAAATCTGTTTAACTTTCTGGCAACAGTTCAACTGTCACGCCTCCTCCCATAGACTTGCATTGAGGGGCGGGTTGTGATGCCACATGGGGGCGGATGTGTGACGTCACATCGGGGCGGAGTCGTGACGTCACGATCTTCCGTCCCGGTGGTCGAGATGGACTCAGCCTGAGGACCTCCAGCGGTTCCGGAAGCCGCTACAGGTGGGTGCTGCATGGTAGATCCAGGGGGTCCCCAGCAGCGGGACCCCGGCGATCTGACATCTTATCCCCTATCCTTTGGATAGAGGATAAGATGTCTATGGGTGGAGTACCCCTTTAAGGGAAGAAAAATAAAGAATGCTGACAGCTATGACAACTATTTATTCCCATTAAACAGTATATGTAACAGCTTTATACAGATAAAGCGGGAGATATATCAAAACCTGTGGAGAGGAAAGGTTGGCCAGCTGCCCATAGCAACCAGACTGCTTTTATTTTTAACAAGGCCTTTGAAAAATGAAAGAAGCAATCTGATTGGCTGCTATGGGCAGGGCCAGATTAACAATGGTGCTTATGGAGCTCGTGCTCCGGGCACCCGGATGTCTGACATTTTTTTAAATAAATTAGCAGCTTTGGAGTTCTTTTCACCAAACTACAATCTATTCTATGTGTGTATGAAGCATGAATGTACAGTATGTAATGTGTGCTGTGTGTGTATAATGCATGTACAGTATGTAATGTGTGCAGTGTGTGCTGTGTCTATATAATGCATGTACAGTATGTAATGTGTGCTGTGTGTATAATGCATGTACAGTATGTAATGTGTGCTGTGTGTATAATGCATGTACAGTATGTAATGTGTGCAGTATGAGTGCATGTACAGTATGTAATGTGTGCAGTGTGTTGTGTGTATGTAATGCATGTACAGTATGTAATGTGTGCAGTATGTGTGTATAATGCATGTACAATATGTAATGTGTGCAGTGTGTATGTAATGCATGTACAGTATGTAATGTGTGCAGTATGTCTATATAATGCATGTACAGTATGTAATGTGCAGTATGTGTGCTGTGTGTATATAATGTATGTACAGTATGTAATGTGTGCAGTATGTGTTGTGTATATGAAGCATGCAGGTAGAGTATGTAATGTGTGCTGTGTGTATAATGCATGTACAGTATGTAGTGTGCAGGATGTGTGTTGTGTGTATGCAATGCATGTACAGTATGTAATGTGTGCGGTGTGTATAATGCATGTACAGTATGTAGTGTGCAGGATGTGTGTTGTGTGTATGCAATGCATGTACAGTATGTAATGTGTGCAGTATGTGTGCTGTGTGTATGTAATGCATGTACAGTATGTAATGTGTGCAGTCTGTGTGCTGTGTATATAATGTATGTACAGTATGTAATATGTGCAGTGTGTGCATGTAATGAATGTACAGTATGTAATGTGTATATAATGCATGTACAGTATGTAATGTGTGCAGTATGTGTTGTGTATATGAAGCATGCAGGTACAGTATGTAGTGTGTACAGTATGTATGTTGTGTGTACATGATGCATGTACAGTATGTAATGTGTGCAGTATGTGTATATAATGCATGTACAGTATGTAATGTGTGCAGTATGTGTATATAATGCATGTACAGTATGTAATGTGTGCAGGATGTGTGTTGTGTGTATGTAATGCATGTACAGTATGTAATGTGTGCAGTATGTGTTGTGTGTGTATAATGCATGTACAGTATGTAATTTGTACAGTATGTGTGTATGATGCATGAACAGTATGTAATGTGTACAGCATGTGTGTTGTGGTGATGTACAGTGTGTACTGTGTACAGTATGTGTGTTGTGTATATGATTAATGTACAGTATGTATTGTGTACAGTATGTGTTGTGTGTATGAATATGCATGTATGACGTCACATAAGGATAATACACAGTGATGTAATAGTACAGGGACAGGACTCCGGAAACAGTATGTGGGGAACAGAGTCTAAATAAAAAGGACAAAGGAGTCTGGAGAAAGGGGCAGTGGGGTGGTGAGGATCTCTGGAAGATGACTGAGGGGTTGAAGAAGGAGGGAAGAGAGGGGTCTGGAGGAGGATGGGTGATGACGTAGGGGTCTAGGGGTGACTGAGGGATCTGTAGGAGGACTGAGGAATCTGGGGGTGACTGAGGGGTCAGTGGAGGATGGGAAACAGGGGTATTGAGGAGGACTGGGGGTGACTGAGTGGTCTGGGGAGGTCACTGAGGGATCTGTAGGAGAATTGGGGGGGTCTGGGGGTGACTAAGGGGTTGGGGGAGGAGGGGACATAGGTGTCTGGAGGAGGACTAAGGCATTTAAGGTGACTGAAGGGTCTGGGGGTGACTAAGGGGCGCAGGGAAGAGAAAACAGGGGTCTGGAGGAGGGGACACAGAGGTCTGGGGGGACAAAGGGGTCTGGAGGAGGACAGTAGAGAGGTGGGATTCAGCCAAACTGAGAAGAAACCGTGTGTGGCAGTATTTTCAGGGGTTTAGTGTTTGGAGGGGTTATATTCAGGGGGCACAGTGTCTAATACCCTCATATTGATTATTTTTTCATATACAGGACAAGGATCTGCTGACAAAGTGAGGAACCAATGATGTCTGAGCATCACACTCTGCAGAGGAACATTTACCTGGAAGCCACCACCCCATCTGGACCGGATGAAGGAGAAAATGGAAGACAACAGAGAAGATGTCACCTGTGAGCCATTATATCATTGTGTATTCTTTCTGACTAGGTGATCATGAGTGAAACTGTACCTAAATCTGTGGCTTTCCAACTGTTGCAAAACTACAATTTCTATGATGCCTAAGGCTCTCAAGACATTATGGGAGTTGTAGATTTTCAGTAGGTGGAAAGCCACTGGAACTGAGGTAATTAATGGGGGTCCCAGCAGATGGACCCCCACCAAAAAATGGTCTGCATAGTCTGAAATGCCCATGCCTTTGTGAAGGCTTGTTAATTGTCATAATTGAAAACATGCACAGGGGGGTTGAGGTTTAGGGATGTGTCTGTGTCGGCATTGCTTTTTTTTTTTTTTTTTTGGGGAAGGGGGGCCCCATCATACTAAAGTGCTCCATCCTCAAAGCAGCCTTAATCTGGCCCTAGCTATGGGCAATTTTTCCTCAGCACAGGTTTTAAAAAATCTCAGCCCAAGTAATTGAGCAGTTTTTTGGCTGATAATTTAAGAATTAAAGCATGTGTTAAAGTCTAAAGCAGGCTTCCGAACTAAAATCTCCCAGCATTCACTGCTAACTCAGTAACTGCGCCGAGCACAGGCGTTGTTACACCAGTCACTACAGTAATCAATGCAATAGACCTCACCATACAAGCTTTAACATAAGCATCAGCATAATTAATACATGGCCAAAACTTTTAAATAGGACAAAATACAATAAGCTAATACACTCATGGCTGTAAATATTGGCACCCCTGAATTTTTTTTAAGAAAATGAACAATTTCTCACAGGAAAGGATTGCAATAACATGTTTTGCTATACACATGTTTATTTCCTTTGTAAGTATTGGAACAAAACCAAAAAAGGGAGGTAAAAAAGCAAATTGGACATAATGTCACACCAAACTCCAAAAATGGTCTGGACAATATTATTGGCACCCTTAACTTATTATTAAGTTGCACACCCTTTGGAAAAAAATAACTCAAATCAGTGGCTTCCTATAACCATCAATAAGCTTCTTACACCTCTCAGCCGGAATGTTGGACCACTATTCCTTTACACCAAACTTCAGCAATACACAATGAATGTACAAAATTAGAAAACTTTATTGGAATAGTACATATAGAAAATTCAGATAAAAAAAAGCACGCCCCCTGACGAAGCACAATTGCGCGAAACGTGCGTTGGGGTAAGTGCAGGTGGCATATGGCTCTACCATGATACACTATGACTATGACAAAAATGTTGTCTTTTTGTGCCTATGTTTTGGTTGCTATCTTTACTTGTAGGGTTGATATGTACCTATTATGATATACTTACACTACCATGTATTGGCACTTGTATCTATTTTCTCCAATGTTTGTTGCCTATACCTCCTGTATTTTATCAGTTCTGTGCACTGTGCTTTTTTAATCTGAATTTACTATATGTACTATTCCAATAAAGTTTTCTAATTTTGTACATTCATTGTGTATTGCTGAAGTTTGTAATTTGGCGTTTTGGTATTACAGTTTTCCAGCAATCTTAGGCTGGGTTCACACTACGTTTTTCAACTATGGTTCCCGCATACATTTTCTGTCAAAAACCGGATGGGAAAAAAACGGATGGAACAGTATGGGAAAAAGTAAAACTTATGCGTTTTTAAACAGTATACTGTTTTTAAAAGTGCATACTGTTCAGTCCGTTTTTATAAAAAAAAAAAATACGTTTTTGAAAATTCTGTCCATTTTTAATGGGAGGGGCTTTGGTGGGGACTTTAGGATGCAAATGCGCAAAGAAAAAAACGAATACGGTTTTGCCGTAAGGAACCGTATACATGTGCGTTTCCCATTGACGTCCATGTTAAAAAAAAAAAAAAAAAAAAAAGGTATGCGGTTGCAATACGGTTTTAAAACTGGAGTCAAAACCGTGGTTGAACACTGTTTGGAGTACTGTTAAAAACTGTATTGCAAGCAAACCGTACGCAACCGTATGCATCAGGGTGCATACGGTTTGCAATGCTTTGCCTATGTATACGGTTTTCAATACCGTTCCATACGTTTTTCACTAATGAAAACGTATGCAGGAACCGTAGCTGAAAAACGTAGTGCAAACCCAGCCTTATTCTTATCCTATATATTTTTGGTGACTACCACTCTTCCTTTGCAAACTGCTCCAGGTCTCTCTTATTGGAAGGGCGCCTTTTCCCAACACCAATTTTAAGATCTCTCCACAGGTGCTTAATGGGATTTCGATCTAGACTCATTGCTGGCCAGTGCATTGTTGCCATCCATTTCTGGGTGCTTTTTGACATATGTTTGGGGTCATTGTCCTGCTGAAAGGCCCAAGATCTCAAACGCAAACCCAGCTTTCTGACACTGGGCTGTACAGTGCGACCCAAAGTCTGTTGGTAATCCTCATTTCATGATGCCTTGCACACATTCAATTCACTCAGTGCCAGAGGCAGCAAAACAACCCCAAAACATCAGTGAATCTCCCCCATATTTCACTGTAGGTACTGTGTTCTTTTCTTTGTAGGCCTCATTCCATTTTTGGTAAACAGTAGAATGATGTCCACAAGACATTTTCCCAGAAGGATTTTGGCTTACTCAAGTTCATTTTGTCAAAATGTAGCCTTGCTTTTTTTTATGTCTCTGTCAGCAGTGGGGTCCTCCTGGGTCTCCTGCCATAGCGTTTCATTAAAATGTCGACGGATAGTTTGCGCTGACACTGATGCTCTGAGCCTGCAGGACAGCTTGAATATCTTTGGAGCTTGTTCAGGGCTGCTTATCCACCATCCTGCATTAACACCTTTCAATTTTTCTCTTTCGTCCACACCCAGGGAGATTAGCTACCGTGCCATGGGTTGCAAACTTCTTGATAATGTTGCGCACTGTGACAAAGGCAAATCTAGATCTCTGGAGATGGACTTGTAACCTTGAGATTGTTGATATTTTTCAACAAATTTGGTTGTCAAGTCCTCAGACAGTTCTTTTCTCTTTCTGTTGTCCATGCTTAGTGTGGCGCACACAGACACACAATGCAAAGACTAAGTGAACTTCTCTCCTTTTTAACTGCTTTCAGGTGTGATGTTTATATTGCCCACACCTGTTACTTGCCCCAGGTGAGTTTTAAGGAGCATCACATGCTTGAAACAATCTTATTTTTACACAATTTTGAAAGGGTGCCAATAATTTTGTCCAGACCATTTTTGGAGTTTGGTGTGACATTATGTCCAATTTGCTTTGTTCCTCCCTTTTTTGGGTTAGTTCCAATACACATAAATGGAATAAACATGTGTATAGCAAAACATGTGCTTCTGCAATTCATTTCTGTGAGAAAGACTTCATTTTCTAGAAAAGTTTCAGGGGTGCCAACATTTACAGCCATGACTGAACAATACTCAATGCTGATTTAGACATGTAATGAGAAACATTTCCTTTCCATTTCATCCATCAGCAGCACAGGAGAGTTATCAAAACTACTTTTCCTACTAGGACAGAAGAACCAAAACACCTTAGTCAGTCAGCAAAATTAATTATACCTCTCCTATAATCCCCTCTATAGAAAGGAAACCGTTTTTTTCCCTTCTGTTCATACAGAAAGTTTTTTTGGCATACCACGGTAACCCTTGGCTTAGCCTCCCCCCAGCATCTAGTCTAGACCCCAGCACTCCCTGTGATTGGGTCATTGGGAAGCTAAGCCTTGAAGGTTCCGATGCTCTGCATGCTTTTTCACCAGGATCTCTATGAGGTGTGAGGATAGGCACACTGGGGGACATTTATCATTGTTGGTGTGCGGTGGGCTTTTACATTGTTTCTATTGGTTTATATTTCGCACTGTTGTGCAAAATTTATCATACGTGCCCATGACGTATAACTTTTGCGCAAACTTACAAAACCCTACTCAGTACCTCAAAGTAGTCGCTCATCTGACACATTTATGTGTGTCCTCATTGATGGTGTAGGAATGCACAAAATTTGTGTGCAAATGATGAAAAAGCACACCCACTGCAAAAAGTATCCAACAACCAACAAAACATAGAAAACTAAATGAAATGCGCTAATCAAAAAAAGGACGCACAAAAAAAAACCTAAAAAATACACAACATAGTGCAAAAATAAGTGCAACATAATAAAACTGAAATCTGGTGTACAATGATAAATGTCCCCTACATTCCCTGCGCTGCCTCAGTCTGGAATGTATAAGCATGCAGATTACCTGGTACCTGTTGTCTCCCTGTATGCCTTTACAGGCTGAAGTACACTGGCTGTGTGCTTTTGTTCCATGCTGACAGAATCCACCACAAAACTGAGGCTTAGCACACATATCCTTTGTAACCAGGGACGGGGCCCAGCCAGGATAATTTCGGCACTGTGCACGAGTACAACACTGACTGGGGCTTCCGGCTCAGCGCAGTATAAAGCATCGATGGCTTCGATACCAGCTTCTAGGACACTGCGTATATAGCACAGCTGCTTGACCCAAAATCAAGGAATGGGCAGGTGATCCCCCTTCTAAAAACCATTTTGTAAACTGCCTTTCCAGCCGGACAGCCTCTTTGGTCCTCCGTTGGCTCCTATCTTTGAGTACTAAAATGAGAAAAGAGGTGCTGGAAAAACGTGGTTTCCTCCTTTTCAGAGGCAAACAAAGAGGACCCTTCCGGAAGCCCATTAGACAGCAGAAACCTCAGCAGTGGTCAAAAAACCAGGATGGTGCAGCATTCTTGTTATTTAAGAAGCAGCCAAAAATTCCAACCAATGACGCCACAAGCACATCTCTAAGAGTAGGCGCAAGATTGGGCAGCTTCGCAGCCATGCTATAAACTACGTCAGACTCCTGGGTTCGGTCATTAAAGAGTTACTCCACTGAATTTTTATTCCTTCATTATGCCCGGGCTGCAAAAATAAACACTAACTCACCTTCTGTTGCTCCCGTGGTGTGCCGATAACACTCTCCTGTCTTCTGGACCCTTGCACGTCAGACTGAGCTTATCCCAGTTCTATCACACTGCTACTCAGCGTATCACCAGCCGAGTCAGGTAATCGCTGCAGCCAGTGAAAAAGCTCAGAGCAGTCTGATGTGCTGGGCCCCAGAATACGAAAGAAGACCGGGGCCCAGAACACAGGAGAGCAATATCAACATGCTGGGTAAGCGACGGAAGGTAAAATAAAGATTTATATTTTTAAATTTTTGCAGCCCGAGCAGAATGAAGGGATAAAAAATTTAGGGGAGCTATGCACAAGAGCTGACTCAGATACCACCAAGCAGTTGCTATATCAACCCTGGAAAACTTCAACTTGTAAAAGGAATTTGTGGCCAAAGGAGCACTAGAGCGCATCCTGTGGCATCAAGGAAAAAGAGGAGTCTATTCTTGTATATTTGAAGTTCCCAATAAAGAGGGTCAATGAAGAATGATCACCAACATCACATTTCTGAATCAATACATGCTGAAAAAGAGGTTCAAAATGAATACGGTTAAGTCAGTCAGCAGCTTTAAGAAAGGAATTCAACAACAACCGATTTGAAAGCTACCTTCCTTCATATTCCAATTCTGCCATCTCATCGCCGATTTCCCAGTCATTCATTCAGACAGGGAAGAAACAAGATCACTTCAAGTTCACTTGCCTGCCCTTCAGGCTTCCTTCCATACCACAGAAAAGGTTCTGGTGACCTTGGCAGCCCATCTCAAAACTAAGGGAATTTTCTTTATCCCCTATTTAGATGACTGCAAGCAGCATCCAGATAGCTCCTTCTTAAGCATTTAACATCAACCATTGCAGTACCGGAGAACTACAGGTTTATTATCAATCATCAGAAGTCCAGTTTATTCCATCCCCAAAGTGTCGCTTCCTGGGGTACCATATAGATTCTCTACAGATTAAATCTTCCTGTTAGAAGAGAGGATCAGCAAGATCAGAAAAAAAGTCAGAACCTGGAGAGTGCTGCAAAAGGTGATATCTTTATTTCACCCCTTAATGTAATTGCTTCTCAAGTCCCTCTCGTGTCTCTCGGGGCCTTCATACGGGTCTCCCTCTGACGTAGTCATGACGCCGTCACGCATGCCGTCCCGTCATCCAATAGGAATGGCGTGCAGCAGCGACGTGATGACGTCGCTACGGAGGCCCAGTAAGGCCTTGCGGCAGACAACGGAGGACCGGAGAAGACAAGGAGAGCCCAGCAGAGTACCGAAGAGGACTAGGAGAGCCCAGCGGAGGCCCGGGGACACCATCGGGAGCAGCGGGGACAGGCGAGTAGGACTTAACTTTTTTACATTGCACGAATCCTTCAACATATGAATTACCATCATATGTTGAGGGATCACTAGACATGTGCAGAACCAAAAATCAGAATTAACGAATGCATTTGTTGTTTCCAACGAATGCATCCGTTTTTTAAAGGAATGCATCCGAAACGAAAAAAAAATTCGCAGATGCATCCGAAAACCGAATATGACGAATGCACAGCATTCCGAATATTCACAGAACCGAAAAAAAAAAAAAAAAACGAAAACGAACATAACGAAAATAACGAAATTTTGGGTTCTGCACATGTCTAAGCACAATATACCCTCCCAAATAAAATTATTGCTGCATAGAATCACACCTGTTTCTTGTCTCTAGTGAGGTTTTATAGGAGGGGTCTATCAAATATGCATCTAATTAATTTTTTTAACTAATGAGGTGTTTGGTTTTGTCTTCTGTCTTAGTAGGAAAAGTAGATTTGGTGACCCTTGTGCGTGCTGTCTCAGGACTCTTGGAAAGAAGAAAGTTTGGTAAGTAAATTTGAACTTCATTACCTGCTTACACACAGTATTCCACTACTAGATCTTGACTGATTTACCTTCGATGCAGCGACCAGTTGTGCCGTACTGGCAGCGATTTCATGGGATCCCACAATCAACTCCTCATATTTCCCTTTATGGAGTACAACTTTATCTGCAGACTCCCTGTAAAAGAACAATTAACATTAAAGTATCAAGTACTGTGCTTATCCTTAACTTTACAAAGTTTCTGAAATACAGCTAAGAATCACCCGTACTTGCAGACCGGTTTGTATGTACAAAGGAAGCATTCAAATTATATTATATCAAGATAATAGAAAGATGAGATCATTACACAAGTTGGGTGGCTCCCCATCCCACAGCCTTTGATGCGGAGATCAGGCCTTCCGTCCAGCGGGAGTTCTTGGCGTAGAATTCTTGTGTGGTAGCTGCTCCCTGTAATATCATACAAATATTTGACACAGAAACTGATGTAGTGAACAAATTGTTAGTATGCAGAGAAAGGAGGGGAGGGGACAAAACATTGATACATTGCCCATTAGTAGTTCCTCCACATAAAAACAGGACTGAAAATATAATGACTTCACAGAGGGAAAAGCCTAATGCTCAGACCTAATCAGAGACGGTAACTGGTAGGTCAAGGGATTAGAAAGTGCATCAATAGCCTGCAAGCACTAAGAAAAAAAGAAATCTTAAAGGAAATATACAGCAAAAACAACTTATCTCCTATCCACAGGATAGAGAATAAGTGTTTGATCATGGGGGGGACCGAACGCTGAGACCCCCTGCGATCTCCTGCATGGGGCCACGGCTCTCCCATGCAGGAGGCGTGTCGGCCTCAGCATGATGCCGTGGCCGACATGCCTCCTCCATGTAGTTCTATGGGAGAGGCGGGGAGGCAGCTTTTGTGCCTCCCCGCCTCTCCCATAGAGCTGTATGGGAAGGGGGCGTACAGTCGACCTCTGAGGTTGATGCTACGCGCATTAGCCAGTGCACAGCGCGGCAATGCAGGGGCCCCGCTCGGGAGATCGCGGGGGGTCCCAGCTGTCAGACCCCCTGTGATCAGACACTTATCCCCTATCCGGTGGGGTTATTGCTGCAGAAGTCCTTAAAGACCGTTTGAGTGAAGGAAGACAAAAATAAATAAAAAGTTTTTTTTAAAAGTACATCCAGACCATAAAAAACAAACAATACACCAAAATCTAAGCATTATATTAAGGTAACACATAACATACTCTTCCACTCTCAACAATTTCCTTCTGTAAGTCTGTAGAGGTAATGACCAGAAGTTTAATGGCCTGTAAACATAAATAAAATTGATTAACAGCAATATAAATTCAATTCAAAATCACAATCTACAAGATGCTAAAACAAACTTTTACTTTTAAGTTAACACAAGGCTTTGTGTGCATTTGTGTGCCCGGATGACAGCCGTTGTGACTAAGAAAAGGATTTTACCAAAAGCTTTCTTTCGTGTTTCCAGGGCATTTCCCACATTCAAAACGCTCTAATGGAAATTAAACCCAACAAAGGAACGAAAAAGTGTCTGCTCATTTTCCAAGCGATTATAATAATAATAATGGTTCAATGGAAACAGATACATTTCCAGTGAATCAAGCAAAAATTTGCTGAAGCCTGTACGATTTGTGATAACACTCTATATTAGTAAGTTATTACCATCCCTAAATACAATATTCTGATACTGGAATAATGACAAATACAAGAATTTAAAAGCAATACTGTCATTAAAATAAACTTTTGACAATGTCTAAACTCAAGATCAGTTGGACACTCAGGGCTAAAATCCTCTCAGATCACTACTAACAGCAGGATCTATGGAGTCAGACAGCGCTGAGATCCCCCAATTTTTTTTTTATTGTGAATTTATGGTTTAGTTTTTTTACGATACATAAGAAAAACAATCAATAAACAAACAGTGCTTCTCAAAACAAAAATAGCACCACAGGACTGCTATAAAAGAGCCCTATAATATCAGGGTCTAATTTTTTTAAACAACAAAACTTGGCATACATAACACATCGATACTTTTTCGTTGAAAACAATGGAAATGAGCTACTGAAAAGATGACAAAAAAAAAACCACAATTGCATATCTAATGATACACTAGAAAAGCAAAGATCAAAGTAATAATTTACGATCATGTCCAGATCATAGTTTATCAATTGCTTACCTTCATAAGGTCAGTGCATGAATTCAGAATCCTATTTGAACACATAAAATCAAATAAACAAATAGCTTTTTTTCTTTAGCCAACAGAAAATGTACAAACTTAAAGAAGAAGTCCAGTGCTAATACATTTATCCCCTATCCGCAGGATGGAGATAAATGTGTGATTGATAGCGCGATCTCCCGTATGGGGCCTTGGCTTGGCTCCAGCTTAGCGCTGCTAGAGCGCATTTCGTACCCAGCAGATCAGCTGGTACAAACACGCTCCTTCCATTCAACTCTCATAGAAGTGAATGGAGGGGGTGTGTTTGTACCAGCTGGCCGGCTGTGTGCGAAACATCAACAAAGCAACTCAGCTAGGTCCAAGTGGGGCCCCATACGGGATATTGTGGGGGGGGGGGGGGGAGGGGTCCAGCGGTTGGAAACCCTGCGATCAGGGGAAAAAATCTCATTGCACTGGAATTCTTCTTTAACAGTAATATCTTATTGAAATACAAGTTTTCCAAAACAGCAGCTTTAAAAATGGTTTAATTTACGCTATTGTGAAGGATTTCCATTTTTTTCCTACTCTATCATAACAGCAGAAAAAAGGAGAAATGAGGTAGTGCCAGATCCGTTGCATGACCAACCTCAAGGGCATCCAATGGACCACACTGATTTACAATGAGGTCCATTGGCTTCCATCATGTTTTATGCATTTTCACAGAAAGAAAATTGCAGCATGCTATTCCTTCCATCAATTATGACAAAACTACAGACAGACTCTGTTCAGAATTATTTAGTTTGGGTTCACATATCTGAGGCTCTGTTCAGATAGATGCTTGTGAAAATAAATACCTCTGTGAACAGACGCTTATGAAACTATTGTACAATGGGCTTACAAATCTGGAGCATTATGCAAGTTAAAGTAAGTGGTTGTAATATTAGAGCAATACAAAAGTCTGGATATAAAGCTGGCCTTAGTAAAGAAAAATATTAGACTTCCAGGATTTGTCCACTCTCTTGATACAATGATCACACATCTTGTTTTAGAAAATCCTAATAGAACTGATGGCATGCAAACAACTTCATTTAGAAAGTGATTGCTGTCCAAAATGACCGGATATCAAGAGTGTTACATCAGGGTAAGCCTAGGATAACTGCTGTCTAGCAAAATCCTACTTTGGATGACATAACTGATTAATATAGGAAGGGACTATATGAGACAAGTGGACTAGAACGTTCTAACATGAAAGGAAAAGATTATTTATCAACATAAATCATCCAGCCTCTCATTTAATATATAAACCTATGTGACTACCCTAGGAATGCATACTACAAGGCTAGTTACATAGTCTAGTTACAACATGCAGGTAAAAAAAGACCCACAGAGTCAAATGTACACTATATTACGTATAAGTGACAGTGTGAGCATTGCCTAATGATAAAATGTAATAAACTAGCAACTCTATAATGCTAACTAATTTGCGAAGACTTGATAATTTAACAGACCTTTGATTTACTTCGAGTTTAACTCCGGAGCAGTCTTTCCGAGCCTGGTTCATCATTTCCTGTCAGAGAACATGATAAAAAGAATAGGCAAGATCAGTGGAAGAATTATAGCCGCTAGTGTATTCAAGTGATTTTCCCACAAAAGGAACTTTTTTTATCGATGCGAAAGAGGTGATTAATGGTTGTTTGGTGCAGACAATGAATGAAGCAGCAGGGCACATGCTTGACAGACACTTCACTCATATTCCTGCTCATTGTTGTCCTGGAGTGAGGAGGAACCAGGGCGGTTGGCCTCAGGAGCTATGTTCTAGTAAAAAAGTAGGTTTCAGAGCGATCAGACATGTATTACCTATCAACAGGACAAGTGATAAATGTCCACTGTAGGATAATCCCTTTTATGTAGTAATAGGTGTCTGATAACTGGACAAGTAGGTTGAACTATACAGGTAATCTATATAGTCTATACCAGTACTGATGCTGTATCACAATCCATACAACATCATAGAGGTCAGGCACTGTTCACACTTGTATTGTGGTATCATTTAGAACAAACCATGACACTTTGCTAGATCAGTCACACTGTGGATAATACCTGCAGCTTATGGAACTCTCTGACTAAGCCTGTCAGCTTCAGTAGTGGTTCATATCCATTTCACTGGATTTGCAGATGAAATCTCCGATGGCAGTGCGCACATAGCCTTGCTGAGGAACTCCGCACGCTGACACTCAATGTAGTCTGAACTTGTCAGGAACAGTATAGCTATGTTATTTTCTTTATAAAAGCAGACAGGATAACTAAAAGTCATGCTGTGGCCCCAAATAGAAGGAACCATACATCTCTCCACCTGGAGTTATATTTGCCATATTGAACAGAGAAAAACTATTTCATTACGTGGCATATAAAAGCCAATTTCAGGTTGCATCCTCCTCACCTCAATCCTTCGAACTGCATCTTCTATGGCTGCAGATGTAGCGGCCATCTCTTTATCAACCATGTCACCCAGTTCTCCCTGCTTAAAATCCATGCTCTTCGGCCTCAACTCCTAAAATATAAAAGAATATGAAAAAAAATTAATCATTGCTCTGTTTATATCTTTATTTATTTAACAAAGTCTTTGGGAGAGCTTTATCAAAACCTGTCCAGAGGAAACTTTGCCAAGTTGCCCAGAGCAACCAATCAGATCGCTTCTTTCATTTTTAACAAGACCTCTGCAAAATAAAAAAAGCGATCTGATTGGTTGCTATAGGCAACTTTTCCTTTGCACAGCTTTTGATAAATCTCCCCCTTTGTTCTTTTACAACATTCACACATGCTTCCTATACGAACATTTTTTTTTCATTAAAAAAAAAAATACACAACTTTGCAAAAGCGCTGTTTTTTTTAGGAGAGGACTATTAACCCCTTAAGGACCAGGCCCATTTTGGCCTTAAGTACCAGGACAATTTTATTTTTGCATTTGTTTTTCCTCCTCGCCTTCTAAAAATCATAACTCCTCTATTTCCATTCACAGACCCATATGAGGGCTTTTTTTTGCATTACCAATTTTACTTTGTAATGACACTTATTTTACCATAAAACGTACGGTGCAAAAAAAAATTATTATTTATGTGGGGAAAATGAAAAGAAAACCACAATTTAGCAAATTTTTTAAGGTTTTGTTTTCACGCTGTACACTTTACGGTAAAAATGACGTTTTCTTTATTCTGTGGGCCGATACAATTAAAATGATACCCATGTTATGTTTTTTTTATAATTGTACCACCTTAACCCCTTAAGGACGCAGCTCATTTGGGCCTTAAGGACGCAGACAATTTAATTTTTACGTTTTCGTTTTTTCCTCTTCGCCTTCAAAAAATCATAACTCTTATATTTTCACCCACAGACTAGTATGAGGGCTTGTTTTTTGCATGACCAGTTGTCCTTTGTAATGCCATCACCCACTTTACCATAAAATGTATGGCGCAACCAAAAAAATACTATTTGTGTGGTGAAATTAAAAAGAAAACCGCAATTTTGCTAATTTTGGAAGGTTTTGTTTTCATGCCTTTCAATTTACGGTAAAAAAGAAGTGTTCTTTATTCTTTGGGTCAATATTAGAGATGAGCGAACTTACAGTAAATTCGATTCGTCACGAACTTCTCGACTCTGAGTTGATTGCTTATCCTGCATAAATTAGTTCAGCTTCCAGGTGCTCCCGTGGGCTGGAAAAGGTGGATACATTCCTAGGAAAGAGTCTCCTAGGACTGTATCCACCTTTTCCAGCCCACGGGAGCACCTGAAAGCTGAACTAATTAATGCAGGATAAGTCATCAACTGCCGAGCTGAGAAGTTCGTGACAAATCAAATTTACTGCAAGTTCGCTCATCTCTAGTAAATATGATTAAAATGATACCCATGATAACATACTTTTCTATTACTGTTGAGGGCTCCGTTTGGGTGCCGTGATCTGTAGTTTTAATCGGTTCTACTTTTGCTTATATTTTAATGTGACAAAAAAGCAGCAATTTTGGATTTTTTTTTACATTTACACTGTTCACCGTACGGGATAATTAACAATATATTTAGAAAATTCTGACTTTTACGCACGCGGCGATACTGAATATGTTCATAAATTTTTTTAAACGTATTTTTGGGGGTAAAATTGGAAAAATTGATGATTTACATTTTTTTTTTATTTTTTATTACACTTTAATAGTCTCCGCAGGGGACTATTTATAGCAATCATTTGATTTCTAATACTGTTCAGTGCTATGCATAGGGCATAGCAATGACCAGTATTATCTGTGATCATCTGCTCTGGTCTGCTCGATATCAGACCAGAAGAGACAGCTGGAGACAGGTGAGAGGACCTCCGGCCGCCATGCTGGATGATCGGATCTGTATTGATCACGGCATCTGAGGGGTTAATGGCGGGTCCCTGGCTGCTGATAGCAGCAGGGACCTGCCACGCATGATGAGAGCACCAGTCCGGTGCTCACGATCATGGCGGAGCGTAAATGTATGTCATGGTGCGTTAAGTACCATGGCACCATGACGTCCATTTACGTCCATTGTCATAACGGGGTTATAAGCACGCCAGTCACATTAGATGAGAGAAATGTGTATACCGTAGATCATGATAAATACCTTTCGTATCCCAACTGATACAAGACCTTTTTTTTTTTTTCATATAATCAAAAGGAAACAAATTCCTATGTTTACTGTAAGAATGTTATTTGTACCTCTCCGAGCCCAAGGATATTCTGTAGTGATCTTCTAACATTTGTCAGATCAGCACCTTCCAAAGACTGCTTATCCTTCAGCTCATTCAGATACTGTAAACTCTGGCTTCCACAATCTCTGCAGCTGTCGACAAGACCTGGAACATTAAAATTCAACGTATCGATAAGGACCAACATGTTGAACAGCAAAAGTGCTTTCAAAACAACAGTCTTTACTCACGCTCTCCATGGTCAGGTGGCGCCAAATGAGATGTGGCACTGCCATTTATAATTGTATCGGCTGCTAAATGTGCAAACTGTGCCAGTGCTCCAACTAAATCAGAGGCATCTGAGGAAGCAATATTTTCATTACTATAAGGGAGATTCATAAAATTACATTTAACGTTAACAGCTAAAAAAATATATATATTTTCTATTCATATTTGCATTCATACTTCTCTTTAAGGAAACCTGTCTAGGCTACATTTAAACTGCCGGTTTTCTCCAGCAGTGTGAAGCCTGTCATTTTCAAATCACAAATAGCGGGAGAAAAAAAAAAAAAAATAGCGCTTGCACCGTCTTTCTCCCACTATTCTCTCTGAAAACGACGGTGTCCGACGGACCAGTTATTGCCCTGTTATGACCTGTCAAAATGACTGCGGCCAAACTGCAAAAAAAATAATAAAAAATTTGACGGCCGTATTTCACAGGGCATACCGGTAGTGTGAAAGGGGTCTTAACAGGTTGCGACAGGAAATATCACTGTCAGACGCAACACTTCAATAAGTAGTCTCAAAAGGTCTGCATGGATTAAAAGCAATTGCTATGACGAGGTAGAGGAAGAAAATAGCACAATATGGTATTACAGTGAGAAGTTTTGTTTAATTCATAGGAAAAAGTAGCAATATCTGCTAACTGACTAAACAGTGTAAGGTGTGAGAATGAAGAAAAGCATGCACACACCTGTCATGTTCTGTGTGTATTTAGAATGTCCATTTGCTAGGGATGTTAAGGAGTCTATAGCATCTTTTGCTCTGTTTACAAGGTAATCTGTTGAAATAAAAAGGATACTGAAAACACAGGAAATAGCCACAGTAATGTTTAACCTTTTTAAGGTTATATCCATCATATACAGTTATAAAATTACAGTATGACTCAAAGTGTGTACATACAGTATGAGTATAAAAAGTCACAACTGAAACCATTGCCATTTACTCAACTCATCCTTGCACCAAACACAATCCATTCCAGTCCACTTAATTTTGGCCTTGTACACATAATGCACATTGTTATTTTGTATTATTGTTCTTGCTTCTGTTTAGATCGTAAGTCACAACCCTCTGTCAGTGGCACCTATCAAAACCCACTAACTCAGAATAGGGTCTTTTAATTTGACAGGAACATGTATGTGTAGCTCCATAACAGCTTGCATGAAAGAAAAGTTCTTTTTTTATTGCTACTTTTGGGTAGTGTAAATCATGGGGCGAATTGTCGACTCCTAGCCATGCCTCCACCCTGCAGAAATTTTGCCAGGTTACCAGACAAACAGAGGGGTGCATCATTGGACTGAGAGATGCATAATGCTCGTTTTGACATACTGTTTCCATCTAGGTTGTTCTGTCCAAGCTGTTAGGAGTTGTCAGACGTTGTTACATGAGGGCACACACAATGAGCAATAATGTAATTATTTAAAGATATGATCATTACTTCACACAGTTGCATTCAACATTTTTTTTTTTTATAATTGAGTGTACATAGATCAGTAATAAGCAGTCTATAAAAACAGGAAAGTGTAATGTGGAAGAGTTGTACCTGGTGAACTGGTGCAGCGAATATGTAGAGGATCATCAATTTTATCAACAGCATCCTGGATGATATTTTCTGCTTCCCTCACTGTTCCCTGAATTATGTTAAACTGGTCATCCAACATCTTCTGATACATTTTCTGCTCATCTGCAGTCTAAGAACACATCAAGACTTTGTTTAAACACACATTACCTTTGCTCTATCGCCCTGAACATCAATACAGCTCAACAGGGAGGCTGCTGAAGAATGCCCTTCCTGCCCTGTTACTATAAGTGTATAAGAGAGAAGATTGTTAGTAGTAAAAATAAAAAAATAAACTCATGATCCCATCTAGTCTGCTCATCAGGGTGGTCTTCTGCCCAGATTGATAGAGCTCCCTATATACAAATAGGGAGAAATCTATCAAGCAACTGGAGACCTAGTGAAATTTATAACAATCTTTTCTCTGAAACATGAGCACCATTAAGAATGAGTCACAGTATATCAATGAAAAGTACCCTTTAAAAGGTATACAAGGGGTGTTGAGGAAGCAGCAACTGGTTTAGGCAGTGTGAAAATAGTGTCAGGTTCCCTTTAAAATGGGTATTTCTATCTCATTACTTTAGGTTTTCTTCACTCCTCTGGCATGTTTGCAGTGCCTGGAGGTGGTCAGGAAAGTAGCCAAGGTAGGGAAGTTACACAGCTGACTTTAATGGGAGGTGCGCAAGTGGCGCAGCCCCGCAAGTCATGTGGCAAGTCTGTCAAGGCTGTATTTGTGGGAGGGGTGTGGGCTATTTATATGTCGTTTACCTTGGGTTGGGGCATAACATCCGTGGCATAGAAGTGCGTGCCCTTACGTCGCAGAGGACTTCCAGCTGGTGGTGCAGTTAGTCTGTGTCCAAGGGGCCTGGTAAGTGCCGATGTCCGGCGCAGGTTGAATTGCTGTGTTGCGGCTGCTACGCCGAAGTGGGATCCGGGAAGCTGGACGTGGGTCACGGCAGGTCGGAGGATTTGTATGATACATGGGGAAGGGGTGGGTGCAGGCCGGCGCTGCTTGTAGTTCGCAAGCTGCGGGGAGGCCACTGGCACGCTGCACCGGGTTTCCCCCTAGGTTGGGACTGTGGGTCTTTCATACTGCGTCTCGGGGCTCTGGCTCGTCAGGGGTGCTCACGATCCAGCATCTTGTCACAACAACCTCCTGGTTATTTATGTGCCGTTATGAGATTTGAACATGTATTGTATTGTCCAGTTTATCCTGTACTTCGTTACTTTACTATGTTACTGACACGTATTCAGAGCAATAATCGGCATTATACATAGGCATAGGTTTAGCCCAGATACCTGGCACGTGTTTTAGGAGGGAACCTATGTGTGATTGTTGTTACTGACACTGCTTCAGACCAATCGCATTCTGTCACATAGGCAATGGTTTTACCGCTTTCGGACACGTCCTCAGGAGGGGGCCAATGCAGGTTTTCGTTACCAACACATTTTTCAGAGCAACATCACGACTTGAGTTAGCCATGCTGCTAGTCATGGTGACCTTGCGGTTCATCAGCACCTTAATCTTAGGTATTAATTTGTCATTCATTGTTGTTCAGTTTGCTGGTTGTAACTTCAGGTCAGTAGGTTTCTGCTCTGCTAGGTCAGATGTGTTGTGCTTGGTTGTCATGTCTCTGTCATTCTTTCCCCGGCACCCTTTATAGCCCAGACAGTTTGGAGCCATCCATAGTCATGTCCAACGCTTCGGACATTGAGGAGCCTGTGTCAGTTCCAGAAACTCCGGTCAGGAGCTCTGAGCAGGAAGCCACTACTGCTTATCGTGCATGGACAGTTCCTAGGCTCATGGAGGAGCTCCATAAGAAGGGCATATTTCCAGCATCCACCAGACAGGCAGAGCTGTCTAAGTTATTGATGACAGACCCTACAGCCAGTTGTAGCCAGGATGTGGTCTCGGGTCAGACTATGTCAACATTTCTGGCTCAGCTCCATGTCATGATGAACACTATGATGACCACCATCTCCGATGTTGGCAGTGATCCCATCAACCTTGCAGGAATCAGGCTCAGGTAGGGCTTCAGGTGCCCCTAATAGAACCCCGCACATTTTATCCTGGCAGCTATCCGGAAAGACATTTTCGAGGGCAAAGATGTGAACCTGGCATCCTTGCTCATTAGAATGCAGGACATCACTGAAACTAAAACCGTGGCATGTGGAGAGCTGGTATTTAAGAGCAAGGATGCCAGGTAAGTTAAACATACCAGAGTTTGTGATGGCGTTTAGCTTGTACAGGAATGTCCTATGCACGTTGAAACCTAAGAGGAAGGAGGAACACAACCTCTCTCTCTACAAACTTATGGAGTTTGCTTACAAGTATAGGGGCTCTTATTTCTAGGACTACCAAAGATCTTTCTCTGCAAAAACAGCGGAGGCATTCATACAGTTCGCATACGTGACTGACTGGAGTGTTGTCAATACAGAGAATTTTGTTGGCCTGAAGGCTCCGACTTGCACACTATGCCAGTCCATTTCACACTCTGTACCCTGGTGTTTCAATGCAAGTCATGCAGCGGAGCCTAGCACCAGTAAAGGTGTCATGTCGGTACCTGCCCCTGGTCAAAAGGTCACACCTACAGTGAACAAGTTGGGCCATCCAGTGAAGTATCTGGCTAAGAGTCAAATCTGTAATAACTATAACTTGTCCAACTGTAATTGCAGAAACTGTAGATTTTTGCACGTTTGCTTCTTATGCTACAGAGCTCACCCAAGCTCGATATGTTCTCAGAAGTTGCAGCAGGCATAACTAGATGGGGTGCAGGTGCTGGCTCAAGTGTTATCTGAGCATCCGGATCTGGACTGGATGCAGTGGCTGCTGGATGGGTTTAGGCTGGGCTTAGTCACTCTGCCTCAGTACACAAATGAATGCTAAAATATGTACTCTGCTCTCAGGGAGCCGCAGTTGGTGTCAGATTTGTTGCGCACTGGAGTTAAATAAAGGCTATATGATCAGCCCTTTCTCTGTACCCCCTATGACATCTGGAGTCAGCCCGGTGGGTGTTGTAATGGCAAATTTATAACTTAAAAACGCAGGATTTACGTCCGTGCACTATTCTTGCGTGATCCCTAGTATTAATTCCCTGATCCCTTCTGAAGAATTATTCATGAAGTACACTTCTATCGATCAAACCATTAAAGTGATTTTTGAGTCGGGGGCAGGCACATGGTTAGCAAAAGAAGACATCACGGATGCATTTAAGTTGCTGCCCATGTGCAAGATTTATGGAAGTGGTATGGTGTAAAATAGCAGAATGAGTACTATTCGCCACTAAGCTTATGTTTGGCTCAAAAAGTAGCCTGTGGTAAGGGCGGCTCCATTTTACTTTTTTTTTTAGGACATTTCGTGTACTGTACAGGACCCTGAAGAAGCTCTTGTAAATCTCTGTCTATTTCAGTGTTTTTCAACCAGGGTGCCTTCAGCTGTTGCAAACTACAACTCCCAGCATGCCCGGACAGCCAAAGGCTGTCCGGGCATGCTGGGAGTTTTAGTTTTGCAACAGCTGGAGGCACCCTGTTGAAAAACACTGAAATAGACAGATTTACAGATTCCAGCAGATCTTTCTTACTTTTATCTATATTAGTTATCTACTTATTTTTCTTTAATCTTCACTTTTTCCTATTTTGGGATGACATTTTGGTGGCTTCAGAACCAATTACCAGGTTTCCATAGAGTTATGGTCTCAACAAACAATGGTTTCAACATACAATGGTTGTCCTGGAACCAATTAATATTGTAACTTGAAAGACTGCTGTACACTGGTGTCACCTTTCACTGTAATGCTTAACAGATCACTTTCAAGCTGCCTCCACATTATGAAGTCTCCGCTTAAATTTAGGCTTTGGGCAAACATGAAAACTAAGATTTCAGATTTATTTTAAAATAAAACAAAATTTTTTTTTAAATGCATTTAACATAAAAATATTCAAACAATAGGTAATTTTATGAAGACACATTCCACCATTTCCTTTCCCATCTTTGAACCATTTCTATTCCATCAATATACTTTTGTAGGTAAGGTCTTCAGAACTGAACACAGTAAAAAAAAAAAAAAAAAAAAAAAAAAAACAGTTGCCCTAGAAATCCTATTTCTATTGCTTATATAGAGCCAAGACATGCTTTATAGGCATTAATATCACTTATAGGCACTGTTATCACTCATTGTTTACAGTGAGACTATCAGTATAGGATGGTCAGAACACATGGCATGACATGCACAAGCCACCTGATGATCACCAAAAAAATTAAAAATCAATAACTTCCTTAAAGTAAAAGCTAAATTTTTGTAAAATAGGATAACTTTTTGGTACCTTTTTGTCAAGTTTTTCATTCAAGTCCCGCAGCTCACTAGCTCTCTTTTCTTGCTCTTGGTTAAATAAAGACTCTGTCTCTTGAGCCACATTTTTAACTGATGACAACTCTGATTCTTTAGAAGACAAAAGGCTTTGCAGTGAGTCCCTCTCTGCTTCCAGTGCTGCCAGCTTTGAAGATAATGTGGATGCCGACTAAAATGAACAAAAAACACAAGGCTTGAAAAACAATGCACTATAGCTGAAACCAGATTAAAAAATAAATAAAGTAATCTCCAATTTAGAATCAAAAAGTGACATTCTGACATGTACAGATAGCAGTGACTTAGACTACAGATATTTTCTAACATATCACAGAGCAATGCTGAAGGGATATGGTTTAAGTACACAATCTTGGAAATGGGAAGAATTCCAATCCCATGGATGCCCACCAATGTGATCCTCGTGGATTTAGCCAAAAAAATTCAAGTAATTTTGTGGTTTGAGACAAATAAGTAAGGTTTATTAACAAGACAAACACAAGGCACGTTGCAGAAATAAAGGGCAGCTATCACAAATGTGTACCCCCATAAACTAATCACAGGGTAACAAAGATCTTTATAATTTATCTTCAGGCAAACCTTTTGCTGCTTTCTAGCAGCTTTCATAAGGCATAAAAATGCTTTAAAAAGACAGTCAGCAACAGTCCCTATGGCCCGTGGCTGCCACACCTATCCCCTGTATGTCAGCGCTGAGACCGCTGTGTGATTGACACACAGGTCCCAGTGCATAGGCCCCTTTATGATCCTCATCTGCGGCCCGCTCTCCTATCAGCTTACAGTGCTGGCGCAGCAGCGGTGATGTGACGAACACTGTCTCCTGGCGCTGTGCTGCGGGCGCTCTTTCCCGATGCCCCAGTAAGCTGCGATACCATCACCAATGCTCACTGTGGGAGGCTATGAAAACTAACCCGCTGCAGCAGCACTGTAATCTGATAGGAGAACGGGCACTGGTTTTTCTTATACATTTGAAAGTTTGCCGCTGCAGATAAGAGTAATAAGGGGCCTATGAGCTGGGACCTGTGTGTCAATCACACAGCGGTCTCAGCACTGACATACAGGGGAAAGGCATGGCGGCCAGGGGCCATAGCCACACCTGACTGTTGCTGACTGTCTTAGGCTGGGTTCACTTCATGTTTTCTCCCATACGGGAGCGCATACGGCAGGGGGGGAGCTTAAACCTCGTGCTCCCGTATGCCTTTCTATGCGCTCGCCTATGTAATTCATTTCAATGAGCCGGCCGGAGTAAAACGTTCGGTCGGCACATTTTTGCGCCGTATGCGCTTTTACAACCAGACCCAAAACCATGGTAAACCATGGTTTTAGATCCGGTTGTAAAAGCGCATACGGCGCAAAAATTAGCCGACCGAACGTTTCACTCTAGCCGGCTCATTGAAATGAATTACATATGGGAGCGCATAGAAAAGCATATGGGTTCGCAAGGTTTTAGCTCCCCCCTGCCGTATGCGCTCCCGTATGGGAGCGCATTTTTTAGCCTGATCAAAGCTGCTAGAAAGCAGCAAAAGGTATGCCTGAAGAGTAATCACAGGGTAACAAAGTTCTTTATAATTAGTTTATGGGGGTACAAATTCATGACAGTTGCGCTTTAAATGACTAATCTTAACCCAACTTAGATGCAAACATAGCCACAGATACTAAAACCATTTATCTACCCTGTAGTCAGCTAATAGAACTGTTTTGTTTAACTAATGGGATCACTGTAGTAAAAACCATCTAAAATAGCTTGTCTGGGGAAGCCCGATAAGTGAGAATTAGTTTGGAAACACTACAGAGGGGTAGGCCTCTGGGGGATTGGCTCTTCCTAATCCCTGGTTGTACTACCTAGCTTCCCAACTGCACCAATTCAGGGGATGGGCAGGGTATGCAACTCTAGGGCCCACTGGGAAAACTGGATATTGGTGCCCTTATCAGGCCACTTGACACTTCACCTACTACCTGATTGCTGTATAAGATCTGGGGACGGGCTAAAAGTATGTTGGAACTGGAAGGCTGTTCTAAATTTACTCCCTTATGGCAAAACCCTGGTTTATATGAGTTTCTCTTTTCAGGATGCGGCGTTCTGGAAAGGGTCTTAGCAGGGTGGAACAGTTGTGTGTGAACAGTGTTTAAAACCTATGGCGATCTCACTTTGTTGGGGACTGGGCGAAATGCTATCTGGGACTTTTCCTTGTTGCACATTCTACTACTCTTCTAGAAGATGCAGGAAGATATGGACTTACGGTGGACATGGACCTGTTGTGTTGGGGGTGGGGGGGTATTTGTGTGTTTTCTTTTTCTTGTCTAAAACTGTTTAAAACTTAAAAGATCTGATTTTTAAAAAAATATATAAAATACTCAAGTTCCTCAAGAACTGTGTTCACCAACAGTTGCCATAGTAATGAGGAGGACAGAACTAAAAAGGACCCTTGTGTAAAAACGTTCTGCTTCTCTATGGAGAGATTATTATAATGCAACAATAACGTTATATTATAATGCAACAATAACGTAATGTGCCAATATCCATAGTTATTTTTAGAGCCCTTTTACCTAGGGGGCACAAAGTAGGGTATGTTCACACTACAAAATTTCCACGCGATGAATTTCGCTTGGGAATTCCGCTGTGTGAACCTTAACATTGGTGTGAATGCGCCTTCCGTGGACCCATTCCCACTAAGGAATTTCAGTGGTGGATAATTTCACCATTGAAATTGATCCATCAAAAGAATGACCATGTTCATTCTTTTGGCAAAATTGTGTGCAAATTGCATTGCCGTCAATGGTGACAATGCAGGTCCCCGTAGTCCTACCGCCGAAGGATTACGGCCGCCGCCAGATGAGATCTAGCAGAATTCTGCGAGTGGAGAGTGAACATACCTGTAGAGGAAACCTTACAAAAGACTGCAACTCACACACAGTAAATACCTGTTCAGTATTGGTTAAAGTTTGCTGCAACCGAACCAAATCTTCTTTTTTGGATTCTGCCTCTGTTCTTAACTGTTCCATCTGAAAAGTTTGTTCTTCCAGCTACAAAGATTAATGGTGGAAGAAGATCAGATATCACACGAGAAATACTGATGATTATAGCAACTGAGAAGTGGACACAGTTGTATTAAGTCTTGTCAATGCTCTTGTGAGCTAAATACAGCAGCAGCACAAAGCTCTCTGCTAGAATGCTACAATGCATCATTCTGCAATCCAGGCTTTTTTAGATACACCGGCTAGAATATAAATTAATATAAATAGGCATAGCCCTGATCAGTAATATCGGCGATCTTCTTCTCTGGTCTGCGCGATGTCAGACCAGAGAAGAGAACGCGGGGAGACTGACGGAGGCCGGTGAGGGGGACCTCCGTCCGCCATCTTGGATGATCAGATCCCCACGGCACAGTGCCACGGGCAAGCCGATCATCCATTGAAAGCACCGCATTGCTACAGATGCAGTGATCTGTATTGATCACGGCATCTGAGGGGTTAACGCAGACAGCTTGATTGCTGATGTCTGCCATTACTGGCGGGTCCCTGGCTGCTCACGTCATGTATAGGACGTAAATGTGTGCCCTTGGTGCTTTAAATACCAGCGGACCAGGACGTACATTTACGTCCTATGTACTTAAGGGCTTAAAGATCTCAACAGCATATATCAATGCATACTGCAGATTCTGGTGACTTTAGAACATAACCTAAAAGTGTGAGCAGTCCTTGTAGCGGAATGCATAATATTAGTAATTATCTTCAGTCTGTTGTAAATCAATGCATACCAAATATCAATCTGGTTATCATGAGTCATTGTAATTCAGTGCATTGCTGTGCTGTTTTCATTATAGTATGGCACAGCATAAAGGTATAAAAGTTAAATGATACAATGGAACAGCACAAAGGTATACACACACACAGTTGCAGTCTAGCAGTGACTACTGTTTGACACATTTGTGTAGAAGAAAACCTGTCAAGTCTTTAAAAATTCAAATGTTTCAATTAACCTTTATTTCTGACTCGCGCTTCACTTGATCCATCTGAAACTCCAGCTGTTCCTTGATACGTGCCACTTCCTCTTGGTTCTGCTGTGACACTGTGAGCTGCTTGGCAGTGTCAGCATTCTGGGCAAAATAAAAAGACAACACAGTTAAGTGCAATATAGTTTCATGCCAGCATTAAACAGACAGTCTCATCATCAGAAGTCATTAAAACTTATTTCTTAACATGTTTAAGTGGATATGTCAAGTTTCCCACACCATAAGGCTAGACAGGGAGATTTTGAGATAATTGGGGCCTCATATACCAGCCCTGTGATCTGATAAGTTAGGAGAACTGCATTCGAATAGTGTTCTACGTCCTCCGTTGCAAGTAACTAATTGCCAACGGCCATGATTGGTTTCCAGTCACAGGGGAGGGGATGCCGCTGCTTCTGGTCAAGCTAGTTTTGCCCTGTGCCAACACCTAAGATGGTGCGTGAAACCCTGCACTTCTATGAATCCTGTTGGTTTGGGCAGGAGGGGGCATGGAGTGACTGGAAGGCGCCGTGCCCTCTTCTGTTACTGGAATTGTCCGGTGACAATATTACTTTTCTGCTTTCTGCCGTATTGCAGAGAGCAGAGGAAAACTGCATCTGAACACTGTTCTCTTGAGGCGACAGGTTGTGTCGAAGGTAGCAACTGTCTATATGCTCTATTAGGACAAAAAAGTATCATAGGAGAAGTCTCCCACGATTCAGAATAAAGAGGGGAATTTATCAAACCATTTAGACTGCTTTTTTCGTCTAAATTTGTCCCATGAAAAGTTGTAGGGAGGCTACATTTTCTGTGACATTTCATTTAGAACATTTAAATTTCATTACCATGAAGTGTTCTTATTTAGAGCACTGTGTGTAGTGGTCACAGATATATCATGCTCGACTTTTTGTGAAATGTCAGGACATATTTAGAAGTTATTACAGGGCAGGTCAACAACATCGTAAATGAACATAATAAATTACCTTTCTCAGAAGTCCAGCATGAACATTGATGAGCTCATTGTGCTTTTCTTTCAGTTTATTGTAGCGCAAATCTGTCGCCTGAACTTTTTCTGAAAGCAGAGAAAAATATGGTATAGTGTAGATTGTCTCAGTAATGCAATACTGGTTCTAGAAACAGCCGCCCTGCTTTTAAAACAAGTTTTTTTCTAAGAGTATGTAACAGAACAGTGATACCAGAAAATACTTTTACTTTTAGAGCACCCATCAATAAAAAAATTAAAAAAATGTATATGTTGCAGAGTAATTTAATTAACAACTTCCTAAATACATTTAAAAAAAATAAAAAAAAAGAATGTATATTTACATTTTTTTTGTTTGTAAAACCCTCCACTAGGGGTCTCTCTACATGTCCCAGCCAATCAGACAGGCAAGAACAAGCGCTGTGCTCGCACCACAGCAGGGCACGCTGCTGACATGGCCAGGACATGAGCAAGAGAGCCAACGCGCGGGCCAATTGTCAGTGCAGCGCTGCCCTGCAAGAAGACAGGATTAGGTCTCCCTTCCCCTTCATCTGATCAAGGTCTTCTATAGCTCTGCAAAGTAATTTACATTAGAAGGGCGACGTTGCGCCTGGCTTCCTCCCTCGCACATGGCAGGAGCCCGAGCAGCTCCTGTGAATGTGAAATAAGAATTTTTATCCAATTTTTGTTAAAAAGAAGAAGATTAGGGACAGTTTAGTTGATGGCAGGTGCTCTTTAAATTCTCTTTTTTTGCTAACATGTTAAAGCAGTTGTCCAGTCTCTAATTTTTTCAGTATTCTCAACCTGCCTGCATGATCCCAAGCTGTTGCTCTACCGATGGTGCCAAGTCACCAATTAGCAGTGCTTCCTGCTTTTGTCTCAAAGGAGATCTGCAGTGCTCTGAAAGTTATCCCATAGAGATACATGGAGGGGGGTTGCCGGCCGCCACGTCATGCGGGGACGGAACACTCCCTTTCCTGTACATTGCCGTGGCCCCGTACAGGAGATCGCGGGGGCCCCAGCACTCGACCCCCGCGATCTAAAACTTATCCCCTATACTTCGCATAGGAGATAAAGTTCAGAGCACTACAGATCTCCTTTAACATTAGACAATGCCTGTTCAGGCAATCACTGGGTGTAGTGGTGACCCACCTCCGCCAACAATTTAACTATGTCTCCACCAAACTCCCCTCCCCCATATACAGGCATGCTCAGTTGTGTGCATGTGTCCTGAATGGAGAACAAGCCACTGGCCATACACTTCTGGTGACTGCTTATATCCTAAGAACAAATGGGTCAAGCAGTTGAAACCCAACATGTCTCTCTCTCTTCCTCCTTGTGGAGGAAGAGGCGGGATATAGTTGAGAGGCCCCCATATACATTACATTGTCCTGCCAAAATTACAAGGCCTTGCAGACACATATGTAACTTATATGGTCAGCTTTACATTTACTTTATTAACATATGGTTGTGTACATATCCACTTTACTGAACTTTATATATTTAGTTTACAAAAAGTTTATTTTTTGTACTATATAAAATAGTTTGTGAAAATGTAGCTACATTTATAAATATGGCATGCAATGCAATAAATGTTGGAGACAGGTTACTGTAGTACTGCAC
Organism: Hyla sarda; assembly: GCF_029499605.1. Classification (NCBI taxonomy): domain Eukaryota; kingdom Metazoa; phylum Chordata; class Amphibia; order Anura; family Hylidae; genus Hyla; species Hyla sarda. Next base: position 463,608,274 of record NC_079189.1, on the reverse strand, counting down.
ACTAGTAGTCAAATAACACCTGAAGAGGGATATACAGTGCATTCCGAAAGTTTAGACCCTTCGTTTTTTTTTTTTGAACATTGTTATGTTGAGGCCTTGTGCTAAAAATAAAAAGACTCATGTCAATGAAATAGTTTCATTTTTCCTTTTTAAATAATTTAGCAAAGATTTCTAACATTTTAACTTTGTCGTTATAGGGTATCGAGTGAAAAATGAAGTGCAAACAATAAATAATTAAATTAAACTCTCTGCAATCTCCAGAATGGGCCCCCTGCTGCATGGAGTTGTTTGGCATGCACTCCATACATTCTCTATCTTTGGAGATATATTCAATTTATCCCCTATCCTGTCTATAGAGGATACATTTTAAGGGGCTGGAATACCCCTTTAAAGTATAGGACTGGTTATCAGGAAAGCAGGAGAAGGGCACCATAAACCTTACTTTGTACAAAAAGCAGAGGAAGACTCTTAGAATACTCATTTTACAGACGTAAACTCAGGCATAATAGTTGTAATTCACAAAAAAAAATTAAAAAAGTGTCCTTTTGAAATTTTTGTTATGAAGACAATAGAAATAATTAATACATTGTTTAGGGAACACACCATCTAGCCTTCATTTTAATCAAGATGGCAGATTAATAATGGTTTACAACACTTAGAATAACTAAGTTTAATCTTCCTGCCAAGTTCAACCTCCTGGCAGATGTTAGCAAATCCCTTCAGTATAATTAAGCATTTTGTTTGTCTACACTTTTCAGGAAATTACTTGGAGTCATCCATGAAACAAACAAACAGACTGACATTTATTTTGCATACTATCATATTGCTTTATATCTAACAAGACATACTTTCCATTTCTGTAAGGATTCCTTCCTGTTTTTCACTGTCCAGCTTTTCTTTACGTAAACTCTCTAGCTCATCTCGCAGCTGCTCGTTGTCCACCAGGGCTTTCTGCTTCTGTTTGCGCTGTTCTTCCACCTCTGCTTCTAAAGTGTTAATCTGGCCCTTCAGCTGCATGATGTACTTCTGGGCCTGGTACAATGGCATGCAAAACATGTTACAGAACACCAGTTCCAGTACTTCTGTCAATGGTCATGTGATGAACAAGCAAGTGCAGTAATACTCATAATAACAGTACGTATCAGAGCTATCATGTGTGCTAATCACATGACCATGGACAGATTGACTGTAGGTTAACAATGAAAGTTATCATAGAACAGCAAGTAGAGATCTTTAGGTCTTTGAGGAAATTGTATATATATATAAAAAAAATATAATTATTATATATATATATATATATATATTTTTTATTTTTTATTTTTTTTATTTTTTTACACGTTCAGACCCTTAATTTACTGTTTTTCAACAGCTATATATTGCCATTAAAGGGGTACTCAACCTTAAACATGTCTGATTGCAGGGGTCCAGCCTCCACCTTTTCCAGGCAACTGAAAACTGAACTAATTTATGCAGACCAACGTAATCAATGGCCGAGCCGCAAGGTTCGCTACAAGCCAATTTACTGTAAGTTTGCTCAACTCTACTAAGAAGCAATATGCAGAAACACAGAGCATGTCTGATCCTCTCAGTGAATGTCCAAAGATGGTCGTAACCAAGGGCAACAGAGCAAAACAAAGAAGGCACAAGGGGATATCTGTCTCATTTCCAATGTAGAATCATTTCTGAAAATGTACTGATTTTACATAATGCATCAGTTTATCTTCATGGTAAAACCCCTTTAATAGTTTAAAGCCATGGATGTCCAAATACAAACCTCTAACTTTATTTTCTCCAATTCTGAACGGAGCATCTCAATTTCTTTTTTCAGATTTTCAATTTGAAGGTCCCTTAAAAACAAAAAATTGCATGTCCTTCAGGTCAGCTGTCATGACACTTTGTAGATTGCTTGTTAGAAAAGTGGCCTACAGGAGTAAAACAACAATAGTTACCTGTCATCAACCATAAGACCATTGGGAGGCCCAAATGTTTGTTGGAAGATATCCTCTACAACCTTGAAAACAAAGTGAGCAACTGTGTTTAACATGGATTATTTGCATGATTTTCTTAACATTTAAGCCACTTCACCAGCCACCTTTTTCAGTTAAAATGCAAAATGAACGAAGAGGAAAGAAATCTCAATCATAATGTGGTGTGACCATCCTTTGCAATAAAAACGACAACAATTCTTTGAACACTAAAATAAAGTCAGGTTTATGATTATCCAAATAGAGCAGACAGATAACTGTCATTTTCATTTGTAGGTTGAAATACAGCCATTAAACCGAAAAAGCTGTGTAGGAGGCTTAAAAATGGGGGGAGATCAGCCAAACTAAACTCTGACTGTGTACCCTTGCAGTGTTCAATTAATTATTAAAACACTTCACTTATGAACCTTATTTAAACCTTAAACATATTTAAAAGTGTTGATCATGTTACCACTTTCTTTTGTTCCTCAAGGTTATACAGATTTAGTTCTTAAATTTGGCAATGTTCCTTTTATCAAAACATTTTACATGTCTCTAACATATCAAAAGTTTTTGCTAGTGGGTTCTGAGTGTTCAAACACTGAATGACCAATAGAACGAGCTGAGAGATGAGTGTGCAAAGTTCTTCTCTTGGCCCTGTGCCACATGACAAACTTACAATGCAAGTCAATAGGATTGTCTTAGTTTCCAGCACAGAGAGCATGGAGAGAAGAGCTCAGCCTCGTGCTTCTTTCTCAGGTCGCTCTATTGATTGTTAGGGATCTGAGCACGCAAACCTCTAACTGATCAAGGAGTTCTGACATCTCTAGGACATGTCAAAAGTTTTTTTTTTTTTTAAACCAACAGGTACATGTTAAGTCTTTCTTGATCAGGTTTTATGTTTGTTTACTTTATCAATTTCTTTTTGTAGGTGAGGACTCCAGAACTGGACACTGTATTCCAGTATGCGGCCTCACTAGAGTTCTACATAATGGGAACACAAAGTCCATCCTCCTACTGGTTATACCTCTAGCTATGCAGCCAAACATTCAGCTATTGTTCCACAAAGCCACACTTTTGAATCATTTTAAAGGCTGTCAGTAATCACTACCCCTAAAGCCCTTCTGAAGTCTTTATTAACATAGAACTGGCAATAAAATACTCAGATAGTGGTTGCCTTCTCACCAGTGCACTATTTCACATTCAGAAACATTGAACATTTCTACACTGCTCAAAAAAATAAAGGGAACACTCAAACAACACAATGTAACTCCAAGTCACACTTCTGTGAAATCACACTGTCCACTCAGGAAGCAACACTGATTGACAATCAATTTCACATGCTGTTGTGCAAATGGAACAGACAACAGGTGGAAATTATAGGCAATTCGCAAGACACCCCCCCCAATAATGAAGTGGTTCTGCAGGTGGTGACCACAGACCACTTCTCGGTTCCTATGCTTCCTGGCTGATGTTTTGGTCACTTTTGAATGCTGGCGGTGCTTCCACTCTAGTGGTAGCATGAGACCGTGTCTACAACCCATACAAGTGGCTCAAGTAGTGCAGCTCATCCAGGATGGCATATCAATACAAGCTGTGGCAAGAAGGTTTGCTGTGTCTGTCAGTGTAGTGTTCAGAGAATGGAGGCGCTACCAGGAGACAGGCCAGTACATCAGGAGACGGGGAGGAGGCCGTAGGAGGGCAACAACCCAGCAGCAGGACTGCTACCTCCGCCTTTGTGCAAGGAGAAGTAGGAGGAGCACTGTCAGACCCCTGGCAAAATGACCTCCAGCAGGCCAAAAATGTGCATGTGTCCACTCAAACGATCAGAAACAGACTCCATGAAGGTGGTATGAGGGCCCGACGTCCACAGGTGGGTGTTGTGCTTACAGCCCAACACCGTGCAGGATGTTTGGCATTTGCCAGAGAATTGGCAAATTTGCCACTGGCGCCCTGTGCTCTCCACAGATGAAAGCAGGTTCATACTGAGCATGTGACAGAAGTGACAGTGTCTGGAGATGCCGTGGAGAACGCTCTGCTGCCTGCAACATCTTCCAGCATGACAGTTTTGGCAGTGGGTCAGTAATGGTGTGGGGTGGAAATTCTTTGGAGGGCCACACAGCCCTCCATGTACTTGCCAGAGGTAGCCTGACTGTCATTAGGTACAGAGAGGAGATCCTCAGACTTCTTGTGAGACCATATGCTGGTGCGGTTGGCCCAGAGTTCCTCCTAATGCAAGACAATGCTAGGCCTCATGTGGCTGGAGTGTGTCAGCAGTTCCTGCAAGAGGAAGGCATTGATGCTATGGACTGGCCTGCCTGTTCCCCAGACCTGAATCCGATTGAGCACATCAGGGAAATATCTCACTCCATCCACCAACGCCACCTTGCATCACTGACTGTCCAGGAGTTGGTGGATGCTTTAGTCCAGGTCTGGGAGGACATCCCTCAGGAGACCATCTACCACCTTATCAGGAGCATGCCCAGGCGTTGCAGGGAGGTCACGTGGAGGCCACACACTACTGAGCCTCATTTTGACTTTTGATGTTTTAAGGACATTACCTCAAAGTTGGATCAGCCTGTAGTGTGGTTTTCCACTTTGATTTTGAGTGCGACTCCAGACCTCCATGGGTTGATAAATTTGATTTCCATTGAATTTCCAGTAGAATGTGTTGACCACAAAATCACACAAAAATTATGTAAAGACAAAAGTATTTCATACGAATAGTTCATTCATTGAGATCTAGGATGTGCTATCTTAGTGTTCCTTTTATTTTTTTAAGCAGTGTACTTTTATTTCCATTATTTGACCATTTTTGTAGTAAAGTTTACGCATTTTCTATATTACAGACCTCCAGGAACAACAGCAAATAGGCAAACATTACCCACCAATCATTTTAGATGTCAAGCTTACTGGCCTGTAGTTACTAGCCTCTTTTCTATTACCCTTCAAGTGAATACCAATTTTTGGAATACTTCAGTTTATCTTACAGTCACTAATATATCTGAAGAATGTTTTATTTGCATCTTTAAACAGATTTGTAATAAAGAAAAAGGAAAAGGCACCCCAATGGGGAAGAATCACCAGTACGTGGTTAAGGAGACAGGAAATGTCGCTTACCACAGTTAGTTGTGTCAACCCATACAAAACTATGGAATGAGTGTAGGAAACAAATCCCATCTGCAGCCTTCCTGGGAATCAAGATATGTAAGAACAGGTAACTTCGAAGGCAGGTGGGAATAAGATGGCGCTGACCAGGAAAGCGTTAAGAGGAGCCAAGGAAAAATCCAAAAATATTACAACCTACCTTTAGGGATAATTGACCTATATGATGCTTCGGTGGTCTCCAGCGGCTTTCAAGGCAGGACAGGACAATAAACTCCATGAACTTTGGAAAGTTTAATTGGGAAACCTCTAACTGTTACCAAGAGGCACTTTCTCATTCTGACCAGAAGTCAAGCAGAAATACCACTTCCCATCTCCACAAATCTTTCAGTATTATCAAATTCGTGCCTTTTGTAGATCTACAGCCAGGCAATTTGATAACTTATTTACTGAAGCAAAGTTCAGGGACCTGATTGGCAGCGAAACTAGCCAATGCTCCGTCTCCGCAATTTATGGGGCATTGAAAGAACATTGCACTTATAATTTAACCGCAGGTGTATTTGACCACTGGGCTAAGGATGTCACTGCTAAGAACCTAACCTCTAGTCTTTTATAAGTTTTGAGACTTGTGAGGGATGCCATCGTTGAGAAGGATAGGAGGGAAATGCATTTTAAGATTTTACATAGAGCAGTCTATGCCTTCAATTTTTTCAAACTTGGAGGTCCCAGCCCATTACCTGAAATAATTACCTAAATATAGTCTCTCAAGGGCAGACTTTTTACATTACCTATGGCACTGCGAGGAGGTCACCATATTTGGCATGAGGTGAAAAAGCATTCATTAACCACACAGGGTAGAGACATTACTCTCTCCTTTGCATTATAATTTTTCATTATATACTTTGTACCTCATCCTAGTCTTCCTCCTCCACGGTGGCAACAAAAGAGGGTTCATTTGACTTTATTGACAGGGGTAAAATGTCTACTGAGACACCAGTTACAAGATACTGTGCCAACCCCATCGGAGTAATAGACACCTTGCATATGTTACTGCGCTGTAATTCTATAGAAACACTTAAGAACCCTGATAAACATACCAAAGCTTTCTTTACCAAATGGTGTGCCTTTATTGAGCACAATGAGGGACATTTATCAATGTTTGCTTATGTATTCTTTTTTTTTGTAATTTTTTCCTTACTTTTTTTTGCTTATGTGAGACGTATCTATCAACTGGTTTCAGCCTGTTGATAATTTTCTTTCACGTAAGCAATTTTTCCTTTTTTACTTTGGTAGTAGCTTTTTCTGCTCCATGTTTGAGCTGGAGTAAATTTAGTCAATTTTTAACGCTGTTGCGCCTTTTTTGCGCAGTTGCGACTGTCGCAGTTAATAAATACCTGACTACCCGTAGTCCATTTTAAAATTACTACTACATAGTAAATTTTAGGAAAACTTGCTTTTCTCGCTTTCCAGTCAAAATGTCGCACGAAAAATCGTGCAGTCGCAGTTGCGACAATTTTGCGACAATTATAGTAAAGAAAACCTGACTAAACCCGTTGATAAATGTCCATAAATATGTCTGATGAGTATAGGAGTCCTCTAATGAAAAATATGAAATGACAACATGGTATGCCTTGGAAGCACTGAAAGGCACTCTGGGGGTACTGGGACTCACTGAAGAAGGGATGGAGTAAGAGAGAAGGAGGTGTGCCTCGGGTGTTTTAGGGTGTTACACAGACCTTCTGACCATGCAAATTTTATACATAAACCATTAGCTATTTGTATTAAGATTCTGTCGCTCCAGTTTTTTCCGGTATTCTGAAGGAAGACCTGTGGTAATGTGACCAATGTGTGTGAATCATTTCACTGAAGAGCACTTAGTTCATTTTGTTATACTGTTTTCCGTTTATGTTTATTTAGTTCTCATGAGAGAATTTGTTTTACTGAGCGCACTTTATTTTGGTGAGGATGTACCTCACCAAAAAAAAAAAAAAATGTTCACTTCTATAGTGCTGCACATGCCACTACTACTATGATAGAAATGCTTGCATATCCCTTCTGCTTATCTGTTTTAGTTAATGTGGCAGGGAGGGTTTTCATTTTGGATTCAAAATCCATCACTGACAACTTGATAATGCAGAGGTAGAAAAAAATGGGGAGACCAGGGGGGGCGCATCGTGTGATACCGTAAGAGTAGTGGGAGAGAGAGAGAGAGAGAGAGAGAGAAAGATGGGGCCTCTTTAGACCTCCTAGGTAGTGGCTGCTCACCTTGCAGCAAGTAAAAACTTGCATATCAACCCACAACGGGGTTTGGGGAAAGAATCCAGAACCGCTGCTGAGCCTTAGGTTGCAGGAGCGGTGAAACCGCCTCCTGAGTAGAACAATAGCAGAGCGAAGAAGAACCTTTGGATGGCGCTGCTGGTTCCAATGGTGTGGGTAACAAACTGTAGCCAGAGATGCAGGTAGTACAAAACACTGGACAGTTTATTGGATAAACCATAAAACAATAAAATAGGAGGATTACGCGTTTCGGGGAGCCTCCCCCTTCTTCAGATCAGTATGTCAACAGTTACAATCATGCAGGTATATATATATATAAGAGAAAATAGGCGCCAAAAGGGCACTGGGAATAGCTACAAACAGGTAAGTTTCATAATAGGTAGTAGGTTCGGTTACAAAACATACTAAATAGGTAGTATACAAAGCTGTATTATTAACAAGATCAAAATATATATATATAGTATAGGGACGCGTCGCACAGGGGCGGGTGCCACGTGACCGGCTGTGATTGAGTGAGCGATCGTGATCCCCAGCAGGGCATGTGGTTGCTAGGGACGTGTCGCATGGGGGCGGGTACCACGTGACCGGCTTCGTCCAGTGGTGCGCACAGCAGTGAGGTGTGCGTGTATCTGTGCTGCTGGAGGTTGCGATGTGCTGTCATGGGGACAGATGCATGGCGATGCTTAACTTGCGCTGCTAAGTACGGCACAGAGGTATAATACATGTAGGGGTACAGTCTAAATGTATATATAGCAAACAGTTTTGGCTCATATAGCATAGCTATATGGAGGAGGTTATCGGGTGGAAGAGGAGGCGTGTGACAATATATGACAGTTAATGGATATAAATACCATGGAAAAATGGAAACATCATATATATGTAAACATATTTATCAGGAGTTAGGATGTAAACTGTGGCTCAATTAAAATCAACCAAGATAAAAGTAGAGTACACTAGTACTAAGTGCATGAAAAACTATGCAAGGCAGTAAAAGGTCATTATTAGTATATAAAAAAAAATCTATGTGAGCAAAATATACACTACCAGAGTAAAATGCAATCTTAAAGTGTGATTGCAAGAATGTAGAGGAGGCTGAATATGTAAAAATGTATGAATCTAAAGCTACAGACATGTATAAAATACAAAAGCATAACAGATATGTAAAAAAAAAACGACTGTCGTATCAGATCTGTCAGGAAGGGTATCCAGGATATGTAACTTCCATTGACCACAATGAAAATAGAACATGCAGACATCTCTTGCTACCACGGCCAAACTGAGGGTTTAGGGGATGGGTTATTACTGAAGTGGTGTGGGTGGTGGGATGCTCGACAGAAACAATGGGAAGGTGTAACTATAGGTTGCATTCTATCATGTCGTTCAAGCCACCTGGAGATAGGGTGCGGAGGGTGTGAATCCAGAAATTTTCCCAACTTCTCAGGGTGTTTAATCTCTGGTTCACATTTATGGAGATATGTTCGATGGGGGTGGCCTGAATGACAGTAAAATCTCCATTGTGATGTTCTGTGAGGTGACGGAAGACTCTGTGCAGAAGGAAGCCATGTACTGTATTGTTCCGATGCTTGTTCATGCATTCCCTAAAACAGCGTATAGTTCTACCTACAAATTGTTTATTACAGGTACATTGCAGTAGATAGAGAATGTACTGGGAACCACAATTCAGGAATGATTTGATGGAGTGGGTCTCTCCAGTGACAGTAGAGGAAAATGTTTGACATCTGTGCTTTATATTCAGACAGCATTTGCAGCGAGAACGTTTTCCTCTACTGTCACTGGAGAGACCCACTCAATCAAATCATTCCTGAATTGTGGTTCCCAGTACATTATCTGTCTACTGCAATGTACCTGTAATAAACAATATGTAGGTAGAACTATACACTGTTTTAGGGAATGCATGAACAAGCATCGGAACAATACAGTACATGGCTTCCTTCTGCACAGCGTCTTCCGTCACCTCACAGAACATCACAATGGAGATTTTACTGTCATTCAGGCCACCCCCATCGAACATATCTCCATAAATGTGAACCAGAGATTAAACACCCTGAGCAGACTGGAAAATTTCTGGATTCACACCATCCGCACCCTATCTCCAGGTGGCTTGAACGATATGATAGAATGCAACCTATAGTTACACCTTCACATTGTTTGTCGAGCATCCCACCACCCACACCACTTCAGTAATAACCCATCCCCTAAACCCTCAGTTTGGCCGTGGTAGCAAGAGAGGTCTGCATGTTCTATTTTTATTGCGGTCAATGGGAGTTACATATCCTGGATACCCTTCCTGACAGATCTGATACGACAGTCTGTTTTTTACATATCTGTCATGCTTTTGTATTTTATACATGTCTGTATCTTTAGATTCATACATTTTTGCATATTCAGCCACCTCTACATTCTTGCAATCACACTTTAAGATTGCATTTTACTCTGGTAGTGTATATTTCGCTCACATAGATATACTAATAATGACCTTTACTGTCTTGCATAGTTTTTCATGCACTTAGTGCTAGTGTACTCTACTTTTATCTTGGTTGATTTTAATTGAGCCACAGTTTACATCCTAACTCCTGATAAATATGTTTACATATATATGATGTTTCCATTTTTCCATGGTATTTATATCCATTAACAACTGTCATATATTGTCACGCGCCTCCTCTTCCACCCGATAACCTCCTCCATATATCTATACTATATGCGCCAAAACTGTGTGCTATATATACATTTAGACTGTACCCCTACATGTATTATACCTCTGTGCCGTACTTAGCAGTGCAAGTTAAGCATCGCCATGCATCTGTCCCCATGACAGCACATCGCAACCTCCAGCAGCACAGATACACGCACAACTCACTGCTGTGCGCACCACTGAACGAAGCCGGTCATGTGGTACCCGCCCCCGTGCGACGAGTCCCTAGCAACCACATGCCCTGCTGGGGATCGCGATCGCTCACTCCATCACAGCCGGTCACGTGGCACCCGCCCCTGTGCAACGCGTCCCTAGCAACCACACGTTATGCTGGGGATCGCTATCGCACACTCTGCCACAGCCGGTCAGGTGTCACCCGCCCCTGAGTGATGTGTCCCTAGCAACCACACGCTCTGCTGAGGATCGCGATCGCTCACTCGGCTACAGTGTCTATTGACAACACTGTAGCTCACAGCATTCGCATCTGGAGTCCGGATGTTTACATCTGGACACCGGATGCGGACGTTAGCTACGGACTATGTACTTATAACACTACATATTCATTTTGTGTATGTATATATATATGCATGCATGCATGCATGCAGAGTACTAGAGATCTTGTTAAGAATACAGCTTTGTATACTACCTATTTACTATGTTTTGTAACCGAACCCACTATCTATTATGCAACTTACCTGTTTGTAGCTCCTCCCAGTGCCCTTTTGGCACCCATTTTCTCCCGTATATATACCTGCATGATTGTAACTGTTGACATACTGATCTGAAGAAGGGGGAGGCTCCCCCGAAACGCGTAATCCTCCTATTTTATTGTTTTATGGTTTATCCAATAAACTGTCCAGTGTTTTGTACTACCTGCATCTCTGGCTACAGTTTGTTACCCACACCATTGGAACCAGCAGCGCCATCCAAAGGTTCTTTTTCGCTCTGCTATTAACTTGATAATGCATCCTGCATGAATTTTCTAGCTGTGCAGAGTTTGGGTGGAGTGTGATCATTGCACCTGTTTATCTAATCAGCCTACTAGTGGCTTGAGGTCATTAGACTCAAGTGGGTTTGTGTCAGTTCACACTACATGCAATTTTGATGCGTTCTTATTCAAAAGTGCTTTTTTTTTTAAAATAAGAAATATAGAGGGGAATCAATCAATTGTCGTCCAGTAGGTGTACTATTTTAGAGTTGAAAAGTCACATTTGATTTTACCTTCCTGGGCCAAATTAATCAAAAGTCGCACGCCACTTGATGAATTTAGTGCACGGGAACATTACCTCAGAGTTCTCCTACATTTCCCACTTGTTATGTCCAGCATATATGAGGAAGCATGAGTAAGAAGTCACTCATGGCCTGCCAAATATCAATGCCCTTTACCTCCTCCTCAATTGCCATGCACGGTGGCAAATGCCGTGATTAACCCTTTAAACCCCACGTTCACACTTTATCACGGCGGCTAAAATTTTGGATTTCACCCTGTCGGTAGCTCAGGGAAGCTGATCGGGACAACAGTGTTGAAAGCGCGGTGTCCTGATCAGCTTTAATGACTGAGTGAAGCCACTTACCTTCCACTCTTCAGTGTGATCTTCGCTCCTATGCTGCAGCTTTCCATTGCAGGCTGTAGCAAATGAGCGCCGATAACACTGATCTATTGAAAAGCACTTATCAGTGTTAGCAAACTGTTAAATGTATGTCCTCTTCCCCTATACCTATTTAGACTGCTTTACAGGGCTGTAGTAAATGAGTGTGGGTTTGCGTCTAAAAAATGGCAGCTGCCACTTTCAGAGAAAGGTCGCACATAATGAATCCGTGCCTACTGCATAAAACTAGTCTAATGCACTGCAAATAGTGGTTCACTTTCAAATATGATCAAAATCAAATGTCTCACAAAAGTCACATGGGAAGTGACAGACTGTGTGACAATTTTAGACAAAAAAATAAAAAAAAAGGTTCTAAATAGCTTGATGAATTACCCTAATATTGCAAGTTGAATTTGTACACTTTTTAACCCCTTAACGACGCAGGTACTTAACGCACCAGGACATACATTTACGTCCTATATATAACCGCGAGCATCGGAGCGATGCTCGGGTCATGGATGATCGGATCGCCCGCAGCGCTCATCCAGAACGGCAGAGGGAGGTCCCCTCAACTGCCTCCGCTGCCTTCCACGGGTCTTCTGCTCTGGTCTGAGATCGAGCAGACCAGAGCAGAAGATGACCGATAACACTGATCAGTGCTATGCCCTATGCATAGCACTGAACAGTATTAGCAATCGAATGATTGCTATAAATAGCTATTAAAGTGTAAAAATAAAAGTTTAAAAAAGTTTTAAAAAAATAAGAATTTTTTTTTTAAAAAACCCTCCCCCAATAAAAATGTAAATTGTCCCATTTTCCCTATTTCACTCCCAAAACGTGTAAAAAAATATATATATTTTCTATACATATTTGGTATCGCCGGATGCGTAAATATCCGAACTAATAAAATAAAATGTTAATGATACCGTACGGTGAACAGCGTGAACATAAAAGAAAAATAAAGGCCAAAATAGCTGCTATTTTATAACATTTTATTCCCCAAAAAATTATAAAAAATGTATTAAAAGTTTTATATAAGCAAATTTAATATCAATAAAAAGTAAATATCACGGCGCAAAAAATGAGCCCTCATACCGCCGCTTATACAGAAAAATGAAAGTTATAGGTCTTCAAAATAGGGGGATTTTAAACATACTAATTTGGTTAAAAAGTTTGCGATTTTTATTAAGCGCAACAGTAATAGAAAAGTATGTTATTATGGGTATCTTTTTAACCCCTTAAGGACGCAGCCCTTTTTCACCTTAAGGACTGAGCCCTTTTTCGCAATTATGACCACCGTCACTTTACGAATTAATAACGCGAAAACGCTTTTACCGAATATTCTGATTCTGAGATTGTTTTGTCGGGACATATTCTACTTTATTTTGGTGGTAAATTTTCGGCGTTAATTGCATCCTTTTTTGGTGAAAAATCCCCAAATTTCATGAAAATTTTGAAAATTTTGCATTTTTCTAACTTTGAAGCTCTCTAATTGTAAGAAAAATGGATATTCCAAATAAATTTTATTTTTCTTCACAAACACAATATGTCCACTTTATGTTGGCATCATAAAATGGACATACTTTTGCTTTTTGAAAAAATTAGAGGGCTTCAAAGTAGAGCAGCAATTTTCAAAAATGTCATGAAAATTGCTAAATCTGAAGGGACAGATGTTACAGAACTACAACTCCCAGCATGCCTGGGCAGTCGAGGCATGCTGAGAGTTGTAGTTTGGCAACATCTGGAGGGCTACTGTTTGGGCACCACTGTAACAGTGGTCTCCAAACTGTGACCCTCCAGATGTTGCATAACTACAACTCCCAGCATGCCCAGACAGCCTTTGGCTGTCTGGGCATGCTGGGAGTTTCAGTTTGGCCCCCCTAGTGGTTGCCACAGTAAAGATCGATTTACTTTCACTTTCAATTCCCCCCCACTGTCGATTCCCTACCTGATCAGGATCCAGCAGGCTCCAGCTAAGATCCCAGGTCCCCAGGCATCTTCTCCTGCAGGTACGGCCTCCATCTTCTTCCCAAAGCCCCTCGACATCCAGGGGTGGGTAGAATGGTGGTTGCCATGGCAACCCCCTGTCCTGTGCTGCCATTGGTCAGAACTCCATTCTGACTAATGCCAAGGGATAGGAGGAGATTGCAGCTTTGCGACCTCACTCCTATCCTTTAGGCTGATCGGGGCTGTTGCTGACAGATCCGATCAGCCCTATTTTCCGGGTGATCGGGTCACCAGAGACCCGATCAGCCCAGAATTGGAGAAAATCGCATGTCTGAATTGACATGCGATTTTCTCCGATTGCCGACATGGGGGGGGGGGGGGGTCTCAGGACCCCCCTGGGCCATGTGCCAGGGTGCCTGCTAAATGATTTCAGCAGGCATCCGTCTCCGGTCCCCAACCGGCTAGCGGTGGGGACCGGATTTCCCACGGGCGTATGGATACACCCTCAGTCCTTAAGGACTCGGAATGCAGGGCGTATCCATACGCCCTGTGTCCTGAAGAGGTTAATCGTATTGACCCAAAGAATAAAGAACACGTCATTTTTGCCGTTAATTGTACGGTGCGAAAACGAAACCTTCCAAAATTGATAAAATTGCGGTTTTCTTTTTAAATTTCCCCACACAAATAGTATATTTTCTGTTTGCTCCATACATTTTATGGTAAAGTGAGTGATAGCATCACAACGGATAACTGGTCGTGCAAAAAACAAGCTCTCATTCTAGTCTGTGGATGAAAATATAAAAGTTATGATTCTTTGAAGGCGAGGAGGAAAAACGAAGATGTAAAAATAAAATTTAAGGCCAAAATGGGCTGAGTCCTTAAGGGGTTAATGCATTTTGGCTGTTTCTACTGTGATTGGGGTAAACATTTGTCATTTTTAACCAGGATTTGCACAATAGTGGTAAAACTTTCCTGCGATTTCAGGAAAATCATGGAAAAAAACTGAAAACACACAGCTAGAACCAAAATGGCTGAACACAACCTCAGAAGATATCCTGATTCCAAATGGATAGCAGATGGAGCTGGGAGGGGTTAAGTGGGATCTGAGACCCAAAACTGATATCCTGTTCTGACACATTAACCACTTACCAAGTTACTGTAATTAAAAGGCATAGATGTAGCAGTTGTGGAATAAAACTTAATATGGTATAAGACAGTGCTTTTTTTTAATTATATTTTTTAAAGGACCAATTAAGACAAGCATCTGGAAGTCACCCAAATGCTTTTTGAGATTTACCTTTACGTGATAATATGTCCTGGGTTTAATGGGGTTTTCTGGGACTTGAATTAGACAGAAGGTCCCAACAGCCAGAGCCCCTGCTGATCAATTATTAACCAAAGCCATGCAAATTATTTACGTATTGACAAGAGTGGGAAGCAGACAGCTCCATTCTGTGTGTAGTGGCCATGCTGTGTTACTGCATCTCAGCTTCCCCCATTGAAATGAATGGGAGCTGAGCTGCAGTAATCCAGCATGGTCACTACACAATACTTACAGCTTTCTTCTTCCAGTTCTATTCACCCCACAGAGCCATATTGACGGCCTGGAAAAGCCCTGGAATACCACTTTAATTACATTAGTTTGGGTCCACAAGAAGATTGTCTATTACCATTTTGCAGTAATTTTTCTAAAATTTGCAGCAAAACTGCAGCATTGCAATTATTCCTAATAACAGCAATAATAAAATGGTCTTCACCTGCTGCTCCACTGGCTCGCTATTGTTAATTTCAATAAGGGACTCCATTGGCTGTTCTTCTTCTTCTGGAGTCTCATTTGCCATCACCACCACAGGTTTAACATGCTCGTCTAAGGCTGATGCTCTCAAAAAGTTGGGTGGATTCTAAAAAAAAATGAAGAAAATTGTAATTATTTATATGCAAGGAAATTTAATTTTCCTTGTACACAAATGGAAAAGGTTTTGGTTATGTAAAGTGTCAGATAAGTTGTCATAACAGAAGATATTAACAGAAACCATTACATACTCAAAATTTTAATTTACATTCAGTGATTTAAACCTTTTAAGTCATCAAATATGCCCCAAATAACCAAATTTTTTAAGGCTCAAACAAGCCATTGAATGGGTGAAAGTCTTCACACATCGAATTTCCAAGTGGAATCCAGTTGAACTATTCTCCTCGGAAATTCCAATGCAACAGCCTCCAATTGTTTTCAATGAGATTCTGCTGGACCACAAACAACGCAGAATTTCCGGGGTGGAAAATTCTGCTGTGGAAATTAAAAATTTTTACTCTTCACGGAAAGAATCCACATAATTCTTTTAGTAGAATCCACTTGGACAGGCATAGCAGTCCAAAAGAAGAAGGTGCATTTCCAAGCGGTCCTAGTGCCAACTAATTGAGCCGATGCCTTTTCTGGGCAGATATTAAGGCTACTAAATGACTCACATTGTGGGAATTTGCCATTGGTAGCTAGACAAATATTTGGTAGTACCTGCACATTATTTTGGGGGGATGTTACAACATGTCATGTGCCAAAAAATCCTACTTTTTCCAAGTGAAGCTTTTTATGTCCACATCTCAAAAGGTGGGAGTTCCAACGTCAGACTAATATAGTAAGATGCAAGTCCCAAGTTTAAGGCCCGTAAGATCTTTAGCTCCAGCATGGGGAGATGCAGGCCAAACTGGATGGTACAATTGCCGAGGCAAACTACCACACACAGCAAAGTTCCATGTACCTGTTCCGTTCATCATAAAGCCGGTAATTACTCACCGGTAATTCTGTTTTCATGAGCCATGACAGCACCACCTGAGAGGGACTCCGCCCCTAGGGACAGGAAACCTTGGAGAATAAAAGGAAGTCCACTCCTCTCCATCCTCAGTGAGTTACAGAGACCTAGAAGAACCTTCCTACTTAGTAATAACAGTCATGAAAACAACAATAACTAAACAAGCAAACATAAATTTCCTTTTTTTTTTCCACCCAAGTGACCTAAACACCTGTGATACAATATTTAGAAAAAACAAAAGGGTGGGAATGCAGCGGTGCTGTCATGGCTCGTGAAAACAGAATTACCGGTGAGTAATTACCGGCTTTTCCCATCGCCATGACAGCACCACCTGAGAGAATACCAGAGATCAAGATTAGGGTGGGATAACAGTTTGGAGAACCTTACGACCAAAGGATAAATCAGAACAGCTCCCCACATCCAACCTATATAGTGGCGAAAAAAAGTGTGGGGAGACGACCAGGTGGCCGCCTTACAGATTTGGTCTATCGAGGCCCCTCTCCTCTCGGCCCAGGAGGATGCAACTGCACGTGTAGAGAGCCTTGAGACCAATAGGAGGAGAAAGGCCAGAGGAGACATAAGACAAACAAATAGTCTCCCTAATCCATCTAGCTATGGTGTCACTTCTAACACGATTACCCTTATTCTGGCCACAGAATTGTACAACTAGTCTATTTGATTTCCTAAAATCTTTAGTTCTTTCCAAGAAATAACGCACCTCCTTACATCCAGCATATGAAAAGATTTCTCTCTCTCTCATTTGCTGGGTTGCTAAAAAATGAGGGTAAGACTATTTCCTGAGACAAGTGAAAATTAGATACCACTTTCGGCAAAAATGCTGGGTCAGTCCCAAGAACTATTCTATCATCTAGGATACGAGTATATGGCTCAAGGCAAGAAAAATTTGCTATTTCACCCACTCTACGAGCAGAGGTAACAGCTACCAGGAGAGCAGTCTTCAGAGTCAGGTGTCTGATGGAGAAAGAGGAAACTGGCTCAAAGGGTTCACCACATAACATATTGAGAACTAAGGTTAAATCCCAAGGAGGAGTTTTAGGAAGTTTTGGAATCTGGAGCCTTTTGATTGCCTTAAAAAAATATCACAATCCACAGATGACTGGCTATAGATTGAGAGAACAAGGATCCTAGGGCTGACACTTGCACCTTGAGGGTGGCTAACTTAAGACCTTTTTCTAATCCCTTCTGAAGAAAGTCCAGAATTGACGCAATATTGGGTTTGTTAAAGTCCACCAAGGATGGGTCTATAAACTTAAAGTAAGCCTTCAAAATCTTGAAGTATATTGCTGAGGTAACAGGCTTCCTACTTGACTAATGTAGAGATGACTGAATCAGATAAACCTTTGCACCTCAGAATTACCCTTTCAAATTCCATGCAGTTAGGTGCAGACTGAGTGTCTGGATGAAAAATAGGACCCTGAAACAAAAGATCCGGTTGTTCCGGTAAGACCCAAGGGTCTGCTAATGACATCTCCCGAAAGCATGAAAACCAGGCCCTGCGGGGCCAGAATGGAGCTATGAGAATGACCCTTGCTCTGTCCTCTCAAATCTTTTTTAGAACTCGTGGTATTAACGCTAGTGGAGGGAAGGCATAGCTCAGACTCCACTTCCAGTACTGGGACAGTGCATCCACTGTTGTAGGGTACTCTGAGGGGGACAGGGAGAGAAACTGTTTTACTTGGGGATTCTCTCTGGTGGCAAACAGATCTGAGGATAGCCCCATAGTACAATTTTTTTTGAATATGTCTTTGTTTAGGCACAATTCCCCTTGATGGAGACGATGTCTACTCAGATAGTCTGCTCTGGTGTTGAGGGAGCCCTTTAGATGAACTGCTGATATTGACGCTAGATGTTTTTCTGCATATGAGAGCACCTGGTAAGAGAGACATTAGATGAGGGTTCTTAGTTGTACCCTGTCTGTTTATAAGGGCCACAGCAGTTGAGTTATCTGTAAGAACTTTAATATCTTTCTGAAAAATAGTGTGTCCAATTGTCTGCAGGGCACGAAGGACTGCCA
Source organism: Hyla sarda (assembly GCF_029499605.1). Classification (NCBI taxonomy): domain Eukaryota; kingdom Metazoa; phylum Chordata; class Amphibia; order Anura; family Hylidae; genus Hyla; species Hyla sarda. The sequence continues at coordinate 463,589,834 of NC_079189.1, read as the reverse complement.
GTAATTCTTTGTAATTAGAGGACTCACACTGTAAAGAAGATTCCGAGGACCCCTGAAAATCTTGGACGCCCACATGAGCTCCCCAACCCTAAGGGCTAGCATCAGTTGTAACAATAGTGGGGTGCATAATCCTCCAATCTAACCCCCTTGATAAGTTTTCCCTGTCCTGCCACCAAAGGAGAGATATTAGAGTTTCTGAAGACAAAATTAAACTTCTATCAAGATCTTCAGGTGACCCATTCCAGATTTTTAGAAGTTCAGCCTGAAGACAGTGTAATGAAACTGAGCCCATGGCACAGCTGGAAATTAGGCCGAAAATAAACCTAATAAAGACATTTCTTTCCTAATGGTAATCTTCGGGGAACTCATAACCTCTTCAACGAAATTAATAATTTTATCAATTTTATTTTGGGGAAGGAAGGATTTTTCCTGTACAGAATCCAAAATAATACCCAAAAATACTTTTTTCTGGGTTGGGGATGGAGACGACGTCTCCCAATTCACTATCCAGCCTAGTTTTTCTATAATTTGTAAGGTGCGAGAAACAAAAGACTGTACCTTTGAAGCTGAGTCCGCTACCAGGAGAAAGTCGTCCAAGTATGGGATGAATATTCCTTCCTCATCCCTTATGTGTGCTGCCATCTCTGATATCACTTTCGTGAAGATCCTTGGAGCTACTGAGATCGCAAAGGGAAGGGCACAAAACTGAAGATGCATTAGCTTGGGGCCCAGGTGCACAGCAATTCTTAGGTACTTTTGAAAGTCCGGATGTATGGGTACATGGAAGTAGGCATCCTTTAAGTCCAGTGAGGCCATGAAACAATTTTTTGTAAGCAGGTTTACAGTTGATTTTAATGTCTTCATTTTGAATTTTTGGTATTTTATAAATCTGTTTAGAGGTTTAAAATTTATAATTACCCGAAAGGTGGTGTTTTTTTTTCACCATGAACAGTGTGGAATAAAATCCCTGACACTCCTGACCTGATGGTACCTGTACTAGAACCCCCTTTTTTTTTTATTAACAAAAGAACTTCCTGTTGTAATGAGATTTGACCTATTGACCCTACAGGATTTTTGGTTATGATAAAGCGAGTGGGAGGGAGGCTGCAAAATTCCCAGCGCAGACCATTCTGAATGACGTCCAGAACCTGGGAACTGCCTGCTATTTTTTGCCACTCTGGAAAGAAATTCTGCAGTCTGCCACCCACTCGCAGGACCCAGTCATTGAGATCCTGATTTTTTTGAGGTTTGGGGCTGGTTGAACATGAGGCCACTATTCTTTTTGGAGAATTTCCAGCGCCCTGACTGATCTTTTCCTCTATTCTCACCTCCACCTCGCCCTCTGGAACGAAAGGACTGGTTACGTTTGCTAAAGTCAAAAGGGAAACCCTTTCTTCCTATCATTTGCTTTCTCAAGTATATAAGAAAGAACAGACCCAAACAAATGCTCTCCTTCACAGGGGATGGCACATTTGTTTTTTGAGGACCCTTCACCTGACCAATGTTTTAACCATAAAGCCCTCCTAGCTGAATTTGACAGTGCTCAAGCACGAGCAGATAACCTTAGTGCATCTGAGGTGGAGTCAGCTAAGAAGGCCACCCCCTTGCGTATAGTAGGGATGGAGGCTAAGAGCTGTTCCCTTGGAACCTTATTTTGTATGTTAGAGGTTAACTGATCTAACCAAACTAAAACGGATCTGGCTACAGAGGTCCCTGCCACGTTAGGTTTCAAGGCTGCCCCTGATACTTCCCATGTTCTTTTAAGGAACATTTCCATTTTTTATCCATTGGATCCTTAAGGGACCCCAAAGTCTTCAAATGGGAGAGATCCCTTCCAAGAGATCATAGAAATAGACACATCAATTTTTGGTGGGTGATCCCAAGTTTTAGTTTCAGTGTCAGCGAATGGATATTTTCTTTTTAAAACCTTAGGCAAAAAAGACTGTCAGGGTTCTCCCATTCTTTATGGATAACTTTTGAAATAATTTTGTGTATAGGGAATACACTATACTTTTTAGAATCAAGCCCCTCAAACATAATGGCCCTCATTTACTATTCTAAACCCGACTTCTTTTGTCGGGTTTTTTTGACGCATCTTTGTCTGCGACATGTCGCAGACATCGTGCGCCAGTCTGCGACACGATGCAACATTTTTTCCCGACGGACCCGATGTGTATTCTCCCAAACCCGAAAAAGGGGCGTAACCCGACATTTCTGAGCTTTCCCATGTATTTATAAAGGTTTCAAACCCGAATTTGTTGAATTGTTGTGGATTTTTTCCCGACAACTCAGAGGAGTTGGAAACCAAACCCACCAAAACCCACGTGCGACAAACAGGATGCGACATAATAAATACCAGGGGAAAAAAGCAGTCGGGTAAGAAAGCAAGATAGACTTACAACCCGATTTTCTAAGTAAATGAGGGCCAATGTCTTGGATTGACCTTGGTTCTCTGGGCTCTTCCATATTTAGAGCGGAACGAACCACCTTCACCAATTGGTCAGTGTCCTAAGGAGAAAAAAATTATTTCCGTGAGGAGTCTTCCTCTGACTCTTCTCCTGAGTCCGACCCATCTGGCACAACAATACCCTCTTCATAAGAATCAGATTGATTTAAGACTACTAGAGCAGTAATAACAGTAGAAGCAGTGGGAAGAGGTGCGGAATCAGTAACCACAGGAGTAGCAGCTGTTAAACTTTGAATGGATGACTGGATCTCCTTTCTAATGAGATCCTGCATTTGTGCCAGAAGAGACGGAACTAAGGCTGGAACTTCTGAAGTAATCAGCCTATCAATACAGGGCTGACCTGAAGCCTTTCCATATTCAGGAGGTAATATTCCTCTACACATGTTACATTCACGATTTTTTGTCTTTTTGGAAGGTTTCCTAGGTGCATCATCACTGTGCTGAAAATAACCAAAAAGACCACACTTAGTAAAAAATACTTAAGCATAGAAAGAATACACTCAGAAACTGCCGGTACCGAAGATGGCATCTTTGCAGATGAGTCTGATGGAGTACGCCTCGGGTTATCACCACTAGTACTCATGCTGGAACACAGGAAGAAAATCCCCCACTCCAATGCTGGCAGGTATGAATGACTGGACGGCTCACCACAGGAGGAAGAATGGCAGAATGAAAACTCCTTTTGAATCTGCCGCCTCCTGAGCGACGGAGGCCCGGCGTGTGATGTCACATCCGCCCCTTCTGACCTCCAGCTTCCTCCTGCATCGTCACTTGCACAGCAGTGACGGTGCTAATCCCCGCCCCCTATGCTTGCCGCAGCTATCCTCGGTTATCCGCGCGACCGGGATCCTCCGCCAGAGCCCGCCACAACCAGCGACGGCGGACAGAGTAAATCTGTGAGTGAACACCGGGCTTCAGACGGAGGAGAGTGGGGGGAGGGCGGGAGATTTAAACTAGAGGAAAAACGTGAGCTCGGCAGGGATCCCCCATTAGGGACCATAAGGGATTCCACACCACCTACACCGAGGGGCCCCGCATAAAGAAATCCCTCAGCCATTCCTAAAGTCCCCCAGAGACTGGGGCTTCTCCAGGCTTCCCATAGGGACAGGAAACCACTGAGGATGGAGAGGAGTGGACCTCCTTTTATTCTCCAAGGTTTCCTGTCCCTAGGGGCGGAGTCCCTCTCTCAGGTGGTGCTGTCATGGCGATGGGAAAAGAAGGCTTGTGCACGGAACTTCGCTAAGCATGATCTGCTTGTCTTGGCAATTGTAACCCCCAGTGTGTCCTGCATCTCCCCACATTGGAGCTGTATATCGCACGGGCCTGAAACCTTCAACTTGCACCAAGTGTGTGGACAAAATTTGGAATCATGGCACAATACACTAAGGATACATTTAACATGTACAGGATCCACTGCATATTTGTTGCTGCATATGATATTGTAACTTCCTGATTGAACACCGCATGTGAAGGTACCCTCAGATATTTTGCTGCAGATTTCTTATAGACCACTTTGCTCACATTTATTTAATAATGGGTAGGAAAATCCACAGAAAACCATGCACATGTGAACGTACGCTGTAAGAAAATTGGTGTAAAAATCGATTTTTAGTGTTTATCTGTTCTGGGTACGAATAGATTTTGGTGCAAGACCCAACAGGACAAAATTTACTAGAGAACATGCACCTAACATAATACATTTGTCCGGAAAAAAAAAAAAATGGATAACCCCTTATAAACTAATGTGCCCAAACTGTGTTATAAAAATATAAAAGCCTATACTTGCCTACCACACTTACTCAGGGGTTGCCCTGTGAAGCTTTCTCGTACCCCACAAAGCACCAGCCACTACTTCTGAGAGTGACTCATCTTAGCAATGACAGCTCACTCTGCGAATCACCAAATGCAGCTGTGATTGGCTGAGCAAGCTGTCTCTGCTGAGATGAGTCCGTTTTGGAAGTAGCGGTTGGAACTTTCAGTGGTGAACCAGGAAACTTCACAGGGGTACCCCCGAAGGGAGTGAGGTAGGCAAGTATTTAATTTCACCGCCTGGACACATTACCTAAAAAAGTTGTCTGGATAAGCCCTTTAAGTCTTGTGCGTCTGAAACACCTCCAACAGCTAATCCAACCGTATTGGTAAATTCCCCACTAAGGCCCAGATTTTTCAATCTGTCCAAAACAAAGACTGTCTGATATGCGAATAGCAACCAGACACAGCTCATCATTTTTCAGATTGCTCTGGTAAAATGAAAGCAGATTTGTGATTGGCTGCTATGTACAAATCAGACCAATTTTTCCTTTATTAATTTGCACAATTTGTACCCAAATCCACAGCAGAAAACCACATCACATCAAATCCGCTCCCATTTCCGCATGATTTGCTGTAGATCTTCTGCTGCGGATATGCAGTGTCTATATCGTAAGTGTGGGCAATATACAGTGTACATACATCAGGAAGACGAGGTATCTGAATGAGCCGCTTGAAGTAGAGCATGTCAGATGCACGTTTAAAGAAAGTTTTAAGGCTGCAGAGAAATAAAAGACAAAATAAAAAAAAAAAACACAGTAAATCACAGTGAAATATCTCTTAATGAAATATAGTATCACAAAGGAGGCAACCTACTGAACAATTATGTAAAAAAAAAAAGTAAAAAAAAAAAAAACAACGTTCACTCTGATAAGACAAGGTAATCAATTTGTGCTCAACAAAAACTGCCTAATAACAGTCAAAGTACTGCAAATCCCAGCACACGTTTTAATTTACATTTTCTCTACTATTGAAAGGAAATTGAAATATTATAAGCGATCCCTCAAACTGCCTTCAAAATGGCACGGCAAAGGACAAAATAATCTTTACTACTAAAATGCACCTAAATTATGTCAACACCTTTGAAAAAAAGTCTCAGAGCATACTGTGTAAAGACTTTAAAAATTACAGTATTTGGTAAGGGTTTAATGTCAGGTCAGTAATACCTGTGGAACTGTTCATGAAATCTGTCTCTATGACCTTGTAGTGTATCAGCAGGCAGACCTAAAACAAAAATGTGATTTTATGTAAACATTTAGAAGCAGAATGTACCATGGATAAAGCATTAATTTTTACCCAATTTTCATCTTAATCATGTTGCAGCTAAACCAATAGGCAATTAATTGTTTTACCAATATTCAAATGGTTAATAGGATCACAATTTACACAAATTTAGAATAATATCTTAGGATAATATCCTCGCTACCTTGATTAACTTGATGAACAGGGTAGCATTATTTAAGAATCCAGTTAAAAGCATAAACGTGAACAGAATACATTTAAAGGAGTACTCCGGCACGCACTTTTTTCCTTTTATCCCTTCCGGGCTGCAAAATAAAAGAAAACACACTTTCTCTTACCTGCCAACAGGCCCCCGGAGCTCCGGTACAGGTGTTCAGTCCCCGGGCTGTATTGTTCTTACTTCCAGTTAGCCCAGCACGTCACACGGAGCTTAAGCCTATCACCGGCCACAGCGATGTCCCGCCTCGGCCAGTGATCGGCTGAAGCTCCGTGTGACGTGCCGGGCTAACAGGAAGTAAGAAGAATACAGCCTGGGAACCAAACACCTGTACCGGAGTGTACTGGAGCTCCGGGGCTCGTTGGCAGGTAAGAGAAAGTGTGATTTATTTTATTTTGCAGCCCGGATGGGATAAAAGGAAAAAAGTGCGCGCCGGAGTACTCCATTAAATTAATAGGTCATGAGAAAATGACCGATTAAATTAATTAGATATTTGGTGATATGTTTTCTATTCTTCCATTTTAGTGTCTATTATAAAATCATCCTGAAATCTTGTAGTTTCTACTCTGGCCAATAGGCCTAGAGAGCTGAGACTTCCTGTTTGGTAGAGAGAACCTTTCAGTCTCCTCTCCATCATCAAAAGGTAAGATAAGATGGGATCAGGTCATCCACAATAGAGCTCAGTCTCCTCCTCCTAGCAGAAGTCACAGAGCAGGTCTAGAAAACTACCATGCAAGTAAACGGGGTCCGCTCCAGTTTATTGTTCTATGTCAATGGGGCTGCTGGAAAGAATCTCTAAATACGGTGCAGAAAGCTCAGGCAATAAGGCTGCCGCATCTTAATAATGAACAAGAAAAGTGAAGAAGAAAATAGGGTGACACTGCCTTTAACCGCCTTTTCTATAGTTCAAAATGTTGAAAGTGGGCATATATTTTAAATAACTGTGGGCAGAATACGTATCTGCTATCCTGACCTCCCTATACACAAGAATGTTTATCACGGCTAAACGTTCAGGTGTTGTACATGGTGGGTGGAGGAGTAAGTCGCAGCCAGACAGCTACGGCTTAACCCCTCTTAAAAGAATAGGGTAGCAGTAAAAATCCAGAAAACCCAACCCTTCTCTCTATTGACATTGTCTGTGTGAGTTAGGAGGCAACCATACTTCGGCAGCACGTTCGGCCAACTTTACTATAAGGTGTATAGGCACCTTAACACCTGCAGATATTTTCTGGGGTACAGTGCCTCTATTATCAGACATGACTGGAGACACCTACAGAAGTCCATTTATCTGAACAAACATAGGGTAAACATTTTAACAAAAATAGTAAAATAGAGAATAAGGAAGTAAAACTTACAGGAATGTAGCTTAAACATCAACTTTACAGTGTAGTGATAGAGATGACTGCAGTCCTGAATGACCTGAATTAGAGGTGCAAGTTTACACTGTCCCGCAGACATCTGGGACACGGCAATGGCACTGTTAAGCTGCCTAAAAACTGAATATTAAAAGCATAGTTACTTCATTAACACTGAAGTATGCATGAATATGTATGACAACCCATAAACAAAACTTTAAGGAAGAGCAAACATTAACCCCTTTAGGACCACTTGTTCTTTGTAATGATATTTTTTATTTTACCATTAAAAGAGATCTGCGGTGGATAACACATATCCCCTATCCGCAGGAATTTGGTTTTGATGGTTCTTTTTGATCACTTTTTATTCAGATATATGAGGTGAGTAAAAAAAAAAAAAAAATCAATCTAGATTTTTGGACTTTTTCACATTTACATTTTGTGCCAACTGTAAATAACTTTATAGTTCTCTAATAAATGTATCATGCTTATGAGACCTTAAGGCAATACTTTCACATAGAATAGGCTTGTGAAGATGCACATACAGTGCACTAGGTCTTCACTATCCTTTCCTATGCATATCTGTATAGATAAATTAGGCTTCTGTATACTTACAAATAACTGCTTTATAATTCCTTCAGGTGTTGGGTCAACAGTCAGAGAGGTGGGGTTCGAGGTCCACTCTGCTCCGGACCACAGCGCCTTTCTCCAGCTACATCACACATTTGATTGACACATAGGGCTTGCCTGCCCGCAGCGGCCCTGTGTAGTTCGGCTGCCATACGGCGGTAGTCAATCAACTGCATTACGTAAGCAGAAAGGCGGTGCAGCCACGGATCAGAGCTGTCCCCGAACCCGCCTCTCTGACTACCAGAGGAAATATAAAGCAGTTATTTGTAAGTCTACAGAAGCCTAATTTATCTACACAAATATTTCTAGAATAGGCATGTGAAGACCTAGTGCAGTATATGCAGCTTCACAAACCTATTCTAGGTGACAGTTTTGCTTTAAAGGTGTTTTCCAAGTTAATCACTTATCCCAACAGAATAGATACGTTTCAGATTGTAGGGAGTGTGCTCATACCCCTGCAATATTGAGTGGCAAGCCAGGTGTTTTGCTTTGTTTTTGATGGAGGAGCAAGACAAAGATCACCAAGCTCTGTACTCTCCTATCTCTTGCAGCTCCACAAACATCGAATGGAACAGCGGCAAGCATGTATGGCTCATTCTGTCTAAACATTCAGATGCCCGTTCTAGAGATTGCAGGGGGTCCTAGAGGTCAGACCCCTGCCATCTGAAACTTCACCATTACTCGGTGGATAGGGAATAAGTGATTTAACTAAGAATACCCCTTTAAACAAGGAAAATGGAAATGTGGTAACAGGGTCTGAAGAGCCTGCTATTTTACTGTACTTACCAGTCTCTGCGAGCTTCAGTTCACAGTCCATATAATCAAACATTTCCACTGTTAGCTGGAATCTAAGACATAGAATTAGATTAATAACATGCAGCATTGAGTATCTAGCTGAACAATGATTCTAACTAACCAGATCCCCATTTTCTATTTCAAATGCCTGCTTTAAAAAGAGAGTAGAGAAAGTTACTGAGAACTGTGAAACACATCTTGACAATGTTCAATATTTAGTCACCCATTTTACCAATCTGCGTTTTCCAGAAATGTGTATAAACGTGTTACACAACAGATGCACTAAACGTTACACACAAATTAATGTCACTAGCCACCTGTACGACTGCAACAGAAGCTAAAGGAGACTGTCACTAGTTTTATGCTGTCCTACTTGGCCAGCACAGTCTAGTCACAGACAAGCTGATTACAGTGCTATATTACTTACATACAATCGTGCCATGCAGCCATTCCTTTTTATATCTTTCCAGATATTAAAGGTCCAAGAGCACAGGGAAGTAGTCCTTTCCATTATGTGTTTGCACTCTGTAGTCCTAGATATTCATAAGGTTCTGCCCCGCTCACCCACATATTGATGATTGACAGCAGTCTACCTATAATTGTCCATCAGCAGTTAGCATCACAGTGTTGTGCCCAGGATCTTCATTATCAGAGGAATGGCTGCATTACAAAATGGAATATAATATTGTAATCTGCTGCACTGTGACTAGCATATGCAGTCCTCCAAAGGATCTGCAGGGCATTATGCAGGCAGTATGTTATACAGCAGGGATTGCTTAGTAGAATGCATCTTTTCTGTGGGGTGTGGCTCGGTATAACTTGTCATTTAATTATATAAATATCAGCTCATTCTGTGCTTAGAAGTGCACTGAGAGGTATTCGTATTTTACAGCAATCTATGTAGGTAAATTCAAGAATGGAATCCACTGGACTCCTAAGCCCAGAATTGTAAGTGGTTTAGATCAATGTTTATACTGAATATTTTTCCATAAAACTATATTGTCTACCTAATAAGCTCATACTGCTCTATAGCATTATGCCTGCAAAATAGACTGCATTTTCAATGTTTCAGTTTCGCTTTAAGAGCTACACTTTGCATCCCTAATGGCATATGCTAGGTCTTTCCATCAGTAGCTAACATATTCTCTAGTTTCTCTACAGCTGGAGCCCCAGAGGTTGGAGACCACAGTTCTATTCCATTACTTACTGGTTACAAAACTGTATTACACATAACTGAGATAACTGCTTAAGTCTGCAATGCACTACTACAAATCAGACAAAAAATACTTTCACATTTCAAGTGAAAAGTCTCCTTTTAATTTAAAGCTGATGGAAATCAAATTTATCAACCCATGGAGGTCTGGATATGGAGTCACACTCAAAATCAAAGTGTAAAACCACACTACAGGCTGATCCAACTTTTATGTAATGTTTAGAGAAGTTTCTGTGATTCGATGAGTCACAAAAATTCTCGGCTCAGCAGTTGCTGTCTTTATCCTGCTTAAATTAGTTCAGCTTTCAGGTTCTCCGGTGGGCTGGAAAAGGTGGATACAGTCCTAGGAGAGAGTCTCCAGCCCACTGGAGCACCTGAAAGCTGAACTAATTTATGCAGGCTAAAGTCAGCAACTGCCGAGCCGAGAATTTCTTGACGAATCGAATCACTGTAACTTCGCTCATCTCTAGTAATGTCCTTAAAACAAGTCAAAATGAGGCTCAGTAGTGTGTGTGGCCTCCACGTGCCCATATGACCTCCCTACAATGCCTGGGCATGCTGCTGATGAGGTGGCAGATGGTCTGAGGGATTTCCTCCCAGAACTGGACTAAAACATGAGACATGATGTCCCAGATGTGCTCAATCGGATTCAGGTCTGGGGAACGGGCGGCCAGTCCATAGCATTAATGCCTTCCTCTTGCAAGACAATGCTAGACCTCATGTGGCTGGAGTGTGTCAGCAGTTCCTGCATTAGGAGGAACCCAGGGCCATCCGCACCAGCATATGGTCTCACAAGGGGTCTGAGGATCTAATCTCTGTACCTAACGGCAGTCAGGCTACCTCTGGCAAGCACATAGAAGGCTATGCGGCGCCCCAAAGAAATTTCACCCAACACCATTACTGACCCATTCCCAAACCGGTCATGCTGGAGGATGTTGCAGGCAGCAGAACGTTCTCCACAGCGTCTCCAGACTCTGTCACTTCTGTCACATGTTCTCAGTGTGAACCTGCTTTCATCTTTGAAGAGCACAGGGCAACAGTGGCGAATTTGCCAATCTTTGTGTTCCCTGGCAAATGCCAAACGCCCTGCACGGAGTTGGGCTGCAAGCACAACCCCCACCTGTGGACGTTGGGCCCTCATACCACCCTCACGGAGTCTGTTTCTGACCATTTGAGTGGACACATGCACATTTGTGGCCTGCTGGAGGTCATTTTGCAGGGCTCTGGCAGTGCTCCTCCTGCTCCTCCTTCCACAAAGGCAGAGGTAGCGGTCCTGCTGCTAGGTTGTTGCCCTCCTATGGCCTCCTCCACATCTCCTGGTAGCACCTCCATGCTCTGGACACTACACTGACAGACACAGCAAACCTTTCCACAGCTCGCATTGATGTGCCATCCTGGATGAGCTGCACTACCTGAGCCACTTGTGTGGGTTGTAGACTCAGTCTCATGCTACCACTAGAGTGAAAGCACTGCCAGCATTCAAAAGTGACCAAAACATCAGCCAGGAAGCATAGGAACTGAGAAGTGGTCTGTGGTCACCACCTGCAGAACCACTCCTTTATTTGGGGGGGGGGGGGGGTCTTGCTAATTGCCTATAATTTCTACTGGTTCCATTTGCACAACAGCAGTGTTGCTTACTGAGTGGACAGTGTGATGTCATAGAAGTGTAATTGACTTGGAGTTACATTGTGTTGTTTAAGTGTTCCCTTTTATTTTATTTTTTGAGAGGTGTAGTTGGAAAGCCAAATCTGGCCAAAAATGTTCTGTGCAAGAGCACCAACAGGGCATATGGGCAATGGCTTTTTCACATCCCACTTACAGGTATTACATCATTAGTATTGACATTTTTTTAATGAAAAAAAAAAATGGCATACATGATATTGACATCTGTGCCAGCTGCCTTTTCTAGAACATCATCTGTTACTTCCAAGTTTGGAGGAAACTGTGGATGCTGTAAAAATAATGAATAAAATGTAATACATTTTTCAACACCAATTTCAGCTTCAGTTAGGGGTGTAAAATTCTTTAATACATGATACTCACATTGTCCAGTCCACCACCAACACTCTGGTTTACCTTGGTGCCTCTGTTAACTTACCCTCATGAAGTACTCTCCAGGCTCTGCAGACTCAGCGTCTGGCCTCACTGAACTGAAGTGCGTTATAAATGTCATCAGGAGAGCAAGTCATTCAGGGTAGTAAACTGAGGCATCCAGGTAGATCAGAGGGCTGTAATTTGTCATATATTTTCTAATTTATTATTTATTTTCTAAAAAAAATAAAGCTTTTATACCTTTGTGTGGAAGCTTATCTTATTGAGCAAGAGTTTTGTGTATATAGTCACAAGCTGTCCATATCGATCGTGCATATGTCCCTAGTAGAAAGAAGGTAAATATAATGCCATTAAGCTCTTTTGCAGTTTATTGAACAAAAATTTTGACAATTAAGCAAATAGATTCATACATTTTATGTTCCCATGACAGCTGAAATGTATCGATAAAGCAAGATGTCTAATGAGTTGCCAGCCCTATTGTCATTGCTTAGCAGGAGGTTTTTCTCTTATAATATAATAAAAAATGACCCAAAAGCAAAAAAAAACAAAAAAACTTTTCCCCACTCACCCACAAGTCTCCAGTCTCCCGGATATTGCTACGGTATCGTTGACAATCTGAAAGAACCTAGTTAGAAAAGTTACAAAAAAGGATAATTTTATTTCCAGGTCTACGGGTAACATGTAAAGCTGTTCAAGACTATCTATGGATACATAACCAAGTTCATACAACGAAAGCAAAATACATGTACATAATAAACCTCAGCTCTACAATTCATAAAATGCGTAGTAATAAATGCTTTTGGTGGGGGTTGGGAACCAAGAGTTAAAGGTAATCTGTCAGTGACATCTGCACTAACCTGTTGGTACAGACAGGTAGTGCAGGTGACACTGATGACAACGGTACTTACCTTGTCCCGTTCCGTGCTGTGGTTCTCCTACAAGCCTCTTCAGTATCTTCAGCTCTGAGCCTAACTTGGAGCATGGGCGGAGCTTAGTGACATCACCGCTGCTGTTTGCTAGCAGCAGGACCCAGCAGAGAACAGCTGCAGTGACGTCATTAAAGCTCCGTCCATGCTCCAAGTTGGGCCCGGAGCCGAAGATACCGAAGAGGACTGCCGGAGAATGACAGCATGGAACAGGACAAGGCAAGTACCGTTGTCATCAGTGTCACCTGCACTGTCTGTGACCCTGATGACAGATTTGCTTTAACTTATTTTTCTTAGATAATTTCTTCTACTTGATACTACGTAAGGGCAGAAACCCAAATATAAAAGTAGTTTACATCCAGTAGAATGTATATGGCAAAACAATCTGTTTTCTTACGTTTTGATGACCATCTCGAAGGACTTTATGGAGAACATGGCAGAACTTCCAGCTGAGGATTGAGCTGCTGGCAAGAGGTAGGCTTATGGCATAAGACCAAAACGTGAAAGCTCCTTTTTCATGATGAGTGCCTAATATAATTCCTAAAGTCTTGTTAAGGAAGTAGGCATATTAAAATCTAAAGACTAAACCAAGAAACCATACATTAGTATGGTGCATGCAGAGTCCTGACTTATGTTAAACCAAAAAACCCAGATCATGTAACAATTTTGGATTCCACCTTTAGGCCCTGTGCACACATGCATAATCGCGAGAAGCAGGGAGGAGGCCGACCATAAAGCTCCCAATGACTTGATGGGAAGCTTCAGGGATGAACCACGCAGAAAGAAGTGGCATACTTTATGGCCAAGCATTCCTCCATGAAGGCATTGTTTTCATTATGCATTGTGTACAGCCTCTCACATTTTTTTACCATGTAGCTGATCACAAAGTACTGATGACTGACTAAATGTGTCACACACAGAAATCCATAGAGCTCGACTGGCATTGTTTACTAAAGCACATTATGAGCAGAGACATCAGATCATCATCTTGTAGAGTGATGCATGAGTGCAGCTGAATCAGCTAATCTCTGGAGTCCATATTACTTGGAGCACGCATGAATGTCGAAAGGCTGGTTTTATGTGCTGATTCATGTAGGAAACAACTGATGCTCTCACAACTGATCTGTAGTATTGTGTATGGATAAAGAGTTGTCTAAAAAAGGATACGACGGGCGTGCTTCTCTTTTACAGGAGCTTCCTGTGCATTGATAGCCTTGGTGATGCTGATGGCCTGTAAAAGGGTCAAATAGGAAACATTGATAGTTAGCTTTTAAATTATCAAATTGCTTTTCACAAAATCCTTAGCTAGCACATACTGAGGGATGCTAATCGGTCATATAAAAAAAATGCCTCAGCTTTACAAGACTTATTTCACACAAGGATACTGTGGTATAGGGGTTGTGTGTAAATGAAAAAATCCCCCCCAAAAAACTTTAACATAAAGGTTTGCTACATGTTTAACTACATGTTCCACAGGATACATCATAAATGTCTTATAAGTGTGGTTACCAGAGGTGAGACCTACATCTTTCTGGAGAGTCAAAGATGCATCCCCCCAAACTCCTGACAAATTATCGTTAAGCTATCATCTCAAATTCTGGTCCTCAGCTAAACTTGCAAGTAGAATCATTAAAACTTGGGGCCCTGTTACGCGACCCACCGCTATCTCCATCTTTCATGTGTACATACAGTTTTCATTCCCATGAAATGCACATTTAGGTTCTCAAAGCAAAGATGAGGTCTTTCTATCCACACACCAGACACTAAGATTCAGTTAGTTTAAAGGGGTTATCCAGGGAAAAAAAAATTTTTTTATCTATCAACTGGCTCCAGAAAGTTAAACAGATTTGTAAATTACTTCTATTAAAAAAAATCTTAATCCTTTCAGTACTTACGAGCTTCTGAAGTTAAGGTTGTTCTTTATGACACCTGTCTCTGGAAACGCCCAGTTTAGAAGCAAATCCCTATAGCAAACCTCTTCTAAACTGGGCGTTTCCCGAGACACGTGTCATCAGAGAGCACTTAAACAGAAAAGAACAACCTTAACTTCAGAAGCTCATAAGTACTGAAAGGATTAAGATTTTTTAATAGATAAAAAAAAAGTTTTCGGAGCGGCGCAGAGCTGAGCTTCCTGCTCAGTGCAGAACAGTGGTCTCCAACCTGCGGACCTCCAGATGTTGCAAAACTAAAACTCCCAGCATGCCCGGACAGCCAACGGCTGTCCGGGCATGCTGGGAGTTGTAGTTTTGCAACATCTGGAGGTCCGCAGGTTGGAGACCACTGGTGTAGAATATATTTACCAGATTAGACCAATATATATGGAGGGTTAACTTTAAGTATTAACCTATAGATTCCCCTAGGGGAACCCAAAAATTGTACCCTATTTTCCCATATACCTATTTTCTTTATGGTGTTCCCACAAGCTTTATTAAATTAGTGAAAAATGTACATTAAAGAAAAACAGAACTTCACACCATTAATAGTATAGCTCAGCTGCAGCTCGGTCTTGCTACTATGTGCATTTGTGCTATATATAGAGGCTTTATAACTTGTCCTCTATTGTCCGATGATCCCCGCCTAGTTTGCTGACCGTGCCTGCAGTGCACGTCTTACAGAGTTGCTGCTGAGCTGTTGGTTAAAATCTTCCCTACTCGGCCCCCCTCGGGGGTGTAGAATATAAGCACAGTGAGCAAAGAGTCCTAAAAACACCAACAGCTAAAACCAGACTGAGCTGCTGACACACCTTGCAATTAACAAAATAGCAGATAAACAGCCCAAGGCAAAGAGGTTCCAGAACATCACAAATGGGAAGGCTTCTTATTTTTCTTATAAGAAACAACCCTCTTTCTTTATGGAATCCAATCTCAAGACCATCGGACACTGGCTACCAAATAAGTACCAACTAATGCCATGTTATACAGACTGAAGATAAGGGGGGAGATTTATCAAAATCTGTCCAGAGGAAAAGTTAATGAGTTGCCCATAGCAACCAATCAGATCGCTTCTTTCATTTTTCAGAGGCCTTTTAAAAAAAAAAAAAAAAAAAAAATTAAAGAAGCAATCTGATTGGTTGCTATGGCCAACTCAACTTTTCCTCGGGACAGGTTTTGATAAATCTCCCCCAATGGCTCCAACAATCCTTTAGGCACTATACATCCTTAAAGTCACAGAAAGCTGGGACACCTATATAGGGACACCTATATAGGGACACCTATATAGGGACACCTATATAGGGACACCTATACTTCTGAAAGAGAAATGTTATAAGCGTACATACACTTGCCTAGGTAATATGACTACATTTTACACAACTGTAAAACGGTGTTGTGGCAATAACTTGTGAGCAACAATCCATTAGATATTACACATCCACTTACTAGCGGTGGCTAGCAGCGGGTTCACACATTGCAGCCATAATGTGGCCAGAACAGCGCCATCATGCAAGGTGACGGAGTTTTCACATTACGGTCAGTATGATTGTTAATGCAATGACCTGCATGTCACCTCGGCTACTACTGCATCCCGGCCATGTGGCAGGTGAATGTGTGAACCCAGCCTAATTATTGCTATATGACTGTCATTCTTGTTTTATAGCTATAGAGGAATGTGACTATTACCGGTAGTAGCCACACCTAATGCTAAAATCAAGAAGGGTAAAACTGGTTTTGCTTGCACCTAATGAACCACGTAATAAGCAGCTTCTAACATAATGCAGTGATTAAATAGTTGCAGCATTATTGGAGCCACCAGCAATCATATTCCTGTACGAATCCTCAGCATCATCATTGGATGTTTCTCAACAACCAAGGAGTTTCTGAATATAGAACTCCATAATAAAAAAAGGTCATCGGTAAAATAGACACTTTTAATAGTAATTTTACATCATTTGTTCCCTTTAAAGGGGTATTCCAGGAAAAAAAAATTTTATATATCATCAACTGGCTCCAGAAAGTTAAACAGATTTGTAAATTACTTCTATTAAAAAAATCTTAATCCTTCTAAGGCTAAGTTTCCACTTGGTTTTTTTTCTGGCAGTTTTTGGATATCTGCCACTGCAGTTTTTGAGCCAAAATCAGAAGTGGATCCATAAGGGAGGAGAAGTATAAGTCCTTCCTTTATATATCCTATTCCTTTTGAATACACTTCTGGCTTTGGCACAAAAACTGCAGTGGCAGATTTCCAAAAACTGCCAGAAAAAAAACAAGTGGAAACCTAGCCTAATAATTATCAGCTGCTGAAGTTGAGTTGTTCTTTTCTGTCTGGCAACAGTGCTCTCTGCTGACATTTCTGTCTCTCGGGAACTGCACAGTGTAGAAGAGGTTTGCTATGGGGATTTCCTTCTAAACTGGACAGTTCCCGAGACACGTGTCATCAGAGAGCACTTAGACAGAAAAGAACAACTCAATTTCAGCAGCTCATAAGAACTGAAAGGATTAAGATTTTTTAATAGAAGTAATTTACAAATCTGTTTAACTTTCTGAAGCCAGTTGATATTTAAATTTTTTTTTTTTTCCTGGATAACCCCTTAATGTCTGCCCAGGTAATAGAAAATCACAACAAAAATCCTATGCTGGCAGGCACAGATCTGAATACCTAGAATCTGACACATTTCCTATGGAAATCTAATAGCCCAGTAATCATTTGCTTTATTTCTTCATTACATCTTATAGAGATAAAGGAGTGAAAATAATTGTTTTATATCCGACTGCCTCCAAAAGCCATATAGCTTCTTAATACTCGTCACACAAAAGGATCCAGCAGGCCTGACCTCATTTCATACAGACTGCTTTTGTAACATCCACTCATTTAAATTCAGGAAACAAAATGCTGTTTACTAAAATGAAAAGATCCTTAAAATCTTTATGCCAACTCTCCTGCCCGGCCCCATATGACATCAGGCAAGAAGAGACCCAAATGCATGATGGCCAAACACACAAGGACCAGCAAGTATTGTGCAATGGTGCTTGTTGGTTTTTATCCTCTTTATCAGCTGCTCCTCTTTCATTTTTTGTCCCCTCCCTGTTCTGTCTCCCGCCTTAAATGTTTCTAGTCTTGTCTTATTGCACCATTTATATTGTGAGAATTGAGGTGTCAAGCTGATTTTCACTATATATATATATATATATATACACACATACATACATATATATATACATACACACACACACACACACACACACACACACACACACACACACCGTAGATGAGTGGAAAGTTCTTTATATGGCGTACACACCCTAGCCAGGAATAAGGACACCTGAAGTATGAATGCACAGTATACAATGGCCACATCTGTGTATGAAATACTGAGGCTTGTGTACACAGTGATCCATCAAGGGAATCCATTATGAAAAGGTTAAAGTACAAGGAGAATAGCAGTGTCACTGAACAGTAGTATACATTTACAGAGCGTCATTTCAGAGATTCCCTGCCCAGCCAAATGCACAGCAGAACAGAGCAAGTGTTGTACTGAGCATAATGTTACCATTGCCTGCATGCAACCTGCTTAAAGGCAATGAATATTCTGTCATACAGGCACACTATTTAACTAGACAGGCGGACGGCAAATGAGGGTTTCTGACTCACAAAAAATTATTTTATCTTTATAACTGGCAGGATAACTTTCATGCTAACAGAATTTCTCCAAGTACAGCAGTATTTACAACACTAAGCTAATACAGAAATACCGAATGCTAATGTAAAAGAAATGCAGTTCAATCTGTAGACATGTTATGGAGCAGGAGAAGTTTAGTAGACTGATGTCGAGTATTGGGAAAATCTTCAGCATAACTTGTAATTTATTGAGGTAAACTTCTGCTCATTCAAGGCCAAGCAGTCTAGTTGATGGTCCTAGTCTGTAGCGGACAGCTGTGTATAAAAGTGTACATATAGTGGGAGCAGGACCACCCACATGACTACTTAGCCCAGAGTGCGCAGAGATTTAGGGTAAATTCACACATCCATGATCGGCTGCATATTTTCTGCAGCTGATTTTGCCACCCATTGAAGTTAATATGCACAAAATATGCAGCAGATCCTGTACGTGTGAACGTACCCTTACAGTTATTACTGAACAAATTTAATCAGGTTTTGATAAATCTTCCCCTGGGAGAATATGTACATAGTTTACCTGGACCAATATAAACTCCGAATACCATGCCCCAGTTCTCCTAGCACAATACTGGGCGTAGCTTACAGACTTAGCACTGTCCATTATAAAAGATCTTTTACAGAGCATACAAGGTTTAGTTTTCTGCTATGTCTCTGTTTTTAAAGCATACCTGTCAGATCCCACAAAAAACATAACAAAACTGTTATATGTTACTCAGTACCACCATAAAAGTTTATTGCAGCATCTAAAATTTAAAAAAAGAACAGCAGTTCAGCTAGGCAGGCTGGAGCAATGGAGCACTGATAACACTGATCAATGCTATGCTATGGCATAGCATTGTTTAGTGTATGCAATCTAATGATCCCCTATGGGGATTAAACAATAACAGTAAAAAAAAAAAAAAAAGATCTTAATAGATGTGATTTAAACCCTTCCTTAACCTCTTCAGGACGCAGGGTGTATGTATACTTCCTGCATCCTGAGTCCTTAAGGACATAGAGCGCACAAGTATGCCCATGGGAATTCCGGTCCTCGCCGCTAGCCGGTCGCCACTCGGGGAACGAACCGGGGTGACTGCTGATATCGATCAGCAAGCACCCTGCGCAACTGCCCAGGGGTGTCAACCGACCCCTCCCCCCCATGTCGGTCAAACGGGTCTATGGTGACCCAGTGACAGGAAAATAAGGGGGATCGGGGGTTGTCTAAGATATCCACGATCCCCCTGAAGGGATAGGAGTGAGGTGGCAGGGGTGCCACCCCTCCTATCGCTGCTATTGGTCATCTAGAAGAGATGACCAATAGCAGATCGGGGGCGGGGAGGGGGGTTAACTTTCGGTTTCCCCGTTCTGCCCATCCAAAATAGGGGGGGGGGGGGGGCAGAATGGGGAAACCGAGGAGGACCGGCACCAAAGTCCACTTACCCATCGGCGGCGGTGACTATCTGCTGCGGTGATCGGCGGCCGGCGATGTAGTGTGCGGCTGGCTCCCTGGATCCTACGGAAGCCGGTGAATTGCCTAGAAACATCTGGAGGGCTACAGCTTGAGACCACTATACAGTGGTCTCTAAACTGTAGCCCTCCAGATGTTGCAAAACTACAACTCCCAGCATGCCCAGACAGCTGTTTGGGCATGCTGGGATTTGTAGTTTTGCAAAATCTGGAGGGCCACAGTTTGGAGATCATTGTGCAGTGGTCTCTAAACTGTAGCCCTCCAGATGTTGCAAAACTGCAAATCCCAGCATGCCCAAACAGCTGTCTCGGCAAGCTGGGAGTTGTAGTTGCATACCTCCAGCTGTTGCATAACTACATTTCCCAGGATGCATGGTCTGTCAGTGCATGCTGGGAGTGGTAGTTTTGAAACAGCTGGAGGTTTGCCCCCCGCATGTGAATGTACAGGGCACATTCACACTGCGGGTTTACAGTAAGTTTCCTGCTTGAAGTTTGAGCTGCGGCAAATTTTTGGCCGCAGCACAAACTCCAAGCGGGAAACTCACTGTAAACCTCCCCCAGTGCGAATGTACCCTAAGAACACTACACTACCACATAATAAAAGGGTAAAACACTACATATACACCCCATACACAGTATTTCCCCCCAATAAAAATGAAAAACTTGTTGTACGGCAGTGTTTCCAAAACGGAGCCTCCAGCTGTTGCAAAACAACAACTCCCAGCATTTCCGGACAGCCACTGACTGTCCAGGCATGCTGGGAGTTTAGAAACAGCTGGAGGCACCCCGTTTGGGAACCCCGTCACTGGCGTAGACTACCCCTATGTGCACCCCTATGCAATCCCTAATTTAGTCCTCAAATGCGCATGGTGCTGTCTCACGTCAGAGCCCTGTCGTATTTCAAGGAAACCGTTTAGGGCCACATATGGTGTATTTCCGTACTCAGGAGAAATTGCACTACAAATTTTGGGGAGCTTTTCCTCCTTTTACCCCTTATGAAAAGGAAAAGTTGGGGGCTACACCAGCCTGTTAGTGTAATTGTTTTTTTTTTTTTTTTTTTTTTACACTATCATGCTGGTGTTGCCCCATACTTTTTATTTTCACAAGCGGTAAAAGGAAAAAAGACCCCCAAAATTTGAAAAATAAAATGTCTCTAAAATGCTGGTGTTACTCTAAATTTCTCATTTCCACAAGGGAAAATAGGGAAAAAAAGCCCCCCAAAATTTGTAACCCCATTTCTTCCGAGTAAGAACATACCCTATGTGTGGACGTAAAGTGCTCTGCGGGTGAACGACAATGCTCAAAAGAGAAGGAGCGCCATTGGGCTTTTGGAGAGAAACTTTGTCCGGAATTGAAGGCCACGTGTGTTTACAAAGCCCCCATAGTGCCAGAACAATGGACCCCACCCACATGTGACCCCATTTTGGAAACTACACCCCTCACATAATGTAATAAGGGGTACAGTGAGCATTTACACCCCACAGGTGTCTGACAGATTTTTGGAACAGTAATACGTGAAAATGAAAAATAGAATTTTTAATTTGCACAGCCCACTGTTCCAAAGATCTGTCAAACACCAGTGGGGTGTAAATACTCACTGCACCCCTTATTAAATTCTGTGAGGGGTGTAGTTTCCAAAATGGGGTCACATGTGGGGGGGGGGTTCACTGTTCTGGCACCACGGGGGGCTTTGTAACCACACATGGCCCCTGACTTCCATTCCAAACAAATTCTCTTTCCAAAAGCTCAATGACACTCCTCTTCTTCTGAGCAGCAGAGCACTTGACGTCCACACATGGGATATTTCTACACTCAGGAGGAAAATGACCCCCAAAATTTGTAACCCCATTTCTTCTATTACCTCTTGTAAAAATGTAAAATTTTGGGAAAAACCAGCATTTTAGTGAAAAAAAAATTTCTCTCTTCATTTACACATCCAACTTTAACAAAAAGTCGTCAAACACCTGTGAGGTGTTAAGGCTCATCGTGCCCATTGTTAGGTTCCTTGAGGGGTGTCGTTTCCAAAATAGTATTCCATGTTTTGTTTTTTGTTTTTGCTGTTCTGGCACCATAGGGGCTTCCTAAATGCGACATGCCCCCCCAAAAACCATTTCAGCTAAATTTGCTTTCCAAAAGCCAAATGTGACTCCTCTTCTGAGCATTGTAGTGCGCCAGCAGAGCACTTGACGTCCACACATGGGGTATTTCCATACTCAGAAGAGATGGGGTTACAAATTTTTTTTTTTGGGGGGGGGGGCATTTACTCCTATTACCCCTTGTAAAAATAAAAAATTTGGGGGGAAACTAGCATTTTTGTGAAAAAATAAAAAATAAAATGATTTACACATCCAACTTTAACAAAAAGTCGTCAAACACCTGTGGGATGTTAAGGCTCACTGTACCCCTTGTTACATTCCTTGAGGGGTGAAGTTTCCAAAATAGTATGCCATGTGTTTTTTTTTTTTTGCTGTTCTGGCACTGTCGCTCCTTCTCTTCTAAGCCCTCTAGTGCACCCACAGAGCACTTTATATCACACATGAGGTATTTCCTTACTCGAGAGAAATTGGGTTACACATTTTAGGAAGATTTCTCTCCTTTTACCCCTTTTAAAAATTCAAAAACTGGGTCTACAAGAACTTGCCAGTGTAAAAAAAAAAAGAAGATTTTGAATTTTCTCCTTCAATTTGCTGCTATTCCTGTGAAACACCTAAAGGGTTAATCCTTTTGAATGTCCTTTTGAATACTTTGAAGTTTGATATTCTATTTCTGACTCCTAAAATAATGTACACTGGTTTAGCATTTGCATTCGTAGTCACACAAAGGAAAGACAGTAAAATCATTTAACATCTTCCAAAAAGAGATTCAATCGCGAAAGCAACCCAAGAGCCAATACCACAAGTAAAATTAGAAGCGTGTTGAAATATTTAGAATGTTTGTTCCAAAAATAAAGTTTGTCATTTATCATTACAGTTCCCTGCAGTTCCCATCTGGCACCAACAATGTGGGTCATGATTGAAGCCAACACAGAGGTGCAATGACAGCCCAGGAAACAGGAATGTGGCCATGGGGAGGAAAGTGTTGATTTAATGGCATGATACAGGCTCCACAGAGTCACTATTATCCTCCAGCTGTAGGGGAGTAACAAAAATCTGGAGCATTAAAACTTTGTGAGCACAAATTACATACGGTAGTATCCAGTAAATCTGCTAAATAAATCCATCAGCCGGACAAATCTCATGTTTTAATAGTTTTCTACACAGTGCATGTTACACGAACAGCTACAGAGTAGATAAAAGGGTCTGCCTGCCTTTTCGCCAAATCTATAATAAATTGATCGAATTGTGCAATGTCCACAAATGCTCAAACCCCAGCGATCAGCTAGAGACTGTTTCATACAAGTGTAATATGAACCTATTTTTGCATATACATTAGAGCTGCAACTCCCAGCCTGACCATGGTCCCTCTGACCCAAACTAAGCTGTCTGAGTGAATCATTAGATTTGCTGTCAGGCCGGGACTTGCAACCACAATACGGATGTAATAATGCGTTCATAAGAAGCGTTCATGTCAGAAATCCAGGCAACATTTTTAAAGTTTACCTGTCATGGTCCTAAGGAAAGTTTTATTAGATAAGGGCCAAGTGTTCAGACCTCAACTAATCAGTAGAATAATGCTGTGCGCATCTCTCTTTGCTTGGTGTATATGGGGGCAGGCCAGTCCCATAGACTTATATTAGGAATCCATCCTGATCACGTGACACTGGGGTGGGAGAGGACATGGTAAGCACACACTTCTCCCAACTTGTTCTACTAATCAGTCAGGTTCTAAACACCAGGACCCAGATTGATAAAAACTTCATGAGCCTACATGACCGATTAAAGTATCTGCCATAATAAAATAATTTTTGAAGTGCACATCCAGTGAGAACAGGATATAGATTTGCCAGATGTCCCAGACTGGCATGGGACTTCCAGCAAATCTGTATGAAGATTGTGATACTCTAGTGCAAGTCTCTGGCTCTGAAGTTGCCCAGGAATTTTGAAATTATATCCAGCTTCCAGAGCATCATTGGCTGTACCCTATAAGTCACCAGCAGTGGCATCAAAACAAAAATAAACCATTAAAAGGAGAACTCGAGAATATAAAAATTACTGGTGGTCGGCGAGTCATACTGCGATCAGCCAACCACCGGCCGCAGTGAAGTCCCGGCTCGGCCGGCGATAGGCTGAGCGGCAGTGTGACGTTTTTGGCCCCGGCAGCAGGTGCCGGTGTAGTGAAGAATTGTGTGTCTTCAAGCGTTCTCACACTGCCGCTCAGCCTATCGCCGGCTGAGTCAGTACATCACTGTGGCCGGTGATTGGCTGAGTGCAGTAAGACTCGCTGACCACCGGCAACCAGGAAGAGGATCGCGGCGGAGACCGGAGCCGGTTACTGGAGGAGCGAAGGAAGGTATGTACATCTTTAATTTTTTTTCTGCCTATCTCACTAGTCATAGCAGGACTCTAGTAATTCCCCATGTACTCAACTATTAATTGTTCCTGGCTTAAAGAAAATGGACCACCTAAAGTTTTTCTACTTATTAAAACTATTGAGTATAACATTTCATTTTTCAAATCTGCTTACAATTTCTGATCTTCACTGATTTTTATGCAAGAGTTTTCTACAAGTAAATAGGTCAGAGTGCAGAGAGAGTAAGCAGGCAGATGCTGGGAGTGCAATCTAAGTCACCTTTCATAATAATCCTTCTTGTGAGAAAAGAATGCTGAAAATAGATCTTTACAGTACAGAAAGTATCAGTCTATTGTGAAAACTAGAGATGAGCAAAGTTACAGTGATTTGATTCATCATGAACTTCTCGGCTTGGCATTTGCCGACTTTAGACTCTTCTAGGACTGTATCCCCCTTTTCCAGCCCACCGGAGCACCTGAAAGCTGAACTCATTTATGCAGGATAAGTCATCAACTGCCGAGCCGAGAAGTTCATGATGAATCAAATCACTGTAACTTGGCTCATCTCTAGTGAAAACTGCATTTCAAGATTTCTTGTTACGTGATAAGGAAAACAAAACCAAGTTACAAAATATGTTTAACAAAAAAAAATAAAACCTTGATTTAACAAATAGGCCTTTTTTATGTTGTGTGGTCTTCGCCTGAAGTGGAGAATGATCTAAACAAAAAGTATGAGGAACTTCCCTTAATCAGAGGCTTCCATGCCCTTCTCTAAAGGCCCCCATTACGTATTTCCACTGATTTATTAACCCCAACCCCTCCTCGTTCAGCAATATTTATCACTTACCCTCTAAGCACTTCATATCTTTACATATGTAGATTTAAGTTGGCAACACACTCATGCAATTTTACATGCACTTCCATATTTTTCACAACATATAGCTGGACCTAGCTGGACCCTTGCACAAACTCTGCACTTAGCGTGCATGCACACCATGTTTTCACTGTACGGGTGCCGGATCCGGCTGGGGGAGGGGAAAACGGTGTGCTCCCGTACCCCAGCTGGACCGGTGCTGAAATCCATTGACTTTAATGAGCCGACCTGAGTCTCTGTTTTACTCTGGTCGGCTCATTTTTGACCCGTATCCGGTTTTCTGACCAGACCTCAAAACGTAGTATAGTACGTTTTGAGGTCTGGTAAGAAAACCGGATATGGGTCAAAAATGAGCCGACCAGAGTAAAACTGACTCCGGTCAGCTAATTAAAGTCAATGGTTTCAGCGCCGATCCAGCTGGCGTACGGGAGCGCACTGTTTTCCCCTCCCCCAGCTGGATCCGGCACCCGTACAGTGAAAACATGGTGTGCATGCACCCTTATGCCTTTTGTATCAAACTAAGTTTCCTCAGAATGTAAGTTCATATGGGCCATTACTACACTTGTGAATTGTAAAATTGTTTGTTATGACATTTTAACTTAGGGGTGTACTCACTTTTGTTGCCAAGGTTTAGATTTTAATGGCTGTGTGTTGAGTGAAATTAAGTGACTATAGCAAGAGATCTTCTGAAGCTCATATCACAAGACTCCAGTGACATTGAGTCGCTGGACAGAATTTAGTAAGTGACCCCTCTTTGGACTCCTGGTCACCCTGTGTATTGGGTGTAGTGTGGGTGATCAGGGTGACAGTTTTCTTTTAAACACTTTTATACAGGCTGTCCACTCACTACTTTACATATCAGAATCATTTCTTCAGTGTTGTCACATGAAAAGATAAAATATTTACAAAAAAAAAAAAAAAAAAAGTGTACCCACTTATGTCAGATACTGTATATAAAGCCTGTATTCTAAAGTGCTGTGGAATATGCTGGAGCTATATAATTAAAAGTTTACCGTTACCTTTAAGGCTTTGTGAAAAAGAAGGTGAAGATTTAATTAAACTACACATTTAACCCTTCATGTTTAAGAATATAAATCACACCATATAAAATGGCCGGAGGAAGCACGATCACCGTGCGAAACGGAGCTTGGTCGCCATCCTGTGTCCCCCCACTACCCTCTTCCCATGTAATACATTTGTGAGTATGAAATAAAAGAAGATTTATTCAGCTGGTTGCGGTGAGTTGCCGATTATTTTCCTGCTTCTTTGAAACGTCTTCATGCACTATTGTCAATCAGAGCACCACCTCCAGCATTCCTAGCCCAAGTCTGCCATTTCATCATTGTTCTACACTCAAATCGGGAAGTAGTGCCGTGCTGGCTATATACGAACTGTGCACACCATATAAAATGCCTAAATGATCAGTAATGGTCACATTCACCAAGTTCTGTTCTTGCAGGTGTGGGTTAATTCTTTCCACCTAGTCTTTCCAGTATGCAGTGTGACAAGACTGAATGCCAGGCTATCTGCTAATACCCCTCATAAAGTAAGCTTCATGTACCAGCAGCACAAGTGCACAGGATTCCAAGTCAGCTGGACAGCACAATAGTATATCAAGTGACAGCAAGTAGTAAAACCATAAAGTGATATGTTTAGCACAGGAACAGTTGTGTAACTGGACACACTTGATCAGCAAAAGAACCTGTCCCGGAGACCATGAGGACTATGCGGGAAAGAAGTGAAAATATGCGGCTGACCCATAAAACCTCAGGCCAGAAATAACTACCCCAGAATCATTTGTTATATGCTGCTTACAACTATAAACATTATTATAGAAACACAGTTCAAAAGACCAGAAGCCATCAAGTTCAACCAATAACCCTAATGAGTCCATACTGAGTTGATCCAGAGAAAGGCAAAAAAAAAAACAAAAAAAAAAACTCATACTAGAGGTAAAAATTCCTTCCCAACTCCAAATATGGCATCAGAATAAATCAACCTTCAGTCCCTATAAATCTAGAATCCATAACCAGCGATGTTACTCTCCAAAAATGCATCCAGACTCCTTTTAAATTCTTTTAAAGAGTTCACCACAACCGTCTCCTCAGGCAGAGAATTCCAGTCTCACTGCCCTTACAGTAAAGAACCCCTGTCTGTACTGGTGTAGAAACTGCGCTGGCGGGTCACATAGGAATAGTTCCACCGATGTGGGGACAGCGCTGCGCTAGGCTGATAATACATTCCCGAGGAGGAGGGGCCCAACTGGTATTGCGGTATGGGGGAAAATTCATATCGTGCAGCCCAAAAAATACGGTATTTGGTATGAACCGGTATACCGCCCAGCCCTATGGGAGAGATCTCTGTACTGTCCCCTGATATATTTAAACATAGTTAGTTATTAGGTCTCCCCTAAGCCTTCTTTTTTCTAAACTAAATAACCCTAATTCCTGTAATCTTTCTGGGTACTGTAGTCCTCCCATTCCCAGTATTACACTGGTTGCCCGTCTTTGAACCCTCTCCAGCTCCACTATATGTTTCTTGTACACTGGTGCCCAGTACTGTACACAGTATTCTATGTGTGGTCTGACTAGTGATTTGTACAGCGGTAGAATTATTTCCTTGTCGTGGGCATCTATGCCCCTATTGATGCACCCCATGATTTTATTTGCCTTGGCAGCTACTGCCTGAAACTGGTCACTACAGCTAAATTTACTGTTACCAAAGACTCCCAAGTCCTTTTCCATGTCAGTCGTCCCAAGTGTTCTCCCATTTAATACATAATCCCAGCCCAGATTTTTCTTCCCATGTGCATTACCTTACATTTATCAATGCCACTTCCCAGCCCAAACCTCCAACCTATCCCGATCCATTTATAACAGTGCACTGTCCTCTATAGTGTTTACCGCTTTACAGAGTTTAGTATCATCTGCAAAGATCGCTACTTTACTATTCAACCCCTCTACAAGGTCATTAACCCCTTAAGGACTCAGCCCATTTGGACCTTAAGGACTCAGACAATTTTATTTTTAAGTTTTTGTTTTTTCCTCCTCCCCTTCAAAAAATCATAACGCTTTTATATTTTCATCCACAGACTAGTATGAGGGCTTGTTTTTTGCGCAACCAGTTGTCCGTTGTAATGCCATCACTCACTTTACCATAAAATGTATGGCGCAACCAAAAAAATACTATTTGTGTGAGGAAATTAAAAAGAAAACCGTAATTTAGCAAATTTTGGAAGGTTTTGTTTTCACGCCGTACAACTTATGGTAAAAATGACGTGTTTATTCTCTGGGTCAATACGATTAAAGTGATATCCATGACTACACACTTTTCTATTACTGTTGCGCTTAAAAAAAAAAAAAAAAATCGCAAACTTTTTAACCAAATAAGTACATTTAAAATCCCCCTATTTTGAAGACCTATAACTTTTTCATTTTTCCGTATAAGCGGTGGTATGAGGGCTAATTTTTTGCACCGTGATCTGTACTTTTTATTAATACCATATTTGCTTATACAAAACGTATTAAATTTTTTTATAAAAATTTTTTAAATAAAATGTTATAAAAAAAAGCAGCTATTTTGGACTTTTTTTTACGTTCACGCTGTTCACAGTACGGGATCATTTACATTTTATTTTAATAGTTAGGATATTTACGCACGCGGCGATACCAAATATGTATATAAAATAATTTTTTTTACACTTTTTTGGGTAAAATAGTGAAAATGGGATAATTTATGTTTTTATTGGGGGAGGGGGTTTTTCTAATTTATTTAACTTAATTTTTTTTACTTTTATTTTTACACTCTTATAGTCCCCATAGGGGACTATTTATAGCAACCATTCGATTGCTAATGCTGTTCAGTGCTATGTATAGGACTCAGCACTGATCAGCATTATCGGTCATCTTCTGCTCTGGTCTGTGGGAAGGCAGATCAGAGCAGATCGGAGCCAGGTGAGGGGACCTCCGTCTGCCGTGCAGGATGATCGGATCGCCGCGGCAGCGCTGCGGGCGATCCGATCATCCTGTTAAGTGACCGTGATGCTGCAGATGCCGTGATCTGTATTGATCACGGCATCTGAGGGGTTAATGGCGGACATCCGCGGGATCGCGGGGGTCCGCCGTTACCGGCGGGTCCCTGGCTGCGATCCACAGCTGGGACCTGCCGCGCATGATGCCGGCTTCGATGCCCGCGGTTATGCTCAGGACGTAAATGTACGTCCTGGTGCGTTAAGTACCACATCACCAGGACGTACATTTACGTCCTGCGTCGTTAAGGGGTTAATACATATTAAATATAACCGGACCCAAGACTGACCCCTGTAGTACCCCACTAGTAACAGTCACCCAATCAGAATAAGCACCATTAACAACCACCCTCTGTTTCCTATCACTGAGGCAGTTACTTAACCACTTGCACACATTCTCCCCAGTTCTTTCCTTACCATTTTATGCACTAACCTTATGTGGCACCGTATCAAATGCTTTTAAAAAATCCAGATATACGACATCCAGCGTTTGCCCCTGGTCCAGTCTGGAGCTCACCTCCTCAAAAGCTGATCAGGTTAGTTTGACAGGACCGATCCCTCAAACCCATGCTGATATGAGTGCATACATTTATTTTTATCAAGACACTCCAAAATAGCATCCCTTAACCCCTTAAGGACCGGGGGTTTTTCCGTTTTTGCATTTTCGTTTTTTGCTCCTTGCCTTTAAAAAATCATAACTCTTTCAATTTTGCACCTAAAAATCCATATGATGGCTTATTTTTTGCACCACCAATTCTACTTTGTAATGACGTCAGTCATTGTGCCCAAAAATCTACGGTGAAACGGGAAAAAAAATCATTGTGAGACAAAATTGAAAAAAAAACGCCATTTTGTAACTTTTGGGGGCTTCCGTTTCTACGTAGTACATTTTTCTGTAAAAATGACACCTTACCTTTATTCTGTAGGTCCATATGATTAAAATGATACCCTACTTATACAGGTTTGAATTTGTCGCACTTCTGGAAAAAATCATAACTTCATGCAGAAAAATTTATACGTTTAAAATTGTCATCTTCTGACCCCTATAACTTTTTTATTTTTCCGTGTATGGGGCGGTATGAGGGCTCATTTTTTGCGCCATGATCTGAAGTTTTTAACGGTATCATTTTTGCATTGATAGGACTTATTGATCGCTTTTTATTCATTTTTTCATGATATAGAAAGTGACCAAAAATGCACTATTTTGGACTTTGGAATTTTTTTGCGCGCACGCCATTGACCGTGCGGTTTAATTAACGATATATTTTCATAATTCGGACATTTCCGCACGCGGCGATACCATTTATGTTTATTTTTATTTTTATTTACACTGTTTTTTCTTTTATGGGAAAAGGGGGGTGATTCAAACTTTTAATAGGGAAGGGGTTAAATGATGTTTATTCACTTTTTTTTTGCAGTGTTATAGGTCCCATAGGGACCTATAACACTGCACACACTGATCTTTTACATTGATCACTGGTTTCTCATAAGAAACCAGTGATCGATGATTCTGCCGCATGACTGCTCATGCCTGGATCTCAGACACTGAGCAGTCATTCGGCGATCGGACAGCGAGGAGGCAGGTAGGGGCCCTCCCGCTGTCCTGTCAGCTGTTCGGGATGCCGCGATTTCACCGCGGCTATCCCGAACAGCCCACTGAGCTAGCCGGCATGCTTTCGGTTTCACTTTAGACGCGGCGTTCAACTTTGAACGCCGCGTCTAAAGGGTTAATAGCGCGCGGCACAGCGATCAATGCCGCGCGCTATTAGCCACGGGTCCCGGCCGTTGTTAGAGGCCGGGCCCGAACCGCTATGACGTGGCGTGGCCCCGCGTTATAGATCGGGAGTGGACACATGACGTTCCAGTACGTCATGTGTCCTTAAGGGGTTAAAAAACCCTCAAACAATTTACATACAACGCAGATTAAACTAAAGCCTATAATTCCCGGGGTCACCTTTTGACCTCTTTTTAAATATTGGCACCACATTTGACATGCGCCAGTCCTGGGGAAGTTCCTGTTATTATAGAATCCCTAAATATTAAAAATAGGGGTCTGTCTATTACATAATTCCTTTAGAACACGGGGGTGAATGCCATCTGGACTTGGTGATTTGTCTATTTCGATTTTTTTTATAGGCGGCACTGTACTTCTTCCTGGGTTAGACAGGTGACCTGTACAGGGGAGTTTACCTTATCTCGCTGTATTACACCTGGCAATTCAATTTCCTCAGCCAATACAGTGGAGAAGAATTTGTTTAATATATTTGCTTTTTCCTGATCCCCGTTTATATTTTCTTCTTTAGCAACACTTTCATTTTTAACATTTTTGCTATTTACAGTCATGGCCGTAAATGTTGGCCCTGAAATTTTTCTAGAAAATGAAGTATTTCTCACAGAAAAGGATTGCAGCAACAAATGTTTTGCTATACAGGTGTTTATTCCCTTTGTGTGTATTGGAACTAAACCAAAAAAGGGAGGAAAAAAAAAAGTAAATTGGACATCATGTCACACCAAACTCCAAAAATGGTCTGGACAAAATTATTGGCACCCTTTTAAAATTGTGAAAAAATAAGTTTATTTTAAGCATGTGATGCTCCTTTAAACTCACCTGGGGCAAATAACAGGTGTGGGCAATATATATTAAAAAAAAAAACAAGCACACAAGAAGGCAGATAAAAAGGAGAGAAGTTCACTTAGTCTTTGCATTGTGTGTCTGTGTGTCACACTAAGCATGGAAAACAGAATGAGAAGAGAACTGTCTTGAGGACTTGAGAACCATAATTGTGGAAAATATCAACAATCTCAAGGTTACAAGTCCATCTCCAGACATCCAGATTTGCCTTTGTCCTCAGTGCACAACATTATAAAGAAGTTTGCAACCAATGGCACTGTAGTTAAATCTCCCTGGTCATGGACGGAAGAGAAAAATTGATGAAAGGTTTCCAGATAGTCCGGATGGTGGATAAGCAGCCCCAAAGATATTCAAGCTGTCCAGCAGGCTCAGGGATAAATCAGTGTAAGCGCGAACTATCCGTCAACATTTAAAATGAAATGAAACCCTATGGCAGGAGACCCAGGAGGACCCCACTGCTGACACAGACATAAAAAAAAAGCAAGACTACATTTTGCCAAAATGAACTTGAGTAAGTCAAAATCCTTCTGGGAAAACGACTTGTGGACAGATGAGACCAAGATAGAGCTTTTTGGTAAAGCACATCATTCTACTGTTTACAGAAAAGAGGCCAGCAATGAGTGCAGATCTAAATCCCATTGAACACCTGTGGAGAGATCTTAAAATTGGTGTTTGGAAAAGGCGCCCTTCCAAAAAGAGAGCCCTGGAGCAGTTTGCAAAGGAAGAGTGGTCCAACATTCCAGCTGAGAGGTGTAAGAAGCTTATTGATCGTTATAGGAAGGGTGTGCAACCAAATATTAAGTTAAGGGTGCCAATAAGTTAAAGGGTGTTCAGCCCATTTTTTGGAGCTTGGTGTGACATTATGCCCAATTCGCTTTTTTTCGCTCCTTTTTTGGTTTAGTTCAGATACACACAAAGGGGGAGATTTATCAAAACCTGTGCAGAGGAAAAGTTGACCAGTTGCCCATAGCAACCAATCAGATCGCTTCTTTCATTTTTTTAAAGGGCCTATGCAAAATGAAAGAACCGATCTGATTGGTTGCTATGGGCAACTGGGCAAGTTTTCCTCTGCACAAGTTTTGATAAATCTCCCCAAAAGGGAACAAACGTGTATAGCAAAACATGTGTTACTGCAATCCTTTTCTGTGAGAAATACTTCATTCTCTAGAAAAATTTCAGGGGTGCCAAAATTTATGGCCATGACTGTATATAGTTAAACATTTGGGGTTAGTTTTACTCTCTTTGGCAATATGTCTTTCTGTCTCCATTTTTGCCGCTTTTATCTGTATTTTTTTCTCTATAGCTTTTTAATGCTTCTTCACTGCCGTCCTGTTTTAGTAGTTTAAATGCTTTATTTTTGTCATTTATTGCCCCATTAACATTTATTTCTGACCATTTTATTCCAATAGAAAAAAGGTATATACCTCTTACAGTGAGAATTTAAGATATTTTTAACCTCTTCAGGACACAGGGCGTATGCATACGCCCTGCATCCTGACTCCTTAAGGACGCAGGGCACCTCGTGCAAACCAGACCTGCAATTTGCGGCTCTTCTGGGTCAATCGGGTCTCTGGTGACCAGAAAAAAAAGGGTGAATGGGTCTGTCCGAGACAGCCCCATTCACCCTTACCCAGCAGGAGTGAGGTGGAACGGGTGCCGGCTCAGGATCACGTGATTGATCGGTCGGAACGACCGACCAATCATGGTCCTGCTGGGCGGCGATCGGGACAGCGAAGATGGTGGCGATCGGGGGTCTCCTACCTTCCCCTGGTCCGGTGGGGGTCCCCTCAGGACTGGTGGCGGCGGTCGCGGCAGCACAGCAGCGGTGCTCCCGGCGGTGCAGGCGGCCTGTTCAACCTTCTGCTATTGGTTAGCAACAACTTGCAGCATGCACAGCCAACGGGCATGCTGGGAGTTGTAGCTTTGCAACAGCTGAAGGCACACTGCTACAACTTACAGCATGCCCTTTGGTAGTCTGTGCATGTTGGGAGTCGTAGTTATGCAACAACTGGAGGCACATTTTTTCTATGAAAAAGTGTGCATCCAGCTGTTGCATAACTACGACTCCCAACATGCACAGACTACCAAAGGGCATGCTGTAAGTTGTAGCAGTGTGCCTTCAGCTGTTGCAAAACTACAACTCTCAGCAAGCCTTTCGACTGTCAATGCATGCTGATTGGTTGTGAAACTGAGTTTGTTACCTCAGTGTTTCGCAAGCAGTGTACCTCCAGCTGTTGCAAACTATAACTCCCAGCATGCACTGATAGACCATAGATGCTGGGAGTTGTAGTTTTGCAACAGCAGAAGGCACACTTGTTGCGAAACACTGAGTTAAGTAACAAACGCTCAGTGTTTCACAACACCAATGTGCCTTCAGCTGTTGCATAACTACAACTCCCAGCATGTATGGTCTGTCAGTACATGCTGGGAGTTGTAGTTTTACAACAGCTGGAGGTTGCTGGGAGTTGTAGTTTTACAACAGCTGGAGGTTTCTTCCCCCCCCCCATGTGAATGTACAGGGTACATTCACACAGGCGAGTTTACAGCAAGTTATCTGCTGCAAGTTTGAGATGCAACAAATTTTCCGCCGCAGCTCAAACTCCCAGCGAGAAGCTCATTGTAAACCTCCGCCCATGTGAATGTACCCTAAAAACACTACACTACAACTACACCAAATAAAAAGTAAAACACTACATATACACATACCCCTACACAGTCCCCCACCCCCCAATAAAAATAAATAAATAAATAAATAAAGTCTTGAATGGCACGGTTTCCAAAACGGAGCCTCCAGCTGTTGAAAAACAACAACTCCCAGTATTGCCGGACAGCCACTGACTGTCCAGGCATGCTGGGAGTTTTGCAACAGCTGTACAAACACCGCCGTAGGGTATTTTTGTGGTGGATTCAAATCCCCAATTTAGGCCTCAAATGCGCATGGCGCTCTCACTTCAGAGCCCTGCCGTATTTCAAGGCAACAGTTTAGGGCCACATATGGGATATCTCCGTACTTGGGAGAAAATTGCGTTAAAAATTTTGGGGTCTACACCAGCATGTTAGTGTAAAAAAAAAATATAATAATTTTACACTAACATGCTGGTGCTGCCCCGTGCTTTTCATTTTCACAAGCGGTAAAAAGGAAAAAAAAAAAAAAAACGACCCCCAAAATTTGTAACACACATGGCCTTCCACTTCTATTCCAACCAAATTCTCTCACCAAAATCTCAATGTCGCGCCTTCTCTTTTGAGCATTGTAGTTCGCCCGCAGAGCACTTTACATCTACATATGGGGTATTTCCATATTCCATACTTTTTCTCCAATTACCCCTTGTGAAAATGAAAAATTTGGTGCAACACCAGCATTTTAGTGAAAAAAAAAAATCTAATTTTTCATTTTCACGTCCAACTTTAGCGGAAATTTGTCAAGCACCTGTGAGGTGTTAAGGCTCACTATACCACTTGTTACATTCCTTGAGGGGTGTGCTATCCAAAATAGTATGCCTTGTGGTTTTTTTCTGTTCTGGCACCATAGGGGCTTCCTAAATGCGACATGCCCCCTAAAAATCATTTCAGCAAAATTTGCTTTTCAAAAGCCAAATGTGACTCCTCCTCTTCTGAGCATTGTAGTTCGCCCGCAGTGTACTTGCCGTCCACACATGGGGTATTTCCATACTCAAAAGAGATGGGGTTACAAATTTTGGGGGGCATTTTCTCCTATAACCCCTTATAAGTGTAAAATTTGGGGGGAAACCAGCATTTTAGTGAAAAAAAAAAATTTCATTTACACATCCGACTAACGAAAAGTCATCAAACACCTGTGGGGTGTTAAGGCTCAGCAGACCCCTTGTTAGGTTCCTTGAGGGGTGTAGTTTTCAAAATAGTATGCCATGTGTTTTTTTGCTGTTCTGGCACCATAGGGGCTTCCTAAGGGTTACATGCCCCCCAAAAGTCATTTCAGAAAAACTCACTCTCCAAAATCCCATTGTCGCTTCTTCCCCTCTGAGCCTTGTAGTGCACCCAGAGAGCACTTGACATCCACATATGGAGGTATTTCCTTACTCTAGAGAAATTGGGTTACAAATTTTTTTTTTTTGGGGGGGGGGGGGGGCTTTTTCTCCTTTTACCCCCTTGTAAAATTTCAAAAACTGGATCTACAAGAACATGAGTGTAAAAAAAAAAAATGAAGATTTTGAATTTTTTCCTTCACCTTGCTGCTATTCCTGTGAAACACCTAAAGGGTTAACACTTTCTAAATGTCATTTTGAATACTTTGGGGGGCGCAGTTTCTATTATGGGGTATTTCTAATATGAAGATCCCTCAAATCCACTTCAAACCTGAACTGGTCCCTGAAAAATTCCGATTTTGAAAAGTTTGGGAAAAATTGGAAAATCGCTGCTGAACTTTGAAGCCCTCAGATGTCTTCCAAATAAAAATATTTGTCAACTTTATGATGCAAACATAAAGAAGACATATTGTATTTGTGGATCAAAATATAATTTGGAATACCCATTTTCCTTACAGACCGAGAGTTTCAAAGTTAGAAAAATGCAAAATTTTTCAAAATTTTCATTAAATTTGGGGATTTTTCACCAAGAAAGGATGAAAGTCACAACGAACATTTACCACTATGTTAAAATAGCATATGTAAAAAAAAATAAATAAATAAAAATAAAAATATATCTTGGAATCAGAATAATCGGTAAAAGCATCCCAGAGTTATTAATGCATAAAGTGACATTGGTCAGAATTGCACAAAAGGGTTCAGTCCTTAAAGGGTACCTCTCATCAAATAAACTTTTTATATATTTTAGATTAATGAATGTTGAATAACTTTCCAATAGCATGTTAATGAAAAATATGCTTCTTTCTATTGCATTTTTCCCGATCAGTCCTGTCAGCAAGCATTTCTGACTCATACTGGAGTCCTAAACACTCAGAGCTGCCAGCCTGCTTTGTTCACAACCAAACAGGCTGTGAACAAAGCAGGCTGGTAGCTCTGAGTGTTCTCCTTTGTGAACAAAGCAGACTGGCAGCTCGTAGTGTTTAGGACTCCAGCATGAGTATAAAATGCTTGCTGCCAGGACTGGTAGGGAGACCCCTAGTGGTCATTTCTTCAAAGTGGAAAATTAAATAGAAAGAAGCATATTTTTTAATAACATGCAATTGTAAAGTTATTCTGAATACATTAATCTATAATATATCAAAAGTTTTTTTGATGAGAGGTACCCTTTAAGGGGGTAAAAAGTCTCCCATTTATTGTCATTCTTGTTTTTGGGCTTCTGAGTTGATCAGACGTTGCCTTCCTAAAGTTCATTGATTTTTCCTAATCATTTGCCAGATTGCTACAAAATGAGGGTAAGACTCTCCAGAGACAAATGAAAATTAGATACCACTTTTGGCAAAAATGCTGGGTCAGTCCTAAGAACTATTCTGTCATCTAGGATATGAGTATATGGTTCAAGGCAAGAAAAAATTTGCTATTTCATCTACTCTTCGAGCTGAGGTAACAGCTACCGGGAGAGCAGTCTTCAAAGTCAGGTGTCTGATGGATATAGAAGAAACTGGCTCAAAAAGGTTTACCACATAACATGTTGAGAACTAAAATTAAATCCCAATGAGGAGTTTTAGGGAGTTTTGGAATCTGGAGCCTTTTGGTTGCCTTAAAAGAATCTTATAATCCATGGATGACTAGCTATAGACAGAACAAAGATCCTAGGGCTGAT
The DNA here is from genome assembly GCF_029499605.1 of Hyla sarda. Lineage (NCBI taxonomy): Eukaryota > Metazoa > Chordata > Amphibia > Anura > Hylidae > Hyla > Hyla sarda. Next base: position 463,552,364 of record NC_079189.1, on the reverse strand, counting down.
ACTTGTACTTTGAGAGTAGCTAGCTTAATACCTTTTTCTAAACCTTTTTGAAGAAAGTCCAGGATTGATGCAATTTTGGGTTTGTCAAACTCCACCAAGGATGGGTTTACAAAATTTAAGTAAGCCTTCCAGATCTTGAAGTAGATTGCCGAGGTCACAGGCTTCCTACCTTTGTTGTAATGTATGACTGAATCAGATAAACCTTTTTTTCTCAGAACTACCCTTTCAAATTCCATACAGTTAGGTGCAGACTGAGTATCTGGATGGAATATAGGACCCTGAAACAAAAAGATCTGGCTGTTCCCGTAAGACCCAAGGGTCTGTTAGTGACATCTCCTGAAGGCAGGAAAACCATGCCCTGCAGGGCAAGAATGGAGCTATAAGCATAACCCTCGCTCTGTCTTCCCGAATCTTTTTTAGAACTCGTGGTATTAATGCTAGTGGAGGGAATGCATAGCTCAGACTCCACTTCCAATATTGGGACAGTGCATCCACTACTGTAGGGTTCTCTGAGGGGGGCAGAAAGAGAAATTGCTTCACTAGGCGATTCTGGTGTCAGAGAGATCTCTCTGAGGGTAGCCCCGAAGTACAGAAATTTTCCTGAATATGTCCTTGTTTAGGCGCCATTCTCCCTGATGGAGACAATGTCTGCTCAGATAGTCTGCCCTAATGTTTAAGGAGCCCTTTAGATGAACCTCTGATATTGATGCTAGGTGTGGACCTGGGAAGAGAGACACATTAGATGAGGGCTCTTCGTTGTACCCCGTCTATTTATAAGGGCCACAGCAGTTGAATTATCTGAAAGAATTTTAACATCTTTCTGAGAGTGTGTCCAACTGTCTGCAGAGCACAAAGGACTGCCAGTAATTCTTTATAATTAGAGGACTCATACTGTAAAGAAGATTCCCAGGGCCCCTGAAAATTTTGGCTACCAACATGAGCTCCCCAAGGACTAACATCAGTTGTACCAAGTGGGGTGCATAATCCTCCAATCTAACCCACATGATAAGTTTTTCCTATCCTGCCACCAAAGGAGAGACAGAGTTTCAGGAGACAGAATAAAACACCTATCATTCCAAACTTTTAGAAGCTCAGCCTGAAGGCAGCGGGAATGAAATTAAGCCCAGGGCACAGCAGGAAACGAGGCTGTAAACAAACCTAGTAAAGACATTCCTTTCCTAATCTGAGGGGAACTCATAACTTCTTCCACAAAATTTATGATTTTATCAATTTTACTCTGGGGAAGGAAGGATTTCTCCTCTACAGTAACCAAAATAATGCCTAAGGACACTTTTTGTAAGTAGATTTACAGTTTATCTCAGTGTTTCCATTTTGAATCTTTGGTATTTTATAAATCTGTTTAGGAGGTTTTAGATTTATAATTACCCGAAAGGTGTTTTTTTTTTTTTTGCTTGTTTTTTAACCAGGAATAGTGTGGAATAAAAACCCTGACACTCCTGACCTGATGGTACCTGTAGAACCAACCCCTTTTTCCATCAACAGAAGAACCTCTTGTTGTAATGAGATCTGACCTATTGACCCCAAAGGACTTGTGGTTATTACTAAGCGAGTGGGCGGAAGCCTGCAAAATTCCCAGCACAGACCGTTCTGCATGATGTCCAGAACTTGGGAACTGCCCGCCATCTTTTGCCAGGCTGGAAATAAACCTTGCAGTCTGCCACCCACTCGCAGGAGACCCTGGCTTTTTATTTTCGAGGAGGTCTGGGGTTGGTTAAACATGAGGCCACTATTCTTTTTTGGAGAATTTCCAGCGCCCGGATTGACCTCTCCCCCCAGATCCAGACAACTGCTCTCCTTCACAGGAGATGGCACATTTTTTGAGGATACCTCACCTGGCCAATTTTATATCCACAACGTCGTTCTAGCTGAATTTGATAGTGCCCCAGCATGGGCAGATAACCTTAGAGCGTCTGAGGTGGAGTCAGCTAAGAAGGCTACTCCCTTTTGGATAGTGGGAATGGAAGAGCTGTTCTTTTAAAACTGTCTAAGGGTCTTCACGGGACTCGAACTCACAACCACTGCACTCCAAGGCAGCTGCTTAACCACTAGGCCATGGGAGCTCCTTCATTGGTACTTTATTTTGGATGTTAGAGGCTAACTGATCTAACCATATTAAAACCGATCTGGCCACAGAAGTCCCTGCTACATTAGGCTTTAAGGATGCCCCTGAAGCTTCCCATGTTCTTTTAACCCCTTAAGGACCAGGCCATTTTACACCTTAGGACCAGAGCGTTTTTTGAACATCTGACCACTGTCACTTTAAGCATTAATAACTCTAAGACGCTTTTACCTATCATTCTGATTCCAAGATTGTTTTTTCGTGACATATTCTACTTTATGTTATTGGTAAAATTTTGTCGATACTTGCATCGTTTCTTAGTGAAAAATTCCAAAATTTGATGAAAAAATTGAAAATTTTGCATTTTTCTAACTTTGAAGCTCTCTGCTTGTAAGGAAAATGGATATTCCAAATAATTATTTTTTTTATTCACATATACAATATGTCCACTTTATGTTTGCATCATAAAATTTACGATTTTTTACTTTTGGAAGACACCAGAGGGCTTCAAAGTTCAGCAGCAATTTTCCAATTTTTCACAAAATTTCCAAAATCACAATTTTTCAGGGACCAGTTCAGGTTTGAAGTGGATTTGAAGGGTCTTCATATTAGAAATACCCCATAAATGACCCAATTATAAAAACTGCACCCCCCAAAGTATTCAAAATGACATTCAGTCAGCGTTTTAACCCTTTAGGTGTTTCACAGGAATAGCAGCAAAGTGAAGGAGAAAATTCACAATCTTCATTTTTTACACTTGCATGTTCTTGTAGACCCAATTTTTGAATTTTTACAAGGGGTAAAAGGAGAAAATGTATACTTATATTTGTAGCCCAATTTCTCTCGAGTAAGCACATACCTCATATGTCTATGTAAAGTGTTCGGCGGGCACAGTAGAGGGCTCAGAAGCGAAGGAGCGACGAGGGGATTTTGGAGAGTACGTTTTTCTGAAATGGTTTTTGGGGGGCATGTTGCATTTAGGAAGCCCCTATGGTGCCAGAACAGGAACAAATACCCACATGGCATACCATTTTGGAAACTAGACCCCTTGAGGAACGTAACAAGGAATAAAGTGAGCCTTAATACCCCACAGGTGTTTCACGACTTTTGCATATGTAAAAAAATGTTTTAAAAATGTCACTAAAATGTGTGTTTCCACCCAAATTTCACATGTATGCAAGGGTTAATAGCAGAAAATACCCCCCAAAATTTGTAACCCCATCTCTTCTGAGTATGGGGGTACCCCATAAGTTGACCTGAAGTGTACTACGGACGAACTACAATGCTCAGAAGAGAAGGAGTCATATTTGGCTTTTTGAGAGCAAATTTTGCTCGGGGGCATGTCGCATTTAGGAAGCCCCTATGGTGCCAGGACAGCAAAATAACCCCCACATGGCATACCATTTTGGAAACTAAACCCCTTGAGGAACGTAACAAGGGGTACAGTGAGCATTTACCCCCCACTGGTGTCTGTCAGATCTTTGGAACAGTGGGCTGTACAAAATTTTTAATTTGCGCAGCCCACTGTTCCAAAGATCTGTCAGACACCAGTGGGGTGTAAATTCTCACTGCACCCCTCATTACATTCCGTGAGGGGTGTAGTTTCCGAAATGGGGTCACATGTGAGGTTTTTTTTTTTTGCGTTTGTCAAAACCGCTGTAACAATCAGCCAGCCCTGTGCAAATCGCCTCAAATGTACATGGTGCACTCTCCCTTCTGGGCCTTGTTGTGCGCCCCAAGAGCACTTTGCGCCCACATATGGGGTATCTCCGTAGTCGGGAGAAATTGCATTACAAATTTTGGGGGGTGTTTTTCCCTTTTACCTCTTGTCAAAATGAAAAGTATGGGGCAACACCAGCATGTTGGTGTAAAAAATTTTTTTTTTTACACTAACATGCTGGTGTAGACCCCAACTTCACCTTTTCATGAGGGGTGAAAGGAGAAAAAGCCCCCCAAAATTTGTTAAGAAATTTCTCCCGAGTACGGCGATACCCCATATGTGACCCTAAACTGTTGCCTTGAAATACGACAGGGCTCCAAAGTGAGAGCGCCATGCGCATTTGAGGCCTAAATTAGGGACTTGCATAGGGGTGGACATTGGGGTATTCTACGCCAGTGATTCCCAAACAGGGTGCCTCCAGCTGTTGCAAAACTCCCAGCATGCCTGGACAGTCAACGGCTGTCCGGCAATACTGGGAGTTGTTGTTTTGCAACAGCTGGAGGCTCCATTTTGGAAACAGTGGCGTACCAGACGTTTTTCATTTTTATTGGGGAGGGGAGGGGGGCTGTGTAGGGGTATGTGTATATGTAGTGTTTTTTACTTTTTATTTTATTTTGTGGTAGTGTAGTGTTTTTAGGGTACAGTCACATGGGCGGGGGATTACAGCGAGTTTGAGCTGCCGCGCAAAATTTGCTGCATCGCAAACTTGCAGCCTGATACTCACTGTAAGCCCCCTGCCCATGTGAATGTACCCTGTACATTCACAGTGGGGGGGGGGTGGGGGACCTCCAGCTGTTGCAAAACTACAACTCCCAGCATGCACAGTCCATCAGTGCATGCTGGTAGTTATAGTTTTGCAACAGCTGGAGGCACACGGGTTGGGAAACACTGAGTTAGGAAACAGACAATGTTTCCCAACCAGTGTGCCTCCTGTTGTTGCAAAACCACAACTCCCAGCATTCTCAGGCATGCTGGGAGTAGTAGTTCGGCAACATCTTTAGAGCTAGATGTTGCCGAACTACAACTCCCAGCATGCTTGGAGTTGTAGTTTTGCAACATCTGGAGGACTACAGTTTGCAGACCACTAATACAGTGGTTCCCAATCTGTGCCCTTCCAGATGTTGCAAAACTACAACTCGCAGTATGCCAAAACTGTCCAGGCATGCTGGGAGTTGTAGTTCTGCAACATCTGAAGGGCCAGATGTTACAGCACTACAACTCCCAGCATGCCTGGACAGTAAGGGCATGCTGAGGATGTGTAGTTTTGCAACATCTGGAAGGGCACAGTGGTCTCCAAACTGTGGACCTCCAGATGTCGCAAAACTGCAACTCCCAGCATGCCCAGACGCCAAGGGCTGTCTGGGCATGCTGGGAGTTGTAGTTTACAGGGTCCCTTTACAACAATGCATGTCGCTTTACGGCGACGTGCATTGCTGTAAAGGGCCCGACCGCGGCTGAAGATCTACTCACCTGTCTCCGCCGCCGCCATCTTCATCGTCTGGATCCGGGTCTTCAGGGACGAGGTAAGTACCGGGGCCGGTCCCCAGCACTCCCCCGTCCCCCGCCGCGTCCTCCGGTCTTCCTCCCGTCCTCTCCGGACTTCAAGGGGCCGGGCAGGACGGGAGGAAGTAACCGCCCCCCCTCCTGCGATTGGTCGGTTAACTAACCGACAGATCGCAGGGGATCGGAGGAGGTGGCAGGCTTGCCACCTCGCTCCTAGGCTCCAGCATGGTCCTGGCTGTGTGTGACAGCCGGGATCATGCGAAATTACCGGGCGGTCGGGTCCCAGAGACCCGATCAGCCCGGTATCGCCGCAGATCGCAAGGGCGATTTCCCTTGCGATTTGCGGCGATCGCCGACATGGGGGGCCTACATGGCCCCCCTCGGCGTTTGCCCTGGATGCCTGCTGAAGGATTTCAGCAGGCATCCAGTTCCGATCTCTGCCCGGCGAGCGGCAGAGACCGGAAAATGCCATGACGTTGTGGAACGTCATTGGTCCTTAAAGCCCAGGGTGCCATGACGTTCCACAACGTCATTGGTCCTTAAGAGGTTAAGAAACATTTATTCATTATTTTACTCATTGGATCCTTAAGGGTCCCAAAGGGAAGAGATCCCTTTCTAGAGATTTTGGAAATAGACATGTCAATTTTTGGAGCATGGTCCCAAGTTTTAGTCTCAGTGTCAGCAACCGATTATTTTTCTTTAAGGCTTTAGGCAAAAAAAAGTATTTTTGTCAGGGTTCTCCCATTCCTTAAGAATAACCTTAGAGAATTTTGTGTATAGGGTATACGCTGTATTTTTTAGTATCAAGACTTTCAAACATAATATCTTTAATTGACCTTTGTTCCTTGGGCTCTCCCATATTTAGAGCGGAACGTAAAGCCTTTACTATCTCATCAGTATCCTCAAAGGAAAAAAAAAAAAAAATGCTTTCCCTGAGGAGTCTTCCTCTGACTCCTCTCCTGAGTCCAACCCATCTGGCACATTAATACCGTCTTCATAATCAGATCGAGTTAAGGCCAGTGGAGTAGTAATAACATTTGAAGCAGTGTGAAGAGGTGCAGAATCAGTGACTACAGGATTAGCAGCTGCTGTTAAATTCTGAATAGATGACCCATTCTAATAAGATCCTGCATATGTGCCAGAAGAGACAGAACCAAGGCTGGAGCCTCCAAAGTAATCAGCTTATTAATACAAGACTGACATGAAGCTTTTCCATATTCAGGAGGTAGTATTTTTTTTTTTCAATGACAAATGTGTCTGATATTTTTAAAGGGTAATTAAACTTTACATAACATTTTCCATAAAAACAGCTAAAGTTTTAGGTTTCCTTGTTTTGTCTAAACAGGATCTGATCCTGTTTCTATGACCAAAACAGTTTGTATTAGAGCCACATGAATAATTTTGTTGCCCATTCTTAATAACTACAAAAAACTGACAACATATGCTATAAAGAACATGTGTTTTGGCCCTCGAGTGTATCTCATTATTGCAATCTTTTCTTCTACTAGAAACAGCACACCATTGAAGGGGTTTGTCGTAACTACTAGTGTGATCTCTATTCATCATTCACTCCAGTTCTTCCTCCTGTAAGTGGAATTATTCTATACCCTTATTTGTGTGCCGACACACACACACACACACACACACACACACACACACACACACTCTTTTCTGTATTCTAGTTTACTTTTTTTGTGGGTATGGGGCAGGACCCACAAGTGTGTGTCTGGGCAGCCATAATAGGGATACCATTCTTGCACTAAGTATATATTTCTATTTGAAATATTGTATAAAGAGCTGAGATGCAAATTTGTATTTAATTATTATAATTTTTTTTTTTTTTTTTTTTAATAGTCATTGAACATGAACCAACATTTTAGTATGGGATGACTGAGGTATCACTAATGGACAAATTCTTCAATGTAATTTAGCCAGCTTCATTATGGGAAACCTAAACCTGTCAACCATGAGCAAATAAAAAAGTAAGGAGTGAATGACCCCAACTATAAACATACGGTGTATTCAATATATTATCGTACGTGTTTTGTAATTTAATGACTTCTATTTATTTTCAGCATACAGGATTGTGGGCATTTGACATTAATATGGGAGAAACAATGGGGGAGATTTATCAAAACCTGTCCAGAGGAAACGTTGCCGAGTTGCCCATAGCAACCAGATTGCATATTTGAAAAGGCCTCTGAAAAATGAAAGAAGCGATCTGATTGGTTGCTACTCAGCAACTTTTCCTCTGGACAGGTTTTGATAAAAGTCCCCCAGTGTGTGCGAATCAGCATCATGCACTAGAATAAGTGAACACTGCAATGCTATAAAAAAAAAAAAAAATATATAAAAAAAGTTAATGCTGCACAGGCAAGCAGGTATTAAATAGTTGGAATACCTGCAGCAATCATTAATAAGGACGTGCGTCACATAATACGTGGACTTAAATAGTGTTTTACTTTCTCACAGTAAAAAACTAAATCCCCTTTACATTCTGTATACAACACAAAGTTTCAGTCTCTTTGGCACCCAATGTTGAATATTTATGTTTTTCATATAAACAAGAAAGGATAGCTTTAATTACTCCTTTACATTTTCTTCCTGCGTGTATAAATATAAAGATATACACTCAGCATGTACAGAAACATCACCATGTGTGTAAAGAGCGATAGGGCAACCTTGGTAGGAGCCAAAGACAAACACTACAAATCATGCATCTATATTGTGGTTGTAGATTACCGGCTCCAGACATTAGTATGCAAATTGTGAGCTTTAAATGATGACTAGTTACTTTAATCCGCTGGAAAACAATTTTATTTAAATTAACCGGTGCCAGAAAGTTAAACAGACTTTTAAATTAGAACGAAAAATGCAGGAGGCAGCGGTATGATAAACTTCACCTTTTATTGTATTCCAAGTTAAAACTTCGACATTGACGTCTCAAATACAAACTATAAAACCTCCTGGACAAGCAACATGACGCGTTTCAGGTCATGTGACCCTTCATCAGATAAATGATGGGATTGGGAGAAGTAGGATGTCTTATACCTAGCAAAGTGGGTCAGGTGAAAAACACCTGTTAAACAACAATTACATAGTGAAAAGAACTCTTCCAAGTCCCAACTGTGCACATAGTAGCAAATACATATTGGGGGAGATTTATCAAAATCTGTGCAGAGGAAAAGTTGCTGAGTTGCCCATAGCAACCAATCAGATCGCTTCTTTCATTTTAGATAGGCCTTGTTAAAAATGAAAGAAGTGATCTGATTGGTTGGTATGGGCAGCTCAGCAACTTTTCCTCAGGACAGGTTTTGATAAATCTCCCCCATTGTGCGTTTATTTTGTTACATAAGAACAAGCAGAAAAAGAAATAATAAAACAAAGATTACATGAGAAACGTTTTCCAATAGTGAATGTGCTGCAGAGATAAAGCAAACTTAGTAATGCTAAATAATGTCAGATTTTAAATTGAGGTCATAAGGCTGGAATGTGCGTAACGCCTATATCCAAGAAATTCAGACTTTTAAATTAGACTTGTAAATTACTTCTATTTAAAAATCCATATTTTTCCAGTATTTATCAGCTGTTATTTGCTCCACAGTAAGGTCTTCTCTTTTTGTATTTACAGTCAAGTCAATAAATATTGGGACCTTGACACAATTCTAAAATTTTTGGCTCTATACATTACCACAATGTATATGAAATGAAACAAACAAGATGTGCTTTAACTGCAGATTGTCAGCTTTAATTTGAGGGTATTTACATCCAAATCAGGTGAACAGTGTAGGAATTACAACAGTTTGCATACGTAATGGGACAGAATAATCATAAATCAAACTTTCACTTTTTAATACTTGGTTACAAATCCTTTGCAGTCAATTACAGCCTGAAGTCTGGAACGCATAGCCATCAGCAGACATTGCTGGGTTTCATCCCTGGTGATGCTCTTCCAGGCCTCTACTGCAACTGTCTTCAGTTCCTGCTTGTTCTTGGGGCATTTTCCCTTCGGTTTTGTCTTCAGCAAGTGAAATGCATGCTCAACCGGATTCAGGTCAGATGATTGACGTGGCCATTACATAACATTCCACTTCTTTCCCTCTTTGGTTGATTTTGCAGTATGCTTTGGGACATTGTCCATCTGCACTGTGAAGCGCTGTCCAATGAGTTCTGAAGAATTCTGCTGCATATGAGCAGATAATATTGACCGAAACACTTCAGAATTCATCCTGCTGATTTTGTCAGCAGTCACATCATCAATAAATACAAGAGAAGCAGTTCCATTGGCCTCCATACATGCCCACACCATGACACTACCACCACTCTTCACTGATGAGGTGGTATGCTTAGGATCACGTTCCTCCTTCTCCATACTCTTCTCTTCCCATCACTCTGGTACAAGTTGATCTTGGTCTCATCTGTCCATAGAATGTTGTTCCAGAACTGTGAAGGCTTTTTTAGATGTCATTTGGCGAACTCTAATCTGGCCTTCCTGTTTTTGAGGCTCACCAATGGTTTACATCTAGTGGTGAACCCTCTGTATTCTCTCTGGTGAAGTCTTCTCTTGATTATTTACTGACACACATACACCTACCTCCTGGAGAGCGTTCTTCATCTGGCCAACTGTTGTAAAGAGTGTTATCTTCACCAGGGAAATAATTCTTTGGTCATCCACCACAGTTTTCCTTGGTCTTCGTCTTTTGGTTTTGCTGAGCTCACCAGTGTGTTCCTTCTTTTTAAGAAACAGTTGTTTTGGCCACGGACAATTTATTGTCTCTCTCTCTGATGGGTTCTGTGTTTTGTTCTTTTCAGCCTAATAATGGCTTACTTCACTGATAGGGACAGCTGTTTGGATCTCATCTTGAGAGTTGAACGCAACAGAATCCAAATGCAAATAGCACACTTGAAATTAACTCTGGACCTTTTATCTGCTCATTGTAATTGGGATAATGAGGGAATAACACACACACACACACACCTGGCAATGGAACAGCTGAGAAGCAAATTGTCCCATTACTTTTGGTCCCTTAACAAGTGGGAGGCACATATGCAAACTGTTGTAATTCACCTGATTTGGATGTAAATGCCCTCAAATTAAAGCAGGCAGTCTGCAGTTAAAGCACATCTTGTTAGTTTCATTTCAAATCAATTTTGGTGGTGTATAGAGCCAAAAATGTTAGAATTGTGTCGATGTTCCAATATTTACAGACCTGACTGTACTTTCTTTCTGACCACAGTGCTCTTTGCTGACACCTCTGTCCATTTCAGAAACTGTCCAGAGTAGGATAGGTTTGTTACAGGGATTTTCCTCCTACTCTGGACAGTTCCTGAAATGGACAGAGGTGTCAGCAGAGAGCACTGTGGTCAGAAAGAAAGGAAATCCAAAAAGAAAAGCACTTCCTGTGGAGCAAATAGCAGCTGATAAGTACTGGAAGGTTTAAATTTTTTAAATAGAAGTAATTTACAAATATGTTTAACTTTCTGGCATAGGTTGATTTAAAAGAAAAAAAATATATATATATCTTCAGCGGAGTACTCCTTAACGACGCAGTATGTATATTTACCCCCCATCACATCGCGTCGGTCCCGGTGCTCATCAACGTCCGGGACCCGCGGCTAATACCACAAATCGCCGATCGCGGCAATGTGCGGTATTAACCCTTTAGAAGCGGCGGTCAAAGCTGACCGCAGCTTCTAAAGTGAAAGTATCCCGGCTAGTCAGTCGGTCTGTTCGGGACCGCCGTGGTGAAATCGCGGCGTCCCGAACAGCTTACAGGACACCGGGAGGGCCCTTACCGGCCTCCTCGGTGTCCGATCGACGAATGACTGCTCCGTGCCTGAGATCCAGGCAGGAGCAATCAAGCGCCGATAACACTGATCACAGGCGTGTTAATACATGCCAGTGATCAGCATGAGAGATCAGTGTTTGCAGTGTTCTAGCTATAACACTGCAAAAAAAAAAGTAAAAAAATAAAAAAAAAATAAAGTGTTAATGGTCATTTAACCCCTTCCCTAATAAAAGTTTTAATCACCCCCCTTTTCCCATAAAAAAAAATAAAACCGTGTAAATAAAAATATATGTGGTATCGCCGCGTGCGTAAATGTCCGAACTATAAAAATATATCATTAATTAAACCGCACGGTCAATGGCGTACACGTAAAAAAATTCCAAAGTCCAAAAAAGCGTATTTTGGTCACTTTTTATACCATTAAAAAATGAATTAAAAGTGATCAAAACTTCAGATCACGGCGCAAAAAATGAGCCCTCATACCGCCCTGTATGTGGAAAAATAAAAAAGGGGTCAGAAAATGACATTTTTAAACGTATAGTACGACAAAATCAAACCTATATAAGTAGGGTATCATTTTAACCGTATGGACCTACAGAAGAAAGATAAGGTGTCATTTTTACCGAAATATGCACTGCGTGGAAACGGAAGCCCCCAAAAGTTACAAAATGGCGTTTTCTCTTAGATTTTGTCGCACAATTATTTTTTTTTTCCGTTTCGCCGTGAATTTTTGGGTAAAATGACTAATGTCAATGGAAAGTAAAATTGGTGACGCAAAAAATAAGCCATAATATGGATTTATAGGTGGAAAATTGAAAGGGTTATGATTTTTAAAAGGAGGAAAAAACAAAAGTGCAAAAACGGAAAAACCCTGAGCAGCTGCTCCCTTTCTATAACGGGTCAGGCCTGGCCTCTGACAACTGCCGGCACACGTGGCTAATAGCGGGTGTCAACGATTGGGGTGACGTGAGCTATTAACCCTTTAGACGTGGTGATCAAAGTCGATTGCCGTGTCTAAAGTTACAAAAATGAACTCCTGGCAGCTCAGTCGGGCTAATCGGGATCACATCGGCATCCCGATCAGCTAGGACGCAAGAGGAGGGTCCCTTACCTACCTCCTCAGGGTCCGATTGCCGAATGATCAAGCCAAACTGTGATAACACTGATCAATGCTATGCTATGGCATAGCATTGATCAGTGAGAGAAATCAGTGTATTCATGTTATAGCCACATATTGTAATGTTATAGGCTAAAACATTGCAAAAAAAAAAAAAAGTGGGGAAAAAAATGTGAAAATAAAAGTTATGATTTAACCCCTCCTAATACAAGTTTAATTCCCCCCCCCTTTTTCCATTAAACTAAATAAAAATAACAAATAAACAAACATATGTGGTATCACCGCATGCACAAATGTCCGAACTATGAAAAAAAGAACTCGTTAAACCACCCAGTCAATGAAGAAAGCGCAAAAAAAAAAAAAAAAAAAAATTCAAAATAGCGTATTTTTGGTCACTCTTTATACTATAAAAAAAAAGTCAAAAACGATCAATAAGTCCGATCAAAACAAAAATGGTACCCATAAAAACTTTATCACGCCGCAAAAAAAGAGCCCTCACAACACCTATAGGGGTCAGAAGATGACAATTTTAAACATTCATTTTCGTGCATGTAGTTATTCCAGAAGAGAAAATCAAACCTATATAAGTAGGGTATCAATTTAATCGTATGGACCTACAGAATATATGGTGTCATTTTTACTGATAAGTGCAGTGCCTAGAATCTGAAGCTCCCAAAAGTTACAAAATGGCGTTTTTTTCTTCAATTTTGCTCCACACATTTTTTTCCTGGGTTTGCCGTGAATTTTTCTGGTGAAATGATTGATGTCTTTACTAAGTAAAATTGGTAACTCAAAAAATAAGCCCTCATATGAGTCTGTAGGTGCAAAATTGAAAGCGTTATTTTTAGAAGGTCATGAGGAAAAAACGAAAGTGCAAAAACGGACAAAAAGTTGTAGTTCTTATAGTGGTTAAAGGGGCATTCCAGATACATAGTCTCAGTCAGTGATTGGCTGAGCGGGTTGGCATTGCCTAGGCAAGTCTGTCTTAGAAGTGTTGGGAGACATCACGGAGAGCCTCAGGGGGACCAAGGCAAGGGAGAGGTTTTATAGCTGCCATAGAAATATATAAAAAGAAAAAAAATTTAAATCTCTGGAATAACTAACAAGTGTATGAATTTAATACAAACCATATACATAGGCAACTCATACCACCTGAGGGCTATGATTATTTGCTTTATATATACAGGATCAGTGTTACAGCAATTACATGAGTCCTTGGGTACAGTGCAGGCAATATAAATACCAGATATCTGTCAGACTAGATCAGATAAACACAGGTAGTGCTCATGTTTCTTAATCTGGAAATATCCAAGATAGATGACAACAGAATAGTAATTTGGAGAACAGCTATGTCCTTCAGCCTCCTCAAATTTGCACTCTGCCTAGTGGGATTATTCAAAGAGGGGGACAAGCTACTGTAAGCCACTTCTGACAGCTCCTTATCTTCATGTATAGCACTCCGTTTCCCACCTTTTATCTGCTGTTAGGAGACCCTATTGACAATAAGACAGGTTTCACACAAGCTTATTACATGTGCATTTTTGCATCTGTATTAGGGGCACAAAGTCCTGGCCTGACCGTATTTCTGATCACTCACAGTCAGGCCATAATACAGACGCAAAAAATGTGCATGTAACATGATTGTGTGAAAACAGCTTAAAGGGGTTGTGTGTTGCCCTGCCTTTCGGAGCTCTGCACGCAGTGTTCGCGGCGTCATGCCCGGCCCCCTCGTGACGTCACAGTGGTCGCGCCCCCTTCCCATAGACTTTCGTTGAGGGGGCGGGCGTGACTTCACGAAGGGGCCAGGCGTGACGTCACGCCCGGTGCCCGCGAACACGGAAGCCCGCACACAGCGTTCGGAGTAATGAACTTCCGGACGTTGCGTGCGGAGCTCCGAAAGGCAGGGCAGCGCACAACCCCTTTAAGTAGTCAGCAGAATTTTCTAAGTATGGACAGCTATAGCATTTGTTCACCAAAGAGTAATTTTTAGAAATATTTAGTTTTTAATATCCTATTCACCATATTAACCCTTAAAGGACATCTGCAGCGTTACAAACACTTATCCCCTATCCTTAAGATAGGGGATAAGTGTTTGATCGCGTGGGGTACGAACGCTGGGGCCCCCGGCGATCTCCTGTACGGGGCCGCGGCTCTCCCGTGCAGGGGGCGTGCCAGCCGCAGCATGACGCAGCGGTCGGACCCCCCGCGATCAAACACTTATCCCCTATCCTGTGGATAGGGGATAAGTGTAATGCCGCTGCAGTTGTCCTTTAAAAGGAGAGTAAACAGCATATATACCCAGGATAGTACTTAAAGAGGTACTCTGCTCTTAACATTCTATCCCCTATCCTTTGTTAGATCACGGGGGTGCCGCTGCTGGGCACCCCCGTGTGCTCCAGGCTACACCGGTCCCCCTCTACGCCATTCCCTCCTCCATTTATGCCTATGGGAGTGGGTGTGATGGCTAGTACATAGCAATCACACCTCCTCCTATAGAAGTGAATGGAGGGGGCATGGCGGCTGGCAACGCCAGTCATAGGACAGGGAGTGGCGTTTGCTCTGTGCACCAAATGACAGAAGGGCCGCAGCGGAGATCGCAGGGAGTCCCCAACGGCGGGACCCTGTGATCTAACATTTTACCCCCTATTCTTTGGATAGGCGATAAGATGTTTAGAGCGGCGTACCCCTTTAGGTTTACTTAGTAAAAAGCAAGAAGACGTAAAATTAGTGCATTCACATGTTTCAAGTGTTAATAGTTATTGTATAGATATTGTTACATATATGACCGACTTTAAACCTTAAGGGATATAACAGGAAAGCAGCATACATTATCAAGAAATAAAAGTCACTAGAAGGACAGCAAGTCACATAGCGTCCTGGCATCAATTCTCCTCGACAGGATAAACAAAGGAGTCTAATCAAAGCTGGCAATAATTGCTTAACCTTCACCACCTCCAGAAAAACTGCCCAATTCCTCCCCTCACCTAAATATTCCCAGAACATTGTACAGAAGCATCTAGAACACTAGACTTACAATAAGCTAGTATAAATCAGTAGCTTCCTGCTTATTAAAGAACTATCAAGCATAACAACGTATCCCTATTCGAAGGGGATAAGTTGTAGTCTAAAGATTTTGTGTGTGTGTATGTGTCCATATGCTTTGTTATATGCATAATTCTCAATAAATACTTACATATAGAGATACAAGGCAATCCTGATTGACTGATTATTATTTTTTTTTTTTATATAAAATTTTTTTTATATATATATATATATAATAAATAAAACAGGGCAATACAAACCATGGGGAAGATCATCCCAGCGCAGTGGAATTTGCAAGCATAAATAAAGGCATCTTATCCACTGTCGGTACAAAAGTACACTACATGACATCCAGAATAAGGCAAGGCAGATCAGCAAGAGATTGTCATGGTTAAATCAAAGAGCATAATGATTACCTGCTCTTTTATACCACAATGTTATTGCATTGGGAATTACTTTGCCTCATGTTTCTACCTATCTCTGACCTATTGACGGTACCAGTTATTCTCCTGCTTTACTGGCTCCAGCCTAATGTACTATTGTAACGTCTCACATGTTCATTGTACTATGCTCTTCGTTTTATGAAAAATAAAAAAAAACTTTAAATATAAAAAAAATAAAAAAATAAAAGAGCATAATAGAGCAGGAAAGAGGCCTACAAGAAAACTGCACTGGAGAGCAGGCAGAAAAGGAATGAGAGGGCACGGGGAGAACAGGAGGAGGTGGGGGGGGGGGGGGGACAACAAGGAAGGAAGGAGGGGATAAGCAGAGGAAGAATGGAGATGGGAAAGAAAAACAAAAAGGGGGGGTGAGATTAAATAAGTCAGGTAAAAACAACTGACCCGCTATCCACCATCGCCACGAGCCCTGCCGTAGGCCAGTACTCTGCAGTAGGAGATGACGAGACCAGAGAAGAGGTCACCTACAGGGGAGAGAAGCAAGGGGACTACACCTCTCTGTAAAGCAGGTTTCAAGGAAGCTTAGCCAAGGTCGCCAGAGCGCTATATACTTGTCATTACGGCCTGAAGAGTTGGCCATCAGCTCTTCCATACGACATATGAAGAGAACCTCTTTGTACCAGTCTGAGGTAGGGGGGGGGGGGGGGGGGAGGGTGTCTTTCCAGCATCTAGGGATCACAGTCCTCACTGCCATTAACATGGAGAGCTAGGGTTTTAGAGGTGGACTTCCTGGCCGCCTGCATGATTGACAAAAGAAGCACATTCGGGTCATTAATATAGGACACTCCAGTTACAGTCGAGAGACGGGATACCACAACAGTCCAGACAGCAAGAAGAGATGGGCAGGACAGCACTTCTCAGACACGGACAGGTCCAATCAATGTAACAGGGTAGGATCCCTGTACCACCTGGAGAGAATCTTATAAATTAGTTTCCTGTGCCCTGCAGGAAATGGAAAGTTTAATGACACAGGAAGGCTGCCGACCAATCCGCCGGAGCAAAAGTGGTGTGTAGTTCCCCCTCCCAGGCTGCCACTGAGCGCAGGAGGATGCTGAGTTGCCTCCTCTAAGAGAAGGCCATAGATTTGGGATACCACCCTAACCGCTGGGGAGGAGAAAACACACAGCTCCTCAAAAAGGAGAAGAGGTCTAGCAAGTCTTAGATTCTGACCTGCAGTCTCCACAATGTGACAGAGTTGGAGGTACTGCATGTGCCTAGCCGGTGTCCGGAGGTGCTTCGGCACCAGGTCATCATAGGGGCGCATTACTGTCCCTGCAAGAAAGCCCCTCAGGGGGAGGGGCGGACAGGCCAAGGAATGAGGAGCAATCTATCCCTGGCTGAACTAGGGAGTTACCAAGGACAGGAGTCAACGGGCCATCGGGAGAACTGAACCTGGAACTGGATAGGTAACATTTAAGGGTCATGACTAGCTCCCTGGACACCCATGGCAGGGCATTGAGTGTACTGGACGAGAGCGCTCCCTGGGGTAGCCAAGGATAGGCCGCGAGTTCAAATCCAGCTCCATAGAGTTCCACTGCCACCCATCGTTTCGCGGAGCGGCCATGAAGAAAAATCCAGGAATCTAGTCAGAGTAGCTACGATATAGTATGCATGGCAGTCAGGGACCACCAGTCCGCCCGCCTGCTTCAACCTGGTCAAGACCAGCCTGGATATTCTAGACAGCCGCCCCGCTCAAACGAAAGAGCAGACCAACTTGTCTTGTTTACGAAAAAAGGAAGGAGGGATGGCATTAGAGACTGCTTGAAATTGGTGGAGCAAGCACAGAAGGACATTCATTTTTATAAATGTTGGCCCTCCCAAGCCAGGAGAAGTTGCCGGCTGACCATTTCGCTAGGTCCCCCGCGAGGGTTGCAAATAGGGGCAGGAAATTAAGGGCAAAAGCATCGAGGGAATACGCTGGGACTTGAAACCCCAGATATTTGATAGACCTCGAGGCCCATTGAAGTGGATTTGTGTATTTGTGCTACATCCGCATCAGGAAGAGCAACTGGCAGAGCCATACTCTTAGACCTGTTGAGCCTATGACTGCTTAAGTGGGAGTAGAGCTGGAGAGTCCGCAGGGCCACTGGAAAAGATTTTTGAGGGGAGGGCAGGTATAGAAGCAAGTCATCTGCGAACGCAGAGCAGAGATGGACGTCCCCTCCCAGGGAAAATCCCTTGATATCTGGGTCCATCCGGAGCGCATTTAAAAAGATGCTCCATGCTGAGAACATAGAGGAGGGGAGAGAGAGAGAGAGCGGGAATCCCTGGCGCGTGCCGTTGCGGATGAGGATCGGGGAAGAGAGCCGTTGACTCACTCAGGCTTGCGGGTCACTATACAGGGAAGCCACCCGACTCAGCATAGAGGGGCCCATACCTATCTGTGCCAGCGATCCACCCGATCGCAAGCCTTTTTGGCATCGAGAGAAAGCAGCATCAGATGCTCTCTACAGACAGAGGCCCTGTGCACTATTGAGAAGGCACGCACTGTATTGTCGCGTGCCTCTCTAGATCAGAGGAAACCAGATTGATCAGGGTGGATGAGAGGCCCGAGGACAGCTGCCAGACGGTCCGCCAACAATTTTGCAAACAATTTGGTGTCTGTGTTGAGGAGAGATATGGGGCAGTAGCTGGCACAAAGGTTAGGGTCCCGACCCTCTTTGGGAATGACTGTGATACATGCACTAAGAGGAGGGAGGGAAACCCAACTCCAGGGAGATGCAATTAAAGGTCCTACTAAGGATGGGAAGCAGGTCATCCATCAGGGATTTAAAGAATTTGGCTGTGTACCCATCGGGTCCCAAACTCTTGCCCAAGGGCAGATTAGTAATTGCCTGCGCAATCTCTTCCTCAGTGAATGGGGCCTCTAACGCTTCGATATCATGATTGGACAACCTAGGGAGGACAGTCAGCTGCATATAGTACATTAGAGAAAGATAGGCAGCAGTAAGAGGTGCTGGGGGAGGTGTAACGGGCGGGGGGAGGTTATAAATGTCGGTGTAATACTGCTCAAATGCAGTAAGTATGTCAGCAGTAAGGTATGACTTCCCATCCCCCGGTGAGCAGATAGACGGGATATACAGTGCCGCTCATTTGTTCCCGAGAGCCCCCCTGGTTAAGTATCTGCCTGGTTTGTTTCTCCACTTGTAAAAGGCCCTGGAGCACCGCTGGCAATACTGTTTATACGAGTCATTCAGAGGGGCACGGATTTCATGTTGCGTTTTAATAAGGTTCCTCAATATGGATTCCTGCAAAGACCGTTTATGCTGGGCTTCTAAGATATGCAGTGCCTCAAAGAGCCGCCCTCACCTTTCTAAAGGAGGGAGCCATGACTAATTAGGACTCCTCAACACACTTTTGAGCGATTCCCATTTCATTGGGAGCGGAGTCTGATCGGATGCATGATCGACTTGAAAGTTGGCAATCGCCACCTTCAGATTGTACAGGCAGAGAGAGTCAAGAAGAAGGGACTTATTAAGACGCCATGAGAACTGCAGGACTTTTAGAGAGGGGATCTGGACCGTGCAGTGGACTGGGGCATGGTCTCAGAGGAACCGATTCCCTATCTGCAAGGACGACAGTCGGGGCAGGTAGTAGTGTGGCAGGAAGATATAGTCTAATCTACTGTACGTCCCGTGGGGGCTAGAGTAGAAAGTGTAGTGCCGGTTCCCAGGATGCTGAAGACGCCACACATTGCACAGCTGCAGGGAATGGAGTTGGCGCTTAAGCCTACTGAGCTGACTGTAGGAGATCGCTGAGTGCTGTGAGGACGTGTCCAGCAGTGTTTGGAGAGGAAGGTTATATTTGCCACTCAACAGCAACATGCCCTGGGTAAAGGAGGAAAGATCCTCAAGGGTCCGTGTCAGGAAGGGGACCTGGGAACAATTACGTGCATAGATAGTCGCCACTGTCACCACCTGGTTGGTCAAAGATTGTTCCATGCACAAACAAAAACAGCTTCTGGATCCACTCGGACAGCTTGCACTCTAAAGGGAAAAGATCGATAAAAAACGATAGAAACCCCCTTCGAGCGGGATTCTGAATTGGGACCATGGAACCAGGTGGGGAAGTAACAACTGAGCCTATCGGGGACTTGACCCATTTTTTTTTATGAGTCTCTTGGAGACATAATATCCTAACCTTCTATTTGTGCATGTGATCTAGGATTTGTGACCTCTTGACGTTGAAGGCCTGGACATTCAGGGTGGCTAGTTTAATCTCTGTCATGCCTGCGTTGGCTCAGTGGTCAAGCAGAGGACAGGAGCAAGATGCAGGCAGGCGAATAAGTGGCGGGTGAGCCGCTGGTCCTGGAGAAAAAAAATAAAATAAAAAAAGTAGTGTTCGTGTTACAGGCTAAACAGTAATAAACCAAAATGGAATGAGGATAGTGGGTGTCACCCCAATAGGCAAGCTTGCGTGACGAATTGGGGGAGAAGCAACAGAGCGCCAGGCTGAGTGGTGCTCATCAGTGCAGGCATGCACGACAGTAGCTCGCATTGCAACAGGATCAGGTGGTGTTAATAGGGGGAAGTGGGTTACTGGCCCCCATTCTCTCTGCAGGAGAGGTCCCAGAGGAAGTGTGTCCCTGCTCCAGTCCCATAGCCCCCAGGGCAGGTTCATATTCAGAGGGGGACAGCTGGGAGGTAGGAGAGCCCACCTGTTCACATACCTCGGTCCCTGCAGGGGTCAGATGGCAGGGCTCAGCACGCTCCATCCATCCCTCAAGGCTGGCAGAGGGGTGGTGAGTAGTGTGCAGCAGTTGAGCCTGGCTGAGCAACATGAGCTCGGCTTGTGCTAAGGCGGTATTCCGTGACTCCCAGCAGGTCCGTGCAAAGTATCTTGCTGGCGGGTGGGGTGGGTGGGCAAAGAGTCCTTTGGACGCCGACGGCCTCGCTGGCTGGGAGATCTAGCAGGGTCAGGAGAGATTTCTTCTGTGGTGCAGCTCCTGCGCTGGCTGCTCTCTGCCGTGTGACTGGAGAAGGGGCGGGCACTTGCGCCATTTTGGATTGCCCCGGCATTGGGCCTGGCAGTTCAAAGAGCCCCCCTGCAGAGGGCAGAAAAAGTTGGAGATCAGGACCGGAGGTTTCTGGGGTGGACCCTGTGACCTTCTGGCTCCCATAAAGCAGTCTGGATTCCCGCTTACAGCAGCTGTGGAGACTGAGCTCAGCAGACCAGCAACCGTCTCCTCACATGGTAGGCTACGCCCCCCTCACTGATGTTTTTATTAAGTAATCATGATTAGGTAATCATGATTAGGAAATAAAAATTTAACAACCTCACCCAACCAGAAAACCGGTCATTGAATAAATTAGAACCATTTGCCAAGATTATGTTATCATATAGAGGATCAACTTCTGAGGAAATGTAAATCCACTGTGAATTCCTCATCTGTCAGAAAACAACAGACTTCAGATTTTGCTAATGGTATACAGACTGCTGTCATAACTTGTTTGTTCTACGGGAGACAGACACCCATAAATAGCTGCTGAGTGCCGGTGGTGCTGGAAAGTAAACGCTGCTGCTCCCCATAGGAGCAGCAGTCACACGTTGGGTAAGCCTGAGCGCGTGTGGGCTTACTTCAGTATTTTTACAGTGGCAATGGAGGATGCCCTCTTTCTCGTAGCATCTGATTCTGTAGGGTGCTTCCCTCAGAACCATAAATACATCAAACATGCAAAATACACACAGAGGGAGGTGAAAAACCAAGTACAGAACAACAGCTTCTGATGCCCCTCCAGGGAAAATGAAAGAATGAGAAAAAAATAAAATTAAAATAAAAAAAAAGGATTCCTTCTACTGAGAGACCCAGAGTCCGACTGAAGAAAGGGCTGGATTAAAAAAAAAAAGTGCACACACCACCATTTTCACCAGACTGAATTTGGGCAGCACAGCCTCTCCATATTTGAGTACCACATCACTTTACAAAAGGTTTGCTTCTCCCACTAGATCCATGCAGATGGCCTAGGAATGAGAGTCTCACCAGGCCGGCTGCCTCAACATACAAATGAATAGAGTGGGGTTGGCTGGTAGATCCCCCCCCTAAGTAAAAACAGTTTTCCCAGAGCTGGGTTAGGCCCCTTTCACACTACTGGTAGCCTGCTTATTACCTGCCGTTATTTTAAAATGGATGTAAAAAAACAGATGCAATAACTGGTAATAACTGATAACCTATGACCATCATTCGTTATTTTTAATGGCTTTTTTCTTAAACTTGGTCATTCGTTATTACCAGTTACATCCATTTTTTTTAAATCAGGTTTTTAACCCTTTAACCTCTTCCTACCTGTACCAAACCTGTTTTTTGTCCTCCAACTCCGCCTCCCACAAATATCCAGAAGTATAAAAGGCTGCCACTGCTAAGGACCAACACCAGTCTGATTGAAAGACTTGAGGAGAGTGCTGTTGGTAATTTTCTGCTGCCAGACTTATTGCGATTTGTAAGCAGGAAGAATTCAACGCCAGGACACCCGTCTCCGTTGGAGCATCTTTCCAGAGGAACGCCTCATTGTTACCTTGAGGTATGTCGCCATGTTCCTTTTTTGTACTATTTTCAGATAGTTTTTCATGCAAAACCTTAAGTCTGTGTTTTGTTATTACAGGCTCCTGGCCACTGAAGAGTTTTTCATCGCTCCACTTTAAGTTTCGGCTTTGACTTTCCACCATTTCCGGAACTGTATGGACCACCTGCAAGGCCCTGTGGGATTGCCTTCTTGAAGATTATCTACCACATCCTTATGCAGAACAATGCCTGGTCATCGCAGAAAAGTTTTGGCAGATCACACAGTTCCCCAACTGTGTCGGAGCAATCGATGGAAAACACATCAGGATCCAGAAACCGCCAAACACCGGGTCGGAGTTCTACAATTATAAGAGATACTTTTCCACCATCCTTATGGCCATTGCGGATGCAGAGTACAAATTTATCACTGTGGACATTGGGTCATACAGAAGAACCAACTCCCGTGTTTTCAAGTGCTCTGCCATGGGGAGAAGGATCTACTCTGGTGAGATGAGATTTCCTGCAGCTAGGCCCTTTCCTGGGACTGATTGACTCAACCACCACCAACCGAGGACTCAACCACTGCCAAAGGATCTACAATTACAGACCGTCATGTGCCAGATGTTTTGTAGAGTGTGCCTTTGGCATTTTGACATCAAGATGGCAGATCTTTACTCAGCAGATCCAATTGTCCCCAGCTGTTGTGGATCAAGTGGTGAAGGCAGCAGTTCTACACAACTACATCCTCACCAAGGAGCCTCTCCGCACTGATCAGGATCAACAGAAATCAACTCTACCTGGACTGCAGGATGCACCTAGATAATCAACTGCAGCATTCATGCAAATGAGAGACACATTTTTCAGAATTTTTCTTGACCGAACCTGGCAGGGTGGAATGGCAAGATCGCATGAACTGAACTTTAATAATGGATTTTTGCTTTGTCCAATGCATCTGGTCTCCTTTTAGGATCATGTATGTTAATTCCTATGTTGTGTTATTTGTGGTCAGGACAGGGGAGGCGAAGCTTGCAGACTGGAGTGTCAAAAGCACACTCCAGTTTACAAGCTTCACCTCCCTTATCCTGACAGCAAGCCCCTCATACTTAACTAAGGTTCTATGAAATAATTTGAGAGAAGGAAGGTGGGATCTATGATCCGAAAAAATGCAGTGCTGAGAAGCGCTCCTTTCCAGTGTAGAAATGTAGAATGATCATCCAAAGTCGAGTATCTCGTGAAGCAAAGAGATATTTATTCATGCAAGTAATTCCAAGGGATAACGCGTTTCGAGGGGCGGAGACCCCCTCTTCGTCAGATCCAATACTGATCAGATATAGGCTCCCTTGTTATATATACAAAAAGCCAGCGAAATTGCTTCAGCCGGTCGTGTTACAGACATTCCATAAAGCATCATAATACAGTACTACTGCGTTATGTACATATATCAGAACACTATTGAAAAGATACCTGTTAAAAATCTTACAAAACCAAAATTGCCGGCACGGCAATTTGGTGCCTGTCCGAGGCGGACTTGCAGTTGTGACGAGTCTCCCATCTCCTGCGTGGCCGGCCGATGTCTGCTGCACTTTTTCATCTTTCCAGGAACTATACCACCGGACTACTGAACCTGGTCTAAGTCCTTGGTGGCCCAATATGTGAGCTAGGGATCGACAGATATCGTTTTTTTTAGGGCAGATACCGATAATCGGTGCAGGTTAGGGCCGATAGCCGATAACTTATACCGGAATATCGGTATAAGTTATCGGCTATTTAACCCCCTGCAACACCGCTGCAGATCATTGATTTAAAGCGGGCGCTTTAAATCAATGATCTGCAGTGGCTTTTGCGGGGCCATAGGCCGCCGCCACCACCTGCTTCTCTCCCCCTACCTGTCAGGGTGGTCCGGGCCATCCATCCATCAATCCATCGTTCATGTAGTGTCCGGGGGCGTTCCGGGTGGAGGGTGGTCCGGTCCGGGCTGTCCTTCTCCGGCGGTCATCTTCTCCACTCCGGGCAGGCTCCGGCCTAGTACGCTGCATAGACGTCGCTGCGCAGTGACGCCCGTGCGCAGCGACGCACCTGACGTCACGGCGTAGCGGCGTCTATGCAGCGTACTAGGCCGGAGCCTGCCCGGAGTGGAGAAGACGACCGTGGGAGAAGAAGGACAGCCCGGACCGGACCACCCTCCACCCGGAACGCCCCCGGACACTACATGAAGGAAGGATGGCCTGGACCACCCCCATTAAGGGTAAGTTTAATTTTTTTTATTGACTCGGAGGGTGGGGGAGGAGCCCAACCGGTATAGCGGTATGGGAAAAAATCCATACCGGTATACCGCCTAGCATCACGGTGGGGGGTGCGACGCGGTGCGGTGGGTCGGGGGTGCAGTGTGGCGGGTCGAGGGGGTGGCGGTCGCGGTGCGGTGGGGGCAGTGCGGGGGGCGGGGCATTATCAGCTTATCGGCAAGATAATTGCCGATACCGATAATGCCCAAAATCGTGATTATCGGCCGATAATATCGGCCATACCGATAATCGGTCGATCCCTAATGTGAGCCACCAGAAACTCTCCCCTTTCTTTTGAGTTTACAACAAACAAGTGTTTCATTTTGGTTTTGTAAGATTTTTAACAGGTATCTTTTCAATAGTGTTCTGATATATGTTAACGCAGTAGTACTGTATTATGATGCTTTATGGAATGTCTGTAACACAACCCGCTGAAGCAATTTCGCGGGCTTTTTGTATATATAAGAAGGGAACCTATCCCTGATCAGTATTGGATCTGACAAAGAGGGGGTCTCCCCCCCCCCTCAAAACGAGTTATCCCTTGGAATTACTTGCATGAATAAATATTTCTTTGCTTCACGAGATACTCGACTTTGTGGATGATCATTCTACATTTCTACACTGGAAAGGAGCGCTTCTCAGCACCGCATTTTTTCGGATCATAGATCCCACCTTCCTTCCTCACTAACCAGACGTCCAGGACCAGCTCCCGAGACGACCAGGTGCCAGCAGCCCTTTGACTACCAGGTGCTTCCCAGGGATCTGGGACCAAAGCCTACAACGGTGTTGTGTTTGTAACACAACACCCCCACGTGAGCATACTAAAACCTGTTCACCTACACATATATATCGCTAATATCACAAAATCATGGCACATTAGTGCGCTTTTTCTTCTGTTTTCTTTTTCATATATCTGATAATTTGAGAGAAGACATAGTAGTGAAACAAAAAATGTGTTTATTATAAAGTTAAGTTTTATTTTAAAAAACAAAAAAAAATCTTTTTTTAAGTTAAGATAGAATGCAGCCATTTAAGTTGGCCTACATTTGGTGGAACTGGCGCTGGGGAAGGGGGCCTCCGGGGGCCCACATGAAGTCTGTCTGCTTAGGTAAACACTGGGAAAAACTGAGGGTGTATTTAGGGAATAAGACTGGGAATATGAAAATTGCTGGGTAAAAGGTGTACTAGGGGTGAGAAGACTAGACGGGAGAGGGAAAGTGGGGAGTGTTGCAAAAGGGGTGGAATGGGTAGGTTGGTCATTTGGCCAATACTATGGAGAGGGGCATGGATTTGGGCCAAAAGCTGGGATTGTCCCAGGGAGTAGGACATGTCTTCGGACACGAGACTTCACTCAGCTGGAATTTAGAACTACATTAAAGATCATCAGCACCAGAAATTGATCCAGCTTTGCTTTTTATCATTGGCCATAAGCGACAGATGAGGATATGAAGAATGTCCAGTTTAAAACTGCTGACACAGCTGGTCCTCTATTAATGCTCAATAAAGCAGAACAGGAGAAACAAAGTACAAATAATAAGAGTTTTGCTAGCCTCCAAAATAGCTAGCCTCCAAAATTTACTGAAGGCAGCAAGTTGGGTGCTCCATATTATAGGACAGTCCTTTAATTACAATAACTTATGCAATAAGTTTGATAATGGCAGCAGGAATGTGGGAGTGAGCTCCAAAATGTCATAAATATATAATAATTTGGATAATTCACACCTATTTGGTCGAGAATTCATTCAGGAAGTTAAAAGCAGATAGAGCCCACAAGTCTTTCAGATTTTAAAAAGTTTTCTTATTCAGATGGTCAGTCATTTCAGTCCAGAGGCCAGCCCCAAGATTACAGTCAGGGACAAGCAAAAATGCCATGTTACAGAGGTTAAGGTTTCATCCACAGAGGAGGCCTTTTCCCAAAAGCCTTTACAAAGCAAACCATCTCACAAAAGGAAATATCATTTTATCCCGTCTCACCATTATTTAGACGTATGGCAGATTATTAGCTCGTAATGTTGAGTCCTCAATGTCATAAAACACGGAGTCTTACTTTAGAAAAATGTTCCTTCCAAGGAAGAAAGCCTCCATTTCAGCTCAGACAAAAAAAATAAAAAATTAGAGCAGATGGTACAGATAGCATTAGAGGCAGGGACAATTTCAAGAGCAGACCCAAATCAAAAAGGATTGACAAGTCACTTATTTCTAGTTCTAAAACCAGACGATCAAGTAAGACTAGTTTTAACTGTAAAACCTCTAATAATCCTTAAGAGGTTTCGCCTGGAAAGCATGGCAGACCCTAGGTTCTAGTTAGAAAAAGGAATGTTTCTTATAAAACTAGATTTAAGAGACACTTTCCATTCTATCTATATACACAGGAGACTGTTTCAATAATGGTGGAGAGGTCCCCTATACCATCGGAACGTGACGGTATTTGGCCTCTCCATAGCACCTTAGACCTTTACCAAGGGTACTGAAAGGGGTGATCACTCATTTAGGATCAAAGGGCCTGATTTAGTGCTGGGCGGTATACCGGTTCATACCGAATTTTTTTTCCTGCACGATATGAATTTTGCCCATACCGCAATACCGGTTGGGCCCCTTTCCCCCCCAAATGAGTGAATTAACCGCTGCAGTGCACTGTGCCCACTAATCATATGTGACCCACAAGCGCTGTTCTGCTTTTCTTCCGCCCCCCCAATGAATTATCAGCTGCGCTGTCCCCACATCATGTCACCCGCAAGCGCTGCTCATCCTCCTATGAGTTGCGGGCCGCCGGCGCTAGAAATCTGTACTGTACTACAAATAACATTGCCCGGTCTGCAAAAAACAAACAAAATAAACTTTAACTCACCTTCCGACGTTCCCAGCCTCACGGTCCCTCCGCTGCAGTCCTGGGGATGGGAACGTCACAGAGTCATCAGCCTATCACCGGCCACAGCGATGTCCCGCCTCGGCCGCTGATGGGCTGAGCCCACTGTCATGTAAGGAGCAGGCCGGCTTCATACATGACAGTGCGCTCAGCCTATCACCGGCTGCAGCGATGTCCCACCCTGGCCGATGATAGGCTGGCGGTTCTGTGACTTTCGTCCCAAGGATATAGCAAGAGGACCGCCGCACAGGACAGTAAAGACTGTACCAGAGCCCAGGAAACATTTTTAGTACAGTACAGATTTCTGGATGAGCAGTGGAGCGCTTGCGGTGACAGCGCAGCTGATAATTTATTGGGGGGGGTGGGGTGTTGGAAAAGAAGCGGCACCCAGGACACATTGGGGGGGGGGGGGGAGAGAAATACTGTTAAATCCCGTGGAACCGCCATCACTTACAAAAATACTGTGATACACGTTTTTGCTCATACCGCCCAGCTCTAGCCTGATGTGTCTACACTGCTCAAAAAAATAAAGGGAACACTCAAACAAGCAATACAATGTAACTCCAAGTCAATCACACTTCTGTGAAATCACACTGTCCACTCAGGAAGCAACACTGATTGACAATCAATTTCACATGTTGTGCAAATGGAACAGACAACAGGTGGAAATTATAGGCAATTAGCAAGAAACCCCCAATATAGGAGTGGTCATGAAGGTGGTGACCAGAGACCACTTCTCAGTTCCTATACTTCCTGGCTGATGTTTTGGTCAATTTTGAATGCTGGAGGTGCTTTCACTCTAGTGGTAGCATGAGACCGAGTCTACAACCCACACAAGTGGCTCAGGTAGTGCAGCTCATCCAGGATGGCAAATCAATGCAAGCTGTGTCAAAAAGGTTTGCTGTGTCTGTCATCGTAGTGTCCAGAGCACGAGGCGCTACGAGGAGACAGGCCAGTACATCAAGAGACGTGGAGGAGGCCATAGGAGGGCAACAACCCAGCAGCAGGACCACTACCTTTGCATCTGTGTAAGGAGGAGCACTGCCAGAGCCCTGCAAATGACCTCCAGTAGGCCACAAATGTGTCCACTCAAACGGTCAGAAACAGACTCCATGAGGGTGGTATGAGGGCCTGACGTCCACAGGTGGGGGTTGTTTTTACAGCCCAACACCGTGCAGGACATTTGGCATTTTCCAGAGAACACCAAGATTGGCAAATTCACCACTGTGCTCTTCACAGATGAAAGCAGGTTCACACTGAGCACATGTGACAGAGTCTGGAGACACCGTGGAGAATGTTCTGCTGCCTGCAACATCCTCCAGCATGACCAGTTTGGCGGTGGGTCAGTAATGGTGTGGGGTGACATTTCTTTGGGGCCACACAGCCCTCCATGCGCTCGTCAGAGGTGGCCTGACTGCCATTAGATACCAAGATGAGATCCTCAGACCACTTGTCCACATGCTGGTGCGGTTGGCCCTGGGTTCCTCCTAATGCAAGACAATGCTAGACCTCATGTGGCTGGAGTGTGTCAGCAGTTCCTGCAAAAGGAAGGCATTGTTGCTATGGACTGGCCTGCCCATTCCCCAGACCTGAATGCGATTGAGCACATCTTGGACATGTCTCGCTCCATCCACCAATGCCACATTGCACCACAGACTGTCCAGGAGTTGGTGGATGGTTTAGTCCAGGTCTGGAAGGACATCCCTCAGGAGAATGCCCAGGCATTGTAGGGAGGTCATACTGGCACGTGGAGGCCACACACACTGCTGAGCCTCATTTTGACTTGTTTTAAAGGACATTACATCAAAGTTGGATCAGCCTATAGAGTGGTTTTCCACTTTGATTTTGAGTGTGACTCCATATCCCAGACCTCCATGGGTTGATAAATTTGATTTCCATTGATAGTTTGTGTGTGATTTTGTTATCAGCACATTCAACTATGTAAAGACTAAAGTATTTCATATGATTAGTTCATTCATTCAGATCTAGGGTGCGTTATCTGAGCGTTCCCTTTATTTTTTTGAGCAGTGTATTTTTCCTAGACAACACCTTCGTTTTTCAGCAGGACAAAAAAAAAAATTTAAATATTGATTTTAGAAAACACAGATTTCACATTAAAGGGGTACTCCAGTGGAAAACTTTTTTCTTTATTTAAATCAACTGATGCCAGAAAGTTAAAACAGATTTGTAAATTACTTCTATTAAAAACTTTTAATCCTTTCAGTAATTATCAGCTGTTGTACATTACAGAGGAAATCCTTTTCCTTTTCGATTTCTTTTCTGTCACGACCAGAGTGCTCTCTGCTGACACCTCTGTCCATGTCAGTAACTAACAAAATAAGTAACTATGTGAGAATTAAATTAGTTAAGGAAGTGCTCAATAAAACTTAACATTTATTAATGCTAGTTAAAGGAAAGGTCATAAAATCACTCAATAGTGATGTATTATGAATCAGACAATACAGTGTCTCCAATGCGACACTGATTTATATAGAGTAGAATCACTTAATAAATCTCCTGAAGTGTCAAGGAGAAAGAAGGAACCCCTTTTAGCACAAAAGAATAAAGCCCAACGTGTTTCTAGCGCCACTGTCTTTACGGCGCCGTCCTCAGGGGATTTTTAGGGGATTATCTATAGCCCAACGGCAACATATAGAAGTAAATAATGAATACACTTAATTATACATGTATCCCAAACACTGATATGCCGTTTAGTGGGCTTAAGTGATGAAATCAGCAAATACAGGATTCTGGTCGGTACTCAGGTTACTCATCCTGTTTGAAAGAAGAGATCGCAGACGGCACTCACGGAAATAGCAAGAAGTTTTATTCGGGATCGCTGGTCCACGCAACAAGAACGCCAGGTGGTGTTCTTGTTGCGTGGACCAGCGATTCCGAATAAAACTTCTTGCTGTTTCCGTGAGTGCCGTCTGCGATCTCTTCTTTCAAGTTATCTACGCTTATGCTTATGGCGGACTGAGCACCGGATTTGTGGCATTTGGACCTGACTGTGCAGTGATCCAGTATACTCCGGCAGTATCGTGAGTGCGGGAGTGCCGACATTTCTCCTTCTCCATGTGTTACTCATCCTGTTTGTTTACCGCTGATTCATTCCTGTTTCTGTGAGGGAGCGCTGCACTCTGCATTGTATATTACAGAGGAAATCCTTTTCCTTTTCGATTTCTTTTCTGTCACGACCAGAGTGCTCTCTGCTGACAGCTCTGTCCATGTCAGTAACTGTCCAGAGCAGGAGAAAATCCCCATAGCAAACCTCTCCTGCTCTGGACACTCCCTAAAATGGACAGAGGTGTCAGCAGAGAGCACTGTGGTCGTGACTGGAAGGAGCAAATTTTTAATAGAAGTAATTTACAAATCTGCTTTCTGGCACCAGTTGATAAAAAAAAAAAAAAAAGTTTTCCACCGGAGTACCCCTTTAACCCCTTAAGGACTCAGCCCATTTGGGCCTTAAGGACAGACCATTTTATATTTACGTTTTAGTTTTTTCTTCCTTGCCTTCAAAAAAATCATAACTCTTTTCATCCACAGACTAGTATGAGGGCTTTTTTTGCACAACCAGTTTACTGTTGTAATGACCTCACTCACTTTACCATAAATTGTATGGCGCAACCAAAAAAATACTATTTGTGTGGGGAAATTAAAAAGAAATCCGCAATTTTGCTCATTTCGTAAGGTTTTGTTTTCACGCTGTACAATTTACTGTAAAAATGACGTGTTCTTTGGGTCAATACGATTAAAATGATACCCATGATAACCTACTTTTCTATTACTGTTGAGCTTAAAAAAAAAAAATTTGCTAACTTTTTAACCAAATTAGTACATTTAAAATCCCCCTATTTTGAAGACCTATAACTTTTTCATTTTTTCGTATAAGCGGCGGTATGATGGCTCATTTTTTGCGCTGTGATCTGTACTTTTTATTGATAGTATATGTGCTTATATAAAACTTTTAATCAATTTAAAAAAAAAATTTTGGAATAAAATAGAAAAAAAAAGCAGCCACTTTGGAATTTTTTTTTTTTTTTTTTTTGAACGTTCACGCCTTCACCGTACGGTATCATTAACATTTTATTTTAATAGTTCAGATATTTATTCACACGGCTATGCCAAATATGTACCGTATATAAAATATTTTTTTAACACTTTTTGGGGGTGAAATAGGGAAAAAAATTTTTTTTACTTAATTTTTTTTTACTTTTATACTTTAATAGTCCCCATAGGGACTACTATGGCACAGGCATGCGTAGATGTACAGAAAGTCTCACATAACTCTTTAGACAAGGCAGAGGAGTGTTAATCAGGTCACCCACTCTAGATGTTATAACGGACACATCGCTAGTAGGTAGAGGTTGCCTTTTCCATACAATCCGAAATAAGTGGTACCTGGTCAAAAGGAGAGCAATCAACACGAATGGTCAAAGGAAGGAGAGCAATCTACACATACATAATAGAGCAGCTAAGATCGCTTGTTAGAATCTTGTCAAGGGTCTACCCATCTCCAATCTGTTCTGATACAGATGGACAGAAAAACAGCAGTAGCCTATGTAAACAAGAAGGGCAGGACAAAGTCCAGGAAACTGTGCTTTAAAGCCCAAGAATTTGGGGCAAAGGTACTAGAGAACAGTATAGATCTGGGAGCTCAGTACATACCATGGCATACAGACAAGGTAGACTCCCTTACTAGACAAAAATATCACTTTCCAGTAGACTACTGGAGGCACCGCCAGAACCCACCAACTTTTCCTGTGTGGAGGGCCTATTCCTTAATGTAGAAGTCTACTGAAAAGTATCTTGAGTCCGTTGTGCCCTGGCTGCAAAAAAAATAAATTGTAACTCACCTTCCTTCCTCCAGCCTATCACCGGCCGCAGCGATGTCCCGCCTGGCCCGTGAGAGGCTGAGCACAGTGTGACAATCCGTGCACACAGAAGAAGGAAGAAGACCGGAGGACCGAACAGCTGTAGCAGCGCTACAGGGGAACAGAGGAAGGAGAGTTAAATTTGTTTTTTTTGCAGCCTGGGCACAACGGACTCAAGATACTTTTCAGTAGACTACTCCTTTAAACAAATGCATTTTGCAGGTCATAGATTCCTACAAACTGATTTTATTTCCAACTAAGATAGAAGGGGAAATTTATTCATGGTTTTACACTTTTTTGGTGAAAAACTTTTTGCACAACGTGTAAACCATAAAAAATGTTGGGCTGAAGTGAAATATTAGAAAATATGTACCTATAAAAAAATCTAATGCCCTGTGACTATTTAATAAATCTCTAATAAATGTACACAAGCACCAAACAAAATAAATGTGAACAAAAATCGTTCACCTACACCAACAGTGATAAATAAGATAAGCGAGTATTTAAGCAGTACCCTGCTCACAAAAGGGAGGTCTGTGCAGTAGCAATGTCAATGTTTTTTTTTATTATTTAAAAAAATAAAAAGATCTTGGTGACTTGCACAGATGAAACAAATTATAAAGTGTGTATACTGCTTTGCATGGCAGGTGTGATTATCTTAGTTCCCCCTCACAAATAGAGATGAACGAACTTACAGTAAATTCGATTCGTCACAAACTTCTCGGCTCGGCAGTTGACGACTTATCCTGCATAAATTAGTTCAGCTTTCAGGTGCTCCGGTGGGCTGGAAAAGGTGGATACATTCCTAGGAAAGAGTCTCCTAGGACTGTATTCACCTTTTCCAGCCCACCGGAGCGCCTGAAAGCTGAACTAATTTATGCATGATAAGTCATCAACTGCCGAGCAGTTTGTGACGAATCAAATTTACTGTAAGTTCGCTCATCTCTACTCACAAGAATCAAATTTCGCCGCTGAACTCCCTTTTGCACCAGGGTCCCATTGTATTTTCAAAACTGCAGATCCACACTTGCAGATTTTACAAAGCAATAAAAATAGCTTTGTAAAATTTGCAGTTGCAGATTTGCAATTGCGGATTAGAGGTTTGTTTGAATGAACCGTAAGGCAGATTTCTAATAAATGCAGTGTAACCAGCCAAGCATGTAAGTGTCACTTAGATTTTAACAACTAAAAGTAAATAGAAAAGGATTCCAGTTACATTACTAGACAAACTGATCATGCAAACTTGTATAAAAAACATTGTAGAACTTTTCTTTATACAAGTAAAAAGATTTTATATGCTGAAACCAATATACTTCTTTAAAGGGGTAGTCCAGTGGTGAAAAATGTATCCCCTATCCTAAGGATAGGGGATAAGTTTGAGATCGTGTACGGGGCCCCGGCTCTCCGCCGAGATAGCGGGTGTCGACCCCCGCACGAGGCGGCGGCCGACACGCCCCCTCAATACATCTCAATGGCAGAGCTGGAGATTGCCGAAGGCAGCGCTTCGGCTCTGCCATAGAGTTGTATGGAGGGGGCGTGTCGGCCGCCGCTTCGTGCGGAGGTCGACACGCCCCCTTCCCGCGGGCTGTCGGGGCTCCGTACAGGAGATCACGGGGGCCCCAGGGGTCGGACCCCCCGCGATCTGCAACTTATCCACTATCCTTAAGATAGGGGATAAGTTGTAAACCACTGAGTCACCACTGGACTACTCCTTTAACCTTTTAAGGACCCATGACGTACGCGTATGTCATGAGTCCGCTCCCGATCTATAACGCGGTGCCATGGCGTGGCCCCGCATCATAGCGGGTCGGGCCTCTAACAACGGCCGGGACCCGTGGCTAATAACCCTTTTTAACCCTTGGCATTAACCCTTTAGATGCAGCGTTCAAAGTTGAACGCCGCGTCTAAAGTGAAAGTGAAAGCATGCCGGTTATCTCAGCGAGCGGTTCAGGATAGCCGCGGCGAAACAGCTTACATGACAGCCGGAGGATCCCTACCTGCCTCCTCGCTGTCCAATCGTCGAATGAATGCTCAGTGCCTGAGATCCAGGCATGAGCAGTCAAGCGGCAGAATCATCGATCAGTGGTTTCTTATGAGAAATCACTGATCAATGTAAAAGATCAGTGTGTGCAGTGTTATAGCCCCCTATGGGAGCTATAACTGCAAAGAAAAAAAAAAAAAAAGTGAAAATAAAAGTGAAAAAAAAAGTGAATAACGATCATTTAACCCCTTCCCTATTAAAAGTTTGAATCACCCCCTTTTCCCATAAAAAAAAAAAACAGTGTAAATAAAAATAAACATATATGGTATTGCCGCGTGCGGAAATGTCCGAATTATAAATATATATTGTTCATTAAACCGCACGGTCAATGGCGTAGGCGTAAAAAAAAAATAGTGCATTTTTGGTCACTTTTTATATCATGAAAAAAATCAATAAGTCCTATCAATGCAAAAATGGTACCGCTAAAAAATTCAGATCACGGCACAAAAAAAATGAGCCCTCATACCGCCCCATATGCGGAAAAATTAAAAAGTTATAGGGGTCAGAAGATGACAATTTTAAACGTATTAATTTTCCTGCATGTAGTTATGATTTTTTCCAGAAGTACGACAAAATCAAACCTATATAAGTAGGGTATTATTTGAATCGTATGGACATACAGAATAATGATAAGGTGTAATTTTTACGGAAAAATTTACTACGTAGATACGGAAGCCCCCAAAAGTTACAAAAAAGCGTTTTTTCAATTTTGTCTCACAATGATTCTTTTTTCCGTTTCAGCGTAGAATTTTAGGTAAAATGACTAACGTCATTAGAAAGTAGAATTGGTGGCGTAAAAAATAAGCCATCATATGGATTTTTAGGTACAAAATTGAAAGAGTTATGATTTTTTAAAGGCAAGGAGGAAAAAACAAAAATGCAAAAACGGAAAAACCCCGGGTCCTTAAGGGGTTACGCACGCTATTTTCTCAAGATCCAAATTAACGTAATCCCTCAATTTACAATGGCCTCAACATACAATAGTTTCAACATACAATGATCTTTTCTGCACCATTGTAACTTGAAACCAGACTAAATATACAATGCTACAGACAGTCCAGACCTGCGAAACATGTCAAGGCTGGAAGATCTGACCAATCAGTGGTAAAACCCTTGTATTCCTAAAGTGCATGCACTGACTGTCTGGTAGCGCCCCCTACAGTACAGGGAGGTACCACATGTTTTGTACCACTCCTTACCCGTGCCAGGGTTAGCTGCTCTTTTGGACACCAAGTAAGGGCAGCTCCAAATAACTTTTTCTGGGACACACTGTGTAATGTCCAGGACCCTGAAGAAGCTCCTGTGCTCAACATATAAAGTGATTACAGCTCCCAGCAGATCTTTCTTACTTTTATTTGTAAGGATTTGCTTTATCTGTATTAGTCATCTACTTATTTTTCTTTAATCCTCAATTTTTTCTATTTTTGGATGGGGGCTTCAGAACCAATTACCAGCTTTCGTAGAGCTATGGTCTCAACATACAATGGTCGTCCTGGAACCAAGTAATAATGTAAATTTGGGGGGGGGGGGGGGGGGGCACTGTACTTTATGGCCCAGATTTATCAAACTGTGTGAGATTACCCCTCCAAGATAGTTTTTGGTTATTAGAAATGTGTTGTAAGTTATATAAGGTTATATTACACTCATGGGTTCTGATTTATCAAACAGAGAAAAAGTGGAGAGATTTTTCCACAGCAACCAATCACAGCTTGGCTAACTAGCTCTGGTAAAATAAAAGCTGAGCTGTGATTGGTTGCTGTGGAAAAATTTCTCCACTTTTTCCTCTCAGTTTGATAAATCTGAGCCCATGAGTGTAATATAACTTACAACACATTTCTAATAACCAAAAACTATCTTGTGGGAGGGGGGATGGATCAGAAGAAATAGCTGTCAGCCAAACAAATGTATAAGTATATATCACAAGTGTATGACTAGTTAAGTATATGTCAACCATAGGCTTACAATGTAAAGGAAAATGTATATATCTATGTGCATATTTTTGGTTTGTCCCCTTAGATGGAATATCAGAATAGACTACACTTTTCAATACAGACAATAAAATGCATAAGTAAAAAAAAAATACAGCCTAGCCCACTGGTACATATTAGCTGCGTGGGGGACTATAGACCTACACCTTTGATGTAAACAGAAAAATATTAAAAAATAAAAACACAAAGTGAAACACAAAACAAAGCACAAGCCCTTTTAAATTGAAAGTTTTCTCCGCAGTTGGATGGAACAGATTGCTCACCATGGGTAAATCAAAAGGTTAATTCCCACTATTATGGAGATCCGGTATCACACAAAAGGCAGGAAGCTGTTCAGTAGTTTCCTGCCCTGTAAACACAGTTCAGCACATATAAAAAGGCAATGGACACCTCCGAACACATTTTTATTGTTGATTTGTTTCCATAAGGCAATATAAAGCAGCTTTCTAAATAGTCTTTATTAGAAATTTTCTACCATTAAGATGCTACTTAGAGAAAGGCAAGTCCATCAGACTTTCGGCTATCTTCGTTGTAAATTCCACCAGGAAATGCGCTCTAGTGAATGGAACGGCATTGAAGGTTCATGTGGACATTAAAGGGGTTTTCCAGGAATTTTTATTATTTGACTATGCTACAGGGGCTCTAAAGTTAGTGTAGTTCTTTATACAGTGTCTGTACCTGTGTGTGATTGTTTTCTCACAATTCTTCTGTGATTTCCACCCCAATATTTATTTTTAACAGCATACAAAATGACTGTTGTCTCAGATTTTTCCCAGCTTGCAATGCGGCCGAGACCTAACTCACTAGTCAGCTGATGACAGGGAGCCTGTCTGCTTCAAAGGGTGGAGGGATCGCTTGGTGGGAGAGGGATCAATCTGCAACTAACGCAACAGCTGTAGGCACCCTGACTGAAAACCACAGGCCTTTTGAAAGGATGCAGCTTATTTATGTTTCAATGGGTGGGGTGGCTGATGTGTAGAAGGGAAGAAAATGGAATTATGGGATTTGTAGTCAAAAAAAGAAAACTAAAACCGGAAATACCAGTTCACAAAAAGCTAGCCACAGGGCTATAGTAATCTCACAACATAGCCATTTAGCCCCAAGACAATTGCAGATCCTTCCTAAGCATGTCCATTACTGGTACATCCTAGGTACAGGTACATCCTACAGCAACCTTATGGTGGATAACCCCTTTAAGTGCCTATTCCAGAGGAGGCTGCTGTTGCAAGCAACAGCCACCCAGAATTTCCTTGTGGAAGATCTGAGCAGGATTTCCAAAGTGTGAACATACTCTTAGAGATAACCGGGGGGTTACACACCAGCTCAGATAGTGGACACAGGGAGAAAATACATAAATAGCAGTCATAATGTAGCCCAGCTAATCGCCGGTCACAACTGGTAATTGGCTGAGGCAGTGTGACGTATTGGGCACTGGCATCTGGAAGTACCAGCCAGGCAGGGCTCAATACATCACACTACTGCTTAGCTCCCCTGGGGATTTTCAATATTTTCAAGCTATGTTCAAAACACAACACACACAAAAAATAAAAAAAAATACTGCCGCCACTGCCACTACAGCCGCCACTACCACTACTACTCCTGCTGCCGCCGCCACCACCACCACCACTACTACTACTCCTACTACTGCCGCCGCCGCCACCACCACCACCGCCACTACTACCACTGATGCCGCTACTACTGAAAATAAGACCAGACCATAACATAACATTACTGTGGCAGGAAAGTTTCAGACAAGTGAAGTAAAGGCGAATTTTAATACTTATTCAAAACTGGCCTTAGTTATAGAATCTGATGCAATAAACCTGCATTCATAACCCTAAAATGCTTTTAATGTTTCACCCCTATGTTTTTCTTTAAATAAAAATTGTATACAGACTTCTGAAATATTTATAAAATACACACCTGTTAAGTACACATTTGAGGATAACTTTAGCTCTTGCAAACATGCAGAGGAAATAATTAACAAAAGGAGGGTTTTTTCATAACCTTTAAAAAGCTGATAAGGGGTAAAACCACCCAAAAGCATAATTTCATGTTGGCGTAGGTTTGCACGTGGCACATTTGTACCACAAAACCTGTTTCATACATCTGAATGTGTCTGGGCTCTGCAGAGAATGCACAGATTTTTATACAGCCAGTGAATCCTTACAAACTGAAAATAAACCTTAAATCATTAATGGTTCTAAATTCATATCTGACTAATGCTAGATATTACAGGAACAGTTATTACATGCTTACTAATGTCACAATATTGTCACCCAAGTAAGAGCTATCCCTGGAGTTACAAATAATCATGTTTATTTAAAGAAGATCTGTGGAACACTTTTTTTTTTTATATAATCCCTTGTGCCCGGGCTGCAAAAAGTAACAAAACTAACTCCCCTTCCGACGTTCCCCGTTATCGGTGTCTTGGTCCTCCAGTGATGGGCTTCTTCCTGCTTCCTGGGGTCGGTGACTCATACTGTGCTAAGCATATCACCGGCAGCAGTGATGTCCCGCCTCAGCCAGTGATAGGCTGAGCACACTGTCATGTAAGGAGCCTGGGCCCTGCCTTCTCCCTGCTGCCCGGGCTTCTTACATGACAGTGCGCTCAGCCCATCACCAACAGAGGCAGGACATCGCAGCAGCCGGTGATACGCTGAGCGCAGTATGAGTCACCGTCCCCAGGAAGATTTTTAACATTGAAGTCTAATAAGGAAAATTGATGAGCCTTTGTGTCATCCGTTCGAACCTGGTTTAGAATATCTGTTATTACTTCTGAGCATGCTCGGAAGAGGTGACATCAGCAGATTCCTGCAGTGCTGAGGGACTACTACTTCTCCAATCATGTAACAGACCTGTTTCCATGATGGGAGTAGTAGCTCCCTGGCTGCACGAGTCTGTTGGTGGCTGGGGATGCTACATTAGTGTTTGTACTACAAACCCCCCCCCCATTATAGAACAGACTCTGTTCCATGATGGGGTTGTAGTACAGGGGCTGAGGGATTAATTCTGAGACCCGATGTTATTAGAAGTTATTAAAAAAAGGGGTGCGGGCGGCATGCTGCGCTCCCCTGCGATGTACAATGTATTTACTTTCATTTTTAAATTCCCCGCCAGGAGCCCTGAATGGTCGGTACTAAGGAGCCATTCAGGGCTCCCGGCGGTGTTTTCAAATAGAAGTGCTGCATTGGGGAAAGATATATAGAATCGCTAGGGGGGGGGGGGTATATATCTGGCTGGCCAGATGCGCTGCTGTAGAATACTTTTTATTCATAGCGCTGCAAAAGGCATTTGATTATAGAAGCGCTGTGGGGGTCAGACATGGCTATATGTCTGACCCCTGCAGCGCATCTATATACAGATGCTGCTGCAGCGCTATGAATGACGAGTATTCTTTCAGAAGCACATCGCGCCGGCCAGATGCGCTGCCGTAGAGCACTTTTCATTCATAGCGCTGCCGCAGACTTATAACAGCGCTGCGGGGGGGGGGGGGTAGGGGAACATATATAAATGCGCTGCGGGGGAACATATATAACTGCGCTGTGGAGGGGCCATATATAAATACACTGCAGGGGGCAAGATATATAGAAGTGTTGTGGGGGCAAGATATATACCCCCCCAGCGATTCTATATATCTTTACCCACCGCAGCGCTTGATCTGAAAACCCCCACCAGGAGCCCTGAATGGCTCCTTAGTACCGGCCATTCAGGGCTCCCGGCGGGGAATTTAAAAATGAAAGTAAATATATGGTACATCACAGGGGAGCGCATCTGATCACATCAGGTTTCAGAAGTGGGACCCGATGCGATCAATCCCTCGGCTACTGTACTACAACCCCATCATGGAACAGTCTGATGGGGTAGTAATACAAACACTAATGTAGCCTCCCCAGCCATCAGCAGACTCCCGCAGCTGGGGTTACTACTACTCCCATCATGGGTAGAAGTATGTTCCATGATGGGAGTAGTAGTAGTCCCTGCTGTGGGAGTCTGTAGGCAGAGGTGTTAAAACAGCCTTACATGAGGGATGTTATAATGGGTCTTAACAGGATGAATATTTATTCAGCCGTTGGCACCCGTTATTGCATCCGTTATTATACATCCGTTTTTACAAAGAAAACATGCAACCTGCATACAGGACAGCATTTTGAAAGCATGATTTGCTGAGCAGATACATTTATAGCTTTATTGGAAAGGTTCCAGGATAACTTGTCATTTATTCATGTAAATATCTGCTCAACCTAGCCTAAGCAGTAAAGTGGGTGGTCCTACTCAATGAATGACAGCTATCTAGATGCACACTTACATATATGCAGCTGTCATTCACTGAGTAGCACCGCTCCTTTGCCTACTTAGGCCCAAATGACATGTTATCATGGAACTATTCCCACAAAAAAAAAAAAAATGTATAATAATATCTGATCACATCATCCTGCTAGCAGACTGGACTGCATCTTGAATGTGACAGGTTAACTCTAAGTCCAGCTGATGCTAAACAAAAATGATTCAATTCAAGAAATGTAATAGTTTTAATGTTTGTGTCTGACCAAAAGTAATTTAGCCTTAGTAAACCATCATTAAAATGCTATACTGATGATACAGTATTAAAAGTAATGACAATATGTGGATTATGAGCAGCAGACAACGTGACACCATTGTTGACA
Organism: Hyla sarda; assembly: GCF_029499605.1. Lineage (NCBI taxonomy): Eukaryota > Metazoa > Chordata > Amphibia > Anura > Hylidae > Hyla > Hyla sarda. The sequence goes on along the minus strand of NC_079189.1, from coordinate 463,511,438 downwards.
GCCTAAAGCAATACCAGGATGCTTCACTTAAAGGACAACGCTTTTTACCCACAATATCTCAGTGGGCAACATTTTTAACAGCCAGAGGTTCTATGATATACCTTAAAGGGGTACTCCCGTGGGAAAATTTTTTTTCTTTTTTTTTTAAATCAACTGGTGCCAGAAAGTTAAACAGATTTGTAAATCAATACAAATAAAGGAAAGGGCACGTACGTGCACTCACCGCTCAACGGACACAGCTCGGTATAGGAGTCCGGTCCACGGAAGGCTGGGTCACAGCATTGGTGCAGGTAAGTGGGCGCTCGGAGGCTACGCCAGCTGTTTCACACGTGTATGCGTGCTTCTTCCGGCCTCCTTTGATTTGTAAATCACTTCTATTAAAAAATCTTAATCCTTCCAGTGCATTTTAGGGGCTGTATACTAAATAGAAATGCATTTCCTCTGATGTCATGACCACAGTGCTCTCTGCTGACCTCTGCTGTCCATTTTAGGAACTGGCCAGAGCAGCATATGTTTGCTATGGGGATTTTCACCTGCTCTGGACAGTTCCTAAATTGGACAGCAGAGGTCAGCAGAGAGCACTGTGGTCATGACAGAGGAAATGCATTTCTTTTTTGGATTTCTCTTTAGTATACAGGCCCTAAAAATTACTGGAAGGATTAAGATTTTTTTTTAATAGAAGTAATTTACAAATCTGTTTATCTTTCTGGCACCAGTTGATTTAAAAAGAAAAAAAAAAATGTTTTCCACAGGAGTACCCCTTTAAGAATACTACCTCTACTATGAAACTTGTTACCAAGCATGCTGGCTTACTTAAGGATCTGCAAACAGTGCTCTACCCATATCATGCAAGCATATATTCTAGTTCTGTATATTCTGAATCCCTGACTTGCTTCTCAGCCCTAGTAAAAGGCCAAAGAGCATCTTCCAGGGTAATTAAGCATGCTCATTAAATAAAAGCTGTCAATCATTGTATATAGGTGGAAGAAATTCCCCTCAGGACTGAAGCTGATGCACAAGTCTGGAAACAAGGATTTACATACTACAACCTTGTGCTGCATTTCATGAAAATTGCTTATCTATTGTATGCTGCCGTCAGGTGTCTTAACCCCTTCATAATCCAGCAAATGCTTTTTTCTGGCTCACACTTTTTTCCTCCTTACCTTCTAAGACCCGTAACTTATATTTCAACTGACAAAAGTTGTATTAGGGCTTATTTTCTGCATGAGTTGTACTTTCGACTGATTTTTTTTTATCATGCAATGTATGACAAAGCCAAAAAAAATAAAAAATACGCAGGGCAAAATTGAAAAAAATATGGAATTAGAGTTCAAAACATGGTAAATCTAACATGCTAACTTTATTCTATGGGTCTGTACGATTCCAATGATACCAAACTTGAATAATTTTAATTTTTGATTTATGGTTAAAAAAGTGAGAGCTTGGGGGGGGGGGGGGGGGGGGGAAACAACAACTTTGTTTATTACGTTATCACCCCAATAACTTTTTTATTTTTCCACCTTCAAAGCTGTATTAGGGTTTGTTTTTTACACCATGAGCTGGCCTTGTGTAGTTCTAGCTTTTTGATCACTATATATAAAATTTTTGGCAGTTTTTGGCATATTTTTACCAAATATGTGTAATTTTTCTTGTTTTACAGTGTTTTTTATTTGAAAAGAGGGGACAATAAAATTAAATTAATACTGTCATACTAGACAATAAGTATGAATAATAGCAAAGGAGCATGGGGTCCCACAGCAAGGGTATATTCACACGGTAGAAGGTCTGTGCAGAAATATTCCACACATTCTGCTCCAGCAGAGTCCCATTGATTTTAATGGGATTTTGCTACATTGTGTATATAGTAGAAACATCTGCAGCGGAAATCTGGATTCTGACATCCGTTTACCATTTCCGAGCAAAATCCGCAGAAAAAAAGAATAGGCATGTCTATTCCTACTGCAGATTTCCCTCAGAAATGTATTGCCGACTATGGCAGATTTCCGAGTGGTCCTAGCACACACCAGAACTTTCAAATGTGTGAAACATCTGCCTGTGTTTTCCTGACGGACATACCACACATTTTACTACCGTGTAAACAGACTCTAGAGCAGATACAATCCATGATCAGTCCTAGAACATATAAGTAAATCTATTCTAGTGGGAAAGGACTGTAAAAATGTAAAGACTCCACTGTGGGGATTTATCAGTGCTTTTATGGCAGATTTCTAGAAATTTTTTTAGATAATTTTTATTTTTTTATTTTTGTAAATCTGACTCTCTCCACCCCCAGCCCACCACCAAAAAAAAAAATTTCTCTCTCTGTTCATTGACCCAGCATGAACCAACCCTATAGATGACTGAGCACTAATTATGTCAGATACACCATATGCAAGACTTTCCATCAGATGTTTTTACTGGATACCACTTACCATTTATCAACCTACACTATACTGCTCATATGAGAATGACTACATAAACATTACTCCACAACCTACACTATACTGCTCATATGAGAATGACTACATAAACATTACTCCACAACCTACACTATACTGCTCATATGAGAGTGACTACATAAACATTACTCCACAACCTACACTATACTGCTCATATGAGAGTGACTACATAAACATTACTCCACAACCTACACTATACTGCTCATATGAGAATGACTACATAAACATTACTCCACAACCTACACTATACTGCTCATATGAGAATGACTACATAAACATTACTCCACAACCTACACTATACTGCTCATATGAGAGTGACTACATAAACATTACTCCACAACCTACACTATACTGCTCATATGAGAGTGACTACATAAACATTACTCCACAACCTACACTATACTGCTCATATGAGAGTGACTACATAAACATTACTCCACAACCTACACTATACTGCTCATATGAGAATGACTGCATTAACATTACTCCACAACCTACACTATACTGCTCATATGAGAATGACTACATAAACATTACTCCACAACCTACACTATACTGCTCATATGAGAATGACTACATAAACATTACTCCACAACCTACACTATACTGCTCATATGAGAGTGACTACATAAACATTACTCCACAACCTACACTATACTGCTCATATGAGAGTGACTACATAAACATTACTCCACAACCTACACTATACTGCTCATATGAGAGTGACTACATAAACATTACTCCACAACCTACACTATACTGCTCATATGAGAATGACTACATAAACATTACTCCACAACCTACACTATACTGCTCATATGAGAGTGACTACATAAACATTACTCCACAACCTACACTATACTGCTCATATGAGAGTGACTACATAAACATTACTCCACAACCTACACTATACTGCTCATATGAGAGTGACTACATAAACATTACTCCACAACCTACACTATACTGCTCATATGAGAGTGACTACATTAACATTACTCCACAACCTACACTATACTGCTCATATGAGAATGACTACATAAACATTACTCCACAACCTACACTATACTGCTCATATGAGAGTGACTACATAAACATTACTCCACAACCTACACTATACTGCTCATATGAGAGTGACTACATAAACATTACTCCACAACCTACACTATACTGCTCATATGAGAGTGACTACATTAACATTACTCCACAACCTACACTATACTGCTCATATGAGAGTGACTACATTAACATTACTCCACAACCTACACTATACTGCTCATATGAGAGTGACTACATTAACATTACTCCACAACCTACACTATACTGCTCATATGAGAGTGACTACATTAACATTACTCCACAACATACAAGTTATGACCATTTAAACAGACTGTGTAACCTCCCAATGACTTATGAGTCAATAGGACAACTTGCTTAACCCCTTAAGGACACCGCCTATTTTCATTTTTGCTCTTTGCATTTTAAGAGACCTAGGGGGAGATTTATCAAAAATTGTGCAGAGGAAGAGTGGTGCAGTTGACCACAGCAACCAATCAGATCGCTTCTTTCATTTTTCACAGGTCTCTTTGAAAATGAAAGAAGCAAATAAGTGAATATGGCCTTAGGACTATTACATGGCCTTATATAAGATCATTGCTCATTTATTGAGCCTATTACACAGCTGGGGCAGACAGGACCACACAAATGATCACTGGATCATTCATGTGACCCAATACTTCTGTCATAAGTCAGTCTCACATGACCATTAACAGGGTGATCTGTGGTCAAAGAAATCCTTTTTTTTTTTTTATTTCAAAAGCATGCATCCAGCCTATGAGTGAGCATTTGCAGCAGTCACTTGTCGCCATGACACCTCATTGTTGGAGACCAGCAAACAAAAACGGGACTAGGGAAGACTCACTACGGAAGCTCTAAGGAATCAGTAAAGTGACTTATTTTACTTTTATTTTGCTTTTTTTCCCACAACTATGAATTTTGCTGTGGCTTTTCCCTACCCCCATGAAAATGTACATTAGATTGTTTACACTATTCAGATGTTACAAGCGATTTGGACTGTGTTTATAGGGTACATATTTTGAAGAAATATTTTGCTTTGTAGTGCGGCGTGCCCTACTTAAGTTGTTCTCTGCTGGGTTGGCCTTTCTGCATTGTTCTAAACAGGAAAAGTTCAAGACAACCTTTGCGCCATCCTCAGATACACTTTACATCTCTATGTCAAGTCAACCAACTAAGAATTGTTTTCCTTGCTTGTACTCACACTTTAACCCCTTGGGGACTAAGCCCATTTTGACCTTAAGGACAAGGCCAATATTTGTTTTTGCACCTTCGTTTTTTCCTCCTCCCCTATAAAATTATTTCAATTTTTAACTTACAGACCGATAAAGGGGTTGTTTTTTGCGTCACCAATGGTAATTTGTCTTCACTTATTTTATAATCTGCGGCGAAACAATAAAAACACTTATTTGTGGGGTGAAATAAAAAAAATAAACACGCAATTTTGTAACTTTTGGGGGCTTCAGTTTCTACGCAATGCACTTCTCATTAAAAATGACACCTTGTCTTTATTGTGTAGGTTCATACGGTTACAAGGATACCCAATTTATGTACGTTTTATTTTACAAAAAAAATTATGACTACATGTACCAAAACTACATGTAACCAAATTTTTTTTTTGCGTAGATGGGGATGTATGAGGGCTCTTTTTTTGCACCGTGGTCTGTAGTTTTTATTGATACCATTTTAGTTTTTACTTTTTGATCACTTTTTATTCTTTTTTTCTGGTATAAGAAGCGACCAAAAATACACTATTCTTGACTTTGATATATTTTTTTTAAGTTTACGCCATTGACTGAGGTTAAATTAACAATAATTCAGACATTTACACATGTGGTGATACCACATATGTTTATATTTATTTTTGTTTACATAATTTTATTTTAAAAATGGGAAAAGGGGGATGATTCAAACTAATTAGGGAAGGGGTTAATTCATATATATTTTCAACACTTTATTCACTACTTTTTTAGTCCCCATAGGAGACTATTAAGTGCAATCTTCAAATTGATAACTGATCAATGATTTATGGAGCAGCATTGATCAGTATATGCAGTGCGCAATGGCTGGCAGCAGCAAAGGAGCACCGATCGGACGGCAGGGAAGGAGGTAAGAGGCTACCCTCCGTCCGTACAGCTGACCAGGACATCACAATTTTCCTGCAATGGTCTCAATCAGCTCTGCTGAGCAGCCGGGAAAAGATTTTCGCCACTTTTAGAAGCCGTGATCAACTTGGATTGTGGCGTCTGAAGGGTTACTGCCAGACATAGGGCTGATCGGCAATGTCCGCCATTAGGCGCCGATCCTGGCTGCTGATAGCAGCTGGGAACATGTGGGTATGATGTGAGCTTAGCTCCTGAGCTTGCTTCATACCCCTGCCATGCCGCTGCACCGTTTATAAACTGCGTTATGCGTCAAGGAGTTAATATACTCCACTCAATGTATGCAGAAAAATTACTGTCCCTGTGTTTGTGTGGAGTAGAGTGTGTGAGAGGAATATGTAGTTGCAATAGGTATCCAAACAGTTTGGTTTATTCTTACAGTGTTTAAGAAAATGGTACATTTATTTAAGATAGAAAGTAACGAACAGTAGGAACTGTTCCACACACACACATACATACATACATACATGTATATCAGGGGTGTGGAAATTTGATAAAAAACTGCTCGTCCACAGGACTAAAATGGAGCAAAATCTACTTGTCCCTCATGACGATCCACTTGTCCCGGCCAATTTTCGCTTTTACACTCTCGTTTTTTCCTCCTCGCCCTATAATAGCCATAACTACCTACTATAAGGATACCTTTTAATTTTTCAATAACGTATTCTCCGAACCAAAAAAATATATATTTTAAGGGAAGTGAAATTGAAATAGTAAAAGATAATTTGCAGATTTCGTGGTTTTCTTTTCTGCGCCATTTACCTTGTGCTCAGATAACATGTTAGTTTTATAATTTAGGCGCCTGATCACAGCAATACCAGATTTGTATCGTTTACATCATGCTTTACTAATTCTGGACTTTTTCAAATTTTTTTAATTGCCATTTTTTAACCCCTGTAGCTTTATTTTTTTTCCGCATACCAGGCTGTATGAGGGCTAATTTTTTGCGCCATAATCTGTTTTTTGTATCGGTACCATCTTGGTATTGATCTGACTTTTTAATCGCTTTTTAACTTTTTTTTCTGGGATATTATAAAAATTGCAAATCTGTGGTTTGGTATTTTTTTTACATTTACCGTACGGGATACATAATGTTATATTTTAATAGGTTGTACAATTACACACGAAGCAATACCAAATATGTTTATTTTTATTATATTTGCATGTTTTTATATAGGAAAAGGGGGTGATTTGAACTTTTAACATGGAAGGGGTTAATGCAGCGGTCTTCAAACTGTGGCCCTCCAGATGTTGCAAAACTACAACTCCCAGCATGCCCGGACAGCCAACGGCTGTCCTGGCATGCTGGGAATTGTAGTTTTGTAACATCTGGAGAGGCACAGTTTGAAGACCACTAGGTTAATTTGTGTCTTTCAAACTTTTATTAAAACTTTTTTATTTTATTTTATTTATTTATTTTACACTTTATTAGACTTATAGGAGGAATCATTAGATTCCTCAGACAGATGAATAGATTCTATTGAACTCTATTAATCTGTGTGCTCTGTGATCCATTGATAGAGTCTGGTCCAGCCGGGATCTATCAATAACAGAGCCGGGACAGGAAGAAGCAGAGGTAAGTCCTCCGGCTACCTCCATAGTGGATCGCCCCCCTGCGATCGCGCTGCGGGGGACGATCCACATGTCCCTTTAGACGCCTCTGTCAGCGGCGATCTAAAGGGTTAATAGCCAGCCGCGGCGATCGCCGCATGCTGGCTATTAGCGGCGGCCCCCGGCTACTGAGGACAGCCGGGGGCTGCAGAGTATGGAGCGGGCAGGAATCCGGAGCCCGCTCCATACATACTGCAGAGCGCCGCATGCATCTCCCCGTGCAGACGAGCGTCCGCTCCTCCCCTCAGCTCTCCGAAGCTACAGCTGGGGGGAGTGAAGGCAGAGGACGCAGGTCTGCACGGGGAGAAATAAGCCACGCCCCCTCATCTCCCCCCGCACGTCTGCAGAGCAGGGGAGAGAAGACACATACACAGCTTCTCATCTCCCCTGCTCTGCTTCGGAGGACACAGGCTGCAGAGTATGGAGCGGGCAGGAGTCGGGAGCCCGCTCCATACAGACTGCAGATCGCCGCCGCACTTGTCAGGTCCGGCCCTGCTTGCCCGAAGCCGGGCTAAGGGCTGGACAAATTAACCTGCCCGGCGCCCAAAACTGCTAGTCCCGGGCGTCGGGCGATAGAAATTTGTGTGTGTGTGTGTGTTATATATTTTTACACATACACTGTTTGGCTACCCATTGCGTCAACATCTTCCATGTCACATACTCCACACAAACAAAGAGGGGGAGAATTAACATTGTGTGGCTGTTTCCTGTTTTTGGGTCACTTGCACCAAATTTTTCAATAAGGTGCACAGACTTAAAAAAGGTGCACATGGTAAAAATCCTCCACTGCAATGTCAATAATTTACTGCATTTCAGTCAGTTTTGCATAAAGACCATTTTAAAATTGCGCAAAATTTGGAAAGCAATGATAAATTTCCCCAAAGACCTTACTAAAGGATAGCAATCATTTTTCTACATATATACTCACTTGTTTGTAGAGGGTACACAATCATATTTTACTATTTCTTGTATGGCCCTACTCCCACTAACGTTAAACTGCCTATTCTCCTTTAAAGGGGTACTCGGGTGAAAACCTTTTTTCTTTTAAATCAAATCAAAGTTAAACAGATTTGTAAATTACTTCTATTAAAAAATCTTAATCCTTCCATTACTTATTAGCTGCTGAATGCTACAGAGGAAATTCCTTTCTTTTTGGAACACTGATGACATCACAAGCACAATGCTCTCTGCTGACATCTCTGTCCATTTGAGCAACCATGCATAGCAGATGTATGCTAAGGGCAGCGCTGCTGCCTTGCAATGCTGGGGACTTGGGTTCAAATCCCACTAAGGACAACAATAAATCAAGCGTTATTATTATTATAATAACGTCAGCAGAGAGAACTATGCTCATGATGTCATCAGAGAGCATTCCAAAAAGAAAAGAATTTCCTCTGTAGTATTCAGCAGCTAATAAGTACAGGAGGGGTAAAAATTTTTAATAGAAGTAATTTACAAATATGTTTAACTTTCTGCCACCAGTTGATTTAAAAGAAAAAAGGTTTTCACCGGAGTACCCCTTTAATACTCTAAGAATGGTGATGTGAACACAGTCTAAGGGGTATTCCAGTATTTCTATTATAATATGCTGCTGGGGTGGGAAGGAGAGTCCCCAGTATGCCATTTAAGACAATGAGTGTCAGAAGCAGGTAAAAATAAATGGAATAGCCCTATAAGTGATCCCCTATCCCGGGAGCAGAGACAAGAATGAATGGTGCCCACTGCACGCTCTATGGGGTGCTGAACATTTCCTAGTTCAGCATTTACCAATGTTAGGCAACCCGATCCACAATGTATGGAGCTATGGATTATGGGAGAACCTGATGGAAATACCCCTTCAAGGTGCAGCAAACTTACAGTATACTGCGCATATTTGATGTGCAGGATTTGAAGCTGCAGATTTCAATGTAAACTAAGGTGGATATTTATCAAAACCTGTGTAGGGGGAAGTGGTGCAGTTGCCCATGGCAACCAGATTGCTTCTTTCATTTAAAAAGAACCTGATTGGTTGCACTGGGCAACTGCACCACTCTTCCTCTACACAGGTTTTGATAAATCTCCCCCTATATGACTGAACATCGCTTCAAATCGTGCACACGATCGTGTACAGGTGAATACACCCTCAAGCATTACTTCACTTAGTGGATTTCCCAACCACAAGACGCATTAAGGAACCTGCCAAGATAATAGTCCTACCGAGCTCTGTTGCAAGACTTCAAATACCAATAAAGCCATGCCATATTCCCAGATGAGTCACAATGGACACCAGTGACTTAACCATTTCCTTTGAAGGGGAACATAGTTCTGCATGCAGCGCTATTCTCCCCATCAAAAACCACAGCATCTGCAACAGAGCATCAGGTACAGATGGGCAGAGGTTTACACATATCAATGGTCTTTGTAATGATCTTACAGCCAAAAAATGTTTTTTTGATTATAAAGCACTTACATATAAGATGACGTTTCTGTACAGGGATTGTGGCTACTCATGTCTATTTTTTTTATATAAAGTAAGTGAGCTCACAACGTACTCCACTTCCGCTGATAAGTACGGGGAATGATGATTTTTTAATAAATGTAATTTACAAATCGGTTTTACTTAAGCCAGTTGATTTAAAAAAAGAAATTGTTTTCCACTGGAGTACCCCTTTAATTAAGAGGTCTTTCCAGAAAATGTGCCCTGCTGCTACCTTCATATGTGGGACTTACAGACAATACTAGACTGACACTCTTGAAACTTTTCCTTAGGGCTCATTCACATTGGCGTTGGGCTCCAGCAGCTTGAATTGAGCGAGGAAAAAATAAAATAGTGCGTGTCCTATTTTTTTTCTCTCTGCTCAACTTTGGTAAAATACCATATCCACGACTGGCCCCATTCAAATCAATTAGATAAACCATCATGACCTAGTAGTGTCAGATGTGCTCTGAACCATTTTGGGTCCATTCAGCAAAAAAAGAAAAAATAAGTAAAATGGACCAAGAACAGGACAGAGCACAACGGCAATGCGAACTTGGCCTTACTGAGCTCATGAAGCCATTGGAAATTAGGAACATGGGATATCGTTTCTCATCAGGGAAACCCCTGGATCTATATAGCAGTATTTTTGGTCTGTAGGATAGTACTGGAAAACCCAGAGGAAACACAGACACTGGGAAAGGCAGGCAAAGTGCAGCTGCCCTGGGGCCACAGGATCAAGCACTAAAACCTTTCCCAGTGTGCCCCAGCATGCCCAGAGCCATACGAGTGCAGAACCAATCACTAAGTCCACTATCTCCCAGCATGCTCGGACAGCCAACAGCTGGAGGCACACTGGTTGGGAAACAACAAGGGGGAGATTTATCAAAACCTGTGCAGAGGAAAAGCTGAACAGTTGCCCATAGCAACCAATCAGATCGCTTCTTCCATTTTTGATAAGGCCTCTGAAAAATAAAAGCAGCGATCTGATTGGTTGCTATGGGCAACTTTTCTTCTGCACAGGTTTTGATAAATCTCCCCCCCCCAATACTGTCCATTACCGGTCCCATATGATCTACAGCGCATACAACCTGCCTCACTCTGAACAGGTGTCTGATACTGACTCTGCTACACCTGTACATGTCCCATCTCATGGAGTAGTGGTGGCTTCACACAGTACTGCAGCTGAGCCCACATTAGCGCATCCGTAAACTTGAGCTCTGCTCCGTCAATGTGTGCGGCACTGCTCCCCCCTGGCGCCCCGACCACAGGACGTACTAATACCACAGGACGTACTAATACCCCAGTACAGCGCCCAGCACGTCTCTGACAGGCTGCGGACACCAGTGCACAGAGTCCTTCCCCAGTCACACACCCATCTGTCAGCGAAGCTCCAGGTCACACCGCCGCCTCACCTGGTTCTTGTCAAACTGCTCTCTCTCAGCCTCCAAGCCGTGTATGGAGCGGCGGCTCAGCACTCGGGAGGGCACGTTCTTGATGGTGTTCATGGCAGAAAGCTGGCAGAGCAGTGTCCGCACCGGCTGCCAACCTGCAGAGTCCGCTCACCTATCCCCACACAGCACCGCGTACTACCTGACCAGCGGCACCCCGCAGAATGCTGGGTAATATCTCTCAGAGCTAGAGGAGCAGCAGCAGTGGGCGGAGCTATGGACACTCCAGTCAGACGTGCCGTGACGTCATGACGCAGCGGAGGTACAGTGCAGTCACCTGGGCAAATATTGACTAGGACAGGAGATTGGCGAGTGCGCGTGTTCGTGTGGAATGTGCACGGAGGTTTACTTACACTGCGGTGATAGAAACTCACTAATGTGTCTGGAAACTTCCACAACTGGTATACCGGCTGCATCCCATAGCACGATTAGGGGGGTATACCGGCTGCATCCCATAGCACGATTAGAGGGGTATACCGGCTGCATCCCATAGCACGATTAGGGGGGGTATACCGGCTGCATTCTATAGCACGATTAGAGGGGTATACCGGCTGCATCCCATAGCACGATTAGGGGGGTATACCGGCTGCATCCCATAGCACGATTAGGGGGGTATACCGGCTGCATCCCATAGCACGATTAGGGGGGTATACCGGCTGCATCCCATAGCACGATTAGAGGGGTATACCGGCTGCATCCCATAGCACGATTAGGGGGGTATACCGGCTGCATCCCATAGCACGATTAGGGGGGTATACCGGCTGCATCCCATAGCACGATTAGGGGGGTATACCGGCTGCATCCCATAGCACGATTAGAGGGGTATACCGGCTGCATCCCATAGCACGATTAGAGGGGTATACCGGCTGCATCCCATAGCACGATTAGGGGGGTATACCGGCTGCATCCCATAGCACGATTAGAGGGGTATACCGGCTGCATCCCGTAGCACGATTAGAGGGGTATACCGGCTGCATCCCATAGCACGATTAGAGGGGTATACCGGCTGCATCCCATAGCACGATTAGAGGGGTATACCGGCTGCATCCCATAGCACGATTAGAGGGGTATACCGGCTGCATCCCATAGCACAATTAGCCCCTTAAAGGGGTAGTCCAGTGGTGAAAAACTTATCCCCTATCCTAAGGATAGGGGATAAGTTTGAGATCGCGGGGGGTCCGACCGCTGGGGCCCCCTGCGATCTCTCTGTACGGGGCCCCGGCTCTCCGCCGAGATAGGGGGTGTCGACCCCCGCACGAGGCGGCGGCCGACACGCCCCCTCAATACATCTCTATGGCAGAGCCGGAGATTGCCGAAGGCAGCGCTTCGGCTCTGCCATAGAGTTGTATTGAGGGGGCGTGTCGGCCGCTGCCTCGTGCGGAGGTCGACACGCCCCCTTCCCGCGGGCTGTCGGGGCTCCGTACAGGAGATCGCGGGGGGCCCCAGCGGTCGGACCCCCCGCGATCTGCAACTTATCCCCTATCCTTAGGATAGGGGATAAGTTGCTCACCACTGAATCACCACTGGACTACTCCTTTAAGGACTGAGCCCTTTTTCACCTTAAGGACTCGGCCATTTTTTGCAATTCTGACCACTGTCACTTTAAACATTAATAACTCTGGAATGCTTTTAGTTATCATTCTGATTCCGAGACAGTTTTTTCGTGACATATTCTACTTTAACTCAGTGGTAAAATTTTGTGGTAACTTGCATCCTTTCTTGGTGAAAAATCCCAAAATTTGAGAAAAAAAATGAAAATTTTGCATTTTTCTAACTTTGAAGCTCTCTGCTTGTAAGGAAAATGGATATTTCAAAATATTTTTTTTTTTATTCACATATACAATATGTCTACTTTATGTTTGCATCATAACATTTATGAGTTTTTACTTTTGGAAGACACCAGAGGGCTTCAAAGTTCAGCAGCAATTTTCCAATTTTTCACAAAATTTTGAAACTCGCTTTTTTTCAGGGACCAGTTCAGGTTTGAAGTGGATTTGAAGGGTCTTCATATTAGAAATACCCCATAAAAGACCCCATTATAAAAACTGCACCCCCCAAAGTATTCAAAATGACATTCAGTCAGCGTTTTAACCCTTTAGGTGTTTCACAGGAATAGCAGCAAAGTGAAGGAGAAAATTCACAATCTTCCTTTTTTACACTCGCATGTTTTTGTAGACCCAATTTTTGAATTTTTGCAAGGGGTAAAAAGGAGAAATTTTTTACTTGTATTTGTAGCCCAATTTCTCTCGAGTAAGCACATACCTCATATGTCTATGTAAAGTGTTCGGCGGGCGCAGTAGAGGGCTCAGAAGGGAAGGAGCGACAAATGGTTTTTGGGGGGCATGTCACATTTAGGAAGCCCCTATGGTGCCAGAACAGCAAAAAAAAAACACATGGCATACTATTTTGGAAACTAGACCCCTCGGGAAACATAAAAAGGGGTAAAGTGAACCTTAATACCCCACAGGTAATTCACGACTTTTGCATATGTAAAAAAAAAAAAAAAAAAATTTCCCTAAAATGCTTGGTTTCCCAAAAGTTTTACATTTTTAAAAAGGGTAATAGCAGAAAATACCCCCCAAAATTTGAAGCCCAATTTCTCCCGATTCAGAAAACACCCAATATGGGGGTGAAAAGTGCTCTGCTGGCGCACTACAGGTCTCAGAAGAGAAGGAGTCACATTTGGCTTTTTTGAAGGAAATTTTGCTCTGGGGGCATGCCGCATTTAGGAAGCCCCTATGGTGCCAGAACAGCAAAAAAAAACACATGGCATACCATTTTGGAAACTAGACCCCTTGGGGAACGTAACAAGGGGTAAAGTGGACCTTAATACCCCACAGGGGTTTCACAACTTTTGCATATGTAAAAAAAAAAAAAAAAAAATTACCTAAAATGTTTGGTTTCCCAAAAAATTTACATTTTTACAAAGGGTTAAAGCAGATAATACCCCCCAAAATTTGAAGCCCAATTTCTCCCGATTCAGAAAACACCCCATATGGGGGTGAAAAGTGCTCTGCTGGCGCACTACAGGTCTCAGAAGAGAAGGAGTCACATTTGGCTTTTTTGAAGGAAATTTTGCTCTGGGGGCATGCCGCATTTAGGAAGCCCCTATGGTGCCAGGACAGCAAAAAACCCACATGGCATACCATTTTGGAAACTAGACCCCTTGGGGAACGTAACGAGGGGTAAAGTGAACCTTAATACCCCACAGGGGTTTCACAACTTTTGCATATGTAAAAAAAAAAAAAAAATTACCTAAAATGCTTGGTTTCCCAAAAAATTTACATTTTTACAAAGGGTTAAAGCAGAAAATACCCCCCAAAATTTGAAGCCCAATTTCTCCCGATTCAGAAAACGCCCCATATGGGGGTGAAAAGTGCTCTGCTGGCGCACTACAGGTCTCAGAAGAGAAGGAGTCACATTTGGCTTTTTGAAAGCAAATTTTGCTCTGGGGGAATGCCGCATTTAGGAAGCCCCTATGGTGCCAGGACAGCAAAAAAAAAAAAAAACACATGGCATCACATTTTGGAAACTAGACCCCTCGGGGAACGTAACAAGGGGTAATGTGAACCTTAATACCCTACAGGTGTTTCACGACTTTTGCATATGTGAAAAAAAAAAAATTTTTTTTACCTAAAATGCCTCTTTTCAGAAAAATTTTACATTTTTAAAAAGGGTAAAAGCAGAAAATACCCCCTAAAATTTGTAACACAATTTCTCCCGAGTACGGCATTACCCCATATGTGACCCTAAACTGTTGCCTTGAAATACGACAGGGCTCCAAAGTGAGTGCGCCATGCTCATTTGAGGCCTAAATTAGGGACTTGCATAGGGGTGGACATAGGGGTATTCTACGCCAGTGATTCCCAAACAGGGTGCCTCCAGCTGTTGTAAAACTCCCAGCATGCCTGGACAGTCAGTGGCTATCTGGCAATACTGGGAGTTGTTGTTTTGCAACAGCTGGAGGCTCCGTTGTGGAAACAGTGGCGTACCAGACGTTTTTCATTTTTATTGGGGAGGGGGGCTGTGTAGGGGTATGTGTATATGTAGTGTTTTTTACTTTTTATTTTATTGTGTGTTAGTGTAGTGTAGTGTTTTAGGGTACAGTCACACGGGCGGGGGTTCACAGTAGTTTCTCGCTGGCAGTTTGAGATGCGGCAGAAAATTTGCCGCAGCTCAAACTTGCAGCCGGATACTTGCTGTAATCCTCCGCCCATGTGAGTGTACCCTGTACGTTCACATTGGGGGGGGGAAGAAACATCCAGCTGTTGCAAAACTACAACTCCCAGCATGTACGGTCTATCAGTGCATGCTGGGAGTTGTAGTTTTGCAACAGCTGGAGGCACACTGGTTGTGAAACACCGAGTTTGGTAACAAACTCAGTGTTTTGCAACCAGTGTGCCTTCAGCTGTTGCAAAAGCTACAACCCCCAGCATGTACGGACAGCGGAAGGGCATGCTGGGTCTTGTAGTTATGCAACAGCTGGAGGCATACTACTTTGGCTGGGGATGCTGGGGACTGTAGTTATGCAACAGCTGGAGACACACTGGTTTGCTACATAACTCAGTGTGCCTTCAGCTGTTGCAAAACTACAACTCCCAGCAGTCACCGACAGCCAACGGGCATGCTGGGAGTTGTAGTTATGCAACCAGCAGATGCACTACTACAACTCCCAGCATGCACTTTAGCTGTTTGTGCAAGCTGGGAGTTGTAGTTACACAACAGCTGAAGGTACACTTTTCCATAGAAAAAATGTGCCTCCAGCTGTTGCAAAACTACAAGTCCCAGCATGCCCATAAGGGCATGCTGGGAGTTGTGGTGGTCTGCCTCCTGCTGTTGCATAACTACAGCTCCCAGCATGCCCTTTTTGCATGCTGAGAGCTGTTGCTAAGCAACAGCAGGAGGCTGTCACTCACCTCCAACGATCCAGCCGCACAGGTCAGTCCCTCGTCGTCGCCGCAGCGGCCGTCGATCCTGGGGCCCCGATCCCAACATTGACGCCCGGGATCGGGGTCCCCAGCACCGGGGGTGCACGTCCCGCACCCGCTCACGTCCTCCGGAAGAGGGGCGGAGCGGGTTGCGGGAGTGACACCCGCAGCAGGCGCCCTGATTGATCGGCCAGTAATCCGGCCGACGAATCAGGGCGATCGTGAGGTGGCACCAGTGCCACCTCACCCCTGCAGGCTCTGGCTGTTCGGGGCCGTCAGAGACGGCCCCGAACAGCCAGTAATTCCGGGTCACTGTAGACCCGATTGACCCGGAATCTGCCGCAGATCGCTGGACTGAATTGTCCAGCGATCTGCGGCCATCGCCGACATGGGGGGGCATAATGACCCCCCTGGGCGATATGCCCCGATGCCTGCTGAACGATTTCAGCAGGCATCGGGCACCGGCTCCCCTCCAGCTAGCGGCGGGGGGCCGAGATTTGACAGGACGTACTCAAACGTCCTGAGTCCTTAAGGACTCAGAAAAGGGGCCGTTTGAGTACGTCCTGCGTCCTTAAGGGGTTAGGGGGGTATACCGGCTGCATCCCATAGCACAATTAGAGGTATATACCGGCTTCATGCCATAGCACGATTAGAGGGATATACCGGCTTCATCCCATAGCACGATTAGAGGGGTATACTGGCTTCATCCCATAGCACGATTAGAGGGGTATACCGGCTGCATCCCATAGCACGATTAGAGGGGTATACCGGCTTCATCCCATAGCACGATTAGAGGGGTATACTGGCTTCATCCCATAGCACGATTAGGATTAGAGGGGTATACCGGCTGCATCCCATAGCACGATTAGAGGGGTATACCGGCTGCATCCCATAGCACGATTAGAGGGGTATACCGGCTGCATCCCATAGCACGATTAGAGGGGTATACCGGCTTCATCCCATAGCACGATTAGGGGGGTATACCGGCTTCATCCCATAGCACGATTAGAGGGGTATACCGGCTGCATCCCATAGCACGATTAGAGGGGTATACCAGCTGCATCCCATAGCACGATTAGAGGGGTATACCGGCTGCATCCCATAGCACGATTAGAGGGGTATACCGGCTTCATCCCATAGCACGATTAGAGGGATATACCGGCTTCATCCCATAGCACGATTAGAGGGGTATACCGGCTGCATCCCATAGCACGATTAGAGGGGTATACCGGCTGCATCCCATAGCACGACTAGAGGGGTATACCGGCTGCATCCCATAGCACGATTAGAGGGGTATACTGGCTTCATCCCATAGCACGATTAGAGGGGTATACCGGCTGCATCCCATAGCACGATTAGAGGGGTATACCGGCTTCATCCCATAGCACGATTAGAGGGGTATACTGGCTTCATCCCATAGCACGATTAGGATTAGAGGGGTATACCGGCTGCATCCCATAGCACGATTAGAGGGGTATACCGGCTGCATCCCATAGCACGATTAGAGGGGTATACCGGCTGCATTCCATAGCACGATTAGAGGGGTATACCGGCTGCATTACATAGCACGATTAGAGGGGTATACCGGCTGCATCCCATAGCACGATTAGAGGGGTATACCGGCTGCATCCCATAGCACGATTAGAGGGGTATACCGGCTGCATCCCATAGCACGATTAGGGGGGTATACCGGCTGCATCCCATACCACGATTAGAGGGGTATACCGGCTGCATTCCATAGCACGATTAGAGGGGTATACCGGCTGCATTCCATAGCACGATTAGAGGGGTATACCACCTGCATCCCATAGCACGATTAGAGGGGTATACCGGCTGCATCCCATAGCACGATTAGAGGGTTATACCGGCTGCATCCCATAGCACGATTAGAGGGGTATACCGGCTGCATCCCATAGCACGATTAGAGGGGTATACCGGCTGCATTCCATATCACGATTAGAGGGGTATACCGGCTGCATCCCATAGCACGATTAGAGGGGTATACCAGCTGCATCCCATAGCACAATTAGGGGGGGTATACCGGCTGCATCCCATAGCACGATTAGAGGGGTATACCGGCTGCATCTCATAGCACGATTAGGGGGGTATACCGGCTGCATCCCATAGCACGATTAGAGGGGTATACCGGCTGCATCCCATAGCACGATTAGAGGGGTATACCGGCTGCATCCCATAGCACGATTAGAGGGGTATACCGGCTGCATTCTATAGCACGATTAGAGGGGTATACCGGCTGCATCCCATAGCACGATTAGGGGGGTATACCGGCTGCATCCCATAGCACAATTAGAGGGGTATACCGGCTGCATCCCATAGCACGATTAGAGGGGTATACCGGCTGCATCCCATAGCACGATTAGAGGGGTATACCGGCTGCATCCCATAGCACGATTAGAGGGGTATACCGGCTGCATCCCATAGCACGATTAGAGGGGTATACCGGCTGCATACCATAGCACGATTAGAGGGGTATACCGGCTGCATCCCATAGCACGATTAGAGGGGTATACCGGCTGCATCCCATAGCACGATTAGAGGGGTATACCGGCTGCATCCCATAGCACAATTAGAGGGGTATACCGGCTGCATTCCATAGCACGATTAGAGGGGTATACCGGCTGCATCCCATAGCACGATTAGAGGGGTATACCGGCTGCATCCCATAGCACGATTAGAGGGTTATACCGGCTGCATCCCATAGCACGATTAGAGGGGTATACCGGCTGCATCCCATAGTACGATTAGAGGGGTATACCGGCTGCATTCCATAGTACGATTAGAGGGGTATACCGGCTGCATCCCATAGCACGATTAGAGTTAGAGGGGTATACCGGCTGCATCCCATAGCACGATTAGAGGGGTATACCGGCTGCATCCCATAGCACGATTAGAGGGGTATACCAGCTGCATCCCATAGCACGATTAGGGGGGGTATACCGGCTGCATCCCATAGCACGATTAGAGGGGTATACCGGCTGCATCCCATAGCACGATTAGGGGGGTATACCGGCTGCATCCCATAGCACGATTAGAGGGGTATACCGGCTGCATCCCATAGCACGATTAGAGGGGTATACCGGCTGCATCCCATAGCACGATTAGAGGGGTATACCGGCTGCATTCCATAGCACGATTAGAGGGGTATACCGGCTGCATCCCATAGCACGATTAGGGGGGGTATACCGGCTGCATCCCATAGCACGATTAGAGGGGTATACCGGCTGCATTCCATAGCACAATTAGAGGGGTATACCGGCTGCATCCCATAGCACGATTAGAGGGGTATACCGGCTGCATCCCATAGCACGATTAGAGGGGTATACCGGCTGCATCCCATAGCACGATTAGAGGGGTATACCGGCTGCATCCCATAGCACGATTAGAGGGGTATACCGGCTGCATTCCATAGCACGATTAGAGGGGTATGCCGGCTGCATCCCATAGCACGATTAGAGGGGTATACCGGCTGCATCCCATAGCACGATTAGAGGGGTATACCGGCTGCATCCCATAGCACGATTAGAGGGGTATACCGGCTGCATTCCATAGCACGATTAGAGGGGTATACCGGCGGCATTCCATAGCACGATTAGAGGGGTATACCGGCTGCATCCCATAGCACGATTAGAGTTAGAGGGGTATACCGGCTGCATCCCATAGCACGATTAGAGGGGTATACCGGCTGCATCCCATAGCACGATTAGAGGGGTATACCGGCTTCATCCCATAGCACGATTAGGGGGTATACCGGCTTCATCCCATAGCACGATTAGAGGGGTATACCGGCTGCATCCCATAACACGATTAGAGGGGTATACCGGCTGCATCCCATAGCACGATTAGAGGGGTATACCGGCTGCATCCCATAGCACGATTAGGGGGGGTATGCCGGCTGCATCCCATAGCACGATTAGAGGGGTATACCGGCTGCATTCCATAGCACGATTAGAGGGGTATACCGGCTGCATTCCATAGCACGATTAGAGGGGTATACCGGCTGCATCCCATAGCACGATTAGAGGGGTATACCGGCTGCATCCCATAGCACGATAAGAGGGGTATACCGGCTGCATCCCATAGCACGATTAGGGGGGGTATACCGGCTGCATCCCATAGCACGATTAGAGGGGTATACCGGCTGCATTCCATAGCACGATTAGAGGGGTATGCCGGCTGCATCCCATAGCACGATTAGAGGGGTATAGCGGCTGCATCCCATAGCACGATTAGAGGGGTATACCGGCTGCATCCCATAGCACGATTAGAGGGGTATACCGGCTGCATCCCATAGCACGATTAGAGGGGTATACCGGCTGCATCCCATAGCACGATTAGAGGGGTATACCGGCTGCATCTCATAGCACGATTAGAGGGGTATACCGGCTGCATTCCATAGCACGATTAGAGGGGTATGCCGGCTGCATCCCATAGCACGATTAGAGGGGTATACCGGCTGCATCCCATAGCACGATTAGAGGGTTATACCGGCTGCATCCCATAGCACGATTAGAGGGGTATACCGGCTGCATCCCATAGCACGATTAGAGGGGTATACCGGCTGCATCCCATAGCACGATTAGAGGGGTATACCGGCTGCATCCCATAGCACGATTAGAGGGGTATACCAGCTGCATCCCATAGCACGATTAGGAGGAGTATACCGGCTGCATCCCATAGCACGATTAGAGGGGTATACCGGCTGCATCCCATAGCACGATTAGGGGGGTATACCGGCTGCATCCCATAGCACGATTAGAGGGGTATACCGGCTGCATCCCATAGCACGATTAGAGGGGTATACCGGCTGCATCCCATAGCACGATTAGAGGGGTATACCGGCTGCATTCCATAGCACGATTAGAGGGGTATACCGGCTGCATCCCATAGCACGATTAGGGGGGGTATACCGGCTGCATCCCATAGCACGATTAGAGGGGTATACCGGCTGCATTCCATAGCACGATTAGAGGGGTATACCGGCTGCATCCCATAGCACGATTAGAGGGGTATACCGGCTGCATCCCATAGCACGATTAGAGGGGTATACCGGCTGCATCCCATAGCATGATTAGAGGGGTATACCGGCTGCATCCCATAGCACGATTAGAGGGGTATACCGGCTGCATCCCATAGCACGATTAGAGGGGTAAACCGGCTGCATTCCATAGCACGATTAGAGGGGTATGCCGGCTGCATCCCATAGCACGATTAGAGGGGTATACCGGCTGCATCCAATAGCACGATTAGAGGGTTATACCGGCTGCATCCCATAGCACGATTAGAGGGGTATACCGGCTGCATCCCATAGCACGATTAGAGGGGTATACCGGCTGCATTCCATAGCACAATTAGAGGGGTATATCGGCTGCATCCCATAGCACGATTAGAGGGGTATACTGGCTGCATCCCATAGCACGATTAGAGGGGTATACCGGCTTCATCCCATAGCATGATTAGAGGGGTATACCGGCTGCATCCCATAGCACGATTACAGGGGTATACCGGCTGCATCCCATAGCACGATTAGAGGGGTATACCGGCTTCATCCCATAGCACGATAAGAGGGGTATACCGGCTGCATCCCATAGCACGATTAGGGGGGTATACCGGCTGCATCCCATAGCACGATTAGGGGGGTCGTCTGGTATCACAAAATGTTATTCAGATAAGACTATCAACCCAAGTTATATAACTTATTAATATTGTGAAATTACACATTGTAATGCTTTCTGTTTAAGCACAGGGTACTTTCTGTTTAATTTACTGTGACAGGAAGTTGTGTAGTTCTCTCATTTTCCATTTTGTCCACAGCACTTCCCTCTCCCCAAAGAGAAAGCTGTTGAAGGCTTGACCCTCCTCCTGAATAATGTTATCTCCTCTGACCTACACCTCTAGCTTACAACACTATCTCATCCTCATATACACATAAACTTACTGCTCACATTGTTAGGTACACCTGTTTATTTGCTTGTTAACACAAATAGCTAATGAGCCAATCATTTGGCAGCAACTCAATGCCTTTAGGCAAGTAAACATGGTCCAGACAGCTTGGTAAAGTTCAAACCGATCATAAGAATATAGAAAAAAGTGGATTTAAGTGACTTTGAACGTGGCATGGTTGTTGGTGCTAAATGGGCTGGTCAGAGTATTTCAGAAACTGAGATCTGGTGCTATTTTCACACACAACCATCTCAGAAAAAGAGAAAATATCCACAGATCAGCAGTTGTACAGACAAAAATGAGAATGGGCAAACTGGTTCTGGATAACAGAAAGGCAACAGTAACTCAAATAACTCATTACAACCAAACTATGCAGAATACCATCTCTGAGTGTACAGCACATCCAACCTTATAGCAGATGGGCTACAGCAGCAGAAAACCACACTAAGTGCCACTCCTGTCTGCTAAGAGCAGGAAACTGAGGCTACAATTTCGCACAATAATTCTGACTGAAACAACCTTGCTTGGTCTGATAAGTCTCTCAGAATTTGAAGTAAACACAGGAAAGCATGAATCCATGGTTCAGTCTGGTGGTGGTATAATGGTGTGGGGGACATTTTCTTGGCTGCTGGTTCAGCTCCCTGCTGGGCTCATAAATATGCATATTGCTGCTTCCTGGGTACACCCTGATGCAGCGTGCCATGCAGTTTTACAGCCACGGCCATCTTGGTGTACCCAGGAAGCTGCACATGCGCAGTAGAACATAAAACAGAGCGAGGGGGCAGAGGGAGGATGTGCATATCTATGAGCCGAGTGGAGCACTGAACCAGCAGCGATGACGTCAACATGCCCAATGAAGCCTTGATAACCCCACCCTCGCACAAACCTTCCAATTTAAGAAAACCGAAAAAGAAGAATAATGTTGCAACGGAGCGACAAGGTAACTATCCTTTTAATCAGTGTCATTGAATCATTTTAATCGGTGACACTGATGCTATGGTATGCCATCATTTCAGCAATGTAAACACAGGCTGGAAGAAAAAACATGATACAGTGAACAAAGATTTTAACCCCTTAAGGATGCAGTGATTTTTCATTTCTGCATTTGCATTTTCCTCTTTGCCTTTTAATAGCCATAGGCTATTCAATCCACCTCCAGCCCCATATGAGGGCTTGTGTTATGCGGGACCCATTGTACTTACTAAAGGCATCATTCATTTTTGCAACTTTTGGGGGGAGGGTAGTCTGTACAGAGTGCACTTTAAGGTTAAAATGACACATAATCTGTATCCTGTAAGTCAATACGATTACAACAATACCCTATTTTATGGGTTGTGTTTTATTTTACTTCTTTTAAAAAATTATAACTTTTTGTAAGAAAATGAGTATTATTAAAATTGTTTTCTACTAACCCTTAGGCTACTGTCACACTATGTGAAAGGCTCCATTACAAACTAATGTTAAGTGCTCTTTTTTTTTTTTCAATTTGAACACCATTAACGTTTGTTTTTGTAACAGAGCCTAATGAGAGTCATAACGGGCACAGAGGATCCCATTCACTTGAATGGGATTCTCTGACGTCTGTTATTCCGCCGGAAGATAGCAGGAGAGAAAGATGTTGCAAGCACAATTTTTTATCCTGCTATTTTCTAACAGCCGTCACACTGACAGGCACAAACGGCAGTGTTAAAGGAGCCTTATAACACTTTTTTCCATATCATCCTACAGCAGCACAGGAAACATTATGGTTAACTAATTATTTCCTTCTACCAGGCAGAAGAAACAGATTATTCAATTAATTAGCACTCAATTAAATGAATTAACTCCCATAGTTAAAGGACATTAAAGGTGTTATCCAGGAATAGAAAAACTGAGCTAATTTCTTTAAAAAAATCTCCAGTCTCCAGGTTAGGTGTGGTTCTGCAGTTTAGTTTCATTGGAGTGAATGAAGCCAAGTTGTAATACTTCACACAACCTGAGGACAGACGTGGAACTGTTTTTGAAAGAAATTAGCTCTGTTTTCTATTCCTAGATTACCCCTTTAACCGCTTGCCGATGCAGGATGAGCCTATTTATCAGACTGTCAAGGAGAGGCGGGTGTCGAAGAATCGAAGAGTCACTCACATCCCTCGTGTCGGCTGCTTACTTCTCCATCCTGGACTTAACCAGCGGATATTGGCAAGTGCCTATGGCGTGGAGGACCAAGAGAAGACCGCCTTTGTGACACCCATGGGACTGTTCGAGTTTAAAAGTATGCCGTTTGGGCTATGTATTGCCCCTACTACATTCAAGCGTTTGATGGAACGGTGCCTGGGCCATCTGAATTTTTTAAAAGTGTCCTATTGTACCTAGACGATGTCATTGTGTATTCCAAATCCTACCAAGAGCACCTCAGTCATCTGTCAGACGTCTTGCAAGTCCTGATCAAACATGGGTTGAAGATTAAGCCGTCGAAGTGACATCCATCTATGGATGTCACTATGTTTGCCCCAAGTCAGCCTGCAGTTTTCTGTATCTCGCCAAACCCGGGATCGGTTCAACCAACTTTTGTCACCACACCAGTTCCAGTCCTGTCACCGTTGGCGCAAGTCTATACCTCAATCTCAAGATCACCTGTCTGACCAATATCTCTGCTAACACGTCCAAGTCCTGCCAGTCCAGGACAGCTACCTACTCTAGAATTCGACAAACGAGGACCTGCTCCAACTCAAGTTGTATCAAGAGCTTCCGAAGAATTAGGTGTTCCTGATTCTCAAGAAGTGGTGCTGCGTAGGTCCCAACGGTCCAGGCAAGGCCAAATCCCAGCCAGGTATAAAGACTAAAGTACCATATAAAGTCATGTACTACACATAGTCCACTGACCCCACAATATGTCATGCACATATGTCTATATTTAAATTAGGACTGTAGCATTTACTGAAAGTACCAGTCCACAAGTGTCTATGATAAGAATGTTTAATGTCTAATATTTTCTTGTGTCCATGTGCCCAGGACTCTTTACTGGCCAGAAGGTATTCCTGTTAACCCACTGTGCACGTACAAAAATAAGATAACAAATGTCCAATGTTGTTTAGCAATGTATAGAGTTCTGGGGGGCAGTGTGTCCAACTGAGGGACCCCAGTAGCCAAGGCATTGGGTAAATAGCCTTCAGCAGCCCAATCCGGAAGAGTCATGTATATTGTTATGTATCCTTTGATCGTGTTACTACAGCAGTTACAAGGTTACTAAGCCTCCACATGTTTTGGGTGTGGAAGGACATTTTTATGCTACAAGGACTCTTTATATGCATCCAATTATTAATTTCAGACCTGGATATGGACGTTGTTTGAAATGCCCCAGGAATTGTCTGTGGCCCCTGTGGTCATTCCAGTCCTCTGCCCACCAGGACTGGGCGTCGAGGGCGACTTCATTAAAGAGGGGGAGTTTGTGGTGGCCTAGTATGGGATGGTGTGTCCCCGTACATTTCTCCTGTCCTGTCAGGCACAGTCCCTCCATGTCCCCAGGGCCCCCCTTACAGTGCAACCCATATTCTATATATGTTTGTATTACTAATGTACTGTTGCTTTAAATATTATACCATGTGCTTGTTACTCAGGAGGCACTAGTGACCAGGTGACCCCCCCAAGTGACCTATTGGATCCTTGCTAAGCTCCCCTATAAAACCAGGGGATGGGCTGCAATCTTTCTCTTGGAGCTGTTAAAGGGGTTCTCAGATGCTTAAACATCTTATTCCCTATCCATAGGATAGGGCATAAGATGCCTGATCGCGGGAGTCCCGCCGCTGGGGACCCCCGTGATCATGCACGCAGCACCCCGTTTGTAATCAGTCCCCGGAGCGTGCTCTGGGACTGATTATCGGCAACAACAGGGCGGGCGGCGTGTGACGTCACGCCTGCGCCGGTGTGATACGTCACGCTCCGCCCCTCAATGAAAGCCTACGGGAGGGGGCGTGATAGCTAATGCATAAAGTGACAGAGGTCAGATTTGCAAAAAATGCTCTGGTTCTTAAGGTCAAAATGGGCTTGGTCCTCAAGGGGTTGCTGGTATGCTGGTAACAGACGTGCGTGCCCCGCACAGGCACTTCTGTTACCAGGAAGGAGGGCGTCAGTATGGAGGTCCTGACTCTTTATAAGGGGAAGTGGCAATCAGCCCTGCTGTAAATGTTTAAATTACAGGTTAGTGCAGTATGAGTTGTAGTTTTTGGTCACCAGCATAGCCATAGGCTGTATCGGGGCATGCTGGGTGTTGTACTTAGTAACTACAACACCTATCGTTCTTTGACACAGTCTATGGCTCTACAGCTAAATCAAAGGTACAGCTCCCAGCATGTTGCACTATATAGTAGTATAGATTAAGGTGCAACATGCTGGGAGTTGTAGATTATGGTGCAACATGTTGGGTCAGCTACAGAGCCATAGGCTGTATCAGGGCATGCTGGGCATTGTAGTCAGTAACTACAACTCTTAGCATTCCTTGACACAGCCTATGGCTCTGCAGCAAGCCCAAAACTACAACTCGCAGCATGTTGCACCATAACCTATACTACTATATAGTGCAACATGCTGGGAGTTGTAATTTTATTTGGGGAAGCTGGGCCACAGGAACTGTAGAAGCAGAGCTCCACCAATAACACTGACCAATACTGTATTATGGTCAGGGCTGCCATCAGAAATTTCGGGGGCCCCTTGCACAACTCAAGGCCTGGGCCCCCCATGCAGGGCCTGGGCATTTTATAATAAGCAGCCCATTTTTTTGGTGGGGGTCCGACTGCTGAGACCCCCACCGATCACCTCGGTTAAAGTGGTTCTCCAGCTGTTGGAAAGCTAAAACTCCCATCATGTCTGGAGAGCCTCTGGCAATGGGAGTTGTAGTTTTGTAACAGCTGGAGAGACACAGATTGGACACAGTTTTACCCATCATCACTGCAGAACTTACAAGTGACTACAGCTCTGATGGGACAGTCAGGAGAATACACAATGATATAAGTGACCTGAGTGACGTCTTCTGACTTGATATTGACCTGAATATAATGCTGGCCCACACTGTATCCACTGAATATAATCCTGCCACACACTGTATCCACTGAATATAATCCTGCCACACACTGTAACCTGAATATAATGCTGGCCCACACTGTATCCACTGAATATAATCCTGCCACACACTGTATCCACTGAATATAATCCTGCCACACACTGTATCCACTGAATATAATCCTGCCACACACTGTAACCTGAATATAATGCTGGCCCACACTGTATCCACTGAATATAATCCTGCCACACACTGTATCCACTGAATATAATCCTGCCACACACTGTACCCTGAATCTAATTCTGCCACACACTGTATCCACTGAATATAATCCTACCACACACTGTTCCCTCTGAATATAATACTGCCATACACTGTATCCACTAAATATAATTCTACCACACACTGTACCCTGAATATAATCCTGCCACACACTGTATCCACTGAATATAATCCTGCCACACACTGTATCCACTGAATATAATCCTGCCACACACTGTAACCTGAATATAATGCTGGCCCACACTGTATCCACTGAATATAATCCTGCCACACACTGTATCCACTGAATATAATCCTGCCACACACTGTACCCTGAATCTAATTCTGCCACACACTGTATCCACTGAATATAATCCTGCCACACACTGTAGCCTGAATATAATGCTGCCCCACACTGTATCCACTGAATATAATCCTGCCACACACTGTACCCTGAATATAATGCTGCCCCACACTGTATCGACTGAATATAATCCTGCCACACACTGTACCCTGAATATAATACTGCCACAAACTGTATCCACTGAATATAATTCTGCCACACACTTTACACTCTGAATATAATACTGCCACACACTGTACCCTGAATATAATACTGCCCCACACTGTACCCTGAATATAATACTGCTATACACTCTATCCACTAAATATAATACTGCCACACACTGTACCCTGGATATAATACTGCCACACACTGTATCCACTGAATATAATCCTGCCACACACTGTATCCACTGAATATAATCCTGCCACACACTGTATCCACTGAATATAATGCTGCCCTACACTGTATCAACTGAATATAATCCTGCCACACACTGTATCCACTGAATATAATCCTGCCACACACAGTCCCCCTGAATATAATACTACCACATACCGTATCCACTGAATATAATCCTGCCACACACTGTACCCTAAATAGAATACTGCCACACACTGTATGCACTGAATATAATCCTGCCACACACTGTACCCTCTGAATATAATACTACCACACACTGTACCCTGAATATAATCCTGCCACACACTGTACCCTGAATATAATCCTGCCTCACACTGTACCCTGAATATAATACTGCCACACTGTACCCACTGAATATAATACTGTCACACACTGTACCCTGAATATAATACTGCCACACACTTTACCCATTGAATATAATACTGCCACACACTGCACCCTGAATATAATGCTGCCCCACACATTCATACACATCATATATACATATACACCCCCTCTTATCCTCTGTGTCCTCATCACTCCCGCCAAACCTCTCCTCATCACTACTATAACCCCCCTGCACCTCTCCTCATCACTACTATAACTCCCCCCCTGCACCTCTCCTCATCACCCCCATAACCTTCCTGCACCTCTCATCAATCACCGCCCCTGCACCTCTCATCACCACCTTCCTGCACCTCTCCTCACCCCCCCTGCACCTCTCATCAACACCTTCCTGCACCTCTCATCACCCCCCCCTGCACCTCTCATCATCCCCCCGAACCTCTCAACACCCCCCTGCACCTCTCATCAATCACCACCTTCCGGCACCTCTCATCACCCCCCCTGAACCTCTCATCACCACCTTCCTGCACCTCTCATCACCCCCCCCCCCCTGCACCTCTCAACACCCCCCTGCACCTCTCATCACCCCCCCTGAACCTCTCATCACCCCCCTGGACCTCTCATCACCCCCTGCACCTTTCATCACCCCCCTTGCACCTTTTATCACCCGCCCTGCACCTCTCATCACCCCCCTGCACCTCTCATCACCCCCCTGAACCTCTCATCACCCCCTGCACCTCTCATTACCCTCCTGAACCTCTCATCACCACCTTCCTGCACCTCTCATCACCCCCCCGCACCTCTCATCACCACCTTCCTGCACCTCTCATCACCCCCCTGCACCTCTCATCACCCCCCTGCACCTCTCATCACCCCCCACCCCCGCACCTCTCATCACCCCCCTGAACCTCTCATCACCACCTTCCTTCACCTCTCATCACCCCCCCCTGAACCCTGAACCTCTCATCACCCCCACCCCCGCACTTCTCATCACCCCCCTGAACCTCTCATCACCACCTTCCTTCACCTCTCATCACCCCCCTGCACCTCTCATCACCACCTTCCTGCACCTCTCATCACCACCTTCCTGTATCTCTCATCACCCCCCTGCACCTCTCATCACCCCCCCCCTGCACCTCTCATCACCCCCCTGCACCTCTCATCACCACCCTGCACCTCTCATCCCCCCCTGCACCTCTCATCACCCCTTCTGCACCTCTCATCACCCCCCTGCACCTCTCATCACCACCTTCCTGCACCTCTCATCACCCCCTGCACCTCTCATCACCCCCCTGAACCTCTTATCACCACCCCTGCACCTCTCATCGCCCCCCTGCACCTCTCATCGCCCCCTGCACCTCTCATCACCCCCCTGCACCTCTCATCACCCCCACCCCGCACCTCTCATCACCCCCCTGAACCTCTCATCACCACCTTCCTTCACCTCTCATCACCCCCCCCTGAACCCTGAACCTCTCATCACCCCCCACCCCTGCACCTCTCATCACCACCTTCCCTTACCTCTCATCACCCCCCCTGAACCCTGAACCTTTCATCACCCCCCCTGCACCTCTCATCACCACCTTCCTGCATCTCTCATCAACCCCCCCACCTCTCATCACCCCACCCCTGCACCTCTCATCACCCCCTGAACCTCTCATCAACCCCCCTTGTACCTCTCATCACCCCCCCTGAACCTCTCATCACCCCCTGCACCTTTCATCACCCCCCTTGCACCTTTCATCACCCGCCCTGCACCTCTCATCACCCCCCTGAACCTCTCATCACCCCCTGCACCTCTCATCACCACCTTCCTGCACCTCTCATTACCCTCCTGAACCTCTCATCACCACCTTCCTGCACCTCTCATCACCCCCCCCCCCGCACCTCTCATCACCACCTTCCTGCACCTCTCATCACCCCCCCGCACCTCTCATCACCACCTTCCTGCACCTCTCATCACCCCCCTGCACCTCTCATCACCCCCACCCCCGCACCTCTCATCACCCCCCTGAACCTCTCATCACCACCTTCCTTCACCTCTCATCACCCCCCCCTGAACCCTGAACCTCTCATCACCCCCTGCACCTCTCATCACCCCCCACCCCCGCACTTCTCATCACCCCCCTGAACCTCTCATCACCCCCCCTGCAACTCTCATCACCCCCCTGCACCTCTCATCGCCCCCCCTGCACCTCTCATCACCCCCCTGCACCTCTCATCACCCCCACCCCCGCACCTCTCATCACCCCCCTGAACCTCTCATCACCACCTTCCTTCACCTCTCATCACCCCCCCCCCTGAACCCTGAACCTCTCATCACCCCCCCTGCACCTCTCATCACCACCTTCCTTCACCTCTCATCACCCCCCCGAACCCAGAACCTTTCATCACCCCCCTGCACCTCTCATCACCACCTTCCTGCATCTCTCATCACCCTCCCCTGCACCTCTCATCAACCCCCCCACCTCTCATCACCCCCTGCACCTCTCATCACCACCCTGCACCCCTCATCACCCCCTTCCTGCACCTCTCATCACCCCTTCCCCCTGCACCTCTCATCACCCCCTGAACCTCTCATCACCCCCCTGCACCTCTCATCACCCCCCTGCACCTCTCATCACCCCCTGCACCTCTCATCACCCCCCTGCACCTCTCATCACCACCTTCCTGCACCTCTCATCACCCCTTCCCCCCTGCACCTCTCATCACCCCCTGAACCTCTCATTACCCTCCTACACCTCTCATCACCATCTTCCTGCACCTCTCATTACCCTCCTGCACCTCTCATCACCCCCCCTGAACCTCTCATCACCACCTTCCTGCACCTCTCATCTCCCCTTCCCCCCTGTACCTCTCATCACCCCCCTGCACCTCTCATCACCCCCCCTGAACCTCTCATCACCACCTTCCTGCACCTCTCATCTCCCCTTCCCCCCTGTACCTCTCATCACCCCCCTGCACCTCTCATCACCCCCCTGCACCTCTCATCACCCCCCCTGCACCTCTCATCACCCCCCGAACCTCTCATCACCACCTTCCCGCACCTCTCATTACCCTCCTACACCTCTCATCACCATCTTCCTGCACCTCTCATTACCCTCCTGCACCTCTCATCACCCCCCCTGCACCTCTCATCACCCCCCCTGAACCTCTCATCACCACCTTCCTGCACCTCTCATCTCCCCTTCCCCCCTGTACCTCTCATCACCCCCCTGCACCTCTCATCACCACCTTCCTGCACCTCTCATCACTGCCCCTGCACCTCTCATCACCACCTTCCTGCACCTCTCATCACCCCTCTGAACCTCTCATCACCACCTTCCTGCACCTCTCATCACCCCCCCCTGAACCTCTCATCACCACCTTCCTGCACCTCTCATCACCCCCCTGAACCTCTCATCACTACCTTCCTGCACCTCTCATCACCACTTCCCCCCTGTACCTCTCATCACCCCCCTGTACCTCTCATCACCCCCCCTGAACCTCTCATCACCCCCCCCTGCAACTCTCATCATCACCTTCCTGCAACTCATCACCCCCCTGCACCTCTCATCACTCCCCCTGAACCTCTCATCACTGCCCCTGCACCTCTCATCACCACCTTCCTGCACCTCTCATTACCCCTCTGAACCTCTCATCACCACCTTCCTGCACCTCTCATCACCCCCCCTGAACCTCTCATCACCACCTTCCTGCACCTCTCATCACTACCTTCCTGCACCTCTCATCACCACTTCCCCCCTGTACCTCTCATCACCCCCCTGTACCTCTCATCACCCCCCCCTGAACCTCTCATCACCCCCCCCTGCACCTCTCATTACCACCTTCCTGCAACTCATCACCCCCCCTGCACCTCTCAACACCACCTTCCTGCACCTCTCATCACCACCTTCCTGCACCTCTCATCACCCCCCCTGAACCTCTCATCACCACTTCCCCCCTGAACCTCTCATCACCACTTCCCCCTGTACCTCTCATCACCCCCTGCACCTCTCATCACCCCCCTGAACCTCTCATCACCCCCCTGCACCTCTCATCACCACACCACCTTCCTGCACCTCTCATCACCCCCCTGCACCTCTCATCACCACCTTCCTGCACCTCTCATTACCCTCCTGCATCTCTCATCACCACCTTCCTGCACCTCTCATCACCCCCCTGCACCTCTCATTACCACCCTGTACCTCTCATCACCACCTTCCTGCGCCTCTCATCACCCCCCCTGCACCTCTCATCACCCCCCCTGAACCTCTCATCACCCCCTGCACCTCTCATCACCACCTTTCTCCACCTCTCATCCCCCCCCCGCACCTCTCATCTTGCCCCCTGAACCTCTCATCACCCCCCTGCCCCTCTCATCTCCTCCCCCTTGCACCTCTCATCACCCCCCTGCACCTCTCATCACCCCCCTGAACCTCTCATCACCCCTCTGCACCTCTCATCACCCCCCCTGAACCTCTCATCTCCCCTTCCCCCCTGCACCTCTCATCACCCCTTTCCCCTGCACCTCTCATCACCCCCCCTGCACCTCTCATCACCCCCCGAACCTCTCATCACCACCTTCCCGCACCTCTCATTACCCTCCTACACCTCTCGTCACCATCTTCCTGCACCTCTCATTACCCTCCTGCACCTCTCATCACCCCCCCTGCACCTCTCATCTCCCCTTCCCCCCTGTACCTCTCATCACCCCCCTGCACCTCTCATCACCACCTTCCTGCACCTCTAATCACCCCCCCCTGCACCTCTCATCACCCCCCCCTGAACCTCTCATCACCCCTCTGAACCTCTCATCACCACCTTCCTGCACCTCTCATCACCCCCCCTGAACCTCTCACCACCTTCCTGCACCTCTCATCACCCCCCTGCACCTCTCATCACCCCCCTGCACCTCTCATTACCACCCTGTACCTCTCATCACCACCTTCCTGCGCCTCTCATCACCCCCCCTGCACCTCTCATCACCCCCTGCACCTCTCATCACCACCTTTCTCCACCTCTCATCCCCCCCCCGCACCTCTCATCTTGCCCCCTGAACCTCTCATCACCCCCCTGCCCCTCTCATCTCCTCCCCCTTGCACCTCTCATCACCCCCCTGCACCTCTCATCACCCCCCTGAACCTCTCATCACCCCTCTGCACCTCTCATCACCCCCCCTGAACCTCTCATCTCCCCTTCCCCCCTGCACCTCTCATCACCCCTTTCCCCTGCACCTCTCATCACCCCCCCTGCACCTCTCATCACCCCCCGAACCTCTCATCACCACCTTCCCGCACCTCTCATTACCCTCCTACACCTCTCGTCACCATCTTCCTGCACCTCTCATTACCCTCCTGCACCTCTCATCACCCCCCCTGCACCTCTCATCTCCCCTTCCCCCCTGTACCTCTCATCACCCCCCTGCACCTCTCATCACCACCTTCCTGCACCTCTAATCACCCCCCCTGCACCTCTCATCACCCCCCCCTGAACCTCTCATCACCCCTCTGAACCTCTCATCACCACCTTCCTGCACCTCTCATCACCCCCCCTGAACCTCTCACCACCTTCCTGCACCTCTCATCACCCCCCCTGAACCTCTCATCACTACATTCCTGCACCTCTCATCACCACTTCCCCCCTGTACCTCTCATCACCCCCCCTGTACCTCTCATCACTAGTGTTGCTCACGAATATTCGCAATGCGAATATTCGTAGCGAATATAGCATATTCGCGAATTCGCGAATATTTAGAATATCGCGAATAATATTCGCGATTACGAATATTCGTTTTTTTCCCAAACTTGTTGAAACACAGATCACATTATAGTGATCTCCATCGACGGATAATTGCATTGCTGGTATGATTAGAGACCATGGGGGTAGAATCTAAGGCAATTAGTTAGTGCATGCGAATATTCGTATTGCGAATATTCGTATTGCGAATATTCGCGAATATTTTCCACGCCCTTCTTATGCCTCTGAGCCAATGATAGTTCTGCAACCACAGTTGTCAGAGGTTAGCAACCTCCCTAGCAACCAATGGAAACTTGCTGGCACGACCAGTATATAAGATCACTCCCAGCAGTATTTGCTTGCAGATTCACATGGTGGTTTTGAGAGTGGAGCGGCTTCTGTCATTTTTACAGCGTCCTTTGAGCTTTGTGCTTCATAGTACTACGTTAGACCCAACTGCTTTTTTCAAAGCACATATCTTTGTTTTTTTGTCTAGGTTAGTGTAGATTAGTGTTAGATTTCTGTGTAGTTAGTTTACGTGTAATTTTCTTTAAGGTAGATTAATTTAGTGTGTGTTTATTTTGTGTGTTTTGTGTTAAAAAAAAAAAGAAGAAAAAAATTAGGTTTAGTTTCGTTTAGTCATATATTAGTTTGTGTAAGTAGAGTTATTGTTTAGTTTATATTAGTTTAGTATTTGTTTTCATCGTCCGTGTCAGCGTCTGTCTGTTAGCTTAAAAAAAAAAAAAATTTAGTTTTAGCTGTTAGTTTAGTTTTAGTTCCAGTTTAGTAGTTGTTGTCTGTGTCCTTGTCTTTGTCTTTGTGAAAAAAAAAAAAATAAAAAAAAAAAGTTGTAGTTTACATATAGTTTAGTATTTGTTGTCATCGTCCGTGTCTGCGTCAGTTAGTGTAAAAAAAAAAAAAAAAAAAAAAGTTTTAGCTGTAGTAGTTTAGTTCTTCTAGTTTAGTAGCTGTCTGTGTCCTTGTCTACGTCTTTGTCCTTGTGAAAAAAAAAATTATTGTAGTTGAGTAGTCTTTGTCTGCGTGCTTGTCTTTGTTTTAAAAATAAAAAAACATCTCACATTCCCCCCCCCAATAAAGTTTCACCCCTCCCCATCAGCAAGTATGAGCAATATACGTGGCCGTGGCCGTGGCAGCAGGGGTAGGGGAGTTACTCCCAGTGCTGGGTCGCTGCCAGCACGGGGTAGCTCTCGCGCCCCTACAAGTGGATCAGGTGGAAGGGGAGTCCGCCTGATCCGTGATTTTTTTTCCGCGGGCAGCCGCCCGATATTAGCGTCTCAGGCTCCGATAGTGGTGGAGTTTATGGGGCACAGCAGTGCCACGGAGTCCTCAGTCCCAACTCCAAGCAGCCCCCACAGCAGCACCACCAGTACACCGGTGTTGCCTTTAGGACCTGCCCCCAGCCCCCAAGAGTCAAGCCTCTTACTGTTTGACAGCGACAGTGAGAGGGATATCTTGGGGGAGGCCCTGCATCAGGCAGACATCCAGTTCTGTCCTCATGCTCAGGACCTTTTGGAAGGGATGATGGAGGAGGAGGAAGGGGTACCTGCTGTCAGTACCCCAGAGACATCCCTTCCAAGTGGTGCGGGTGTTTTTGGGCAAGAAACACCCGCATCTAATCAGACCCAGGCGTCAGTGAGGGGACAGTGGAGCCAGGTTAGCGGCTCCATGTCAGCTGTTTCCCTCAGCCCACCACAGTTTAGCCCTGGGTCTGACATATCTGGGGGCGAAGAGGAGGGTGACCCAACATGGGTGCCACCTCCCTTGTCAGTTCACAGCAGCAGTGACGAGGAAGGTAGGCACCCTGGGGAAACGGTGCGCCAGGTCACCAGGGAGACCAGCGTCAGGGTCTCCCCTGGTGATGGAAGCAGGAGGTGCCAGCAGCAGCAGCAGCCAGCTCCACCTGTGCGCACCGAGCCCGAGCAGGTGCAAGTCAGCAGGGGCCTTTTCGCATTTTGGAAGCCCTTATGGTGCCAGGAACGCAAAAAATAAAGCCCACATGGCATACCATTTTGGAATCTAGACCCCTTGAGAAACGTTACAAGGGGTACAGTGAGCCTTAATACCCCACAGGGGTCTGACAGATCTTTGGAACAGTGGGCTGTGCAAATAAAAAAAAAAAATTTTTCATTTTCACAGATCACTTTTACCTGTCAGACACCAGTGGGGTGTAAATTCTCACTGCACCCCTCATTACATTCCATGAGGGGTGTAGTCTCCAAAATGGGGTCACGTGTGTTTTTTTTTTTTTTTGCTTTTGTCTGAACCGTTGTAACAATCAGCCACCCCTGTGCAAATCACCTCAAATGTACATGGCGCACTCTCCCTTCTGGGCCTTGTTGTGCGCCCCCAGAGCACTTTGCGTCCACATATGGGGTATCTCCGTACTCAGGATTGTGTTACAATTTTTTGGGGGGCATTTTTCCCTTTTACCTCTTGTGAAAATGAAATGTAGAGGACAACACCAGCAAGTTAGTGTAAAATTTTGAATTTTTTACACTAACATGCTGGTGTACATCCCAACTTGACCTTTTCATAAGGGTTTAAAGAAGAAAAAGCCCCCCAATATTTTTTAGGCAAATTCTCCCGAGTACGGCGATACCCCATATGTGGCCCTAAACTTTTGCCTTGAAATACGACAGGGCTCCAAAGTGAGAGCGCCATGCGCATTTGAGGCCTAAATAAGGGACTTGCATAGGGGTGGACATAGGGGTATTCTACGCCAGTGATTCCCAAACAGGGTGCCTCCAGCTGTTGCAAAACTCCCAGCATGCCTGGACAGTCAGTGGCTGTCTGGTAATACTGGGAGTTGTTGTTTTGCAACAGCTGGAGGCTCCGTTTAGGAAACAGTGGCGTACCAAACGTTTTTCATTTTTATTGGGGAGGGGGGCTGTGTAGGGGTATGTGTATATGTAGTGTTTTTTACTTTTTATTTTATGTTAGTGTAGTGTTGTGTTTTTAGGGTAAAGTCACACGGGCGAGGGATCAAATTAGTTTACCGCTGAGAGTTTGAGCTGCGGCAGAAAATTTGCGGCATATCAAACTTGCAGCTAGAAACACACTCTAAGCCCCCACCCATGTGAGTGTACCCTGTACATTCACATTGGGGGAGAGGGGGGGGGGGGATGCAGGGAGTTGTATGCTGGGAGTTGTAGTTTTGCAACAGCTGGAGGCACACTGGTTGCAAAACACTGAGAGTTTGTTACCTAACTAAGTGTTTCACAACCAATGTGCCTCCAGCTGTTGCAAAACTACAACTCCCAGCATGTATGGTCTGTTAGTGCATGCTGGGAGTTATAGTTTTGCCACAGCTGGAGGCACATGGGTTGGGAAACACTAAGTTAGGAAACAGACAATGTTTCCTAACCAGTGTGCCTCCAGATGCTGCAAAACTACAACTGTCCAGGCAGATGCTGTCCAGGCATGATGAGAGTTGTATTTCGGCAACAACTGAAGTGCCAGTTGTTACCGAACTACAATGCCCAGCATTCCTGGACAGTGAGCAGGCTGAGAATTGTAGTTTTGCAGCATCTGGAGGGCCGCAGTTTAGAGACCCCTGTATAGTGGTCTGAAAACTGTGGCCCTGCAGATGTTGCAAAACTACAACTCCCAGCATGGCCAGACTGTCCAGGCAACAGACGTGTTTCCCAACCAGTGTGCCTCCAGCTGTACAGGCATGCTGGGAGTTGTAGTTTTGCAACAGCTGGAGACACACTGTTTGGGAAACACAGCTATATGATCTTATATCATGATTCATGACTAGATTAAAAGTTATGATTCATAACTTTTAATCTAGTCTAAAATGCAGTTAAATATAATTAACTAACAGTGGTGAAAATACTTACACAAATCAGAACTCTCTCCTCACTTTCGCTGAAATTACTTCCCACCATCTTCGCATAGGTTATTCGCGATCGCGATCCCACTGGCAAGCATCCAGGAAACGATCTCTGTTATCGCGTGATGTAATAGCGCGCAGGCGCGCGCGCGCGAAAATATTTTCGCAATCAGTTATTTTCGCAATTATTTTCGCAATTGCCGAAAATTCGCAATATTTAAAAATCAACTCGGATATAACGAATATTCGTAATTCACGAATATATGACGAATATTCGTCAATATATTCGCGAAATATCGCGAATTCGAATATGGCATATGCCGCTCAACACTACTCATCACCCCCCTGCACCTCTCATCACCCCCCCCCTGAACCTCTCATCACCCCCCCTGCAACTCTCATCACCACCTTCCTGCAACTCATCACCCCCCCTGCACCTCTCAACACCACCTTCCTGCACCTCTCAACACCACCTTCCTGCACCTCTCATCACCACCTTCCTGCACCTCTCATCACCCCCCCCTGAACCTCTCATCAGCACCTTCCTGCACCTCTCATCACCACTTCCCCCCTGAACCTCTCAACACAACCTTCCTGCACCTCTCATCACCACTTCCCCCCTGTACCTCTCATCACCCCCTGCACCTCTCATCACCCCCCCTGAACCTCTCATCACCACCTTCCTGCAACTCATCACCCCCCCTGCACCTCTTATCACCACCTTCCTGCACCTCTCATCACCCCCCCTGAACCCTGAACCTCTCATCACCCCCCTGCACCTCTCATCACCACCTTCCCGCACCTCTCATTACCCTCCTGCATCTCTCATCACCACCTTCCTGCACCTCTCATCACCCCCCTGCACCTCTCATCACCACCTTCCTGCACCTCTCATCACCCCCCCTGAACCTCTCATCACCCCCCTGCACCTCTCATCACCCCCTGCACCTCTCATCACCACCTTTCTCCACCTCTCATCCCCCCCGCACCTCTCATCTTGCCCCCTGAACCTCTCATCACCCCCTGCCCCTCTCATCTCCTCCCCCTTGCACCTCTCATCACCCCCCTGCACCTCTCATCACCCCTCTGCACCTCTCATCACCCCCCCTGAACCTCTCATCACCACTTCCCCCCTGTACCTCTCATCACCCCCCCTGAACCTCTCATCACCCCCCTGAACCTCTCATCACCACCTTCCTCCACCTCTCATCTTGCCCCCTGAACCTCTCATCACCCCCCCCTGCCCCTCTCATCTCCTCCCCCTTGCACCTCTCATCACCCCCTGCACCTCTCATCACCACCTTCCTGCACCTCTCATCACCCCCGCTGAACCTCTCATCACCACTTCCCCCCTGTACCTCTCATCACCCCCTGCACCTCTCATCACCACCTTCCTGCACCTCTCATCACCACCTTCCTGCACCTCTCATCACCCCCTGCACCTCTCATCACCACCTTCCTGCACCTCACATCACCCCTTCCCCCCTGTACCTCTCATAACCCCCCCTGAACCTCTCATCACTGCCCCTGCACCTCTCATCACCACCTTCCTGCACCTCTCATCACCCCTCTGAACCTCTCATCACCACCTTCCTGCACCTCTCATCACCCCCCCTGAACCTCTCATCACCACTTCCCCCCCTGTACCTCTCATCACCCCCCTGCACCTCTCATCACCTCCCCACCTCTCATCACCACCTTCCTGCAACTCATCACCCCCCTGCACCTCTCATCACCCCCCTGAACCTCTCATCACCACCTTCCTGCACCTCTCATCACCACTTCCCCCCTGAACCTCTCATCACCCCCATGCACCTCTCCTCACCCCCTGCACCTCTCATCACCACCTTCCTTCACCTCTCATCACCCCCCGCACCTCTCATCACCCCCTGCACCTCTCATCCCCCCTGCACCTCTCATCACCCCCCTGAACCTCTCATCACCACCTTCCTGCACCTCTCATCACCACTTCCCCCCTGAACCTCTCATCACCACCTTCCTGCACCTCTCATCACCACTTCCCCCCTGAACCTCTCATCACCCCCCTGCACCTCTCATCACCCCCTGCACCTCTCATCACCCCCCCCTGCCCCACTCATCTCCTCCCCCTTGCACCTCTCATCACCCCCCTGAACCTCTCATCACCACCTTCCTGCACCTCTCATCACCCCACTGAACCTCTCATCACCACCTTCCTGCACCTCTCATCACCACTTCCCCCCTGTACCTCTCATCACCCCCTGCACCTCTCATCACCCCCCTGAACCTCTCATCACCACCTTCCTGCACCTCTCATCACCCCACTGAACCTCTCATCACCACCTTCCTGCACCTCTCATCACCACTTCCCCCCTGTACCTCTCATCACCCCCTGCACCTCTCATCACCCCCCTGAACCTCTCATCACCACCTTCCTGCACCTCTCATCACCCCACTGAACCTCTCATCACCACCTTCCTGCACCTCTCATCACCACTTCCCCCCTGTACCTCTCATCACCCCCTGCACCTCTCATCACCCCCCTGAACCTCTCATCACCACCTTCCTGCACCTCTCATCACCACCTTCCTGCACCTCTCATCACCCCCCTGCACCTCTCATCACCACCTTCCTGCACCTCACATCACCCCTTCCCCCCTGTACCTCTCATAACCCCCCCTGAACCTCTCATCACTGCCCCTGCACCTCTCATCACCACCTTCCTGCACCTCTCATCACCCCTCTGAACCTCTCATCACCACCTTCCTGCACCTCTCATCACCCCCCTTTACCTCTCATCACCACTTCCCCCCTGTACCTCTCATCACCCCCCTGCACCTCTCATCACCCCCCCACCTCTCATCACCACCTTCCTGCAACTCATCACCCCCCTGCACCTCTCATCACCACCTTCCTGCACCTCTCATAACCACTTCCCCCCTGAACCTCTCATCACCACCTTCCTTCACCTCTCATCACCCCCCGCACCTCTCATCACCCCCCGCACCTCTCATCACCCCCTGCACCTCTCATCACCACCTTCCCGCACCTCTCATTACCCTCCTGCATCTCTCATCACCATCTTCCTGCACCTCTCATCACCACCTTCCTGCACCTCTCATCACCACCTTACTGCACCTCTCATTACCACCCTGTACCTCTCATCACTACCTTCCTGCACCTCTCATCACCCCCCTGCACCTCTCATCACCCCCCCCCTGAACCTCTCATCACCACCTTCCTGCACCTCTCATCACCCCCCCTGAACCTCTCATCACCACCTTCCTGCACCTCTCATCACCACTTCCCCCCCTGTACCTCTCAATAACCCCCCTGAACCTCTCATCACCACCTTCCTGCACCTCTCACCACCCCCCTGCACCTCTTATCACCCCCCCCTGAACCTCTCATCACCACCTTCCCGCACCTCTCATTATCCTCCTACTCCTCTCATCACCATCTTCCTGCACCTTTCATTACCCTCCTGCACCTCTCATCACCATCTTCCTGCACCTCTCATCACCCCCCCTGTACCCTGAACCTCTCATCACCCCCCCTGAACCCTGAACCTCTGATCACCCCTCTGCACCTCTCATCACCACCTTCCTGCACCTCTCATCCCCCCTGCACCTCTCATTACCTTCCTGCACCTCTCATCACCCCCCCTGAACCTCTCATCACCTTCCGCACCTCTCATCACCACCTTCCTGCACCTTTCATCATCCCCCCCTGAACCTCTCATCACCCCCCCTGCCCCTCTCATCTCCTCCCCCTTGCACCTCTCATCACCCCCTGAACCTCTCATCACCCCCCTGTACCTCTCATCACCACCTTCCTGCACCTCTCATCACCCCCTGAACCTCTCATCACCCCCCCCCCTTAACCTCTCATCACCACCTTCCTGCACCTCTCATCACCCCCCTGCACCTCAGCAGCAGTCCTTGGGCCTCTGGTTCACCCCGAACAAACAGGTTTTATACGCTCCCGTGAGGCACGAGATAATACGGTGAGAGCATTCTCTATTGTCCATAGAGCGTTGTCACAGCGTCAACCGCTGATGCTTCTCTCTCTTGATGCCGAAAAGGCATTTGATCGGGTGAGCTGGAGGTTCATGGAAGCCTCCTTGGGACAGATAGGTTTGGGCCCCCTGATGCGGGGACGTGTTGGAGCCCTATACAAAGACCCACGTGCTCAGATACGGATTAACGGATCCCTTTCCACTCAAATATCCATCCGGAATGGCACGAGACAGGGGTGCCCCCTCTCCCCCTTGTTATATGTCTTATGCATGGAGCACCTTCTCAATGCTCTGAGACAAGACCCAGAAATTACCGGATTTCCAGTGGGGGGGAGGTGATCACCTCTGCTCAGCCTTCGCGGACGACCTGTTGCTCTACATTTCCTCACCTGCCACCTCCCTCCCTGCACCCACGCGCGCCTTAGACTTGTACTCCTACTTCAGCAACCACCAAGTCAATATGACAAAAAGTGTGGCAATGAACATTACCCTAACGACATATGAGGAGTCAGCAGCACGCACCACGAATCACTTTCGTTGGGCCTCTCAATCCATCAAATACCTAGGTGTTCAGGTCCCCACTAACCCAAATGACACTTATACATTAAACTTTCAACCAATACTAGCGACTTTGGAGATGGACCTGGAAAAGTGGACGAAGGGTTCCTTCTCCTGGTTAGGGAGGGCAAATGTGCTAAAAATGAACGTTTTGCCAAGATTGTTGCACCTTTTCCAGGCCGTCCCTATTGCGCTGCCCTTTTCCTTTTTCAAAAGACTTACCCGAGGCATACGTTCCTTCGTTTGGGCGGGATGACCGTCGAGGATTGCTAAACAAATTCTCATACGGAGGAAGCAGGCGGGTGGCTTGGCTGTACCGGACTGTGAGGCCTACTATGTAGCAGCCTCGTTGGCAAGGTACCTGGACTTCCTCC
Organism: Hyla sarda; assembly: GCF_029499605.1. Classification (NCBI taxonomy): domain Eukaryota; kingdom Metazoa; phylum Chordata; class Amphibia; order Anura; family Hylidae; genus Hyla; species Hyla sarda. The sequence continues at coordinate 463,468,451 of NC_079189.1, read as the reverse complement.
ACGGTCGTTCCTCGAAACGGTGGGTAGAAGTTGAAACTACATGGGCACATTTACAAATGGTCTCTGTTCCCTGGCTGCCCCCCCTCCCCCCCGCACTTCCCTACCTCAGGACACCCCGATGGTCACCAGGGAATTGATAGAGATGTTCAGACGCTACTTGCGACGCACTAAACTATTCACTCCTGATGGCCCATTGACACCAGTGCTAGGCAATCCTAGATTTCCCCCGGGAATGAGAGGCACTTCCTTCTTGGGAGTCTCGGAACCGCCCTCCCTGCCGCTGAAGGGTTTCCTAGAGGGTTCCCTGATACGCCCTTACGAGGATGTAGTACCGTTACGTTCCCGCAACCCTGCAATGCTTCTACAGTACCTACAACTAAAACATTTTGTGGAAACGGAGGGTAGTTAATTACACCTGAACAGACCTCTACTCCTTTTTAAAAAACTGTGTGATTCCTCTACCCAGATACCTAGAGCGGTTTCAACCATTTATAACCTTATCTTGGAGGAAAAGGCCCAGAACTTACCAAATTATACCAGGGTCTGGGAGGCGGAACTACATACTACTTTTGCCCCCTCAGATTGGGTGACGGCATTCACAAGTTGCCACAAGATGTCGATCTCATGCAAGTCGCAGGAGACAAACTTTAAAATCTTTTCAAGATGGTATAGGGTGCCTGTAGTTATACACAAGATGTACCCCGACGCCTCTGACTTATGCTGGAGGTGTGGAACCGATAAAGGTACTATGGTACATATTTGGTGGTCCTGCCCACGATTAGCTAGTTTCTGGGAGACAGTGGTTTCTAGGATTAAAACTGTCACAGGGATTGAGTACCCAAATGACCCCAAGGTCCTGTTACTATCCATTCTTCCCTCGACCAGACGGACCCCCTCTAAGATCTTAGCGAATTTTCTTTTACTAGCTGCTCGCACTGTGATCCTGAGGAGATGGAAAGACTCACAACCCCCGACTGTGACAGACTGGTATACGGAGATTCTTTTTCTCTATAGAATGGAGGAATTGATGGCCGATTCCAAGGGACGCACCGACAGATTCGGGGTCATCTGGGGACCTTGGTCAGCATTCCTGGACACACCACTGTACAGGGAAGGTTGACATCAGTTTCCACGCCACATCTTCCCCACCAGGCGCTTTCCTATTCCCAATAGCCCCTACCACATGTTAGAATTGAGTTATGCCATAAGTTTCCTTGCGTTTCCTGTGGTGATGAGTGGCGGTGGACCCAGTGGGAGCAACAACCAGAGAATTCCAGGTTGGTGGTCGCTATTTTTTCTCCCTGTTAAATTGTGACCCGACCCACTTCTTTTCCCTATTATTTCCAGTTCCTAACCCCCCCCCCCCTCCCACCCTCCAAGAACCCCAACAACCTTACCCACACTATATCTAGGCAACTACAATACTTCAGCTTCTCTAATCAGTGAGGAAGTCTATACGAAAGGTTATAGATGCTGACCAGTAAATTGGTATGTAGAGTAGCTAATGACTTCACCTGACATGGACTCATTCTGCTACTGTTTGATTGATCATATAAGATCAAGATTGTCTGAATGTTGCCTTGTTTGACATTTCCGTAAATAAAGATATGGTTTGAATCCGAAAAAAAATTTTTTTATTTGTTTTCTTTATTCTGTGGGTCAATACGATTAAAATGATTGCATACCTTTCTATTATTGTACCGCTTTAAAAAAAAAAAATCAAACCTTTTACCAAATTAGTTTATTTAAAATCCCTCTATTTTGACGACCTATAACTTTTCCATTTTTCCATATAAGCGGCGGTATGAGGACTCTTTTTTTGCGCCGTGATCTGTACTTTTTTTTTGATACTCCATTTGCATATATGAAACTTTTTATTACATTTTTTTTATTTTTTTATAGTATCTGATAAAAAGCAGCAATTTTGGACTTTTTTAACGTTTACTCCGTTCACTGTACGGGATCATTAACATAACATTTTGATAGTTCAGACATTTATGCACACGGGATACCAAATATGTTTATTAATTTTTTTTTTTTACACTTTCTGGGGGTAAAATGGGAAAACAATTACAATTTACATTTTTATTGGGGGAGGGGATTTTTCAAATGTTTTCACTTTTTTTTAACACTTTAATAGTCCCCATAGGAGACTATTTATAGCAATCATTTGATTGCTATTACTGTTCAGTGCTATGCATAGGGCATAGCACTGATCAGTGTTATCGGCTATCTTCTGCTCTGGTCTGCTCCCATGAGACGGATAGAGGCAGGTGAGGAGACCTCCGTCCACCATTATGGATCATCTATTTTAGTGACCGCACTGCCACAGATGTCGTGAACTGTATTGATCATGGCATCTGACGGTTTAATGGAACACATGAACGCGATTGCTGATGTGCGCCATCACTGGCAGACACAATCAAACCCACAGGCAAAAGCATGTGGTAAAAAAAAAATATATTTATTTAATCCCACCCCTAAAACTTCACTTTTATTGTGACTACCATGCAGAGGAGCATGAAGAGGAAGGTCTGGAACATCAGGGACAGGTGAGTTACACTCACCGGAGCACACAGGGCACATTAAACAGCTATCCGGCGGCAGGTGAAGTAGTCTGCGCTGCCAGATAGCCGTTTATGCGATGGCCCCGATATATAAAAGCATTGTATGTTGATGCTGCCTTCAACATACGATGGCCCCTGAGAGGCCATCGTATGTTGAAATGATCGTATGTCGGAGATCACTGTATTGTCGGATTTTAGGCTTACAAGCCATCTGAGTGTAAGTAAACCTGCAGCATTCACGTTTATATACCACAGTATCTGAACCAGTTTAACCTGTTCAGGATGCAGGGCGTATGCATACGCCCTGCATCCCGAGTTCTTAAGGACGTAGAGCATATGGATACGCCCGTGGGAATTCCGGTCCCCGCTGCTAGCCGGTTGGGGACCGGACCGGGATGCTTGCTGAAATCATTCAGCAGGCATCAGGCACATCTCTGAGGGGGGTCCCGAAACACCCCCCCCCCCCCCCCCCCATGTGGGCAATCACAGGAAATTGCATGTCAATTCAGAAATGCGATTTTCTGCTTTTCCAGGCTGATCGGGTCTCTGGTGACCCGATCGCCCGGAAAATAGGGATGATCATAGCGGTCAGTGACACAAGCACATCTCCAGTGCTCGCGGTCATGTACCGGACGTAAATGTACTTCATGCTGGGTTAAGTACCAGGGAAGAAGGACATACATTTACGTCCTATGTCGTTAAGGGGTTAATTCATTTTTTCTAGGGTATTAAGTGATTAAAAAAATGCAATTCTTGGTTTGGTATTTTTTTTAACGTTTATGCTGTTCACCGTATGAGATAAATACAGTTATATTTAAATAGATTGGAAAATTACGCACGCAGCAATACCTAAAATGTTTTTTATCATTATGTTTACATATTTTTTATATGGAATTTTGAAAAAAGGGGGGTGATTTAAACTTTTAATATGGAAGGGCTTAATGTATGTGTGTTAACCTTTTAAGAACGCAGGGTGTACAGATACGCCCTCGTTCCCTGGTACTTAAGGTTGCAAGGCATACCTGTACCCCCCGACGCCTTAAGTGGCTTTGACTGTGACAAAAACAATTTTTTGTTTAGAGCTTCCTCCTGTTATGGGTGCTACCATTTTTTCAATCCCTTGAAGGCTCAGAGTAGAAAGGTCCCCTCCATGTACTTCCACACAATGTTTTGTGGCCAATGATACATGTCTTGAATGGAAATGGGGGATGTCTGATAGGTGCTTTCTAATCCTCACCTTCAAGGGATTTGTGGCACATCCCCCGTACTGTAGCTGTGACATTTCACAAGTCAAAAGATAAATTACATTAGCTTCATTGCAGTTGATGTATTCTTTCATATTATATTTTTTGTTTTGTTGTAAAGGATGTGAATGTTTTCATGTTTTTCATGATTTTACAACATGTACATTTTGAATGTCTGCATTTATAATTGCCCTTATACTTATGACTTCTTTTCTGCTTCATAGCAGAAAACACTGGGAGAGATGTATTAACCTACAGTTTGGGCCCTTTTAGAGATGCATTTGTACCCATGTATATATATATATATATATATATATATATATATATATATATATATTAGAAGTAATTTACAAATCTGTTTAACTTTCTGGCACCAGTTGATTTAAAAAAAAAAATAATAGTTTTCCACCGTAGTGCCCCTTTAATCAGAGACAGGAAGTAATCTTGTACTATTAATTTCATAAAGGTACTAATTCCATAGAAAACATCGTAATATTATATTGTATATTGATACCGGCTCTTCCTGGCACCCCTGTGGCTGTGGGTATCGGGGTAATAATTGGAGGTTAACGTTAGCTGATTTTGGCTTCCACTACTAAGCCTTAAAATTCAATTATAAAAAACACAACATATTTAAAAAAACACTCCCCCAGAGCCCCCGTTAACCATTTTATTGAAATTTAAAAACCGCTGGTCATTGTCGCAGTCCACCGAATCTGACGTAGTCCTCTGCATTCAGGTATCTGAAATGAGAAGAAAAGAAAAACAATCTATATGGGTTAGTACATTTTTTGCGCTCTCCCCTGGTGAGAGCGCACATAAGGCAGCATGTTCATAAACAGGGAGCCTCCAATTGTTGCTAAACTACAACTCCCATCATGGGGGCTGTAGTTAAGCAACAGCTGGAGTCTACCTGTTTGGGAACACACTGCCAGAAAGGCTCTGTTCCCATTATGCAAAACGCATAATGAGAACAGGCCTGGACTGTGTAGCTCGATCTGTCCCTCTGCCCTTGGACTACTACTCCTATCATGGGACAGCGTCTGTCTGCAGCGCTGAGGGATGGCACTTGCCCATTCCCCAGCTGCGGGACTTTTAGGACTACTATTCCCATAATGGAGAGACACCATCCATGATGGGAGTTATAGTCCAGGGGCTGAGGTGCAGATCGCAGCAGGTCATTCTCCAGAGACCCACTGCGATCCGCATTTACTAAGTTAACAAGCCGGCGGCACATGCGGCTACACTGCGCTGCCTGCCGGCTCCTGTATACACTGTCGTCATTCATAATCGCCGCCGGCGGGATACAGTAGCTCTGATTGGTGGATAGCTATTCACCAATCAGAGCTCCGTATTCTGGGTGGGAATTATGAAATGTGAGAGCTGTATACAGGAGACGGCAGGGAGTGCAGTGTAGCCACATGTGCCACCGGCTTTTACAGTTAATAAATAATAATTGCAGCGGGTCTCTGGAGAATGACCGATACAATCTGCCCCTCAGCCCCTGGACTATAACTCCCATCATAGGCAGAGTCTGTCTGTAATGGGAGTAGTAGTCCTAACTGTCCTAAAATAGTCCTGCAGCTGGGGGGGATGTGCAAGTGCCGTCTCTCAGCGCTGCGGTACTACAAGTACTTCCATCATAGGACAGACTGTTCCATGATGGGAGTAGGTGTAGTTTAGCAGTGTTGAGGGACGGCTGCAGAATCCCCCGGCTGTCTCGGTAGAACACTTTCCTACATGTCCTTTTTGTTGGTGTATTTTTGCGTAAAAGTATTTGCGCAAAAAAATGCGTCTAAACAAAAAAAACTGCACATGATAAATTAGTATCTACTGTAGAATGCATTCCACAATACACAAAAAAATAGAGTACTTGCTTTTTGCTCTATCAAAAAAGACGCACAAAAAAGCCGCAAGTCGTTGCGCAAATTTTTGCTCTAAAAATACACAAGAAAAAGGGGTAAACAATGATAAATCTCCCCCAATGTGTATGTTCCAGCATCATGTCCAAACGGCTAAAGATATTAATTTGAAACTTGGCAAACATGTTACTTATATGTCAACAACAAACATAGGATAGGTAATTTAACCCTTTCTCACCACCATTTGCCAGGGTTGGGGTTTTTGTTTAAAGTCCCATACAAGTCTATGGGAAATATGTGTTACTGCACAACTACCAAACGACTGGAGATATTTCGAAAATACTTGGTCACATGTTACTTATATGTCCACTTATAATATAGGATAGTTAATTTAACTCCTCCTTAAAAATCATAATTCTCTCAGTTTTGCACCTAAAATTCCATATGATGGCTTATTTTTGGCACCACTAATTCTACTTTGTAATGACATCAGTCATTTTACCCAAAAATCTACGGCAAAACGGAAAAATAAATAATTTTGTAACTTTTGGAGGCTTCCATTTCTACAGTAAATTTTTTGGTAAAAATGACACCTTCTCTTTATTCTGTAGGTCCATATTATTAAAATGATACCCTACTTAGGTAGATTTGATTTTGTCGTACTTCTGAAAAAAATCCTAAAACTACATGCAGGACAATTTATACATTTAAAATTGTCATCTTCTGACCCCTATGCGAGCTAATTTTTTGCGCTGTGATCTGAAGTTTTTAGTGGTACAATTTTTGTATTGATCGGACTTATTGATCGCTTTTTATTAATGTTTTTATTATGTAAAAAGTGACCAAAAATACGCTATTTTTGAATTTTTTTGCCCAAACGCCATTGACCGTGCGGTTTAATTAACGATATATTTTAAAAATTCGGACATTTCCACATCCACTTGTACACCCCGAGTCCACTCCCTTTCTATAACGCGGGGTAGCGGCATACCCCGGGGTCATAGCGGGTTGGGCCCGGCCTCTAACAACGACCGGGACCTGTGGCTAATAGCGCGTGGCAACGCATTCAGTCCCATGCGCTATTTGCCACGGGTCTCGGTCGTTGTTAGAGGCCGGGCCCAACCCGCTATGATGCTGGGCTACGCCGTTACCCCGCGTTATAGAAAGGGAGTGGACTCGGGGTGTTCAAGTACACCCTGGGTCCTTAAGTGGTTAACCCTTAATTACCCCCATTTGTGAGGGTCGGGGTTTTTGTTTAAAGTCCCATGCAAATCTATGGGAAATGTATGTTCCCACATAACTTCCGTACTGCTGTAGATATTTCAATAATACTACTTATATGTCAAATAAAAATATATGATAGTTAAATTAACCCTTACTGTTAACCCTTAATGTTCCAGCACCACGTCCAAACGGCTAAAGATATTAACATGAAACTTGGCACCCATTACTAATATGTCAACAACAAACATAGGATAGGTAATTTAACCCTTACTCCCCCCCCCCCACCATTTGCCAGGGTCGGGGTTTTTGTTTAAAGTCCCATACAAGTCTATGGGAAATATGTTACTGCATAACTTCCTAACGGCTGGAGATATTTCGATGATACTTGGTCACTTTACTTATATGTATACTAAACATAGGATACGAGGATGGGACAAAAGGATGGAAATGAGGATGGGATATGCGGTTGGGATATGAGTACGGGATAGGGGGACTGGAAATGACAATATTTGAGGATAGGATATGAAGTCAAAAGCTTCCTCTTTTGTTGATTTTCCTCCCCGACAAGGATTAGGAAGGAAAAACCAGGCAACGCCAGGTACTTGCTGAATAAATATCCGTATTGCATCGAGACTGCGCTGAACATCTTCATTTGTTTGCCATAATTCAAGACACTTATGTCCGGTGTCGTCCGAGACGCAGTAGAGGCAAGTGGGTGAGCTGTTCCAAAGGCTGTTGTTAAACAGTGTATATATAGTAGTGTTATATTCTGAGGCCACATTGAATGAGATTGGTGCGCTAAAGGTTGGTGTCAGGAAGGAAGACAGAGTGCCTGTGTGTGTAAGTTTTATCTGCAAAGTTTGCAGTGTGTGGTAGTATTATATTTAGATGGTGAAGTGTGTGGCTGTATTATATTCAGGGGGTGCAGTGTCTGGCAGTATTATATTCAGAGGGTGCAGTGTCTGGCAGTATTGTATTCAGAGGGTGCAGTGTGTGGCCGTATTATATTCAGAGGGTGCAGTATGTGGCAGTCCTCACTTGTTTATTTAATTAGGTTGTAAAACATAGATAATTGTATTATTTTATTTAAGCTATATATTGTACACTACAGTGACATTTAAAAAAAACAAATGTACAGTAAGTATTACTTACAAATGCTCTTCATACGTCCATAGAAAATACCTATGGGTGGTGCATATCACTATGGGTGGGGTACAATGGCATAGGTGTGGCATACCTTGTGGGGGAGGAGCTTAGGGGTCTCCTCAGTAGGTCTCGCAGGGGGGCCCCCAGATTTATTGTTACCCCTCTGCTCCCATCAAAGAGTTTCCCCAGTAGGTAGAGTGTCTCATTGGTTTTGTCCACCCTTAAATAAAATAAAAAAAACACAGAAACAATCTCCTTGCTCTCTTGCAGTCCACAAGCATCTTTTATACCTTCTGCGCTGTGATGCAGGGCACACAATATGATGCCAGGGTGCAGAAGGAAGGAAAGCTCTCGGCCTATAATGGCTGCATGTAACAACTGAAATTCTTCCAACAATTCATGATTTTCTGAAAACAGAATAATATTAATGCTAATACTAGTCCATTAATTTGAAAGGGCCAGTTTTTGTATCAGCTCGTGTCAATTTGTGTCTGTTTTTCATTTTTGAACAGGCAAAAAAGTGTGCATGCAATATTTTATTTTTTTCAAATAACAACAAACAAAAGAGTATTCAATTTGTGTCAGTTTGTCATCCGTTTTTTTTAGCATCAGTTCTTGTAGATTGAAGTTGTTCAAAACAGATGACAACATACAGAAACTATACTCAGGAAGACTGGCTTATTGCCATTCTCTGGATCACATCCTGATCTTTGATGAACATATCTTTTATTATCTGTACTTCTCTGAAATAGATTATCAGAACATACAAGTCTTAAAAAATTGAGTTTTGTGTTATACTGAGGTCTAATTGTTTATTTCCAGGTCCAGATTGAAACACATTCTCAATATTTTTTTAGCACAAAATGCTGTTTAATTAAAAATATGTACAAAAATACAATACAGAACTACTTTATGTATCTTCCAATTCATTCTTTTTCTCTGTAACAGGGTATGTGAAGTTGAGGCTTTATTAAATGACAAGAATGTTTCTGCAGTTCCAGAAAATGCATTTTCTCTATGTGACAGGTTCCCATAAAAAATACTGTACAGTTGTACTGTGCCAGGAATCATTCTTCAACATTCTGAGGTAATGATTGTTTTCCTTTAAGCATTTTCAAATAAAATTCTGAAAAGATGAAAAAAAAATAATTATAATAATAATAATAATGTTTTATTTATTTATATATATATATATATATATATATATATATATATAGTTATTTATAACACTTTTGTGAAATTAAACAAGGTTGTTCAGAAGTTGCATGCTTTTACTCATTTTTTTCTAATTTATCATGTGACCAAAACTCAGCGATTTTGGCATTTGCTATTTTTATAGTTTACGACGTTCACCATGCAATTAAGATAATGTTTAAAGAACTTGGACAATAGCAAATATGTATATTTTTTTATTTGAAAAATTGAAAAAGGGGGATGATTTGTATTTTATTAAAGGGGTACTCCGGTGCTAAGCTATCACGCCCTCTCTCGTAGGCTTGCATTGAGGGGCGGAGCATGACGTCACACGGGGGCAGAGGTCACCCGCCGCCCGCCCTGTAGTCGCCGGTAATCAGACCCGGAGCGGACACGCTCCGGGGACTGATTACAAACGGGGTGCCGCGTGCATGATCACGGGCGTCCCCAGCGGCGGGACTCTCGCGATCAGGCATCTTATCCCCTATCCTTTGGATAGGGGATAAGATGTCTAAGCACCGGAGAACCCCTTTAATCCCTAGAGGATGCAGGGTGTACAGGTACGCCCTGGATGCCTGGGACTTGACGCACATGTACGTCCTGAGTCCCGGTGTGGCTATCAAGCTAGTACAGGAGCTTTGCTTGCATCATAGACCACAGGTCTTGGCTGCTATCAGCAGCCATGGACCCGCGGGTAATGGTAAACCTCAGCGATAGCGAGCAGATTAGAGAAGCAGATTGCAGATAACACTGGCTATGCATCAGAATTTGCAAAAAGGTTGCAATAAATAGTCCCTGTGGGGACTAAAAAAAAAAGCTGAAAAATAAAAGTGAATAAGCCTCTCCTCCAATTAAAAATAAAAGTCCCCTCTTTTCTTATTTTACAAAAAAAAGTAAAAATAAAAATTATCCCATACAGTAAACGGAATAAAAGTAAATACCAATTAAAGTAAATACCAAAGTCCCAAAGTTTGTTTTTTTAAAAGTAGTATCATTGAAATAATAATTGAAAAGTTGTATTTACCCAAAGAATAAAGAGAACATGTCAGTTTTATCATAAAGTGCACTGAGTAAAAACAAAAACCTTCAAAAGTTGCAAAATTGTGGGTTTCTTTCCCACCATAAATAATAACTTTTTGGTTGTGCCGTAGATTACATGGTAAAATAAAAGGTGTCACTAAAAAGAATAATTGGTCACGCAAAAAAACATCCCTCATATGGGTCTGTAGATGGAAAAATAAAAGCGTTATGGCTTGTAGAAGGTGAGTAGGAAAAAACGAAAAAAGAAAATTTCCTTTGTCCTCAAGGCCAAAATAGTCTGTGTGCGGGTACTCCACTGGCCAGCGTTTGGAACATTTAGTTCCGAACGCTGCCTGCTTGCTGCGGGGGTTGACCATGCCCCCCCCATAGACACCCCCTCCCCATAGACTTACATTGAGGGGGTGTCGCCTGACATCACTAGGGGGCGTGATCGACTCCCGCAGCCCGCACCCAGCGTTTGGAACTAAATGTTCCAACACTGGACAGTGGAGTACCCCTTTAAGGGGTTAAATAGCGGAGTGGTTAAAAAAAAAATACATTAGCATACATTAGCATCAATTTCAGGGGTTTCTGCTGCACACAAAATTTCCGCCCAGAATATCTCAGAGCACAAAATTCCATAGTGTACAAGGTCCCTAAGTGAAGGTGTTTGTTTTTATCTTGCTTATCTAAGTCTCACATATAATCTAAAAGAAAAATAATAAATTAATAGTTTTAATGTCCTGCAAGTCACGTTACATGATCAGTAGTCTGCCAGAACTTATAAGCACGTGGCATATGCCATTTTCTGAAATAAACATGCTAGGACATAAGGTTACCATAAACCGTCCAAATTTGCCCATTTATCTTCTCTGCTCTCAGTTCCTGGAGGATCAGTATATAGGAAGTTTTCTGTTATGTGCTGTAAAAAAAAAAATAAAAAAAAAATAAAAGAAATTATAGCTTTTTTTTATTGCAATGCAGTCTTTACATAATATTTTATTAGACAAACATTCTTAAAAATAAAGGCGAAATGTTATGGAGCTACATAGATAATGTTCCATAATGTTCATTTATTAATTTACTATTAACAATAAGTGTTAAAAACCTTGGCAACTGCGAGAAGCAGAGTATAACATAGAGAACCTCAAAAAAAACAAAACAAAAAAAACAAACATACACTGAGAGCAGTGCACTGTACGTTGTAGGAACTTCCAGGGTCAGTAAGGTGTAAGTATGTACTGTATACTGTGTTTGCACCTGTTCTGTGCTTTGTAATACCCAATAATACAACATCTCAGCAGTTCCAAGCATGCTTAAATATCAAATTGTTACATACCATTTTGCTAGAGTTACCCCACGGGTCGGAGAACAAAGAGCCAAGTTCAAGGTCTGTAACCATCTGACGAGACTTTGCCAACAGGTCCTGCAATTTATTTGTTGGGGAATACAAGTGCTAGAAGAATAGAAAAATAAGTAAGCTAGTTCAATATGCTAATGTTGACAGTGTTAGGGCATGTGTTTTCAGTAGCATCAAATCCATATTAGAGTGTTCCTGGCTTTGAATTTAAAGGGGTACTCAGGGGGAAAACTATTTTTTTAAATCACCTGGTGCCAGAAAGTTAAACAGATGTGTAAATTACTTCTATGAAAAAATCTTAATCCTTCCAGTACTTATCAGCTGCTGTATGTATGATCCACAGGAAGTTCTTTTCTTTTTGGATGTCTGACCACAGTGCTCTCTGCTGACACCTCTGTCCATATCAGCAACTGTCCAGAGCAGGATAGGTTTTCTATGGGGATTTGCTTCTACTTTGAACAGTTCCTAAAATGGACAGAGGTGTCAGCAGAGAGCACTGTGGTCAGACAGAAAGGACAGCTGATAAGTACTGGAAGGATTAAGAATTTTTAATAGAAGTAATTTACAAATCTGTTTAACTTTCTGGCACTAGTTGATTAAAAAATTTTTTTTTTTACAGTGGAGTACCCCTTTAAGCTCTTATGATTTCTGTCCTGAAACATTTTTTCCATTGGTAGGGCATGCTAGTAATATAAGCCTACAAAGCACTTTGTGACATATTCCAACAGCTGTTCTTGTTGTAAGCTGGTAATGGCCGCCCCCCTGATGATAACATTTTTTTTTTTTTTTTTTATATCCCCTTACTGCACAACTCCCTTTGCTCTCTTAGCACTCACGATGCACTGGTTATTTAAGGGAGGCATATGTGAAGACTTTTTTACAGGTTCTACTTCCCTAAGGAAGTTTATCACCCTGCAACATGGTCCTGCTTGGGTAACCACCCGAATGTCACTTTCTAACCTTACAAAGTATGCTTTCTAGCAGCACCCCAAATAAATGTTTTTCTTAGCACATCTTTGAGATAACCAATGCTGAGGGGATCTGTACTGATAATAGTATGCAATAGTATATACCTATATACTGCCAACATATAACACATGGATTTACAACCAGAAAATACAAAACTAGTCATAAACATCATAACCATATTTATCAAAATGTCTTGCAAAAATAAGATGCAGATAGCGGGCCCTGCTGGTTAATATTAACCATTTAAAGCTTATCATATATGGGACTAGTGGGTAACCTCAAGTTCACGGTTTCTGTCCAAGGGTCCCCAATGTCTAAATCCCTTGACAGGATAAAAGTAACCTTACTAAATACTTTGTTTCTGACCAAGTTAAGCAAAAATCTAAGGTTTTGAGCATTTGCTTAGACAAGTCACGAGTGAACTGTGGTATGCTAAGGCACTTTACTCTCACTCAATACAAACATACTGATAAGTAAGTATGTGTATGTTTCTGGTTAGGAAACTCAATTATAAGTGAAAAAAGGGCCTGACTGTGATCATTACAGAGTTTTGAGGATTGGCACTAGTATCACACCGCTATCTTAGGGATACATATCGTGCTTCAAGTCTGATATTACACTATTTAGTCATGTACATTATTAAATAACATTATCAATAAACTTTCAGTGAAATTTCTTTTTCCAAATGATAAAAACTTACAACCAAATGATTCAGGGTCAGAGCATTCACATAAATCCAATGTAACTAAAGTAAAAACATAAAAAAGAAAAAACAATCCCCTAACATACTCTGAACAGTACTTTATACTAACAATATTTGACTTTATTAAGCAAACTAACTAGAATGTGATAAGTTTCTATCTACTATACCTCAAAAGGTTTTATTTCATGGCAACCATATCAAGAATTTGGCTACTGAGCAAATTAAATAGTAAATAATTAACAAGTTGAAGGGCATGCAAATAATAAAAGAAAGATAATAAATGTCATCTTTAAAGCAGACCTAAATATAAATGATAAACACATAACTCACTGGCTGGGCTAGCTGAAGTGCAGCATAAATGTTTTTTAATACCAATGCTGGCCATACATATTAAAGGGATATTCCAGAGTTTAGATGAAAAAAAAATGTGTAGTGCATTCAGTTCAGCTGCCCACATGAGTAAGGGTGCATTCACACCACGTTTTTGCAATATAGTTCCCGTATACGTTTTCAATGTGAAAACCGTATGCATTGACTCTCCATTGAAAAGTATATGCCAAAAGATGCATCATCCGGTTTAGTCCGTTTTGCATCCTGTAAGGTTTTGTCAGTTTTTTCCCGTACCCAAAACTGTAGCCTACCACGGGCCGGGTGAAAAACTGTATTAAACCATATGTTTTTTTTTTTTTAACATGGGAGTCATTGGGAACCGTGCAGAACTGTATGTACGTACGGTTCCATCCGGTTTTCGACTTTGCACAGTTTTTTTTTCTTGGAATTTCAATCAAACAAGGGAAACTTTATTCATAATGGAGTGAAAAGTTAAAAACGTACACATTTTTTTTCTTATAAAACGGATGAAACCGGACATCATTTTTTAAACCGTATAGGGGTTAAAATTTGTACACACGTTTTGATACGATTAGTCTGGTTTTGAGGAATCAGTTTTTCATAAAAAACCTGATACGGGAACTGTATTGCAAAAACGTGGTGTGAATGCACACTAACAAACTACAGTTCAGAGTGTTCTCACCTTATATTTTCCTGGCTGCTGAAGAGTCTTCGCTCTCTTATGCACATTGGACTCCATTTTTTTTTTTAATTTTTTTTAATTTGCATCATATACTTTCAAGCTGATTCAAACTCTGTATACCAGAATACCCCTTTAAGCTGCCATCACAATTTATTTTAGGCCGAGCCTGAACATTTTGGCAGGGCTGGAGAACCATTAAAAACATGTTCTTCCCCAACAACAGATGTCAGAGGTTTAGAATGATTTGCATAAGATGTGCCGAACATGCACGTGTAGTGTGGAATGGAGGACAACAGGTATCTGCAGTGTATGGTCAGATTTAAAAGAAAGTTGATTTTACATGTAAGTTATGTAAATACACATGTATACACATGCTTATAGGTGGAGGCATGATAGATAGCTGTCTATTGTGTTTGACATTATTTCCACAAAGTTATTGGGGCAAACATGTAGCTGGTGTATTATTGAACTAAGCCATTCTGACATTTGTAAAAAATTATTTCTTGGTTACATAAATTATTTCCTTAGAAGATTATTAATCATTATTATTCCTTCAAAGCGTTTACTTACTAGATTGGAGAAAATGAAAGTGGGGATAAGACCTTATTGTTCCAGGGGCTGCTGACTAACAATAACATGTTTCGGGGTTATCTCCTCCTTCATCAGATTGGATACCTTACAGGACGGCAGCTACTAAAAATGTTGGTACCCCGATTCATTTAGGGTGATAGGCATTTTCACTATTTATGTGACGTCAGTGGCCAGTCTAACCTAAACCCTGCTCAGGGCAATACACGAGGTGCCGGTTTTTGGTTTCTCTTTTTCTTCCCTTTTCTCTATTTTATAGATTTGAATAACAATCTATGGTTTTAAATACATCAGTATACATACTAATTCTGAAGACAGACACTTTTGAGCTGTGGTGGTTTACTAGCAATTAATCGCTTAATTTACCCACAAACTTTTTCTGTTTTTAAGTTTACCTAAAATGTTATGCTGTAGATTTTATGTTTGTTACATTTTTTATTCACATTTTACAACATCAGATCTGCAATGTATACATGGAAAGTACGGGGGCTGGGAGACGCCTAAGTGGTATGCTGTTTTTGACTTGGGAGTTCTTTTCTGTGCCTTATGGAAATGCACCTTCTCAGTGACAACACCTTGCTTCTACATAGAGCTTGGGTTGAACGCTCCTATCACTCCATGTTCTCCTCTCATTCTAGGGAAGTTAGCCTGTTAGTTCATAAATCTATTCCTTTTAGTACCTATCACTTTTCTATTGACCTGGAGGGTCACTTTGTGCATACTGTGACGTGTCTCACCGACCTCTTATTTTGGTATTAGGTAGTGATATTCCACATATAAGGGTGCAGTCCCGCAGCATATCTTTATGGATAACTCTGCTTCCCCAGTCCTGATATGTGACCTGTGGTTTGGGAAAGGAAGGCCTTCTTTAGGGCCTACTTATTAGAGACATTAACATCCACAAGTCCTATACGAGGGGAAAGAGTGTTGCGTTGCAGTGAAATGTGCTGGATATGAAATTTCCGTATGTTGTGGATCCTACAGTAAAAATAAAAAAGAAGGACTCCATGGTGTAGAAATCCAGTAGGAAAGGGGGTTATATGCTACTCTACTGCATATGGTCTGGGATTGCCATCTGCATCTTTCCGCAGGTGGTATTAGATATTATCTGCAGGATCTATGACATTATATCACCAACATCCACTGAGGGAGGAAGAGATCCGACCCTGAGGAAAAAAGCCACCACTGGCCTATGCAATATATATATATATATATATATATATATATATATACATATACATATATACATATATATATACATACACACACACACACACACGTCAAGCGAAACGTATGTTGGGGTAGGAAGTGGTAGGCAGGTAATGCATGGCAGGATGTTACTGGTTTGACTATTTGCACTTTAATACTTATCTTGATATTTATCTATTTATACTCTGTTTGCATATTTGACTGTCCTGCTGATACCATGTATTGAGGTTTTGTACCCTGTATATTGATTTACCATATTTTTGAGGACAGCTTCCCTGTATTCCATGTACCTATATTTGTTATGCCCCCTCCACTTAACTACAGTTGTTCTTGTGGTGTCTTGTTTTTATACTTTCTTCCTAATTTTTAAATGTCTGTGATTGGCATATATGTTAAATAAAACAAAAAATGTTTACACTACTGGTTCTTTTTTGTTGGTGTATATATAGGATCTATGACATGAAGCTACCTTTTTCATCTAAATTCTGTATCTTGAGCCTTATTGGTTGGTATCTATATGGGCCTCATGGTACAGAGAATAACGCATGGGAGGCTCACAGTCATAAAGTGTGCCATTTCCCTATTCTAACTAACCTGAGATGAGCTGCCGCTGGGGGGAGAGGTCTCTTAGCAATGGACATTTCTTCTTTTCGGTACCTTTCTACTTATTATTTGTACTGGGAAGTACCTATATTGTCTTTTGATGTTTTTCTTTTCCTAGCAGGTAGATTAGTAACTTTTGGAAGGGTTTTTTGTTTTTTTCTCTGTATGTCTGTTTACATTTAGAAAATGTTAATAAAAATATAGGATTTAAAAATAAAAAAATAGCTGAGCAGTTATATGAAGCAAGTTATAATTTATTGTGGCACATGTGAGGCAAAGAACTAACCTGGCATCTGAGAGTTTCTGAGTCTTTCAGGGTTGACTGCATTAAGGGCATATTTAGGTCTTCCATGCATAAAGGTGGGCTCTCATAGTTTGTTGCTAATTCATCATTTTCCCCAGAATACAATTTGACACCAGATGGACAACAGCTAGACGTAAAAAACAAATACATTAAATATTGTTAATGACAAAGTTCAGATATCAAAGTGAAAATAAATTTATCTTGTGAGGTCAAAAGGACTGACATGTCAATCCCCCCCAAAACATTTTTTTTTTTATCAACTGGTGCCAGAAAGTTAAAAAAATTTGCAATTTACTTCTATTTAACAATTCTTAATCCATCCAGGACTTATTAGCTGCTGTATGCTCCACATGAAGTTCTTTTCTTTTTGATTTTCCTTTCTGCCTGACCACAGTGCTCTCTGCTGACACCTCTGTCCATGTCAGGAACTGCCCAGAGCAAGAGAGGTTTGCTATGAGGATTTTCTCCTACTCTGGACAGTTCCTAAAATCGACAGATGTGTCAGCAGAGAGCACTGTGGGAAGACAGAAAAGAAATTCAAAAAGAAAAGAACTTCCTTTGTAGTATACAGCAGCTGATAAGTACTGGAAGGATTAAGATTTTTTTATAGAATTCATTTACAAATCTGTTTAACTTTCTGGCACCACTTGATTAAAAAAAGTCTTTGCCCTTTAACAATTTCATTGCACAGCATTTAACTATGCAGAGTTAACTATGTGAATGCCAGCACAACCTCCCTCGTGAAAGCTAAAGGACAGATGCTGGAGCTGTGTCTCTAGGTGAGGCAATCAGCAGAGAACATGGAGGAACTTCCAGCTCCCAGTCGGTAAAAAGCCAAGGTTTATTTAGATCATGTTAAAATCCAAGTATAACAAACAATTGAAGGATAATACCACAAACGAAACGCACCAACGCGTTTCAACTTGTTAACAAGTCTTAATCATGGCACCAAAAAGATATACTGCACAGCCTTAAATATCAAGGTATACCTGGAGAGAGTCACATGAAAACAGAAGGGGGGGGGGGGGAGGAAAAAGGAGGAGAGGGAATGGGAGGGAGGAAAGGAGGAAAAAAAAAAAAAAAAAGACTCAGTGCTTGGCTGGATGGTCTCCTTCAACCATTGGTGTCCCGCACTATGGGTTTCATCGAGAACACCAAGTCACTGCTGCAAGCTATTAAGGCTATGAAATGGTAAAAAAATGAAAGTTGGAAGTCGTGTCATATAGTGGTACTTTACACATGCATTCCGCATAATAAGGCAATAATAGCTGTGTCACATCACTTGATGAAATACAGTACTTATAGCCGGGACTTACAGGAATTTATGTTACATTTTTTGTTGCAACATAATTTTTTCTGTTTTAACAAGCTATTTTTTTTAACGGTTACAGTATGTCCTATGGGCTCGAAATTTTCCACACCATTAGCAAATTTGTACATGTCATACTGAGAGGAGGTCATCTTGTTCTCCCCGGCCAACCCATTTTCCTCTTTAATGACTTGGTATGGAAGATACATAGATGACCTCCTCCTAGTATGGAGGGGCACTCATACCCAAGCATCTGATTTTGTTTCTTTTCTTAATAACAATTAATTTGCTTTGTCTGTCACCATGACACTTAGTAAAGAGAAAATAGATTTTTTAGATGTCACTCTTGTAGGCGAGGAGATAAATAACTGCATACACACAAAATCGTTTTGCAAGCTGTGCTCGGGTAACAGTTTCCTTCATGCTGGGAGCTGTTACCCTCAACACGTAATAAAGAACTTACCCATAAGTGAATTCGTAAGGGAAAGAAGAGCCTCGTCTAGTGAGACAGCGTACCTACATACATGCAGTGATATCAGGGTATATCTCCAGGAGAGAGGCTATAATGCCCATTTAATAGCAAGGGCAGAGGGTATAGTAAATACAAAACCACCTGATTACTATTTACTTGACAAGCCAATGCAAAACCATAGCAATCACTTCATTCCTACCCTTACTACACCATATTGTCATCAATTTCAGGCTATAAAGCAAATTATTTACAAACAACTCCCCGTCCTCAAATATGACAATATTATGTCTGATATTATTGAGGCAGGAATCAGAGTGGTTCCCCGTACGCACGGTCTCTACAAAGCCAACTATCTCCTACTGATTTCTCCACCACATCTACTAGTCAGAATTGGCTATCGGGTTACAGATGTAATCACACTAAATGTAGCATCTGTCAATACATGAATAATGCTACTTTCATCACGTCATGCAGTATGGGACAAAATTATGACATCAAAAGCTTTATTAACTGTCAGACTCTCCACGTAGTTTAAACACCATCACACGCGAAGACTGCAATGTTCAGTACATTGGATGCACCATCAGAAAGTTAAAAACCAGAATTCAAGAACATCTACATATACCCAACTCTAATAATATTGGTATTAGATCAATGTCCAGCATCACCAGACACATTGTGGAAAAACATTTTAGGCATCATTCCCAGAATTGAGGTTAGCGGTATAGAGAGAGTCTGTTCACCTCGGAGAGGAGGTGATTGGGTTAAGGCAGTGTTCAGACAGGAAGCGTTCTGTATTTTGTCTGGACACTCGCTTCCTGTCTGGGTTAAATTATAAACATGATTTGTCTTATATATATTGAAGCACTTTTTATATCTATTATATTCTGATTGCATGTTCATTTGGTGCGCTATAGTCTAGGTATGCATATACCAGTAATATGTTTATTTTGGGCTGCTATATGTTTGCATATTTTAATTTATGCCTATTTTTTCTCCCCCCCCCCCCCTTTTTTTTCTCCTTTCCTGCCTCCCCTTCCCCTCTCCACCCCTTTCCTTTTCCCTCCCTCCTTTCTGTGGTCATGTGACTCTTCAGGTAAACTTGGGCATTTAAGGCTGTGCAGTATATCTTTTTGGTGCCATGATTAAGATTTAACAAGTCGAAACGCGATGGTGCGTTTGGTTTGTGGTTTTATCCTTCATTTGTCTGTTATACTTGGATTTTAACATAATCTAAATAAACCTTGGATTTTTACCGACTGGGAGCTGGAAGTTCATCCTTGTTCTCTGCTGACAGCCTATTTAACACCTTCTACACCCTAGCATCACAGTGTACTTCGAATGACTACAATAAACAATCCTCAGGGTCTGCTGTATAACAATTTATTTTGAAATATATGTGCTGCTTTTTTGGACTAAAGAAAAGAGAATTTAAACTGAGTAAAAATTACGCTTTCCTGAACATCCTGCAACAGCAGCAGCACCAAATGATTTAGCAAATAACCATTGGGGGGGGGGGGGGGGGGGGGTATTTTGCATTGTGTAATGTGGTACCAACTTACTGTACCCTGGTTGTTCGGATTCTCCAGTATCCAGCCAGTAGTACTTTACAAACATGTAAGGCTGGGTTCACACCACGTTTTCTAAATACGGTTCCCGTATACGGTTTGGAGGAGGGGGGCGGGGCTTAATCGCGGCGCCCGCACTCAGCCGTATTCGGGAACCGTATTTAATGCAAGTCTATGAGCCGACCGGAGTGAACCGCAGCCTCCGGTCGGCTTCGTTTTCGGCCGTATGCGGTTTCCCGACTGCATACGGCCGAAAACGAAGCCGACCGGAGGCTGCGGGAACCGTATTTAAGAAAACGTGGTGTGAACCCAGCCTAAGACAAAGACCAAGAGACAGCTCTCCAAGTCTCGTCATTTCTTTTCCACCCATGAGGTAGACACTCACTGTGAATGAGAGAGCTTTTATCAGTACAGTGGTCCCTCAACATATGATATTAATTGGTTCCAGTAGAACCATCATATGTTGAAACCATCATATGTCGAGTACATATGTCTATGTAAAAATGGTAATTGGTTCTGGGGCCTCGGAACCATTGTATGTTGAATACATATCTCTATGGGAAACTGCTAATTGGTTCTGGGATGACCATTGTATGTGGAGTGTATGGGGAGTGTTTAACAAACCAGGGTGCCTCCAGCTGTTGCACAACTACAACTCCCAGCATGCATGTACAGCCATTGATTGTCTGGGCATGCTGGGAGTTATAGTTTTGCAACAGCTGGAGGCACACTGATAGGGAAACATTGATGTATGGGGTGTATATATGTATTGTATGTGATTTGTGACATCGCATACAGTACTGTACAGTTCTTTAAATACCTTCAGGGGGGACAGAATGTCCTCCATTACGATCCTGCCGACTACAGCTCTATAGGAAAGGAAGGGGAGGGCAGCCAGCAGCTCATTGGATGCCTGCAGCAAGATGCTGCAGGCTATTGGCTATGGCTGCACTGGGAGGGGGGGGGGGCTTACACGGAGCTCACAGTGGAAGCCTGTATGAGTTAGAAGGACAGCATGTGAGTAACAGGAGGCAGAACGGGGCACACGGGGAACATTAAACAACTGTCTGTCAGATGCTGAAGTTGTCAGCGCTGTAAGATAGCTGTTTGTACGATGGCCCCGACACACAGCAGCATCATATGTCGATGCTGCCTTCAACATACGATGGGCTCTGAGAGGCCATCATATGTTGAAATGATCATATGTCGGGGCCATCATAAGTCGGGGGGTCACTGTAGTCGTGCTTGTAACCAACCTTGGATATAGAAATGGTCTTTCTTATCCATATGGATAAACCATCCTATCATTTAATATCTTAAGGTGCCCTGATCACACAGCCTTCAGCACCCAAGATATGTGGGTTTATAATTTGAGTGAAAATTCAGGAAATGCTCAGATGGGTGTGAACTTCATTTAAAAAAAATAGGATTGACTATCAGGTGATGGGCAGGATTGTGCAGTAACATAATGTTGATGTGTGAATGTTGTACACTGAGGGTCATGTATGCCTAATACATACCCCCTGATTGTATAATCCTGCCCATCACTTAATGGGTGTAAACTCAATTTTAAAAATAGGAGTGATAGGTAGTATTATACAGTCAGGGGGTGTAAATGTTGTACATTGAGGGGCAGGAATGCTGAACACACACCACTTGACTGTATAATCATATGAAATCTATTCCCAATTATTGAAATTAAGTTCAAGGAACACAGCCTGCAGCAACACTGCTGTAACACAGAGTTTTACCAAACATGTCCTGGACAGCAGGGAGAAGGGGTGGCCCAAGCTCCTTACATGACACTGCGCTCAGCCTATCACCAGCCTAGGCGGGACATCGCTGCAGCCGGCAATACACTGACCGCAGTGTCAAGGCTAAGAAGCATGGAGCTGAGCATCAGTGGAGGAACGTGACTCTGATATCGGTGTAACGGGCAAACGTAGTAAGGGGAGTTAAATTTATTTTTTTTTTTTTTTTTTTTGTTTTTGCAGCCTGGGCACAGGGAGAGTTATAAGTTTAGCACAGCATTTCTCCTTTAAGTCTAAATCTTATTGATGCACTTAGGAGGTTATGGACACATGAAAAAGACCTAACCTAGAAGGATAAATGTAAATCTAAAAAAGCTCAAATGGGGGTTTGTAGAGTTGGTCTAGAATTCGATATCTAAATCTATTCTAGGAACCAGATCAGTAATCACTGGGCTTATCACATTAACCGTATAAACAAATCTCTGTATGAGTTGCTCCTGCAAATGGCTTTTCCCCGAAGCTGCTGACAATACCAAAATTTGCACTTTCATATAGTGTGAGATTTAAGGCCCTAATCGATCCCCTCCAAAAATTAGGATATTCTGGATAGTAGAAAGAACCTTTTTCCTGCAACATCACCTGGAGATGACTCTCCTAATCCTTAAGATTATGCAAAAGTGTTAAAAGCTTTGGACTTTTCAAAGCTTGTTAAATTGGGCCTTTCGACTTCCAGGCCAAGTAGGAGTGACTTGCCATCACCTCAGGAAATTTCTTGTCTCTTTGGAAACAATTGTTAAAGGAGTACCGTGATGCAGGGACACTAGGGGATAAGTCTCTGATCACAGGATGTCCGACTGCTAGACTGTTCAGGTATTTCAGGCTCTCCCATAGGGATACATGGAGGGGGCGTGTCAGCCGCTTCTCCGTGCGGTGGTTGACGCGCTCTGTTCCTTGGAAGAGCCAGGGCGCTGTGCAGGAGATCATGGGAGGTCCCAGTGGTCGGACCACTGCCCCCCCCCCCCCCACCCCCCCAAAAGAACATGGGCTGTTGCTTTTCTGGTGGAAAGAAAACAGGGAGTGGGGGAAATTTACCACTGTCTGTGTGAATAAAGATCTCTTAACCTTTTGGCTGGGCAAATGTAATGTGTACTTCCTTCACATTTATTAAAGAAGTGCAGGTAAATAAATAGTAAAGTAGCTTAGATGTAGACAATGTTCTAAGTATAGTCTAGGCAGGTGTAAGATTGAGCAAAAAATTTGCAACAATTTAAGTTGATTAATCCACGACCACTGCAAAAAGCTAACCAAGCCACACTACATTCAAGTTGTTTTCTTGAATCTGTCTAGATGTATTGCCAAAAATATTCAACTTTTTACCACAAAATCAAATAAATGATACATTTACCCCAGTGTCCTGGTGTCTAACAGAAAGCCCATGAATTGCTTAATCTTAGCAGGATGCAAGTGAGGTTTCTCCTGGTTGGGTATTCATCCCAGAGACTGGATGTAAGAAAGTATAGCGAGAAGATCTGCTGTAAGAGTCTTCACTGAATTGGCTTAATCAACCTTTCTTCCAGGTAGGAAAACATTGTAATACCTGACTTTCTTCAGCCATTTTGGTGAATGTATGCAATGTAGAAGAAATCCCCAAGGGAAGTGGACTAGAGGTAAAACATGCTGCGTTATATCCAGACTGCAAAACAAAGGAAACAGTTTCTGCAAATAGGGATGTACAGGCATGTATCCTTTATAGAGTACCTCTCATGATCTTGTAAAATTTTATAATCCTCCCAGTTCACTGCCCCATCATGATAAACCACCCACTGCCTTTATTTTTTTATTATTTTTAGTTTTCTACCTTGATATTGCTCTGTATTTTCTGCTCAGTCTCAGTCAGATTCACAGACTGGGAAGGGGCGTTACCCAGCAGGCATGACATCATCTGAAGCCATACAGGGGGGAACTTCCTCCCTTAATTTGCTACACAGCCCAGATCAGTTCAGTGTGAGATGAGCTATGATTGGATAAGGCTGAACCCCCCCCCCCCTCCCCCTGAGCATTTCCTGCTTTTGGCCTTCTGCCAGGCAAGCAGGAGTCCAAAGTCTGTGCAAAAGATGGGGGGAAATGTGCTCTGGACAAGTAGGAAGACACCTAGTGGCAGCTTTTTTAAACACAAAAAAAAATTAGAAAACTTCATTTTTTTAAACAAAGTAAATTAGAAAGATTTTTTATTTGCCATAAGGAGTGCAATAGCATAACATTTTTTAATGAGTCTATAATGAAATACTGACTGCCTGAGGAAAACTGTACAAGATCTCTCTATGTAGGTGATCGGCACCCTGCAATTTTGTCTCAGGGTTGCCAATAAAACCCCTGATAGGTGCAGCACCTGTTAGTTTACTCTTTGCATTTCTCAATATTGAGATATCTGCCGCTTATAGAGAGGGCTCAGCTCGTAAATCCGCTCTAAATGCAATGACCGCAGAGTGCAATAAATTGGTGTATTGGTGGTCATTAAGATGTAAACAGAAAGAAAAAAAACTGTCTTAGCCTTGACAAGCAGGATGACGCAGTAGATGAAACATGGTTTTAACCTTTAAGTGATGCTGATATGGGCACATGGCATCTGACAAACAGTACTACCTGCAAGTGAGCAACAAGCAGCTTGATGCAGAGATGGGCAGCAAAAGGATCCTATAGTGGACTCAGAAGGTAAAAGACAAAGCACAATAACCATTTGAGTATTATCGTGCAGGACAACTTATCCCCTATGCAAAGGATAGGGGATAAGTGTCTGATCGTGGAGTTCTGACCACTGGGGCCTCCCCACAATCTGCTGCATGGCCCCTCCATGTATCTCTACGGGTGAGCTGGAGATACAGTGTTTGGGAGATTGCAGGGAGGGGGGATTCACAGCACTCAAACCCCCCCACGATCAGACACTTTTCCCCTATTCTTTGAATATTACCAGTCCTTCTGAGTAGAGATGAGCGAACTTACAGTAAATTCGATTCGTCACGAATTTCGCGGCTCGGCAGTTGATGACTTTTCCTGCAAAAATTAGTTCAGCTTTCAGGTGCTCCAGTGGGCTGGAAAAGGTGGATACAGTTCTAGGAGACTCTTTCCTAGGAATGTATCCAGCTTTTCCAGCCCACCGGAGCACCTGAAGGCTGAACTAATTTACACAGGATAAGTCATCAACTGCCGAGCCGAGAAGTTCGTGACGAATAGAATTTACTGTAAGTTCGCTCATCTCTACTTCTGAGCCACTGCTGTTTTAACAGGAACCAGAAAGAAAGATAAAATAATACATATACAAGGAAATAAAGTAACCCACTCTTACATACCACCTGTCCCACAGGAGGTCAGAAAAAATACAGTGATGCTATGGAGTAGTAGGTGTTATATAGGCTGTACAAAAGGATACCATATCTCCTATCTTTGCAGGAAGATAGAATCTTTCTCATTTCTGCTGCTGCAGGACATAAAGGAAAGGATGATTATTGGGTATGTTTTTTTACTTATCTTACTTGACAATGTAAGATGCAACTAATCATTCTGCCTTACCTTTCCAATAGCCCACTTAAATACAATTAATAATTTTATATTTTGTTTAAAATTTATGATTAATACCAAAATCTAGAGTATTAACATTTACCTGACATCCAGTCGCTTTTGTGCTTTGTCACCGGAACTCTCCGAAGTTAGTTGAAGAAACTGCAGGTCATGCTGCTGCTTCATGTATATCTGTTATGAGTAGCCAACAGGTGATTATAATATGTACTTTCTAGTTCTGCATCTTAATAATCTGTTAATATCACTGCTAATATGAAGAACAATTCTATACAATAAAGACTTACTTTAACTTGAAAGATTTCTCTAATTCTAAAACCACAGTGAAAGAACTAGCACCTATTCACAATTAAACAAGCTATTGCACCTATCAATTTATACCTTATCTACCTTAGGGGGTCATTAGTAGGTGCAGCATTTTAATCAGCAATCAACTGACTGACCAAGATTTATCATAAAACAGAAGGAAGGTGAACCATTTGTATTTTTTGTTTTGTAATATTAATAGTTGCATTACAAAAAAACCAAATGTAAAACAAAGGGAAAATAAAGTAATTTCCCTTTAAGGCTATGTTCACACGACAAAATGTCAGTGCGGAATCCCGCCAGAATATTCTGCACGGACATTCACTGCAGCATTGTTCCCTTGATTTCAAATGTTTTTGCCTTGGAAATTTCGATTCCAGCATCCACATAAAGAAGAGACTTGTCTATTTTTGTGAATTCCGCTTGGAAATGCATTGCCTTCTATGATGATTAGTCATACCTAAATAACTCCACCCGAGTTCTCATTGGTTCAGAGCATTAACTATTCCCTATCCAGGTAGAATAGCAAACTGCTCTGAACAAACTAGTGTGTGAATACACACCTAAACAGAAAAATACAAAAACAAATAAACGGACATTACAGATATTCCGCACATCTTTGGCTTTGTGAAAACGGCCTAATAGGTATAAAAGTAAATTATAAAGATCATTGTGGATGGAGGTGTAGCCTGACTGCCGAGCTTAACAGATGAATGCTGCCTTAGCTCAGCTCTACGCCCGTCTTTTTGGTAAGTTAGTTTTTAGTATTTTAGCAATGTTTTTCCTTCCATGTCTCCTGGACATGCTTCAATCCCAGGTCCTACCCTCCTATTGGATGTACGTCTGTACTCTAGTTGGAATGCCCAATTGATTTTTCTGACCTATGTTCAACTTGTAGTTCTGTTTTCCTCCACATGTAGCAAGTGTTTTTATTATTCTTTACCTCCTTATTGTTAATCTATTTAGTATGGTCACTATTAGATTTCTATTGTGGATTATGAGGGAGCTTGTGGAGGTCTATGTATTTTGCCTATGTTTGCCAACAAAACTCAATGGCCCACATTTACTATAGTGTTTACACCCCTTTTTTCCCCGTACATCTGGCGCAATTTTGGCGCATCTTTCAAAAATTTGCGCCTTTTGTAGCTAGACGTTTTTTCTTCTTCCAGATGTTTTTGACTATCTGTACACCCTTTTATATTTTGAGTAGTCTGTAGAGGTGATTTTATGAAGTGCGTCTTTTTGTAAAAAGGCGTAAAAAAAGGCGCAAGTCGGCCAAAAAGGTGCAAATCTACACCAGCCCAGACCTAGTGTAGCTTTTTGGTGTATGTACAGACAGAAATTTCAGAAAATGTGACCTGCACAAAATTTATCACATGCTCTGCAACCATTTAATAAATTTGGTGCTCCTTCACATTACCAGCACACAAAAAAAGGTGTATAAAAATGATTCACCAGGAGACACACCTGACCTCTGGGACCGTTCACTGCTTGTGTTGCCCATCGGTGCAATGGCACACTCATTTCTCTTATTCCTCGTACTCCAGGGGTGTGTCACTGCTGGTTCACAAAACCCTGAAATTGGAAGTGCAGGGCACTAAGAAGGATCCCAAATGCCAGTTAATTTTTTTTGTGGCCATGATAATGAGCCCTATGTACTTATGGGCTTGTATGTGTCCCTGCCGTGATCTATGTCTGTTCTGCACCAGTTAGCAGCTTCCTAATTATAATGCTTTCATAATGCTTTGCTGCCAGCTCCTCATTAAGTAGATACTTATTGCATATCTTTGGCCTGTTTTCTTTCCCTGATTTCTTGTCCTTGTCGCATGTGGAGGTTTATATTTATTTGTCTTTTCTTTTTTTTGTCTCCATTCCTATGGGAAGACTTGTGCGATTTGACATGTTTTCTTAAATGTTTACCTTTTATTTTGCTGGCTATACAGTCGGCTTTAGGTATACATAAGCTACTTATGCAGTGTTTATGAACGAAAATGTTTTTATGATTGTTCCATAAAAACAAATTTAAAAGAATGACGATTGTAGATAGGTGATAAATGCCAGATCGGGGTGGCCTGACCACTGGGACCCCCAATGCTTGTGCAGAACAAGGAACCATAATTCAGTAAATAGGTAATAACAGCTGCAGGCCAGAATACTCATTTAAGACTGAACCACCACTACTATAAAATATCTATAATCATGTTTAATGATACACAGAGTATAACCATCAATCTTTACCTGTCGTAGGTTCTGAAGTTCTCTGTCTGTTCTGTCTTGCTTTGATTTTGCTAGCTGAAGGAGTTGATCTTTACGTTTCTCTCTTTCAGCTACAAAGAATTTACATGTCATCTAAACACAGAGGTAACATCCAGTGTACATAACTGAACAAGAGCCAGCTAAATAATGAAACATTACTCACCTGCAAAGACCAGCTCAGCCTGCAAGTATGCACTTTCTTGTTTTAGACGAATAATCTCTTCCCTCTGCTCATTGTTTTCCACAGTCTTTTGGCTGACGTCATCTTAAACAACACACAATGCTGATGAATTCAAGTTTAGAAGAAAAGCTTCCTGACACCATAGTGAAAATGACATATGGATGGAAAAGTAGGAATTGATGTAACTAGAGATGAGGTTTTGAAGCTGACGAACCCAAATTTGTTATGAATTTCATAAAAAATTTGATTTGCAATGAATGCAAATATCGCAGCGATTCTATCACGCAAATCGATTCATTAAACTCCATTTACTGCAGTCCAGGCTCCAGGACATCTAAAATGGCGGAGCCACATGTCAGTACATGGGGCAAGGAACGCTGGGAAGGCAAGGCGGGAAGGCATGTAGGCGGTATGACCCTGAATCACATGCAGGATGCAGCCTAACAGAAGCCGGTCACCCCTGTGATGTCACAGCCATATATTCGGCAGTCATTTTGCGGCTCGTCATATAATTCATTACACTGCAGAGAGATAGGACAGACATCGCTGTGTGTGTGTTACACAGAAAAGCTTATTGCAGCAGTGTTTCACCTCTTAGTCACCTCAGCCTTCTATAGGACACAGAGCACAGTGTTTTTGGACAGAAATTAATTCTTACTGCAGCGATTAACCCCTCAGTCACTGTGAACAGCATTGTATTCCAGAGAGGGGCAGAGAGCTGTGAGGAGGGAGAAATAATTTTTTAGGGCAAATCTGTGTCTTTGTTCCACAACAACTGGTCTGCTGGTTATACTAGTCTGTAGATGGTATAATCCATACCCAGCTGTCCATTCCTAATAGTATTTGAGAGAGAGTCTTTTTGCAATTTTGGGTTTAGTACACAGTGACTTTGTGCTGCAGCATTGTTGTGTACTGCTGGTGGTGTACTGTAGTGCATTTTAAGTTCATACCTACATCTAAGTGGTGTACTATTTTGTACCTGTTAATCTGTTAAGGACCTACATAATGTGAAAGGACAGCCAAAAGTAATCACTGGCTGGTGTTTTACTAAAATACTTTTTTTAAGCGTACTGTAGCATATTTTTCTGCCCTCATAAGTGCATACCACATACCTACATCTGAGTAGTTTACTATTTTGTACCTGTTAATCTGTCAAGGGTCTATATACTGTGAAAGGACAGCCAATAGTACACACCTGCTGTTGCTCTAGACAAATACTGTTTTAAGCATAGTGAAGCGTATTGTACTCCCCTCATATAAGCAATAAGTATGTCAGGCAGAGTAGTGCCCTAACGTGCACAGAGGAGTGGCAGAGGCCTAAATTCATCAGGTGTCGGCAGAGGTCGCAGCAAAGTAGGGGTGTGTGCCAGCCGGAGTCGCAGCGAGAGGTCAGAGCTCCCGGTGTCAGCTAGCAATCGCGTCGTGACCAGTAACCCAGCAGCCGTGATTGATTCGTTCACTCGGTCATCCACTTCATCCCAAGTGACAGCCAACACCCCCAGTCAACAGTCGGTGGGTTCCTCAGACTCAACCCTCAGTTGGCATGGCCCTCATGCCGATGCTGCTGACACCTCCAGGCTCTGTTGTTATGCTGCTCTATGGTCTCCTCATGCTAATGCTACCATCTCCATGCTCTGTCGTTGTGCTGCTGTATGGTCTCCTCATGCTAATGCTACCACCTCCAGGCTCTGTCATTGTGCCGCCATATGGTCTCCTCATGCTGATGTTGCCACCTCCAGGCTCTCTAATAGTGCTGCTCAATGGTCTCTTTATGATGATGCTACCCCCTCCAGGCTCTCTCACTGTGCTGCCATGGATACTGAAAAACATAATTAAGGTGCTGTTCCCCAGTATCAGAAATTCATCTGCATTAGGGTCAACTTTCAGGACTCCTGATGATGCTGCCACCTCCAGGTTGTCTCATTCAACCACTATATGGTCTCCTCATGCCTCAGCTACCTCCAGGCTGTGCCATTCAGCCACTAAATGGTCTCCTCATGCTTCAGCCAACTCCAGGCTGTGCCAGACACTATATGGTCTCCTTATGCTTCAGCCAACTCCAGGCTGTGCCATTCAGACACTAGATGGTATAGCACTAGCTACCATAAATCTTCAATTTAAATTTCAAAATTAATCTTTTAATCTTAGGGATTGTGAAGCCCTAGTGTCTACTCATGCTGCTGCCAGCTCCAGGCTGTGTCATTCAGCAACTATATGGTCTCCTCATGCTGCCAACACCACTAGGTTGTGTCATTTAGCCACTATATGGTCTCCTCATGCTGCCAACACCTCCATGCTGTGTCATTCAGCCACTATATGGTCTCCTCATGCTTCAGCCACATCCAAGCTGTGTCATTCAGTCACTATATGGTCTTCTCATGCTGCCAACACCTCCACGTTGTGTCATTCAGCCACTATATATATATATATATATATATATATATATATATATATATATATATATAAATAAAGCAGTGATGAGGGAGGGGGGAAGTAGGGAAAATAAAAGAAAAATATATGAAAAGCAGGGGAAAAGGGGGAATGATGAAGCATGGGGTGGGAAGTGATGAAGCATGGGAAGAAAGGCATAGGAGGAACATGATGGGGGGGGGGCGATGAGAGGGGTAAATGTGGCACAGGGAATGATAAAAGGGGAGGAATGATGTGACACTGGAGGGGACGGGACCAAACTGAAGTGCAGAAGAAATCAAAGATGGGGGGATGATTTGGCATTTAGTCCAAGTAATTTATATTACATTTATTTATTTATTTTACTTAAATTTCCCTGTTAAAATGGGTGTGTGTTATACGCCAGTTGTTATACATAGATAAATACAGTACTAAAAATCAGTGTTTCCTAACCAGGGTGCCTCCAGTTGTTGCAAAACTACAATTCTCAGCATGCCCAGACCGGCAAAAGCTGTCCGGGCATGCTGGGAGTAGTAGTTTCACAACAGCTGAAGGCACCCTGATAGAAAAACACTGAGCTAAGTAAATGGGCGCAGGGAGAAAAATAAAAATAAAACCTTCTGCTCACCTACTCCCGTTCCCTACAGATGCCGTTCCCCTCCGTGCGGTCCGGGGTGTCCTCTCTTCACCATTCAACTAGTAGGACCTTTCCCTTTTCAGCCAATCAATGTCCGTAGTGGTGTCACGTGTCAAGCCAGTGATTGGCTGATGGGGAAAGGTCTTTTTCGGCAGCAAACACACTAGGTTTCCCGCGGAAGATTTGAAAACCGCCCGGGAAACCTAGTGTATTGCTGCAGTACAAGAATGTGACAAGGGGGAGGAGGAGAATGTGACACGGGGGAGATGTGAAATGGGCGGTGGGCATAAAATGGGTAGGTAGGTGTGAAATGGGGGCGATTGGACATGAAATGGGGGGATTTCACCATTTTTATTATTATATTGCATCGCATATCGAAATCGCAATTTTTAGGCCAAAAATCGCAATCGCACATTTTCCCCATATTGTGCAGCCCTATTTTCCACAATCCATCTTGCTTGCAAGACTAACTGCCAATACCTCAAGGACAGGCCAGGGGACTGCAGTGGAACTAAGCATGTGTGGTCACCTCAGTGGAAGCCATATCTGGCTGCAGTGGTGTCCCACATCCTCATGCAGAACCTGATCCTACAAGTTCTGCACAGCTGGACCAGAGGTCCGCGATACAGGCAATATTGAGAAAGTATAGAGCTTTGTTATCTAATTACCACCTTCCTAAGGAAGCAAATCAGTTCCCCAGATAACGCCTTAAAAAGGGTTTTCCTATTAGGATAAAAAAAAGTACTATTTTTTCACTAGACTAGCATTAGGAAGAAATGTATTAATCTGCATGAAATAATGGGGCATATTTATGGATTTTGTCTAATTCTAAGATAGTGTAAACATAGACTAGATAGTTTTAACGTGTGCCAGATTGATTATTACCTTACACCAAAATATTTCACCACAACTTTAGAGCAATTTATGGCACACATTTCCCTTTTCCAACTGAGCCACGCCCCCCTCATCAAGTGAGGCTCAAAAGTGTTTAAAATACATAATAAATGTTGTACAAGAAATGTATGACAGTTTTTGGTGCATTTACATTTTAAATAAGCTGTCAGCTATCAACTATGCTGACAGCTATCAACTATGCTGACATTAAGAAGTCACAAAACAGTTGTTAGTGCACACCACGTTTGGGTTACAATTGCCCACTTTTCAGTGCAAAAAATTGTACCGCTTTTGGTACAAATTTCCAGAAAGAATTATACCGCCAGGGAGGTTAAGACTGGCACATGAAACCAGTCTTCATAAATCTTCCCTTGGTATTTTGCTCTATAGAACAGAATTTCAGCAACGTAGGAAAAAAATGTCACATAAATGAGTTGCACAGAGATAGACATTTTTTATAAATTCCACTGGGTGCCGTCAAAGTAAAAAATAAACCTATATTCACCAGTCTCACTCCCATTCTGACAGCGCTTGGTCCTCACTGCATCATTCTGCTTTTATGTGGTCCCAAGCCTGCAGCAACCACCTGCTCAGCCTATTACTGGCTAAAAAGAGTCAATGCTGCAGCCAGTGATAGGCTGAGCAGTCGGTCACTTTAGGCTGCTGACAGGGGACTGTGCTTACGGGGGGGACTTGGTTGGGAGTAAGTGTGGCATGCTGAACCCCACTTCCAGGAGACAATTATTTGGCTTCAAAGCTAGGTACAATGTAGCATAACATAGCAAATGAAAAAAATGCAACAAAACTAGGTACAATGTAGGATAACTTAGCAAATGGAAAAAAATGCAACGATTAATCCTGCCCGATTTAATTGTTGCATTTTTTTTCAATTGCTGAGTTATCGAAACAGTAAGTGATTTACCTCTTGAAAATTGGATGTTGGGACTAATGTGTTCAAGACAACATTGTTTGTTGCTATAAAGCAGTGAACCAGTGTGCCCCTAACTGGTGCAAAACCAAAGGCTGCTCAGGCATGCTGGGAGTAGTAACTTTGTAACAGCTGGATACACAGTGGTTAGGAAACACTGCTATAGAATGTCCACGATCAAGTTATGTACACGCATAATACAATGTACACATAGTCCATTGTGGATGCATAACACAAGTTGATGAGCACAGTCTATGTGATTTTGGTTAGATCTCCTCTTGATAGCATATAAGACAGAGTAATTCACATGCTTACTTTAACTTTACTTTCAAAACAGTTTTTCTTTTACTCCTAAAAAATCAAATACACCATAGGGGTTAAAGGTTCACAGCACAGGTTACACATCAGATACAATGGAATTTTTGCCCAAACTGTTTGTGCCAACACTGCCAAAATCCCATACCTTTCAGTTTATCAAGTTCTGTCTTTAAACCATTTATTCTAGGCTTAAGCCCTTGCATTTCTTTCATAGCTGAAGTTTCCCTGAGTCTTGAGTCTCGTAATGCTGCTTCCAGGTCCTTGAATCGAGAAGTGAATTCTGCTATGTGATTGGTTGCTGCTATGATATCTTTGTCCTAGAAAGAAGCAATGCATATTGTTTGGTTAGGACAAAAAAAAAAACAAAAAAAAAAACGCATGGGCAAAAAAAATTACAACGACGAGTAGATGTGTACCTGTCAGTACTGTTTTATTTTTTACTTCAGCAAAATACATAAATCCTCTTGTGTTTCATTGTATAAACCAAACTTATGTTTGTAAAAATTAAATGGAAAGTAGAACAAAAAAAAAAAAAAACAACATACACCCCTTACCTTGAGCCTTAGTAAAGTGGAGAGCTCCTGTTCTCTGGCCTTTAATCGTCCCACCTGGGCAGAGAGCTCCAAAACAGAACCATTCAAACTTTGATTTTTTTCCTAAAAAAAGAGTAGGACATGAAAGACAAGTAATTTTGTCACCTTCCTTTATATGCTAGTACCTCTCAAGCCCCCTTTCAACACAGTCCCAACACTCCTTGTCACATGAATCGCTCAAGAACCTTACTGCTGATCCTTAACCTCTTCAGGACGCCGGGTGTATGCATACGCCCTGCATCCCGAGTCCTTAAGGACGTGGGGCATATGCATACACCCGTGGGAGTTCCGGTCCCCGACGCTAGCCGGTTGGGGACCGGACCGGGATGCCCCCCCCCATGTCGGCGATCGCAGAAAATCGCATGTCAATTCAGACATGCGATTTTCTGCTATTCCCGGCTGATCGGGTCTCTGGTGACCCGATCACCTGGAAAATAGGGATGATCGGAGCTCTCAGTGACAGCCCCGATCATCCTAAGGGATAGGAGCGAGGTCGCAGTGCTGCGATCTCCTCCTATCCCCTGACATTGGTCAGAACTGATTCTGACCAATGGCAGAGCAGGACAGTGGGTTGCCATGGCGCCTATTCCATGGCACCCTGGATGTCAGGCAGAACGGGGGGAGAAGATGGAGGCCGGTACCTGGAGGAGAAGATGCCTGGGGACCGCAGATCGTCGATGGAGACTGCAGAGATCCTGGCTCAGGTAGGTACACGACGGTGTGGGGGGGACAAAGGCTGTCTGGGCATGCTGTGAGTTGTAGTTTTGCAACATCTGGAGGGTAACAGTTTGGAGACCACTGTTACAGATGTTGCCAAACTGCAACTCTCAGCATGCCTAGACTTTCCAGGCATGCTGGGAGTTGTAGTTCTGTAACATCTGTCCCTTCAGATTTTGACATTTTCATGAAATGTTTGAAAATTGCTGCTCTACTTTGAAGCCCTCTAATTTTTTTCAAAAAGTAAAAATATGTCCATTTTATGATGCCAACATATTTGTGAATAAAAATAAAATTTATTTGGAATATCCATTTTCCTTACAAGCAGAGAGCTTCAAAGTTAGAAAAATGCAACATTTTAAAAAATTTCATGAATTTGGGGATTTTTCACCAAAAAAAGATGCAAGTAACAACAAAAAATTACCACTAAAAAAAGTAGAATATGTCACGAAAAAAAAAATCTCAGAATCAGAATATTCGGTAAAAGCGTTTTAGAGTTATTAATGCGTAAAGCGACGGTGGTCAGAATTGCCAAAAAGGGCTCAGTCCTTAAGGTGAAAAAGAGCTGCGTCCTTAGGGGGTTAAAGGGGTAGTGCAGTATTTTAACTCATCCACTATCCAGTGCTCATATAACTTGTGCATGGAGGAGGCGTGTTGACCCCCGCTCCGTGCATGAGGAGAGCTGGAGCACCTTGCAGGAGATGGGGGCGAGTAGGTTTATATAGGACAGACCCCCAATAATCATACAAAGTAAAATGTGAGACTACCCCTTTAACAGGCCTACAGGCTTTTAGTATACCTACATATACCTGGGATTTTTTTTAAATACTATATATGGTATGCGTCATTGCCTGCCACATTGTGAAGGTATTATTATAGGCACACTAGGGGAGATTTATCAAAACCTGTGCAAAGGAAAAGTTGCCCATAGCAACCAGATTGCTTCTTCATTTTGAAGAGGCCTAGTTAAAAATTAAAGAAGTGAGCTGATTGGTTGCTATGGGCTACTGGCAACTTTTCCTCTAGACAGGTTTTGAATAAATCTCCCCCACTGAGTAATACAGTCCTGCAGGATCTCCATGTGCCATCTACCCGATTAGCAAAAGTTTATTGTGTAAATGTCCCTTTAGGATATATTTATAGAAACTAATAAAAACAAAAGGCATAAAATACTAAGTCAGGTAAAAATGACAAATATAATTCTTACCTCCAAATCTTGACAATGGTTATTTGCTTCTGAAGCTTTAAGACACACTTCCTGAAGTTGCTGTTGGGTATTCGCCAGCGTTGTCTTCCGATCCTGTTGCTGTGCTTCTAGTGATTTTATCCTGTTGGTTATTGATCTAATAATTCCATTCCTTCTCTGAAGTTCATCTACAGTAAGTAAACACAGGACATGTACAAAAAGGTCATTTTGTCTTATAACATTGCCCCAAATGGTGGTGGTAACAACAAACAGAAGTGGCAGTGAGGAGGACATTATTTTGTGGACACTAATTAACCCCTTAAGGACTCAGCCCATGTGGACCTTAAGGACTCTTAAAGGAGTAGTCCAGTGGTGATTCAGTGGTGAGCAACTTATCCCCTATCCTAAGGATAGGGGATAAGTTGCAGATCGCAGGGGGTCCGACCGCTGGGGCCCCCTGCGATCTCCTGTACGGAGCCCCGACAGCCCGCGGGAAGGGGGCGTGTCGACCTCCGCACGAGGCGGCGGCCGACACGCCCCCTCAATACAACTCTATGGCAGAGCCGAAGCGCTGCCTTCGGCAATCTCCGGCTCTGCCATTGAGATGTATTGAGGGGGCGTGTCGGCCGCCGCCTCGTGCGGGGGTCGACACCCGCTATCTCGGCGGAGAGCCGGGGCCCCGTACAGAGAGATCGCAGGGGGCCCCAGCGGTCGGACCCCCCGCGATCTCAAACTTATCCCCTATCCTTAGGATAGGGGATAAGTTTTTCACCACTGGACTACCCCTTTAAGGACAATTTTATTTTTATGTTTTTGTTTTTTCCTCCTTGCCTTCAAAAAATCATAACTCTTCTATATTTTCATCCACAGACTAGTATGAGGGCTTGTTTTTTGCGCGACCAGTTGTCCGTTGTAATGCCATCACTCACTTTACCATAAAATGTATGGCGCAACCAAAAAAAATAATATATG
Organism: Hyla sarda; assembly: GCF_029499605.1. Lineage (NCBI taxonomy): Eukaryota > Metazoa > Chordata > Amphibia > Anura > Hylidae > Hyla > Hyla sarda. Next base: position 463,431,355 of record NC_079189.1, on the reverse strand, counting down.
TGTGGGGAAATTAAAAAGAATACCGCAATTTTTCAAATTTTGGAAGGTTCCGTTTTCACGCCGTACAATTTACGGTAAAAATTATATGTGTTCTTTATTCTTTGGGTCAATATGATTAAAATGATACCCATGATAACATACTTTTCTATTACTGTTGCGCTTAAAAAAAACTGCAAACTATAACCAAATTAGTACGTTTAAAATCCCCCTATTTTGAAGACCTATAACATTTTTCCGTATAAGCGGCGGTATGAGGGCTCATTTTTTGAGCCGTGATCTGTACTTTTTATTGATACCATATTTGCTTATGTAAAACTTTTTTTTATAATTTTTGTTTGGAATAAAATGTTATAAAAAGGCAGCTATTTTGGGCTTTTTTTTAATTTATTTTTTACATTCACGCCGTTCACCGTACGGTATCATTAACATTTTATTTTAATAGTTGGGATATTTACGCACGTGGTGATACCAAAATAATCTGTATTGAATACGGCATCTGAGGGGTTAATGGCGGACATCGGCGCAATCGCGGATGTCCGCCATACGGGCGTGTGCTGTCCGGCATACGGGCGTGTGCCTGGCTGCTATCAGCAGCCGGGACCTGCCGCGCATGACGTGAGCATCGCTCCGATGCTCGCGGTTATGCAAAGGACATAAATGTACGTCCTGGTGCGTTAAGTACCAGCTCACCATGACGTACATTTACGTCCTGCGTCGTTAAGGGGTTATATGAATCTTAATGGGCCCTTATACTTTGCATTCCTTCTGACTTTGTCTCAAATACTTTGGTGCAGATTTATCAAAACCTGTGCAGAGGAAAAGTTCTTTTACTTTTCAGAGGCCTTTTAAAATAAATAAAGTAAAAAAATGAAATACCGTATATACTCGAGTATAAGCCGACCCGAGTATAAGCCGAGACCCCTAATTTCAACCCAAAATCCCAGGAAAAGTTATTGACTCGAGTATAAGCCTAGGGTGGGAAATACCTCATCCCCCCCCCTGTCATCATCCAGACCCGTCATTAACATCCTCATCATCATCCCCTTGTCATCATCCCACACATCCCCCCTTCATCATCCCCTTATCATCCCACACATCCCCCCTTCATCATCCCCTTATCATCCCACACATCCCCCCTTCATCATCCCCTTATCATCCCACACATCCCCCCTTCATCATCCCCTTATCATCCCACACATCCCCCCTTCATCATCCCCTTATCATCCCACACATCCCCCCTTCATCATCCCCTTATCATCCCACACATCCCCCCTTCATCATCCCCTTATCATCCCACACATCCCCCCTTCATCATCCCCTTATCATCCCACACATCCCCCCTTCATCATCCCCTTATCATCCCGCACATCCCCCCTTCATCATCCCCTTATCATCCCACACATCCCCCCTTCATCATCCCCTTATCATCCCACATCCCCCCCCCCTTCATCATCCCCACACCCCCCCCCTTCATCATCCTCTTCTCATCATTCGCCCTCAGTGGTCTTCAACCTGCGGACCTCCAGAGGTTTCAAAACTACAACTCCCAGCAAGCCCGGGCAGCCATCGGCTGTCCGGGCTTGCTGGGAGTTGTAGTTTTGAAACCTCCGGAGGTCCGCAGGTTGAACACCACTGCGGCCTTCAACATCATCTAGCCCCCCTCTCACCCCCTTTAGTTCTGAGTACTCACCTCCGCTCGGCGCTGGTCCGGTCCTGCAGGGCTGTCCGGAGAGGAGGTGGTCCGGTGGGGAGGTGGTCCGGGCTGCTATCTTCACCGGGGGCGCCTCTTCTCCGCGCTTCCGGCCCGGAATAGAGCCGTTGCCTTGACAATGACGCAGAATTACGTTGGCAATGAACGCACCTCTGCGTCGTTGTCACGGCAACGTGACTATTCTGAGGCCGGGCCCGAAGCGCTTAGAAGAGGCCTCCCCGGTGAAGATAGCAGCCCGGAACCAGTATCCCACCGGACCACCTCCTCACCGGACAGCCCTGCAGGACCGGACCAGCGCCGAGCGGAGGTGAGTACTCAGAACTAAAGGGGGTGAGAGGGGGCTGGATGATGTTGAAGGCCGCAGTGGTCTTCAACCTGCGGACCTCCGGAGGTTTCAAAACTACAACTCCCAGCAAGCCCGGACAGCCGATGGCTGCCCGGGCTTGCTGGGAGTTGTAGTTTTGAAACCTCTGGAGGTCCGCAGGTTGAAGACCACTGCGGGTGGGGGAGTTCACTCGAGTATAAGCCGAGGGGGGTGTTTTCAGCACGAAAAATCGTGCTGAAAAACTCGGCCTATACTCGAGTATATACGGTAAGCAATCTGATCGGTTGCTATGCAGAAACGGTAAATTTTTCCTCTGCACAAGCTTTAATAAATCTACCCCTTCATGTGTCATGCATACAACCACATAAAAAGAGGGTAATGCCAACACCTGACATAATGTAATAGCATTATGTTATTAGGAAGTTCCCTAGAAGGACTTAAATCACTATGGACAAGAGCATTCTTTTTATTTCAGGTGACACCACAGTCATGTTGGATTACTGTTTTTTTTTAAAACAAATTGAGATTAATGTTCATAAACAGACTTTGGTAAAAAATACATTGGAACCATACTTTCTAGCCTGGCACACTTCTGTTCCAGTCTGAGGACATGCTGTCTATCATTCTCCCAAGCGAGCAGCTGCCTCTGATGCACGAACACCATATCATTGAGTTCCTTGTCTCTATCTTTAAGCTCAGCGATCAATAACTGAAGTTCTTTCCTTTGCTTTTGGATAGTAGAATTTTCAAGATCTGTACAAACAAACTTGGAAAAAAAAGGAAAAAACAAACTATAAAAGACATTAAAAAGAAATACAGAATACATAAGGCTACTTTCACATAACAGTATTTTGGACCTGTATTTGAAAGGGTGGCATTAAAGGAGAAGTATCATGGAAGAAAACTTATCCCCTATCCAAAGGATAGGGGATAAGTTTTAGGTTACGGGGGGGTCCGAGCCCCCTCGCGATCTCCTGTTTGGAGCCCCGGCTCTCCTTCACAGCAGCGCATCACGACCCCCGTCTGAAGCGGGGGCCGCCATGTCCCCTCCAAATAGTTCTATGGGAGAGCCATTCGGCAATCTTCGGCTCTCGCAGTATACATTGGAATATCTTCTTGCCGATGTCCACCTGTGGTATAGCCCTAAAAGTGATGTGAATGGAACCTTATTCTTCTCCTTCTTGCTGAACTCCCTTATGACATTGATTCAAAACCTGTAAGTATATGATAAATATAAAATGGATGATCTCCCCCTCTCCAGCATACTCAGTGGAGAACCATATAGGGCCCATTTTATATTTAAGAGATACTTACCTTTGTTTATTAAGGCTGTGCAGTGTTTACATTGTTGTTACCATACAGTGTATGATATTATAAGACAGTGTATGAATAATATATCATACTGCACTGAATAATTTGTTTAGAATTTGTTTTCTTGACCTAAATAAAGTCTATGATGGGAACCCCATTGGGGATTGATGATTTGCCCTCTAGTCATGCATTGTTTTGAATATGCTTTTATATTATGACTTTATATTTTAAGGAATTGAGATTAAAAGCCAATTTCATAGGACATAGAAGCTCAATGCAGACATTGTACTTTGTGGGGTTCACCACAGCGCTGCAAGGCCACAATGCTAAGCAGTCAGCTCTTTTCACACCACATAAATCCATATCAGTTTTTTTTATTTGCTCCAACAAAAAACGTGTATAAAAGTGGACACTATTTTAAAACATAGTAAGCAGGGTGTTTAGCATTGAAAAAAAACCTGACAAGTGGAAACCCAGTCTACTGGTTTGCCCCGTCAAATACGGTTTTTTTCAACCCTAAAATAACGGGCTTCACAATGCTGGAGATAGCCGGCAGTGTGAATGTAGTCCATCACTGTATCCATTACAGTCAGTTTCATATTGCTGTATGCAAAAGCAGGGATGCGAAATTCCTATCGCCCTGACGCCTGGGACATGCAGTTCTGGGCGCCGGGCAGGTGAATTTTTCAGGTCCTTAGCCCTGCTTCGGGCAAGCACAGCTGGACCTGAAAGCCCCCAACAAGCACAGCAGTTCTCAGAGGGGTGCATGGAGCAGGCTTCTGACTCCTGCCCGCTCCATACTCTGCAGCCCCCGGCTGTTTTCAGTAGCTGGGGGCCGCCGCTAATAGCCAGCATGCAGCAGGCTAGTGGAGTGGATGGCCCCTCTGCAGCACGATCGCGGGGGTCGGGGGGTGGTTGATCCACTATAGAGGTAGCTTGGCTACCTCTGTATCCCTGTGTCCGTGGCTCTGTCATTGATAAAGCCTGGCTGAACCAGGCTCTATCAATGGATCGCAAAGCACACAGATCAATGGAGTTCAATAGAACTCTATTGATCTGCATGAGGAATCTAATGATTCTTCCTAAAAGTCCCCTAGGGGACTAATAAAGTGTAAAAATAAATAAATGTTTTAATAAAAGTTTAAAAAAGACACATTAACCGCTTCCATATTAAAGGGGTACTCCGGTGCTAAGACATCTTATCCCCTATCCAAAGGATAGGGGCTAAGATGCCCGATCGCAGGGGTCCCGCCGCTGGGGACCCCCGTGATCTTCCACGCCGCACCCCGATAGAATCAGCCCCCAGAGCGTGCTCGCTCCGGGTCTGATTACTGGCGATCATGGGGACGGAGCATAGTGAGGTCACGGCTCCGTACCCGTGTGACGTCACGCTCCGCCCCCTCAATGCAAGCCTATGGAGGGGCGTGACAGCTCCCATAGGTTTGCATTGAGGGGGCAGAGCGTGACGTCACTATGCTCCGTCCCCGTGATCGCCAGTAATTAGACCCGGAGCGAGCACACTCTGGGGGCTGATTCTATCGGGGTGCGGCGTGGAAGATCATGGGGGTCCCCAGCGGTGGGACCCCCGCGATCCGGCATCTTATCCCAGGGGATAAGATGTCTTAGCGCAGGAGTTCCCCTTTAAAAGTTCAAATTACCCCCTTTTCCTATATAAAAACATGTAAACATAATAAAATAAACATATTTAGTATCACTGCGTGCGTACTTGCACAAAATATTAAAATATAACATTATGTATCCCGTACGGAAAATTACGTAAATGTAAAGAAAATACCAAATCACAGAATTGCAATTTTTATAATATCCCCCAAAAAAAAGTTTAAAGCGATTAAAAAGTCAGATCAATACCAAAATGGTACCAATACAAAACAAAGATTATGGCGCAAAAAAATTTGCCCGTCATACAGCCTTGTATATTTAAAAAAATAAGCTACATGGGTCAGAAAATGGCAATTTAAAAAAAATTCTTTTTTTTTTTAATTAGTAAAACTTGAAGTAAACTATACAAATCTGGTATTGCTGTAATCAGGCGCCTAAAGTATCAAAACAACATGTTATCTCAACCACAAGGTAAATGGCGTAGAAAAGAAAACTACCACATTTGCTACATTATCTTTTACTATTTCAATTTCACTTCACCAATATTTTTTTTGTTTCAGAGCATATGTTATGGAAAAATTAAAAGATATCATTATAGTAGTTAGTTATGACTATTATAGGGAGAGGAGGAAAAAAAACGAGTGTAAAAGCGAAAATTGCCCATGAGGGACAAGTATATTTTCCTCCATTTTAATCCCGTGGACAAGTAGTTTTTTTAAAATTAAACTTCCACACCCCAGAAAAGCGTAGTCAACAATGCTATTGTGAACAGCAAAAAAAAAAAAAAAAACAATGATCCGTTATGTATTTTTTTTTTTTTTTTTTATAACGGGAAATCATTTTTTGCTAAATTTTGACAAAGTGTAGAGATCTGCATTATCCTACCCTGCAAAAAAAAAAAAAAAGTTCAGCTATTAAAACCTTCATATATTTTTAATGGATATATCACAAGGCTCTGATTATGTGGTGTAAAAGAAGCCTAACATGTAATGTGCTTGGCTTATCAGAGACATGTCTAACATGACCCACAGCCTAGACCAGTGTTTCCCAACCAGGGTGCCTCCAGCTGTTGCAAAACTACAACTCCCAGCATGCCTGGACAGCCGTTGGCTGTCCAGGCATGCTGGGAGTTGTAGCTTTGCAACAGCTGGAGGCACTCTGGTTGGGAAACACTGCCCTAGACTTATTCCCACTGTTCTATGGTATTCTGAACAGTAGGGGGCGCACACAGAACAGGAGTGTACAAGTTGACAGCTGAGACATTAGGTTAAAGGGGTACTAAGTCAACTGGTGCCAGAAAGTTAAACAGATTTGTAAGTTACTTCTATTGAAAAAAATCTTAATCCTTCCAGTACTTTTTTGCTGCTGTATGCTACGGAGGAAATTCTGTTCTTTTTGAATTTCTTTTTTGTCTTGTCCACAGTGCTCTCTGCTGACACCTGATGCCCGTATCAGGAACTGTCCAGAGCAGTATAGGTTTGCTATGGGGATTTTCTCCTGACAGTTCCTGATACCGGCATCAGGTGTCAGCAGAGAGCACTGTGGACAAGACAAAAAAGAAAGAAAGAAATAATAAAAAAGAATTTCCTCTGTAGAATACAGCTGCTAAAAAGTACTGGAAGGGTAAAGATTTTTTTAATAGAAGTAATTTACAAATCTAAGGTAGGTATGGTCACCTCTCAGGACACCCAACACGGCTGAAGACTCCAGCATAAGCAATAGAACAGAAATAGGTAGCCAGTGGTACGATGAAAAATTCTGTTTATTCAGATCCCATAAAACCGCATGCAAGCTGCTGAGACAAAGGGTGCATACCCGAAACGCGTCCACGCTGATTATTGGTTGTTTGTTACCTGGCTGAGTCCCGCTTGCATGCGGTATTATGGGATCTGAATAAACAGAATTTTTCATCGTACCACTGGCTACCTATCTCTGTTCTATTAATTTACAAATCTGTCTAACTTTCTGGCACCGGTTCATAAAAAAAATAATAAAAGCTTTCCACCGGAGTACCCCTTTAACTGTGAAGACATAAAGAACAATCATTACATATCCATATGAGATGTCTGTACCTTAGAGGAGGAGTCTGAGGAGTTCATGAGGACTGGGCAGCCAGGACATTCCCTAAACACACACTGTGAGAGGACACAAGGAGAACAGACAGGTGGATAAGTGACCATATGTATATGACAGCTACAATGTTACTATATTATCACAACCACACAACGCACTCATAGGAGGTATTCACACCCGCTCCACTGCACTACAGGATGCAGCACACTGCTAAAATAACGCACGCGGCAGGTAGCTACCTAAACACTATAAACAAGGTGTCGGTAACCGTTCACATGGCGCTACACCGCCCCGCGGCTCTTCTTGTTTACATTACACCCACCTTCAAACTTTACCGGGCCAATTCCAGTGCCACAGTGAAATCACGTTCAAGTAATCAGATTCTCGCGAGAAGTAAGGGGCACGGATTAGACGAAAACCACCAATAACTAGAGGGAAGAGCTCCCCCTGCCGGCAGGTCAGCCATCTGTACAGCAACAAACAATACAGAAAAAAAATCCTAATGACCTGTAACTAGGAAGAAATTAATATTCGATAACTATTATTGTCACAGAAACGTAACGTTTACACAGCATTTACACAGCATTTCGATCAGTGTCATTTTTATTAGTATTTTCAGCCAAAACATGGAGTAGAACCGACACATAGGAAAACTATAATGGAGAGATTTGCACCTTTTCTGTGTTTTGGACCCACTTCTGGTTTTCTCTAAAAATACTGAACAAAATATGTTGTGAACATTCTAACCTGTCCATGATACAATGAGTTTGCATCCATATTATGGACACAGGCCCTGGCCCGTCTGTCAGACAAAATTAATGTTTTCCAAACAGTGTGTCTTCAGCTGTTGCAAAACTACAACTCCCAGCATGCCCGAACAGCCACAGCTGAAAATCTGCAGCCGATTTTGCTACTATTCACTTCAAAGGGTGTGCAGAAAATCTGTAAATATGCTACTAATGCAGATTTTCTGCTTATTCATTGAAGGCAACAGTTGCAAAATCTGCTGCAGATTTTCTGCAGAAAATCCTAAGTAAATCAGCCCATGTGATCGAACCCTAAGGGTACGTTCACACAAGCGGATTTACAGCGTATTTTACGCTGCGGATCCGGGGGTGAAGGCCCACTCTATGCTGTCTTTACATATGCCTGCTTGTAGCGGCAATACGCTGCGACGAGAGGACACCCTGCAGCGATGTGCGCGGCGTACTCACATCGCGGCCACTCGATGAGCTAGGCAGAGAGCTCCCGCAATGTGCGAGTATACTGCGACTCGCACATCGCAGTGTGTCTGCTCATAGCGGCGTATTGCCGCTACGAGCAGGCACATGTAAAGACAGCATAGAGTGGGCCTTCACCAGTGGATCCGCAGCGAAATCCGCTGCGAAAATCCGCTCGTGTGAATGTAACCTTATGTTGGATTCAAACCAGGGGCGGACTGACAGGCCGGTCCAATCGGCCGTCGTCCTAAGGCCCGGCCGGGAAGGGGGCCCGCTGTTCACCGCCTGTCACTTTAAATATAAAAAAATATATATTTTTTTTAATTTTCCATGACACCCGTGCCCGGCACTGCTACCGCGGTGTCTGTGGTTTAGCTGGCGACCATGGCCCCCCCTAGATCAGGCCGTGCTCCCCCGATGCCGCAGGATTTATAATTTGCCGCCCCAGCCTGTGCGCCTGTGACTCACAGCGCCGGAGGGGGGGAAGGGAAGCGTACGTGCGTACTGCGCACCCAGCGTCCCCCTCCGGCACAGTAAGCCGAAAATGGTGCCGAAGAAGCCATGGAACTGCAAGCTGCGCCCTGTGCCGGCTTGCTTAAGGTACTGTACCCTTTGCACCCCTCTGTTTTCCCCCCGTCATTCATGTCCACCCTCCTTTCATTCATGTCCGCCTTGTCCACCCTGTCACCCATGTTCACCACCTCCCCTGTCCAGCCCCAGTCTACCCTGTCACCCATGTCCATCCCTCATTCACCCCTCTGTCCCTTTTGTCACCCCTCTTTTACCCCCTTGTCATCCTTTTCCACCCCCCTGTCATACCTGTTCACCCCCCCACTGTCTCCCATTTCCACCCCTCTGTCATCCATGTCCACCTTGGCCACCCCTGTCCATCCCTCTGTCACCTCTGTCCACCCCCTTATTCACCTCTCTGTCCCTTTGTGACCCCTGTCCACCCCTCCTTTACCCCCTTGTCATGCCTGTCCACACCTCTGACCCCCTGTTCACCCCCCTGTCACCCCTGTTCACCCCCTGTCTCCCATGTCCACCCTCCAATCTACCCCCTGTCACCCATGTCCACAGCCTTATTCACCCCTTTAACCCCCTTGTCATCCTTGTCCATCCCCCTGTCATCCTTGTCCATCCCCCCCTGTCTCCCATATCCATCCCCCCTGTCATCCATGTCCACCTTGGCCACCCCTGTCACCCATGTCCCCCCTGGGCAACCCTCTGACCACCCCCCCAGTCTACCCCTCTGTCAACCATGTCCACCCCCTATTCACCCCTCTGACCCCCTGTTACCCCTTGTCTACCCCCTGTCTACCCCCCTGTCAGCCATGTCCACCCCCCTATTCAACCCTCTGTCACGCCTGTTCACCACCCCCCCCCCCTGTCTCCCATGTCCACCTTGGCCACCCCTCTGTCACCCCTGTCCATATCTCTGTCACCCATGATCACCCCCCATCCACCCCTCTGTCACCCATGTCCACCCCAGTCCACCCCTCTGTCCCTTTGTCACCCCAGTCCACCCCTCTCTCACTCCTGTACACCCCTCTTTTACCCCCTTTTCACCCTCCTGTCATGCATGTCCACCCCCTTATCCACCTCTCTGTCACCCCTGTCCATTCCCCTGTCACCCATGATGTTCACTCTCCATTGTCCACCCCTGACCACATCCTTGTCACCCATGTCCATCCCCTATTCACCCCTCTGTCCCTTTGTCACCCCTATCCACCCCTCTCTTAATACCTTGTCACCCCTGTCCACCCCACTGTAACCCCCTATGCTCCCTGTCACCCATGTTCACTCTTCTACACCCCTCTACCACCCATGTACACTCCTCTACACCTCGATCACACATGTACACCCCTCTGCCACCCCCTACGCCCCCTGTCACCCATGTACACTCCTTTACAACCCTCTGCCACCCATGTACACTCCTCTACACCCCTCAGTTACCCATGTACACTCCTCTACACCCCTCAGTTACCCATGTACACTCCTCTACACCCCTCTGCCACCCCTCTGCAAAGTCTGTCCGGGCATGCTGGGAGTTGCAGTTTCACAACAGCTGGAGGCCCCCTTGTTTTTAGTATACAGTATTAGTTTTTATATGCTCTGGTCGGCCCCTGCCTTCAGCCACACACGGGAGCCGGCCCGGGCACATAAAAAGAAGTATTCCTATCCCGGACATCCCTGTGTCCCGAAAAATCTTTTCAGAACATAAGGATGTCCGCCTGTCACTCACCATTCCCCGGCGTCCTCCTGCGATCCTCCTTCGGTCCTTCGCTTCTCCGCCTCTATGGTTGTACGCACGGGACGTCACTGACGTCCCGTGCGTACAACCATAGAGACGCAGGAGGACCGCAGGATCGTCGCAGGAGAACGCACGCTGGCTGGGGCCTGGTAAGTGACCGCATCATCTTCTTCAGTGTTCCAGTCACCGCTCCTCCGGTCCCGGCACCTATTGCTATGGTCCATATGGCATAGCAGTAGATGTGACCCCGGGCCGGAGGAGCGGTGACCGGATCACTGTGGGGGCAGCAGTACAGACATACAGCCTCCAGCCATACACTGTATATGGCTGGAAGCTGTATGTCTGTGGGGTGGGGGGAAGCTGCCTACTATTGTGGGGGAACTGCTGACCTAATGTGGGGGGTAGCTGCCTACAAATGTGGGGGGGAGCTGCCTACAAATGTGGGGGGAGCTGCCTAATATTGTTGGGGTGGAGGTGCCTAATATTGTGGGGGGGAGCTGCCTAATATTGTTGGGGGGAGCTGCCTAATATTGTTGGGGGGAGCTGCCTAATATTGTTGGGGGGGAGCTGCCTAATATTGTTGGGGGGAGCTGCCTAATATTGTTGGGGGGAGCAGCCTAATATTGTTGGGGGGAGCTGCCTGATATTGTTGGGGGGAGCTGCCTGATATTGTTGGGGGGAGCTGCCTGATATTGTTGGGGGGAGCTGCCTAATATTGTGGGGGGGGAGCTGCCTAATATTGTGGGGGGAGCTGCCTACAAATGTGGGGGGAGCTGCCTAATATTGTGGGGGGGGAACTGCCTACTATTGTGGGGAACCTGCCTACTATTGTGGGGGAACTGCTGACCTAATGTGGGGGGGAGCTGCCTACAAATGTGGGGGGAGCTGCCTAATATTGTTGGGGGGAGCTGCCTAATATTGTGTGGAAACTGCTTACTATTGTTGGGGGGAGCTGCCTACTATTGTGGGGAACCTGCCTACTATTGTGGGGGAAATGCTGACCTAATGTGGGGGAGCTGCCTACTATTGTGGGGGAGCTGCTTACTATTGTGGGGGAGCTGCCTACTAATGTGGGGGAACTCCCGACCTAATGTGGGGGAGCTGGCAATCTAATGTGGGGGAATCTAATCTAATCTAATGAGCGGAGCGCTGCATTTTACCCCCCTCTGCCACCCATCTACACCCCTCTACACACTCCTCTACACCCCTCTGTCACCCATGTACACTACTCTACACCCCTTTGCCACCCATGTACACTCCTCTATACCCCTCTGCCACCCATGTACACACCTCTACACCCCTCTATCACCCATGTACACTCCTCTACATCCCCTCTGTCAATCATGTACACTCCTCTACACCCCTCTATCACCCATGTACACTCCTCTACACCCATCTGTCACCCATGTACACTCCTCTACACCCCTCTGTCACCCATGTACACTCCTCTACACCCATCTGTCACCCATGTACACTCCTCTACACCCCTCTGTCACCCATGTACACTCCTCTACACCCCTCTGTCACCCATGTACACTCCTCTACACCCCTCTGTCACCCATGTACACTCCTCTACACCCCTCTGTCACCCATGTACACTCCTCTACACCCTTCTGTCACTCATGTACACTCCTCTACACCCATCTGTCACCCATTTACATTCCTCTGCACCCCGTCACCCATGTACACTCCTGTTTACCCCTCTGTCACTCATGTACACTCCTCTACACCCCCTGTCACCTATGTACACTTCTCTACACCCCTGTCATCCATGTACACTCCTCTATACCCCTCTGTCACCCATGTATACTCCTCTACACCCTTCTGTCACCCATGTACACTCCTCTATACTCCTCTGCACCCCTCTGTCACCCATGTACACTCCTCTACACTCCTCTGCCACCCATGTACACTCCTCTATACCCCTCTGTCACCCCTGTACACTCCTCTACACCCCTCTGTCACCCATGTACACTCCTCTACACCCCTCTGTCACCCATGTACACTCCTCTACACCCCTCTGTCACCCATGTACACTCCTCTACACCCCTCTGTCACCCATGTACACTCCTCTACACCCCTCTGTCACCCATGTACACTCCTCTACACCCCTCTGTCACCCTTGTACACTCCTCTACACCCCTCTTTCATCCATGTACACTCCTCTACACCCCTCTGTACCCCTCTGTCGCCCCTGTACACTCCGCTGTACCCTGTCACCCATGTACACTCCTCTACACCCCTCTGCCACCCATGTACACTCCTCTATACCCCTCTGTCACCCCTGTACACTCCTCTACACCCCTCTGTCACCCATGTACACTCCTCTACACCCCTCTGTCACCCATGTACACTCCTCTACACCCCTCTGTCACCCATGTACACTCCTCTACACCCCTCTGTCTCCCATGTACACTCCTCTAGACCCCTCTGTCACCCTTGTACACTCCTCTACACCCCTCTGTCACCCATGTACACTCCTCTACACCCCTCTGTCACCCCTGTACACTCCTCTGTACCCTGTCACCCATGTAAACTCCTCTACACCCCTCTGTCACCCATGTACACTCCTCTACACCCCTCTGTCACCCATGTACACTCCTCTATACCCCTCTGCCACCCATTTAAACTCCTCTACACCCCTCTGTCACCCATGTACACTCCTCTGTACCCCTCTGTCACCCCTGTACACTCCTCTGTACCCTGTCACCCATGTAAACTCATCTACACCCCTCTGTCACCCATGTACACTCCTCTACACCCCTCTGTCACCCATGTACACTCCTCTATACCCCTCTGCCACCCATTTAAACTCCTCTACACCCCTCTGTCACCCATGTACACTCCTCTGTACCCCTCTGTCACCCATGTAAACTCCTCTACACCCCTCTGTCACCCATGTACACTCCTCTACACCTCTCTGTCACCCATGTACACTCCTCTACACCCCTCTGCCACCCATGTACACTCCTCTGTACCCCTCTGTCACCCATGTAAACTCCTCTACACCCCTCTGTCACCCATGTACACTCCTCTGTACCCCTCTGTCACCCATGTACACTCCTCTGTACCCCTCTGTCACCCATGTACACTCCTCTACACCCCTCTGTCACCCATGTACACTCCTCTACACCCCTCTGTCACCCTTGTACACTCCTCCACACCCCTCTTTCACCCATGTACACTCCTCTACACCCCTCTGTCACCCATGTACACTCCTCTGTACCCCTCTGTCACCCATGTAAACTCCTCTACACCCCTCTGTCACCCATGTACACTCCTCTGTACCCCTCTGTCACCCATGTAAACTCCTCTACACCCCTCTGTCACCCATGTACACTCCTCTACACCTTTCTGTCACCCATGTACACTCCTCTGTACCCCTCTGTCACCCATGTACACTCCTCTACACCCCTCTGTCACCCATGTACACTCCTCTACACCCCTCTGTCACCCATATACACTCCTCTGTACCCCTCTGTCACCCATGTACACTCCTCTACACCCATCTGTCACCCATGTACACTCCTCTACACCCCTCTGTCACCCATGTACACTCCTCTACACCCATCTGTCACCCATGTACACTCCTCTACACCCCTCTGTCACCCATGTACACTCCTCTACACCCCTCTGTCACCCATGTACACTCCTCTACACCCCTCTGTCACCCATGTACACTCCTCTACACCCCTCTGTCACCCATGTACACTCCTCTACACCCCTCTGTCACCCATGTACACTCCTCTACACCCTTCTGTCACTCATGTACACTCCTCTACACCCATCTGTCACCCATTTACATTCCTCTGCACCCCGTCACCCATGTACACTCCTGTTTACCCCTCTGTCACTCATGTACACTCCTCTACACCCCCTGTCACCTATGTACACTTCTCTACACCCCTGTCATCCATGTGCACTCCTCTATACCCCTCTGTCACCCATGTATACTCCTCTACACCCTTCTGTCACCCATGTACACTCCTCTATACTCCTCTGCACCCCTCTGTCACCCATGTACACTCCTCTACACTCCTCTGCCACCCATGTACACTCCTCTATACCCCTCTGTCACCCCTGTACACTCCTCTACACCCCTCTGTCACCCATGTACACTCCTCTACACCCCTCTGTCACCCATGTACACTCCTCTACACCCCTCTGTCACCCATGTACACTCCTCTACACCCCTCTGTCACCCATGTACACTCCTCTACACCCCTCTGTCACCCATGTACACTCCTCTACACCCCTCTGTCACCCATGTACACTCCTCTACACCCCTCTGTCACCCTTGTACACTCCTCTACACCCCTCTTTCATCCATGTACACTCCTCTACACCCCTCTGTACCCCTCTGTCGCCCCTGTACACTCCGCTGTACCCTGTCACCCATGTACACTCCTCTACACCCCTCTGCCACCCATGTACACTCCTCTATACCCCTCTGTCACCCCTGTACACTCCTCTACACCCCTCTGTCACCCATGTACACTCCTCTACACCCCTCTGTCACCCATGTACACTCCTCTACACCCCTCTGTCACCCATGTACACTCCTCTACACCCCTCTGTCTCCCATGTACACTCCTCTAGACCCCTCTGTCACCCTTGTACACTCCTCTACACCCCTCTGTCAACCATGTACACTCCTCTACACCCCTCTGTACCCCTCTGTCACCCCTGTACACTCCTCTGTACCCTGTCACCCATGTAAACTCCTCTACACCCCTCTGTCACCCATGTACACTCCTCTACACCCCTCTGTCACCCATGTACACTCCTCTATACCCCTCTGCCACCCATTTAAACTCCTCTACACCCCTCTGTCACCCATGTACACTCCTCTGTACCCCTCTGTCACCCCTGTACACTCCTCTGTACCCTGTCACCCATGTAAACTCATCTACACCCCTCTGTCACCCATGTACACTCCTCTACACCCCTCTGTCACCCATGTACACTCCTCTATACCCCTCTGCCACCCATTTAAACTCCTCTACACCCCTCTGTCACCCATGTACACTCCTCTGTACCCCTCTGTCACCCATGTAAACTCCTCTACACCCCTCTGTCACCCATGTACACTCCTCTACACCTCTCTGTCACCCATGTACACTCCTCTACACCCCTCTGCCACCCATGTACACTCCTCTGTACCCCTCTGTCACCCCTGTACACTCCTCTGTACCCTGTCACCCATGTAAACTCATCTACACCCCTCTGTCACCCATGTACACTCCTCTACACCCCTCTGTCACCCATGTACACTCCTCTATACCCCTCTGCCACCCATTTAAACTCCTCTACACCCCTCTGTCACCCATGTACACTCCTCTGTACCCCTCTGTCACCCATGTAAACTCCTCTACACCCCTCTGTCACCCATGTACACTCCTCTACACCTCTCTGTCACCCATGTACACTCCTCTACACCCCTCTGCCACCCATGTACACTCCTCTGTACCCCTCTGTCACCCATGTAAACTCCTCTACACCCCTCTGTCACCCATGTACACTCCTCTGTACCCCTCTGTCACCCATGTACACTCCTCTGTACCCCTCTGTCACCCATGTACACTCCTCTACACCCCTCTGTCACCCATGTACACTCCTCTACACCCCTCTGTCACCCTTGTACACTCCTCCACACCCCTCTTTCACCCATGTAAACTCCTCTACACCCCTCTGTCACCCATGTACACTCCTCTGTACCCCTCTGTCACCCATGTAAACTCCTCTACACCCCTCTGTCACCCATGTACACTCCTCTACACCTTTCTGTCACCCATGTACACTCCTCTACACCCCTCTGCCACCCATGTACACTCCTCTGTACCCCTCTGTCACCCATGTACACTCCTCTACACCCCTCTGTCACCCATATACACTCCTCTGTACCCCTCTGTCACCCATGTACACTCCTCTACACCCCTCTGTCACCCCTGTACACTCCTCTACACCCCTCTGTCACCCATGTACACTCCTCTGTACCCCTCTGTCACCCATGTAAACTCCTCTACACCCCTCTGTCACCCATGTACACTCCTCTGTACCCCTCTGTCACCCATGTAAACTCCTCTACAACCCTCTGTCACCCATGTACACTCCTCTACACCTCTCTGTCACCCATGTACACTCCTCTACACCCCTCTGCCACCCATGTACACTCCTCTGTACCTCTCTGTCACCCATGTAAACTCCTCTACACCCCTCTGTCACCCATGTACACTCCTCTACACCCCTCTGTCACCCATGTACACTCCTCTACGCCCCTCTGTCACCCCTGTACACTCCTCTACACCCTTCTGTCACTCATGTACACTCCTCTACACCCATCTGTCACCCATGTGCATTCCTCTACACCCCGTCACCCATGTACACTCCTGTATACCCCTCTGTCACTCATGTACACTCCTCTACACCCCCTGTCACCCATGTACACTTCTCTACACCCCTGTCACCCATGTACACTCCTCTATACCCCTCTGTCACCCATGTACACTCCTCTACACCCTTCTGTCACCCATGTACACTCCTCTACGCCCCTCTGTCACCCCTGTACACTCCTCTACACCCTTCTGTCACTCATGTACACTCCTCTACACCCATCTGTCACCCATGTGCATTCCTCTACACCCCGTCACCCATGTACACTCCTGTATACCCCTCTGTCACTCATGTACACTCCTCTACACCCCCTGTCACCCATGTACACTTCTCTACACCCCTGTCACCCATGTACACTCCTCTATACTCCTCTGCACCCCTCTGTCACCCATGTAAACTCCTCTACACCCCTCTGTCACCCATGTACACTCCTCTACACCCCTCTGTCACCCATGTACACTCCTCTATACCCCTCTGCCACCCATTTAAACTCCTCTACACCCCTCTGTCACCCATGTACACTCCTCTGTACCCCTCTGTCACCCATGTAAACTCCTCTACACCCCTCTGTCACCCATGTACACTCCTCTACACCTCTCTGTCACCCATGTACACTCCTCTACACCCCTCTGCCACCCATGTACACTCCTCTGTACCCCTCTGTCACCCATGTAAACTCCTCTACACCCCTCTGTCACCCATGTACACTCCTCTGTACCCCTCTGTCACCCATGTACACTCCTCTGTACCCCTCTGTCACCCATGTACACTCCTCTACACCCCTCTGTCACCCATGTACACTCCTCTACACCCCTCTGTCACCCTTGTACACTCCTCCACACCCCTCTTTCACCCATGTACACTCCTCTACACCCCTCTGTCACCCATGTACACTCCTCTGTACCCCTCTGTCACCCATGTAAACTCCTCTACACCCCTCTGTCACCCATGTACACTCCTCTGTACCCCTCTGTCACCCATGTAAACTCCTCTACACCCCTCTGTCACCCATGTACACTCCTCTACACCTTTCTGTCACCCATGTACACTCCTCTACACCCCTCTGCCACCCATGTACACTCCTCTGTACCCCTCTGTCACCCATGTACACTCCTCTACACCCCTCTGTCACCCATATACACTCCTCTGTACCCCTCTGTCACCCATGTACACTCCTCTACACCCATCTGTCACCCATGTACACTCCTCTACACCCCTCTGTCACCCATGTACACTCCTCTACACCCATCTGTCACCCATGTACACTCCTCTACACCCCTCTGTCACCCATGTACACTCCTCTACACCCCTCTGTCACCCATGTACACTCCTCTACACCCCTCTGTCACCCATGTACACTCCTCTACACCCCTCTGTCACCCATGTACACTCCTCTACACCCCTCTGTCACCCATGTACACTCCTCTACACCCTTCTGTCACTCATGTACACTCCTCTACACCCATCTGTCACCCATTTACATTCCTCTGCACCCCGTCACCCATGTACACTCCTGTTTACCCCTCTGTCACTCATGTACACTCCTCTACACCCCCTGTCACCTATGTACACTTCTCTACACCCCTGTCATCCATGTACACTCCTCTATACCCCTCTGTCACCCATGTATACTCCTCTACACCCTTCTGTCACCCATGTACACTCCTCTATACTCCTCTGCACCCCTCTGTCACCCATGTACACTCCTCTACACTCCTCTGCCACCCATGTACACTCCTCTATACCCCTCTGTCACCCCTGTACACTCCTCTACACCCCTCTGTCACCCATGTACACTCCTCTACACCCCTCTGTCACCCATGTACACTCCTCTACACCCCTCTGTCACCCATGTACACTCCTCTACACCCCTCTGTCACCCATGTACACTCCTCTACACCCCTCTGTCACCCATGTACACTCCTCTACACCCCTCTGTCACCCTTGTACACTCCTCTACACCCCTCTTTCATCCATGTACACTCCTCTACACCCCTCTGTACCCCTCTGTCGCCCCTGTACACTCCGCTGTACCCTGTCACCCATGTACACTCCTCTACACCCCTCTGCCACCCATGTACACTCCTCTATACCCCTCTGTCACCCCTGTACACTCCTCTACACCCCTCTGTCACCCATGTACACTCCTCTACACCCCTCTGTCACCCATGTACACTCCTCTACACCCCTCTGTCACCCATGTACACTCCTCTACACCCCTCTGTCTCCCATGTACACTCCTCTAGACCCCTCTGTCACCCTTGTACACTCCTCTACACCCCTCTGTCACCCATGTACACTCCTCTACACCCCTCTGTACCCCTCTGTCACCCCTGTACACTCCTCTGTACCCTGTCACCCATGTAAACTCCTCTACACCCCTCTGTCACCCATGTACACTCCTCTACACCCCTCTGTCACCCATGTACACTCCTCTATACCCCTCTGCCACCCATTTAAACTCCTCTACACCCCTCTGTCACCCATGTACACTCCTCTGTACCCCTCTGTCACCCCTGTACACTCCTCTGTACCCTGTCACCCATGTAAACTCATCTACACCCCTCTGTCACCCATGTACACTCCTCTACACCCCTCTGTCACCCATGTACACTCCTCTATACCCCTCTGCCACCCATTTAAACTCCTCTACACCCCTCTGTCACCCATGTACACTCCTCTGTACCCCTCTGTCACCCATGTAAACTCCTCTACACCCCTCTGTCACCCATGTACACTCCTCTACACCTCTCTGTCACCCATGTACACTCCTCTACACCCCTCTGCCACCCATGTACACTCCTCTGTACCCCTCTGTCACCCCTGTACACTCCTCTGTACCCTGTCACCCATGTAAACTCATCTACACCCCTCTGTCACCCATGTACACTCCTCTACACCCCTCTGTCACCCATGTACACTCCTCTATACCCCTCTGCCACCCATTTAAACTCCTCTACACCCCTCTGTCACCCATGTACACTCCTCTGTACCCCTCTGTCACCCATGTAAACTCCTCTACACCCCTCTGTCACCCATGTACACTCCTCTACACCTCTCTGTCACCCATGTACACTCCTCTACACCCCTCTGCCACCCATGTACACTCCTCTGTACCCCTCTGTCACCCATGTAAACTCCTCTACACCCCTCTGTCACCCATGTACACTCCTCTGTACCCCTCTGTCACCCATGTACACTCCTCTGTACCCCTCTGTCACCCATGTACACTCCTCTACACCCCTCTGTCACCCATGTACACTCCTCTACACCCCTCTGTCACCCTTGTACACTCCTCCACACCCCTCTTTCACCCATGTACACTCCTCTACACCCCTCTGTCACCCATGTACACTCCTCTGTACCCCTCTGTCACCCATGTAAACTCCTCTACACCCCTCTGTCACCCATGTACACTCCTCTGTACCCCTCTGTCACCCATGTAAACTCCTCTACACCCCTCTGTCACCCATGTACACTCCTCTACACCTTTCTGTCACCCATGTACACTCCTCTACACCCCTCTGCCACCCATGTACACTCCTCTGTACCCCTCTGTCACCCATGTACACTCCTCTACACCCCTCTGTCACCCATATACACTCCTCTGTACCCCTCTGTCACCCATGTACACTCCTCTACACCCCTCTGTCACCCCTGTACACTCCTCTACACCCCTCTGTCACCCATGTACACTCCTCTGTACCCCTCTGTCACCCATGTAAACTCCTCTACACCCCTCTGTCACCCATGTACACTCCTCTGTACCCCTCTGTCACCCATGTAAACTCCTCTACAACCCTCTGTCACCCATGTACACTCCTCTACACCTCTCTGTCACCCATGTACACTCCTCTACACCCCTCTGCCACCCATGTACACTCCTCTGTACCTCTCTGTCACCCATGTAAACTCCTCTACACCCCTCTGTCACCCATGTACACTCCTCTACACCCCTCTGTCACCCATGTACACTCCTCTACGCCCCTCTGTCACCCCTGTACACTCCTCTACACCCTTCTGTCACTCATGTACACTCCTCTACACCCATCTGTCACCCATGTGCATTCCTCTACACCCCGTCACCCATGTACACTCCTGTATACCCCTCTGTCACTCATGTACACTCCTCTACACCCCCTGTCACCCATGTACACTTCTCTACACCCCTGTCACCCATGTACACTCCTCTATACCCTTCTGTCACCCATGTACACTCCTCTACACCCTTCTGTCACCCATGTACACTCCTCTACGCCCCTCTGTCACCCCTGTACACTCCTCTACACCCTTCTGTCACTCATGTACACTCCTCTACACCCATCTGTCACCCATGTGCATTCCTCTACACCCCGTCACCCATGTACACTCCTGTATACCCCTCTGTCACTCATGTACACTCCTCTACACCCCCTGTCACCCATGTACACTTCTCTACACCCCTGTCACCCATGTACACTCCTCTATACTCCTCTGCACCCCTCTGTCACCCATGTACACTCCTCTACAACCCTCTGTCACCCATGTACACTCCTCTACACCCCTCTGCCACCCATGTACACTCCTCTATACCCCTCTGTCACCCCTGTACACTCCTCTACACCCCTCTGTCACCCATGTACACTCCTCTACACCCCTCTGTCACCCATGTACACTCCTCTACACCCCTCTGTCACCCATGTACACTCCTCTACACCCCTCTGTCACCCATGTACACTCCTCTACACCCCTCTGTCACCCTTGTACACTCCTCTACACTCCTCTACACCCCTCTTTACCCCTCTGTCACCCCTGTACACTCCTCTGTACCCTGTCACCCATATAAACTCCTCTACACCCCTCTGTCACCCATGTACACTCCTCTACATCCCTCTGTCACCAATGTACACTCCTCTATACCCCTCTGCCACCCATGTAAACTCCTCTACACCCTCTGTCACCCATGTACACTCCTCTACACCTCTCTGTCACCCATGTACACTCCTCTGTACCCCTCTGTCACCCATGTAAACTCCTCTACACCCCTCTGTCACCCATGTAAACTCCTCTACACCCCTCTGTCACCCATGTACACTCCTCTACACCTCTCTGTCACCCATGTACACTCCTCTACACCCCTCTGCCACCCATGTACACTCCTCTACACCCCTCTGCCACCCATGTACACTCCTCTGTACCCCTCTGTCACCCATGTAAACTCCTCTACACCCCTCTGTCACCCATGTACACTCCTCTACACCCCTCTGTCACCCATGTACACTCCTCTACACCCCTCTGTCACCCCTGTACACTCCTCTACACCCTTCTGTCACTCATGTACACTCCTCTACACCCATCTGTCACCCATGTACATTCCTCTACACCCCGTCACCCATGTACACTCCTGTATACCCCTCTGTCACTCATGTACACTCCTCTACACCCTCTGTCACCCATGTACACTTCTCTACACCCCTGTCACCCATGTACACTCCTCTACACCCCTCTGTCACTCATGTACACTCCTCTACACCCCTCTGTCACCCTTTTACACTCCTCTACACCCCTCTTTCACCCATGTACACTCCTCTACACCCCTCTTTACCCCTCTGTCACCCCTGTACACTCCTCTGTACCCTGTCACCCATGTAAACTACTCTACACCCCTCTGTCACCCATGTACACTCCTCTACATCCCTCTGTCACCAATGTACACTCCTCTATACCCCTCTGCCACCCATGTAAACTCCTCTACACCCTCTTTCACCTATGTACACTCCTCTACACCTCTCTGTCACCCAATGTACACACCTCTACACCCCTCTGTCACCCATGTAAACTCCTCTACACCCCTCTGTCACCCATGTACACTCCTCTGTACCCCTCTGTCACCCATGTAAACTCCTCTACACCCCTCTGTCACCCATGTACACTCCTCTACTCCTCTCTGTCACCCATGTACACTCCTCTACACCCCTCTGCCACTCATGTACACTCCTCTGTACCCCTCTGTCACCCATGAAAAAAGTGTGGAGCCTAATAGGTTTGTTTTGCAGATTTAATGCTGAAGAATTGTGGCTGGA
Source organism: Hyla sarda (assembly GCF_029499605.1). Classification (NCBI taxonomy): domain Eukaryota; kingdom Metazoa; phylum Chordata; class Amphibia; order Anura; family Hylidae; genus Hyla; species Hyla sarda. The sequence goes on along the minus strand of NC_079189.1, from coordinate 463,408,386 downwards.
AAAAATTGTCATGATGGCGCAGACCAGATGGAGAAGAGAAGGGAACAAGGCTGATTAGAGAAGACGTCATTTGTGAGTTGCTGTCTAAAGCAGCACTTTAATCTACAGCTAAATTTTAATAGTGCATTTTGTGTATTGCGGCCCTTTTCCCACCCCCTGCTTGGGTGAGGCTGAGGCCTCTAAGATTTATTAAAGAAATAGCACAGCAGCACAGAGTATTTCTGGAGGGAACTGTCGTGAGGCAGACTGTCTGAAACACTCTGTGCTGCTGGGAAGCCTACTCCTGCCTTTCACCGCCCCCCTACATGATGGTACAGTCAGAGATATAAGTTATATTTCACATATAACTTATATCTCAGACCGTGCCATCATGTAGGGAGCGGTGAAAGGCAGGAGTAGGCTTCCCAGCAGCACAGAGTGTTTCAGACAGTCTGCCTCACGACAGTTCCCTCCAGAAATACTCTGTGCTGCTGTGCTATTTCTGTAATAAATCTTAGAGGCCTCAGCCGCACCCAGGCAGGAGGCAAAAAAGGTAAAGTGTGTGGCCTATAAATGGACTAGTTGCTATTTTTTACCTGCCTTTCACCGCTCACTATATGATGTCAGAGATGAGTTATATATCTGACTGTGCCATCATGTAGTGAGCTGTGAAAGGCAGGTAGTCCTGTGAAAAAAAATTTCAGTCTTGCTGGGGGCTCTTGCTTTATTTGGTCCGGGGGCCCTGAGTGGTGTCAGTCCACCCCTGATTCAAACATTGCACATTTGTTGCAAATTCTACACTAGGATTTTGCAGCAAAATCCATTCAATCTGGGGACAATTAGTTAAGATGGGAATACTCCTTAAACCCCCTAAAAGGGTACTTCGGTGAAAAACAAGTGGAAAACAGATGTTTTCAAATCAACTGGTGCCAGAAAGTTCAGATTTGTAAATTACTTCTATTTAAAATCTTAATCCTGCCACTACTTATCGGCTGCAGTATGCTCCAGAGGAAGTTGTGTAGTTCTTTTCTGTCTGACCACAGTGCTCTCTGCTGACACCTCCGTCCATGTAAGGAACTGTCCAGAGCAGGAGCAAATCCCCTTAGCAAATCTCTCCTCTAAACAGTTCCTGACACGGACAGAGGTGTCAGCAGACAGTACTGTGGTCAGTCTGGAAAGAACTACACAACTTTTAAATAGACATAATTTACAAATATGTAAAACTTTTTGGCACTGTTGATTAAAAAAAATAAAAAAGTACCCCATTTTAGGGACCCAATTTGGCATTAAGGACACTGACAATTGTATTTTAAAATTTTTGTTTTTTAAATCCTTGCCTTCTAAGGGGCATTACCTTTTTTATTTTTTCATCCACAGACCCTTACAAAGGCTTGTTTTTTGTGTGACCAATTGTACATTGTAATGACACCAAAAAAACATATTATTTGTGTGAGGACATTGATAAGAAAACTTTTTCAAACTTTTGAAGGATTTAATTTTTATGTACATTTTACTGTAAAACTGAAATGTTTTCTTTATACTGTGGGTCATTACGATTAAAATGATATCCATGTTTACATGCTTTTCTATTATTTTACTGCTTAAATGGGCACTCCTTATGGTAAATAAAAAATCTTTCTAATCTACTTTGTTTAAAAAAAGAAAAAATTAAGTTTTCTATGTTTTATTTGTGTTTAACCCCTTAAGGACTAGGCCCATTTTGCACTTAAGGACCAGAGCGTTTTTTGCACATCTGACCATTGTCACTTTAAGTATTAATAACTCTGGGATGCTTTTGCCTTTCATTCTGATTCCGAGATAGTTTTTTCGTGACATATTCTACTTTATATTAGTGGTAAAATTTAATCGATACTTGCATCATTTCTTGGTGAACAATTCCAAAATTTTATGAAAAAATTGAAAATTTTGATTTTTTTTTTACTTTGAAGCTCTCTGCTTATCAGGAAAATAGACATTCCAAATAAATTATATATTGATTCACATATACAATAGGTCTACTTTATGATTACATCATAAAGTTGACATGTTTTTACTTTTAGAAGACATCGGAGGGCTTCAGCAGCAATTTTCCAATTTTTCACAAAATTTTCTAAATCTGAATTTTTCAGGGACCAGTTCAGATTTGAAGTGGATTTGAAGGGTGTTCATATTAGAAATACCCCATAAATGACCCCATTATAAAAACTGCACCCCTCAAAGTATTCAAAATGACACTCAGTAAGTGTGAATAGCAGCAGGAATAGCAGCAAAGTGAAGGAGAAAATTCAAAACCTTCATTTTTTACACCCGCATGTTCTTGTAGACCCAGTTTTTGAATTTTTATAAGGGGTAAAAGGAGAGAAATCTTCCTAAAATTTGTAACCCAATTTCTCTTGAGTAAGGAAATACCTCATATGTGTATGTCAAGTGTTCGGCGGACGCAGTAGAGGGCTCAGAAGGGAAGGAGCGACAATGGGATTTTGGTGAGTGAGTTTTTCTGAAATAGTTTTTGGGGGGCATGTCACATTTAGGAAGCCCCTACAGTGCCAGGACAGCAAAAAACAAACAAACAAAAAAAAAAACACATGGCATACTATTTTGGAAACTACACCCCTCAAGGAACGTAACAAGGGGTCCGCTGAGCCTTAACACCCCACAGGTGTTCGACAACTTTTCGTTAAATTTGGATGTGTAAATGAATTTATTTTTTCACTAAAATGCTGCTTTTCCACCACATTTTACATTTTTACAAGGGGTAATAGGAGAAAATGCCTGCCAAAATTTGTAACCCCATCTCTTTTGAGTATGGAAATACCCCAAGTGCACTGCTGGCGAACTACAATGTTCAGAAGAGGAGGAGCGCCATTGAGCTTTTGGAGAGTGAATTTGTTTGGAATGGAAGTCAGGGGCCATGTGCGTTTTCAAAGCCCCCGTGTTGCCAGAACAGTGGACCCCCCCCCCCCCACATGTGACCCCATTGTGGAAACTACACCCCTCACAGCTGTCTGAGCATGCTGGGAGTTGTAGTTTTGCAACATCTGGAGGGCAACAGTTTAGAGACCGGCTTCCGTAAGATCAAGGGAGCCGCATAGCCGTCCTCTTCTGCCGCCTGCTGCCACCACCGATCGCTGCCCGCTGCCACCACCAATGGGTAAGTGGACTTTGGCCCCTGTCCCTGCTCCGTTTTGCCCCGGCCTATTGTGGGTGGGTCCCGAAAGTTAACCCCCGCCCCCGATCTGCTATTGGTGGTCGCTTCTTGACGACCAATAGCAGGGATAGGAGGGGTGGCACCCCTATCCCTTCAGGGGGATCGTGGGTGTCTTGGACAACAGCGATCCCCCTTATTTTCTTGGTCACTGGTGTCACCATAGACCCGTATGACCCAGAATTGGCGCAAATCGCAAGTGTGAATTCACCTGATGACCCCCCTGGGCAATTGCGCGAGGTGCCTGCTGATCGATAACAGCAGTCACCCCGGTCCCCGCCCGGCATGCTGCGGGGACTGAAAGGCGTACCTGTACGCCCGTGGTCCCTAAGTGGTTAAAAGAGCTGCCACTAGGTGTCTCCCTACCTGTCAGGAGCACAATCCCAGCCCCCCCCCCCTCTCATTTTTTGCACAGACTTTGGACTCCTGCTGGCCTGGCAGAAGTCCAAAAGCAGGATATGTTGAGGGGAGTGTGTGCAGCCTTATCCAATCAGAGCTCACCTCACACACTGAAACTCTTATTATAAAATTTTAAGACCTTACAGAACACAAAAACAAGTCCAATTGACTGTAACAAAAATGAGCAAAACTGAACATAAGTACATACTTTCCATTTCAAAATAACAACTCAAACTTTCCTAACCAGCCAGTCCAGGTAAACTAACAAATAATAACCTACCTATAATATCTGATATACACACACACAATCCTTATGAACATAAATAAAGCTTTCCTCGCCATGATCAAAAAAGTTACAAAAACTAAGAAACATAACCTCACAATTTTGTATTTTTTTTCATTAATAAAAAAAGAAAATTTTTATTTTTTTTCATTAATAAAAAAAGAAAAATATGGCTAACTGCCTTAACTAAAAATAATCCAACTTGAAATAGAATTAGTTTTTTTCCTTTTAAATAACTAATGAAAAAATATGGCTAACTGCCCTAACTAAAGATAATCCAACTAAAGAAACTGCTCCGACTGCCTTTCTCCCAAAAGAACTATAACATTATACAAAATACTTACATAAAAATACTTATACATAGTAACATACAAAATATACATAATAACAGAATGACACAGAATAACAGCCTATACAAAAAAATATCCTGTCACCCACCACCCCCTCTGGACATGGGTCAGAGTCCATAGATTTGTCCACTTTTTTCCATAACTGACCCATACTAGGAAAAAAAAATACCCACCAGAAAGAGTCCGGTCCTGGAGTCCCTCTCTGCTCCAAGGACTCAAACCACCCTGCACACCACCACCCCCAAAAATCCCCACCCAATCTAAACTACACCCCTTCCCACCTAGATATAGAAAAATTATATCTGTACACTCTACAACAGAACAATATCAACAATACACAACACCACAATCCCCACAAGGCCCAAGTTTGGTTGCCTGCAAGCCCTTTACAGTCTATCCACAGAAAACAAAACAAAAAGGCTAAGGTGACATGCATATCCCCCCACCAGGAAGAAGGATAATAATCCTGATATAATTAAATTTAAATTCCTTTCCCTATCAACCTCTAACCCTATCGCTATCCCTTCATGAAGCTGACCCTATACTCACCCTAACATATATACACTATCCCTGGCCAAAATTAAGGTACTTTACCTTAACCCCTTCCCGCTATTGGACGTATGCATACGTCCAGGCGAATTACACGTTCGCGCAAATGGACGTATGCATACGTCCAAGCGATCTCCTGCTCTGCCGCGGGCAGCGCAGGAGATCGCGGGTGGGACTCAGCTGTCAATCACAGCCGGAGTCCCACCGCAGCTGCCGGGGCCGCGATCGTGCCTGTCCCGGCAGCATTAACCCCATAGATGCCGTGATCAGTTCTGATCACGGCATCTATGGTGTTTGCAGGGGGAGCGCTCTCCCCCTGCCCATCAACGGCGGCTCCGCGATAAAATAAGGGGGATCGAGGGTGTCCAAGACACCCTCGATCCCCCTTGAAGAGATAGGAGTGAGGTGGCAGGGTTGCCACCCCTCCTATCCCTGCTATTGATCGGCCGAGCGACCGACCAATAGCAGACTGGGGGCGGGGGGGGGTTAAAGTTCGGTTCCCCTCCGCTATGCCCACCCATCGGTGTCCGGGCACAGCGGGGGGAACCGTGTAGTAGCGGCAGCGGCGGTCACTTACCCGGCGGCGGCTGTGATCACGGCGGCGGTGGAGGTGAGTATGACGCCGCGTGTCTGGGAGTCTGTTGCCTAGCAACATCTGCACGGCAACAGTTTAGAGAGTGGTCTCTAAACTGTCGCCCTCCAGATGTTGCAAAACTACAACTCCCACCATGCCTTGACAGCTGTTTGCTGTGTTGGCATGCTGGGAGTTGTAGTTTTGCAAGATTTAGAGGGGTTCAGGCTGGAAATCACTGACAGTGGTCTCTAAACTGTAGCCCTCCAGATATTACAAAACTACAACTCCCAGCATGCCCAGACAGCAGTTTGCTGTCTTAGCATGCTGAGATTTGTAGTTTTGCAACATCTGGAGGGCCACAGTTTAGAGACCACTGTCAGTGATCTCCAGCCTGAACCCCTCTAAATCTTGCAAAACTACAACTCCCAGCATTCAGGAACAGCAAATGGCTGTCTCGGCATGCTGGGAGTTGTACTTGCGTGCCTAAAGCTGTTGCATAACTACATCTCCCAGCATTCCCTTTGGCAATCAGTACATGCTGAGAGTTGTAGTTCTGCAACAGCTGGAGGCACACTGGTTGGGAAATACCGAGTTAGGTAATAGGTTCTATTACCTAACTCAGTATTTTCCAACCAGTGTGCCTCCAGCTGTTGCAAAACTACAACTCCCAGCATGCACGTTCTGTCAGTGCATGCTGGGAGTTGTAGTTTTGCCCCCTCCCATGTGAATGTACAGGTTACATTCACACTGGCGGCGGATTACAGTGAGTTCCCTGCTTCAAGTTTGAGCTGCAGCAGCCGCAGCTCAAACTCCTAGCGGGAGACTCAGTGTAATCCGCCGTCAGTGTGAATGTAACCTAAAAACACTACACTAACATAAAATAAAGAGTAAAACACTACATATACACACGTACACTGCCCCCCCCACCCCTTCCCCCCCAATAAAAATGAAAAACGTATCCTACAGCAGTGTTTCCCCTATGCAAATCCCTAATTTAGGCCTCAAATGCACATGGCGCTCTCACTTTGGAGCCCTGTCGTATTTCAAGGCAACAGTTTAGGGCCACATATGGGGTATCGCCGTACTCGGGAGAAATTGCCTAACAAATTTTGGGGGGCTTTTTCTCCTTTTACCCCTTATGAAAAGGTAAAGTTGGGGTCTACACTAGCATGTTAGTGTAAAAAAAAAACATTTTTGTACACTAACATACTGGTGTTGCCCCATACTTTAAAATTTCACAAGCGGTAAAAGAAAAAAAGCCTCCAAAATTTGTAACGCAATTTCTCCTGAGGACGGAGATACCCCATATGTGGGCGCAAAGTGTTCTGGGAACGCACAACAAGGCTCAGAAGGGAGAGTGCACCATGTAAATTTGAGGTCTAAATTGGTGATTTGCACAGGGGTGGCTGATTTTACAGCGGTCCTGACATAAGTGCAAAACAATAAATACCCACATGTGACCCCATTTTGGAAACTACACCCCTCACAGAATGTAACAAGGGGTACAGTGAGCATTTACACCCCACAGGTGTCTGACAGATCTTTGAAACAGGGGTCTGTGAAAATGAAAAATAAAATTTTTAATTTGCACAGCCCACTGTTCCAAAGATCCGTCAAATGCCAGTGGGGTGTAAATTCTCCCTGCACCCCTTATTACCTTCCGTGAGGGGTGTAGTTTTAAAAATGGGGTCACATGTGGGGGGGGTCCACTGTTTTGGCACCACGGGGGGGCTTTGGAAATGCACATGGCCAAATTCTCTCTCCAAAAGCTCAATGATGCTCCTTCTCTTCTGAGCATTGTAGTTCGCCCCCCAGTGCACTTCACGTCCACTTATTGGGTATTTCCATACTCAGAAGAGATGGGGTTACAAATTTTGGGGGGTATTTTCTGCTATTATCCCTTGTAAAAATGTAAAATTTGGGGGAAAACAAGCATTTTAGTGTAAAAAAAATAATTTTTTTTTTACATATGCAAAAGTCGTGAAACACCTGTGGGGTATTAAGGTTCACTTTACCCCTTGTTACGTTCCCCAAGGGGTCTAGTTTCCAAAATGGTATGCCATGTGTTTTTTTTTTCTGTCCTGGCACCATAGGTGCTTCCTAAATGCGGCATGCCCCCAGAGCAAAATTTGCTTCCAAAAAGCCAAATGTGACTCCTTCTCTTCCGAGACCTGTAGTGCGCCATATTGGGTGTTTTCTGAATCGGGAGAAATTGGGCTTCAAATTTTGGGGGGTATTTTCTGCTATTACCTTTTTTAAAAATGTAAAATTTTTGCTAAACCAAGCATTTTTGGTAAAAAAAAATACATTTTTTTTTTTACATATGCAAAAGTCGTGAAACACCTGTGGGGTATTAAGGTTCACTTAACCCCTTGTTACGTTCCCCGAGGGGCCTAGTTTCCAAAATGGTATGCCATGTCGTTTTTTTTTGCTGTCCTGGCACCATAGGGGCTTCCTAAATGCGACATGCCCCCCGAGCAAAATTTGCTCTCAAAAAGCCAAATATGACTCCTTCTCTTCTGAGCATTGTAGTTCGCTCGTAATGCACTTCAGGTCAACTTATGGGGTACCTCCATATTCAGAAGAGATGGGGTTACAAATTTTGGGGGGTATTTTCTGCTATTAACCCTTGCAAAAATGTGAAATTTGGGGGGAAACACACATTTTAGTGAAAATTTTTTTTTTTTTTTTTTTACATATGCAAAAGTCATGAAACACCTGTGGGGTATTAAGGCTCACTTCATTCCTTGTTACGTTCCTCAAGGGGTCTAGTTTCCAAAATGGTATGCCATGTTTTTTTTTTTTTGCTGTTTTGGCACCATAGGGGCTTCCTAAATGCAACATGCCCCCAAAAAACCATTTCAGAAAAACGTACTCTCCAAAATCCCCTTGTCGCTCCTTCGCTTCTGAGCCCTCTACTGCGCCCGCCGAACAATTTACATAGACATATGAGGTATGTGCTTACTCGAGAGAAATTGGGCTACAAATTCAAGTATACATTTTATTCTTTTACCCCTTGTAAAAATTCAAAAATTGGGTCTACAAGAACATGCAAGTGTAAAAAATGAAGATTTTGAATTTTCTCCTTCACTTTGCTGCTTTTCCTGTGAAACACCTAAAGGGTTAAAACACTTACTGAATGTCATTTTGAATACTTTGGGGGGTGCAGTTTTTGTAATGGGATCATTTATGGGGTATTTCTAATATGAAGACCCTTCATATCCACTTCAAATCTGAACTGGTCCATGAAAAATAGCGAGTTTGAAAATTTTGTGAAAAATTGTAAAATTGCTGCTGAACTTTGAAGCCCTCTGGTGTCTTCCAAAAGTAAACACTTGTCAATTTTATGATGAAAATATAAAGTAGACATATTGGGGGAGATTTATCAAAGGATTTAGACTGGTTTTTCTTGTCTAAATTTGTCGCACAGAAAGTCGCAGTCTAAATATGTGCGACTTTTCTGCGACTTTTGCTCTAGAGGATTTTTAGAACATGATGCATGCAAGTCTATTTTAGACTGAAATGCATTGAAAAATGCATTGGTGCTGAATTTATCAAAAGCGACTTTTCAGCGACAAGTCGCATAGGCTGAAAGTACGCCGAAATGTCAGACCATGTTGGAGCAGGTTTAAATATAGACTAAAGCATAGATCATGCAGTCTGTGCACAGAATTTATCAAGAGCTGTGCGCCATTTGATAAATTAGGTGCACAATAGACCAGACTAACCCTCTGTAGTTTGGTCTATATTGATGCGGGACATAGACAACTTTGATAAATATCCCCCATTGTATATGTGAATCCAAAAAAAAAAATATTTGGAATATCCATTTTCCTTACAAGCAGAGAGCTTCAAAGTTAGAAAAATGCAAAATTTTTTAATTTTTTCATCAAATTTTGGGATTTTTCACCAAAAAAGGATGCAAGTTACCACAAAAATTTACCACTATGTTAAAGTAGAATATGTCACGAAAAAACAATCTCGGAATCAGATTGATAAGTAAAAGCATTCCAGAGTTATTAATGTTTAAAGTGACAGTGGTCAGATGTGCAAAAAAGGGCTGCGTCCTAGAGGTGAAAATGGGCTGTGTCCTTAAGGGGTTAAGGGTCTAGTACCTAGGGCACATCAAAAGAAAAACCTCTTCACAGGATAGAAGCCCTACTAGTACTAAGACTGCCATACTCAAAATACCTGATCTTCCCAAGGTCACCGGTGATATTCCTACAGACCTCCACCTCAAAGAGGATTTTCTGTTGGGTCAACACTAAACACTGTGCATTCCACGTGTAGTACTTAACCACTAAACTAACTAAGAATAAAGAGCTCAGGTCTCGGCCATCTAGGGTCCTGAATGCCCCATAAGCCCACTCCGGATAGGTAAGGCTGGCAAGTTAACTCCAGCCAATGGAAGCACCCACCCTGTTGTAAACCCCTATATTAAAGGGACAATGAAACAGGAAGTGGTCCATGCTTTCCAGCATGTCCCTGCTCTCTTCTCGGGGACATCCCCGGTCATCAGAGTTCCTGTACTTCAGGTTGTCCCTTACATATAGCGTCCCCTAAAAGCAAGGCCAGGCCAAGCCCCAAAACTTCTGGGGGATTCTATTAAAGTTCAAAAGATAAAGCCCCACCCTCAGATCCCGACCTGGGCAGTCCCTGAGCGCCAGAGGCTTCTGGAATTGGGTCAACAGAACCCATTTGTCAAGGAACCGTCTTGACTGGGTCCTGATCTCCCACACACCCAGACTCCACCGACGTATCGCCTTCAGAGTCAGGGTAGCATAAGCCTTAAGATATCCATGGGGTGTACGGAGGTCCATCACTCGCCCTCCTGTCTTCCATTCCTGGAAGAAAGGCCGAAACCATTCCCTGCAGAAGATTACCCACGGAGGAACCCTCTCTTTCCAGAGGTTTGAGATGTTAGCTTTCAAGAAGGTGTACCATAGATAAACCCCCTAGTCTCCTGGTGCAGTATGTAACCTCCCTCTTGACTAGGTTCAACCTGTTCATAACAGTTGGAAAAACAGGCAGTAGATCCTAGAGTAGTAAGCCTCTGGCATGATACATAAGCTGCCCAGATAGATAAACAAGGGGAGCAGGTACGATTTGATCAGGTGTACCCTTTCCCTGAGGGTAGAAAACCAACCCTTCCACTGGTTCACCCTCTGAGTGGCATCCTGGAGCTTACCATCCCAGTTTTTGGTGGGATAATCATCCTGGCCAAATGTGATGCCTAAGACTTTTGCTGATTCTTGGGGCCCTGGAAGGGTGTCCGGGTGATCAAACGTGGGATCCCCCCTCCCAGCATGAGACTCTCACACTTATCCTTGTTGAGACCCAGATGCCCCCGAGTAGCAGTCCACCACCGACATCACCACATCGACCTCCTCTCTCTCTCTCTCTCTCACTCTCTGAGACGAAAATAGTGACATCGTCAGCATACACCACCACCCTCTGGATGGCCTCCGGCTCCATCAGACTCATCCCGACTCCCACCAATGGTCCGCGACTTACCCTCCTAAGGAAGGGATCGATCGCGAACACATATAACAGCGGGCTCAAAGGACAACCCTGACGGACTCCGGAGCCCACTCCAAAAGAGCGGCCAGACCACCCGGTCACCAGTGGGAAACTCTGCCCCTGCTTACAAGATCTTAAACCAATTAACAAAAATACTTGGTAAGCCATATCTCAGGAGGACAGACCAGAGGTACTCGTGGCTTTGGCCTGATCCAAGGACAGCAAGTACCCCTTCCAGAGACCTGCACTACTCCGCTCCACTGCCTCCCTGACACCAAGGACAACACTTAAGGTGCTTCGGCCTGGAACAATGCAGTGCTGGGCCTCCGAAAGGAGCAAACTTCACCAACCGATTAAACAGTATGTTGACCAGAGTTTCGGGAGTAAGTTCTCCCTTTTTCAATTGCAAGAAAGAGACAGCTCTTTCTTGCAATTGAAAAAGGGAGAACTTACTCCCGAAACGCGTTTTGTCTCACTGTCTGTTATATTTTATTGATTTTAATGTGTCAATAAAAAAATATTTGATACATAATACTGGACTGATGCCTGAAAGTGATCGCCTGAGAGCAGCGCCAGTGCAAAGGATTTTTTCCTGATCTTCAAGTTCTCTTCATTACTGGATTTCTCGCTGCCACGATGAAACCGGTCCGAAAATTTGCAGGCTGCAGCTTTAGATCCCACGTCTGTACCCCATACGGAGGAGTTATATACATGAACCCAAGGGTCATCTCAGGTGAGCTCTACACCTCACAAAGGGTACCTGGGGACCGATAACTCACAGAATTACGCAAGGCGCTTTTTCTTTCTCTTTTTTTTCTTTTCTTCCACATTTGTTCGATAGGACAGGGCCCAGTTCCCCCCTGAGGCTCTTTCTCCCTAGGCACCCCACCCTCACCTTCCCCCTCCAAGGAGAGGGAGGAGATTGTATTGAGGACGAGGTACCGGTTTGACAGGTCAATCAGAGAGGGGTCAGTCAGGCTTCCATTTTGGACCTGGCCTGAAGTACAAGGAACAGAGGGCTCAGACCTCTTCTTTCTCCCTTTTCTTTTGCACTTGTCTTTCTTTTTGGGCCTCTCCTCACTCTCCTCATCCACACTTTCATAGTGGGAGGAATCGGAAGGGTCGGCCATATTGCCTTCCTCTCTGGGAAGCCTCCTGATCTCCACATCCAGCATGTTCTCCTCCAGGGCTTCAGTGGTTACAGGGCCAGCTTCAGGAGCAGGGGCCGGAGCTACCTCTGTCACCTTGGCACTCTCCAGCTCCCTACTCCTCCTCCGATTTTCCTCCCACCTTAGCTTGGCGGGGCCCTTTTTTCTCGTCACTATACCTGTTGCACCCCCATCCCTGCCAGTACCCTCCTCAGCCGGAGCGGCCGCTGCAGGGGCAAAGGCGCTAGGACAACGGCTAAAAGGGTGTCTGAAGACACCCCACAGGTGGCACCGGATCTGCCTACAGGATGCAGCCAGATAACCCACCCCACCACACAGACCTGCACAGTACAGGTTGCGCTAAAATGGGTGGGGCTGCCACACCTGTGACAGACCTTAGGCTGCCCCTGGTAGAAGACGTGGATCCTATTACGTCCAAGGAAGGCAGCTGACGGAATGTGGGCAACCGTACTCCCTGAACATTTGAGTTTGATGGAAAACGTCCAGGCCCTGGACCAGATCCCGTTCTCATCCAGTTTTTCCTTGGGCATGTCCGTCACATCCCCATACTGTCCGAGCCAGGTCATGATGTTATAACAGGAAAGTGACTCGTTACGGGTCAAAACGGTCAACTTTATTGACAGAGTTCTGATGGGAAATCGCCTTTATGGCAAAATCCCACCAGCCAGGCTCGTTCTTCGCCACTTTATAGTTTGACCAGAAGAGTTCGAGACCCTCTGGCCGAACGAAACGGACATCAAACTCGGACGAACCATAGGGATAAATCCGGACAAAGATGTCACTCGCCGTGAATTCCATCTGAAGGCGGAGCTCAACCACTTTTGCGCTAGTTGGGCACGCATCCTCACCCCTCTAAATCAGACAGACCCCATTCCTACAGTTATTGTCCTGCACGGTTGCCGGGAGGGTCCAGACCACCTCCCCATTCCGCTCTCAGAAAGCCCCGAAACCATGCCTCTCTATCCAGAAATACAAGTCAACCTCACCCCTGCCCTCTACCTGGATTGACTTGTCACCCCTACGCAGAGCCTCAAGGAGGAGCTGTTGCAAATGGCCTCCAGAGCCGGGGACCCCCCTGAACCCCTGGCAGCGACAATGGCATAGCTCCTAGAAGCAGTCAATACCGGGGGGGGGGGGGGGTTAGCCAGACCAAACCCAGTACTACTACCACCACCATTCTCATCCTCTTTATTTCCATCCATACTAGACTTCCCATTCATACCATTACCACTCCCACCAGCATTCACTCCACATACACTCCTCTCATCCACAACACTACTACACCCATCAATCTCACATCCTACACTCTTGTTCCGACTAGTAGATTCTGGGCTGGCTGGGACTTGTAGTACAGCTGGCTTCAGTAAAGTCTTTTTTTACTGGCTTAGCTGCTTTTGTGGCCGATGGCTTCTCCTCCATGGCTGAGGTTACTCCCGGAGTCTGGGGCTGCCCCGCCGGGCATACCCTAACTCCTTCCACAGTGCCAGCACCTGCTTTGCCCGACCGCATGGGCTCTGTGGATGATGCCGGTGCCCGGACACTGCCACCCCCTCCCTCTCAGAGCCATGCCCTACAGCGCCCGCAGAATACACAGTACTTGGAGGACCGCCCCCGAGCACATGGCCCTACCACTCCTCCCCCCCCCACCTCACAGGGGAGTGCCCTGCAGCACCAGTAATGCCCATAGCATTGGTGGAACCGCCCCCCCCCAAGCACATGGGAGTATAACTGGCCTTTGCCACTTGGACACACCCCCTACCACCCTGGGGTGGTCCTGTAGTGCCAGAGCTACCCACCATGAGCCCATCCTGCCCCTCCCTACCAGCAGGATGGGTGGGCTTCACATCTATTGCATCTGCAGCCTTTATCTGACAACATGCTGTACCCCCCCATGCTGGCTCCATTCCACCACAGAAACAGAGTCTGGCAGTCTGGGGGGCCAAGCAGCCTGAACCAGCTTTGCAGCTGGCCCAGACTGCTGGAAAGGAAGAAACATGTACTGTACGGATTCCTGGGTTTTTTGCTTCTTAGCTTTCCTCTTAACTGCCACATCCTCACATAATCATCACCAAAGGTAAAATTCTGGAGGTGGGCTGGGGACTCCTGCTGACTATAGCCCTCAATAATCCCCCAGCCTCACTCTCCACATCATCCTCCTCATTCTCACTCCAAGGAAGCGCCACCTGGGCCGGTTCAATGTTGCTGTTCTGGGTGGTCTGGCTGTCAAAGGAAGGAGCCACAGGCACAGCATCTTACTCCATCCTCTCCTCCTTTTCATCACCACCATCCACACTTTCTTCACCGCCACTACTCTCCCCATCATCCCCCTCCACCTTTACCTGGGGATTTCATTGCGGCAAACCGGTCTTCGCCCTCCACTCCAAGATCTCTGCTCTCCACTCCTCCAGCTTTGTTATCTCAGCTTTCAGGGCTGTGATCTTTTTTCAGCTCTGGCCTGTTTCTCTTGAACCCAGAGTTTGCCAGACTGAGTCCAGCGCAGGTCTTCTCTCGCCAGCCTCAGCTCTTTGCCACACCAATCGTATTCTGCAAACCGTGCGGTCATGCGGGATATCAGTAAGTAGAGCTGGACTCTTTGGGCCCTCTTTCAGCCTCATCTCCACACTTTTCCTCCTCACCTTCCATCCACTGGTAGATCTCTGGCTGGCACATGTTGCCTGGAGAGCAGAGCCTGCATTGCTGCAGACTTTGCTAGATCTTCTCCCTCTGGCCAGAATAATGGCTGTTGTTTGCTCTCCACCCACAAAAACTAAACTTAAACAAAATTAGTATGTTTAAAATTGCCCTACTCTGGCCTATAACTTTCTAATTTTTCTGTACACAGGGCTAATTTTTTGAGCTGTGATCTGTAGATTTTATCCCCGTGGGCTTGGTGTTGCAGAAGCAGTGGTTAGGAACCTACTCTGACTAGGTGGCTTTGACGTGGTGAGTGGGCTGTTAGTTTTTGAAATTATACTGAGAAGCAAGCAGATCAAAGTACAAATGGTGGCTGTTTGGCTATGTTTGTTTCCCTATTTTTGCTTAACCAGGAAGGGCGGCAGTGCCGTTGCTCAATAAGTCACACAGCCGCTCAGCCTATCGCTGGCCAAGGCAAGACATTGCTGCAGTCAGCAATTTGCTGAGCAGCAGTTTGACATTTTAGAACACCAGCAACCAGGAAGAAGACCGCACTGGAGTGTGTAATATCGTAATGTCTGATAAATGTCTTTATTTGCACCCCCTAAAATAGCAAAGTGCTGTGGAATCTCTTGTCAACTTATACATAAATATTATACACTTCTTTTTAAAGGGTTATTTCAGCCCTAGACCTTTTATCCCCTATCCAAAGGATAGGGAATAAGATGTCTGATCATGGTGGTCCCGCAGCTGGAGACCCCCTGCAGCACCCACTTGTCATCAGCCTCACGGAGCAAAGATCACTCTGTGTCTGATGACTCAGTATACAGGGGCCGGAGTATCGTAACGTCACAGCTCCGCCCCTCGTGACTGTTGCCAGGCCCCCTCCCGTAGACTTGCATTGAGGGGGTAGGGCGTGATGTCAAGAGGGGGCGAAACTGTGATGTCACGATACTCCGGCCCCTGTATCAGATACGGAGCGATCTTTGCTCTGTGAGGCTAACGACAAGTGGGTGCTGCAGGAGAGATTGCGGCGGTCCCCAGCAGTGGGACCCGCGATCAGACATCTTATCACTATGGATAGGGGAAAAGATGTCTAGGGCCAGAGTTCCCCTTTAAAGCAGGCTACAACCAACAAGCCAACTTTCACCTTTTTCATTTTGTTTGTGTGGAGCCTGCCGCTCTTTTTTTTATATATAAGCCATGATTTCTATACAAAGAGGGGGACCTCTTTGTATAGAAATCATGGCTAATATATATATAAAAAAATTTTTTTAAAAAAAGGATGGTATGGGGTACCAGTATGGTTCCCAGTAGCAATTCATGGATCTGATCCAACCCAATAAAGAGACAAGTTAATAATGACCAAAAACCATTTTTATTAATCTAAACACATATCATGCGCTTGCATGAGGGAACTGGTTACTTTAAGTATCGCATTTAATAATAAAAACAAAAAGTAGCATTCTACAGTGGTGAAACAAGGTGGTACAGTTTGACCGAGGACACACAAAGCTCTGAGAATCCTCTCACACTTTGGCTATATAGTCTAGGACATTACAGGCACGATGTTACTTCTTCACCTCTCCGAGATCATCAATGCTGTCATCATCAACCTGCCAATCAGAAAAAAAAAAAGGCATTATCATTTAGAAGGGGGGTGGGGGTGACTATTTAGAACTATGCCCATGGTGTGTTCTATAAAAAATAAAAAAAATAAAAAAAAAGATAAACCTGTACTCACCTCTAGTACTCCTGCAGTGCCTCCGATGTGATCCTCCTTCTGTGCTGCAGAATGATGCCTAGGCCCAGAAAGCACCCAAGCCCAATGTGTCATACTGCCTCTGATTGCATTGCTGGCCAAGATGGGACATCGCTGTGGCCAGCAAATTGCTGATTGGCAATATGACACTGCACCCAGTTGAGTTGCTTCCAGAGCCCAGGCATCACACTGCAGCATAGGAAGAGGATCCCATTTGGGGACCAGAGCAGGACACTGTAGAGCACAGATTTATTAGAGATATAGATATCTATCTATCTATATCACATGATGGGGATAGTTTCAAATAAACAAAAAAAAATAAAAAAGAAAATCCCACTGGATGACCCAATTTTGTCTCTTAATAATAAATAAAAAATATCGGAAAAGTGTTGTAAATGCTTCAAGGTGCGAGGCAAGGCTGTCCTCTTTCACCTAATTATATAATTTATGCCTAGATCTCCTATAAATACTGGACCGATTACCTGCATTAAAAGAGCATTGAGGTTGTCCATTCTCAGTTGAAGACTTACTTTTCTGGACTACATGTATATAAATCGTCTCAGCAGGAATGGACCATGAGGTTCCCGTTAACGTGGCAGACTGACGCTCTTGCTTATCTAGGGCTGCGACTTCCTTCTCATCCCCATCAGGCTAGGTTCAGACTACGGAATCTCCGGGCAGAAAATTTCCGCCCGGAGATTCCGTCTGCTAGGACCGCGTGGACACTGCAGTCTCCAATAGACTGCAATGTGTTCCGCGCGGATTTCTGCCTGAAGAAAGAGCACCGCCATTCTTCAGGCGGAAATTTCCAAGCGGATTTTCCGTTCACAAATTCCGAAGTGTGAATTTGAGAACTGAAAACCATTCACTACACATTTTAGCAAGCGGAATTTCCGCCTGCAATTTTAAGGAGGAATTGCAGGCGGAAATTCCATAGTCTGAACCTAGCCTCATAGTTACAAATTCAACATCACCCATCTACTCAGGAGTTAAACTAATGGAGATCCCTGCATCTACTTTTTGGGCCGATCAGATTTAACCTCTTAATGACCACAGACGTAAAGGTACGTCCTGGTACAGCAGTACTTAGTGCACCATTTACGTCCTGTGTATGACCGCGAGAATCGGAGCAGTGCTGGCGTCATACACTGCAGGAGGACCCGCCGGTCATGGCGGACATCCGCGATTGCATCTGCGGCAATGCGCATGTTAAAATAGATGATCGTATTGCCCGCAGCGGGGATCCGATCATCTGTAATGGCGGCCGGAAGTCCCCTCACCTGCCTCCGGCCGTCTCCCGACGTCTTCTGTTCTGGTCCGAGATCGAGCAGACCAGAGCAGGAGATAGCTGATAATACTGATCAGTGCTATGTCCTATGCATAGCACTGAACAGCATTAGCAATCAAGTGATTGCTATTGATAGTCCCCTATGGGAACAGAAAAAGTGTAAAAAAAAAAAAAAAAAGTTCAAAAATGTAAAAATAAAAAAAGGGAAAAATCCCCTCCCCCAATAAAAACAAAAATTGTCCCCTTTTTCCCCCATTTTACCCCCAAAAAGCGTAAACATTTTTTTAATAAAACATATTTGGTATAGCTGCGTGTGTAAATGTCCAAACTATCAAAATATAAACTTAATGATCCCGTACGGTGAACGGTGTAAAAGTAAAAAAAAAAAAGGCCAAAAATGCTGCTTTTTTTGTCGCCTCTTATTCCCCAAAAAAAATAATCTAAAAGTTTTATACCACCCCATATATGGAAAAATGAAAAAAAGTTATAGGTGGTCAAAATAGGGCGATTTTATATAACTGATTTTGTACAAAAAGTTAGAGATTTTTTTTAAGCGGTACAAACATAGAAAAGTATCTAACCATGGGTATCATTTTAATCGTATTGACCCACAAAAAAAAAAAAAATTATAAAAAAAAAAAAGAACACGTCATGTGTACAGTGTGAAAATGAAACCCTCCAAAGTGTGCAAAATTGTGGTTTTCATTTAAATTTACTCCCTAAAAAAATAATTATTTGGGTTCGCCATACATTTTTGGGTAAAATGAGGTTTCATTAAAAAAGTACAATTGGTCATACAAAAAACAAGCCCTGATATGGGTCTGTAGATGAAAATATAAGAGTTATGGATTTTAGAAGGCGAGGAGGAAAAGACGAAAATGCAAAAATAAAATTGGCCTGGCCCTTAAGGGGGTTAATAAAAAAAAATGATTGCCTTCCCTGCTTTTTGCTTTACAAATCCTGACAATCATCCTATGGAAGGCTGATGTCAAACTGCCAGATAAACTGTTTAGGCAATTTGGGAGCTATTAAAAGAAAGTTAGCCTTAGCCTTCTTAAATTACAGCAGACAAAACTTCTAACCTGTCTAATTTAAAGGTTTACAGTATTGCGGCTAAGCTATGCAGTGAACTGAGGAGAGGAACAGATTTGCCAATTCCTCTCTTGCTGTCCAAATGATATAGGGCAAAATGTGATTAATAAGATTCATAATTCAGCTCAGATGTTAATGTTTCCACTGATGGTGCATAGGGGTCAGCTTGGGCACTCTGTGGATACATAGCAAGCTGCAATACACTGTGTTCTGACATCTTTGTGTCATTGCTCCTAATATAGATCAATGAGCCTTGGCACCTATGAGCCACTGGTTGGACCACTTTTGGTAGGTACTAACCACTTCAAAGCTAGAAAATCCCACCTGACCTGTCATCTGGCCATTTTAGTGGCAAGTCCAGGTGCAGCCAACAATTATCAGTGTATTCCAATGGCTGTCTAAGGCTATGTTCACATGGGGGAATGTCCGCATGGAAAACCTTAGTGTGGACATCTCCCTGACAGTGGAGCACCAGCAGAACTCGAAATGCGCTTTGAAATGTGCCTTCTCATAGACATCAATGCATTTTCATGCAGAGTCGGCAGAAAGAATAGACATGTTTATTCTTTCTGCGGACACAGGAATTTGAATATCTGTGCCAGATGCTTCCGGCACGGAAATTCTGCTCAATGCAGAAAGATGCAATGCACAGCTGTCTCGCCCCCTGCCATAGACTTACATTGAGGGGGTGGAGCGTGACATCACACGGGGGCGGAGCCGTGTCGTCACTATACTACGTTCGCTCCGGGGCCTGATGAGAGCGGGGTGCTGCGTGCGAGATCGCAGAGGTCCCCAGCGGCAGGACCCCACGCAATCAGGCAACTTATCCCCTATCCTTTAGATAGGGGATAAGTTGTCAGCACGGTAGTACCCCTTTAAAGACCTTTTGTAATATGGTTGTTTAAAAATTTTTTTTACAAAAAAAAAAAAAAAAGGAGGCCTCTGAATCCCACCACTAGGGGTCCCCATTCCTACTGGGACACTGACCAGTCTAGCAGCAGGCTTGTCCATGAGTCATTGACATGAGATGACTGACAAGGCTTCATGAGCCCCCTTCCCCTGAGAGGATTTTTTTTTAACACTGAAAAGAGGTATTTTCATAATAAATATAGGCAACAAAAAATTAAATGTACATGGTCAGGATTAGGTACTGAGTAACATATTCAAATATTTTTTTTTTTTAGGGATCTGACAGGTACACGCTTTAACCTCTTCCCGCCCTAGGACGTATGCATACATCCCAGTTGCTAACTAGTTAGCGCAACTGGACGTATGCATATGTACTGGCGATATCCTGTTCAGTGTGATGCAATGCAGGAGATTGCCAGCGGGACCCGGCTGTCAATCACAGCTTGTGTCCCGCTGCAGCTGACGAGATCGGGATCACACTGGCCTTGGCATCATTAACCCCATAGATGCTCATTCCTGATAATGGAATATATGGGGTTGACAGGAGGGGGCATCACAGCATCCCATTGGTTGCCATGGCAGTAGGAGGCCAGCTGATGACCTCCTGTGTGCCTAGTATGGCAGCCTGTGAAGTACAGCCATAGGCTGGATCGCACAGTCTGCATGTCAGTGTAGTAACAGTTATAATGTGCTGCAGTACAGATGTACTGCAGCATAGTATAACCTATAAAAAGTGATAAGAAAAAAAAAAAAAAAAAAAAATAAATAAAAAAGGTTTATTATATTTAAAAAGTGTAAAAAAAATAATAAATAAAAATAAATGCCCCTCTCCCAATAAAACCCTATATTTTATTTCACAAAAGATGCTGCACAAATCAACAAAGATTTCCCACTAATATAAAGTACAATATGTCAGAATAGCGTTGCTAAGTAAAAGCATGTCAGAGGTATTACCACTTAAAGAAACATGCCAGATTAGAAAAATTGGGCTTGATCATTAAGGTAAAAACAGGCAGCGTTCTAAGGGGTTAAATGCAGTTTTTGAAGCTAAAGCAAGTTTGGCATTATACTTCACTTCTAAGTGACAGAAACATAGGTATTTCTTTCTATATGGGTCATACATGTTATGCTCAGAACTTTTCTTTCACATCCACCCATTGTAACAAGGAGCTGTGTGTTTTTGGTGAAGATTACCTCTGGCCACTTTTCCTGGATTACATCAATGATATCGTCTGTGAAGTCTCCCTGAATAATGATTTCATCTTCCCCTGTCACTGAGGCACCGCAGGAGAATTTCTGAGCAAAGAATCTTTGTGCTTCCTTGAGATCAATTTCTGCAAAACAGAAATCCCCACCATGAATCAACAAGATGTTCAACATAAGAAACTGCATTGAAACATAGAAGAAAAGTCATTACTTTTGTCAAACTCACCAAACGTTGCCAGCCCGCATACCCTTGTTACGTATTTCTTCTTCGCCCTAGGGATTTTGGCTATTGTTACCTTTTGAGGTACAGTCTTTTTCTTCTGTTTAATCTGACCTCTTCCTCCTAGAAAAGTGCAAATCAATTATTCAGATCTATAACAATGCTTGAACATCATTGTACTCCCGACATGGTCTACTTTCAGGCAGCGGTTAACCTTCCATGTATTGAAAAAAAAATACAATAAGAAGGTTGTATAAATCCATTCATATGAAAGCTGTGCCTTATTACTTTTGATTACATAACGTATTATCCAGCACAAGTGCTGCTGCTTCTTCAGACAACTGATCAGCAGGGGTGCCAGGAATTAGACCCCAGTTGATGTAACAATGATAGCATATGTGGAGACCTTCTACTTTGCCATTTGGCAGTCAATGAGGTACAGTGTGTGTGCTACTGGCAGTAGGTTACTTCTACTGGTAACTGTCAGGCGCAAGGCCCGATTATAGAATCATACATGCGTTAGAACTGTATTTGTGTATAATTCAAAACATGGGCGAGGGTTCATTCAGACTGTGTATTTGTTTTTGTGTATTCCAATTTTATTGGCGGTCTGTCTATCTGTGTTATACCTCCTTTAAAGACAGGCACTCTGGCCATCATAAATCAAAATGAGATAATGGTCCAGGAAGAGAAATGCCCCCCCACCTGGAGGGATAAGAGGGGGGGGGGGGATGAAGGTTTTTCCCTCCTAAAAAGCCAATACAGTGACCCCTCGACCTAAGATGGCCCAGACATACGATAATTTCAACATGCAATGGCCTCTCAGAGGCCATCGCATGTTGAAGGCAGCATCAACATACGATACTTTTTTATGTCGGGACCATCACATAAATGGCTATCCGGCAGCACTGACTGCTTCAGCTGCCACCGGATAGACGTTTACGGTGCCTCGTGAGCTCCGGTGATGTCTCTTACCTGTCCTCGGGGCTCCGGCGCATCCTCTTCGGGATCCCCTCCATTGTCGTCGCTCTACAACGACGTCATCACGTCGCTGCGCACGCCGTCCAGTCATCCAATAGGAGCGGCGTGCGTAACAACGTGATGGAGGCGACGGAGCACGCCGATGCCTGGGAAGCAGAGGCCTTGCCGGAGCGTCGGGGACACCTCGGCGAAACGGCGACAGCAATGGACGGCGACATCCAGGGCAGCGGTGACGGTCCGGAGCGGCGGGGACAGGTGAGTACAACTTCCTCTAACAGTGGTCTTCAACCAGCAGACCTCTAGATATTGCAAAACTACAATACCCAGCATGCCCGGACAGCCAACGGCTGTCCGGGCATACTGGGTGTTGTAGTTTTGCAACATCTGGAGGTCCGCAGGTTGTAGACCACTGTCCTATACTTTACATTGCACGGATCCCTCAACATGCAATGGATTCAACAAATGATGGTCCGTTTGGAACGGATTACCATCGTATGTTGGGGGACCACTGTATAAACAGATGCTGGACAAACCCCTGGTCAAACCTGTGGCATAAGCTGACAAGACCATCCTAAGAACAGCTGGAGACTCGCTCAAAAGGACTGCTATACCATTATGCCGTAAGGACTTAATTTTTGTTTTCTGAACTTGCCTTGCTAAACTCTTTATATATTTTTTGTACCTGTATATCATTTGTTTATTTTATACCTAGCACTGCGATACCCTTTATCAGATTAAATGTTTAATCAGCTCTGGTCTTTGATCTCTAAATATAGGAGCTCACCTTTCTTAAGGAAGCTCTGGTGTGACACGTTTATCAAAGGGTTAATGTGGTGACTTGCTGGGATTAGTAGGGGATACCCAGAGGTCTGGTGGCTTTAACCCATGCACCATCACATTCTAACATCTTTGCCGGACCAATAGTAGTTACTGTCACGATCATACCCTAACAAAATGGTCACACTGTACTGACAAAAAGCATAAACCCAGCCCCCCTCCATTAACTTCCTGGCTCATGTGCACTAGCATTTTATGGGAAGAGGAGAAGTAGAGAAAATAGTTTTGAAACTACGAAAGCAGACAGAAAAAAAAAAAAAAAAAAAAGTTTGTGAGATTGCATTTGTTATTCTTTTCTGGTTTACATTTTAGATTTCTGTGGAGTTTGCCAAAGAAATACAAATTGTGCCCTATTCCGCAGGATAAAGGATGAGTGTCTGATTGGTGGGGTATGACCAGTAGTACTCCAACAGATATGAATAGGGGGCCCGGTGGTCCCCCAGTTCAATGGAGTAGCTGTTGGTTATTTGCACTGCTGCTCCATTCAACTCTATGGGCTGGCTGAAGATAGCCAAGTACAGCATCCGGCTATCTTTGTCCTGCCTTTAGAGTTGAACAGAGTGATGTCACAAATTTTAAACTGCTGCCTCAATTAACCAAGGGAACCAATGATTCCCTGTACACATGATCAGAGGGGGTCCCAGCGTACAGACCCCAAATGATCAAATACCCATCCCATAACCCGCAGATAGAGAATCAGTGTCTTTGGTGGCCAAACCCCTTGAAAACTCCTAATTCTTCCAATTTTTGTGTTACAAACATATACTAGAACAAATAAACTAATTCAATCAGATCACTTGACATACCATTTAATCTTACTGTACATACACTGCTCAAAAAAAAAATTAAGGGAACACTTAAACAATACAATGCAACTCCAAGTCAATCACACTTCTGTGAAATCACACTGTCCACTCAGGAAGCAACACTGATTGACAATCAATTTCACATGCTGTAGGAGGGCAACAACCCAGCAGCAGGACCGCTACCTCCACCTTTGTGGAAGAAGGAGCAGGAGGAGCAGAGGCGCACTGCCAGAGCCCTGAAAAATAACCTCCAGCAGGCCAAAAATGTGCACGTGCCCACTCAAACTGTCAGAAACAGACTCCATGACGGTGGTATGAGGGCCTGACATCCACAGGTGGGGGTTGTGCTTACAGCCCAACACCGTGCAGGACATTTGGCATTTGCAAGAGAACACCAAAATTGGCAAATTAGCCACTGGCACCCTGTGCTCTTCCCAGAAGACAGCAAGTTCACACTGAGCACATGCGAGAGTCTCGAGGCGCCGTGGAGAACGTTCTGCTGCCTGCAACATCCTCCAGCATGACCGGTTTGGTGGTGGGTCAGTAATGGTGTGGGGTGGCATTTCTTTGGGGGGCTGCACAGCCCTCCATGTGCTTGCCAGAGGTAGCCCGACTGCCATTAGGTATCGAAATGAGATCCTCTGACCTCTTGTGTGAGACCATATCCTGGTGCGGTTGGCCCTGGGTTCCTGCTAATGCAAAACAATGCTAGACCTCATGTGGCTGGAGTGTGTCAGTAGTTCCTGCAAGAGGAAGGCATTGATGCTATGGACTGGCCCGCCCATTCCCCAGACCTGAATCTGATGGAGCACATCTGGGACATCGTGTCTCGCTCCATCCACCAACGCCACATTGCACCACAGACTGTCCAGGAGCTGTCCGCCACCTCATCAGTAGCATGCCCAGGCATTGTATTGACGTCATACGGGCACGTGGAGGCCGCACACACTACTGAGCCTCATTTTGACTTGTTTTAAGGACATTACATCAAAGTTGGATCAGCCTGTAGTGGGGTTTACCACTTTGATTTTGAGTGTGACTCTATATCCAGACCTCCATGGGTTGATAAATTTGATTTCCAGTGATAATTTTTGTTTGATTTTTTTGTCCACTCATTCAAATATGTAAGGACGAAAGTATTTTATACGATTACATCATTCATTCAGATCTAGGACGTGTTATCTTCGTGTTCCCTTTATTTTTTGAGCAGTGTATTATGACTCCATAAGGAGAAGCTACAGGGTCCTGTTTAACACTAGTCCATCAAGATTTTCAGTCATGTATGTGACTTACAGAATATGAATGATATCTTCCACGAAAAGGTTCAGGTGTGCTCACACTATATAGATTAAAGCATTTTCACAATAAATACTTCTTTTAATGCATAAACCTTTTTGTGCATTACCTCTTTTTTGTTTTTTCTTCTCCTCCTCTTCACCTACTGGACCTGATCCCTCACCAGTAGTTTCTTGTCTCGGAGCATTTCCTTTAAAAAAGAATTGAAAGTCGTAAGTACCTGGCAATAAGAACTTAAAGGAGTTTTTTTTTTTCTTTTCATATCATCACGTTTCCTTTTGCACGTCAGGGATTTATATCCGAATACCTTCAAAAAGATATTCTGATGTATATAGTCTTTTAGTAAGTACTTTTGACAGAAACATCTATTGAAAAATATAGTCACAGAAAAAAAATAAATAAATGGACAGTCCAAATACTTATAGGGTATTATCCACGGGGAGATAAGTAGAGGAAGGGTCTTCTGACTCTTTTTACAATGCAAGTCACCATTCAGCAGCCATAAGAAAGCAGCAGTACAAACATTTAGCTCTGTGTCACAGGCAGATTTCCCATCATGTTTAATTTGCCAATGAAATTGACTATACAGAAATGAACATGGGATGAGCTTGCGTCAGATGTACTGCGGAAAATCCGAAGAACAGCCACATGTAAATTCACAGTGGCAAATCTGCAACAAATCAAATATAAATCTGCAGCATGTGAACTACATCTGTAAAAATACAATAAAAATAAGTTATTTTCTGTGGATTTTCCACAATCCACAGCAGGAAGCTAAAACCGATTCAACCCTGTGAAACTAGACTAAGAAAAGTAAACTATTTTCACTTACCTAATGTAAGCTTAGCAAATTCATTTGGGAAATTCTTCTCTAGCCACTGTCTGCATTTTGTCACATCTGGCATATATTCACAGTACTGAAAAAAAAAATATACCAAGGTGTAAGTGAGGCCTGCAAGTACATTTTATACCCAATATCATTACTAATATTGTTCCTCCTCAAGTGACCAGCCTATTTTAGGCCTTAAAGGAGAACTCCAGACCATAAAAATTGTCCCCCATAGTGCGGCAGTAAAAAAATAAAGATGTACATACCTTCCCCCGCTCCCCCGGGGCCTCTGGTAATCGGCTCCGGTCTCCGCCACAATCCACTTCCTGGTTGCCGGTGGTCAGATGAATAAGCCAATCACCAGCCGCAGCGCAGTCCGACTCGGCCGGCGATAGGCTGAGCGGCAGTGTGACGTTTTCGGCCCAGGCCGCAGACGCCGGTGTAGTGAAGGATTTTGTGTCCTGAAGCGTTCTCACACTGCCGCTCAGCCTATTGCCAGCCGAGTTGGACTGCGCTGCGGCTGGTGATTGGCTGATTCATCCCAACGCCAGCAACCAGGAAATGGATTGCGGCAGAGACCGGAGCCGGTTACCGAGGGAGCGGAGGAAGGTATGTACGTCTTTATTTTTTTTACTACCGGCACTATGGGGGACAAATTTTTATGGTCGGGAGTTCTCCTCTAACCCAGAGTTTTCCAACCAGTGTGCCTCCAGCTGTTGCAAAACTACAACTCTCAGCATGCCTGCACAACCAAAGGCTGCCCAGGGGTGCTGTGAGTTGATGTTTTCCAACAGCTGGAGGCACCCTGGTTTTGAAACACTGCCTTAATCCCCAAACATCAGCACTGCCTTCCAAGAGCCATTTTTCTTTCCCCCATCGCCATATAAGGGCTTGTTTTATGCAGGACAACTTTTAAATTTTAATAACACCATTTTGGGGTTCATGTGAGTTATTAACTTTTATTAAAATGGGAAAAATAAAAATTTTCTAATTAATTTCTGCCCCCGTCTGCCATGAAAACAGATACAGTCTCACAGATTCCCTAAACGCAGCAGTTATGAACTAACAGCAGTATGTACCGTATTTTTCGCCCTATAGGACGCACCAGCGTATAAGACGCACCCAATTTATAGGTGCAAAATCTATAAAAAAAAAAAATAAAGATTTTGAACCCAATAGTGGTCTTCAACCTGCGGACCTCCAGATGTTGCAAGACTACAACTCCCAGCATGCCCGGACAGCCGTTGGCTGTCCGGGCATGCTGGGAGTTGTAGTTTTGCAACATCTGGAGGTCCGCAGATTGAAGACCACTGCATAGGAGGTAATACGTTTCCCCGCCGCTCCGGACCAGTCACCGCTGCCCTGGATGTCGCTCCATCGCTGTCGCCCTGTCCCCGTCGCTCCGGAACGTCTCTGCTGCCGGCCGGGTATCCTCGCTCTCAGTCGCCGCCATCACGTCGTACGCTGATGCACGTACGCGACGACGTGATGACGAGGAAGGAGAGGGCCATACAGGGGATCCCTGAACGGAGAAGACACCGAGGAGGCAGGTAAGGTCCCTCCCGGTGTCCTGTAAGCACTAACCCGGCTATTAAGTCGGGCTGTTCAGGACCGCAGCGGTGAAATCGCGGCGGTCCCGAACAGCCCGACTGAACAGCCGGGTTAGTGTCACTTTCCCTTCAGACGCGGCGGTCAGCTTTGATCGCCGCGTCTGAAGGGTTAATACAGGGCATCACCATGATCGGTGAGGTCCTGTATTAGCCCCGGGTCCCGGCCATTGATGGGCGCAGGGACCGCCGCGATAGGGATGTATTCGCCGTATAAGACGCACCGACTTTTCCCCCCCAGTTTTGGGGAAGAAAAAGTGCGTCTTATACGGCGAAAAATACGGTAAGTGGTTAATTCATCAGGATCAGAGTTTTTTTTTTTTGGTCTTGGTAGAGCAGGAGCCCTGCACCACCTTACTCCAATTACACCAGAAAAAGGCCCAATAGTGGCTGCAATATTGGCAGTCACTGAGTAGTTATAGTGTTGTCCAGTGTCGCACTTATTACAATTCCTACACCTCTGTGTTGGCAAAGGGTAAGAAGTTTCCAGATCCCCAGACAACACCTTTATGGGCATCTGCCACCGCTTTTAAGGTATAATCAATAATATGTACAATGAAACCTCTTTGAGAAGGCTACCCAAAATTGCATTAAAAAGTGGTCTTTTACAGAGGTGGTCTTCTCAAAGAAAATGGCACTATACATAATGCATGGGGGGCTGAAAATTTGTCACAGGAAATCTGGTCTGGAAAAGCCAGGAACTTGTCTACATGTGATCACCCTCTATAAGGATAGCAAATATGTTACTATGCACACGACCAAATAATGAAAGAACAGAATTAAAATCAGTTAAAAACTCTAAACTTATCAGAGTGGAGGGTACATAAACACCTACTACACTCAACACTTGTGGGTATGTTCAATAGACAAAACTGTTCCTGAAATCACAAATAACTAGTTCCAATGAATGTAGAAAATGTGTGTATATCTGCCATACATATCTGCTAATACATAAACAATGTCACTGTACTATCTGTAATACTGAAAGTGCACATACACATATCTATAAACAAAGTGCAAAAATAAGACTGAAAACTAACAAACAAACGGATGGCAATGGGTTAAATAAGCCCATACTACAAAAATCCTTAAACCACCCAGTAAGAGAACCTGCATGTTTATTTCTACCCTCAACTCTGATATTGTATAGAGTTTTTAATTGTCTGTTCTCTGTGTGTTTAATACACGATGTTATTTTTTTCATTATTTGGTGGTGTGCACAGTAACATCATTGCTAGCCTTCTCTCTTTGGGATCTAAGAATGTGGCAACACAAAAATCAAAGGGTGTTTTAAAGGTATTTTATTATGCAAATGTAGTAAAACCTAAGAATTTTTTTTTTTTTGGTATGGTTAAAATTGTACTGATTTTCTATTTTTTTTTTTTTGGCCAAAAGCAGACGTAAACCTATTGATAAATATCCCCAGTTTTAAGTACAAAGCGCATCTTACCTCTGTTGGCAGTGAACAAACTGTAGGACAAACAATAACAAAGTGTTAGTCTATGCAGCTATTCAATTGGTATCAAGAACAAATGATTGACAAAAATAATAATAAGAGACAAATAATAATAAAACAAACAATGTATCTGTAAAGCCGGTACAATACAGGATGGCATGTACAAACCAGAGACAAGACAGACATCATTGGTGGTAATGGACAGAAATAGGGCTACGAGTCAAATAGTGCAGGTAAAATATAGCTACCAGCCCATCCACTAAAGGTGTACTCCACCCCTAGATATCTTATCCCCTATCCAAAGGATAGGGGATAAGATGTCTGATCGCATGGGGTCCCGCCGCTGGGAACCCCCGCAATCTCTCCTTCAGCACCCTGTCATCCGGTGAATGGAGAACTTTGCTCCGTGCCTGATGAATGGCGATGCAGGGACCAGAAGAA
Source organism: Hyla sarda (assembly GCF_029499605.1). NCBI lineage: Eukaryota > Metazoa > Chordata > Amphibia > Anura > Hylidae > Hyla > Hyla sarda. The sequence goes on along the minus strand of NC_079189.1, from coordinate 463,378,994 downwards.
CGTGTCTTCAGGACACCCCCCCCCCCCTCCCCATGCCATCCCGCCCCGCCCACTCAATGCAGTCATGAGGCACGGAGCAAATCAGATATCTTATCCCCTATCCTTTGGAATAAGATATCTAGGGGTGGAGTACCACTTTAATTTGTAAAGCTAAGACCGTAGTAGATTTTGGGTAATACCTTTTACAGAAGCAGCTGGGCCATTCATGTTCGAATTTTTTTTTTTTTTTTTTTTTTTTTTTTTTAAAGCTACCGTATATACTCGAGTATTTAGCCGTTCAGAATATAAGCCGAGGCCCCTAATTTCACACCAAAAACCCAGGAAAACCTATTGACTCGAGTATACGCCTAGGGTGGAAAATTCATCATTCCCCCCCGTCATCATCCCGCCTTCCTCTGTCATCATCCTGAACTCCCCCCCCCCCCCCCCATATCCCTCCTGTCATTATCCAGACCCCCCCCCTCATCCCCCCCATCATACAGATCCCCCTTGCCCCCCATATCATTATCCAGATCCCCCTCATATCCCCCTGTCATCATCCAGACCCCCCTCTCTTGTTCTCTACTCACCTCCCCAGTTGCAGCTCTGTCGGTCCTTCCCTAGCAGCCGTCCAATGTCGATGCAGGGCCGTCCGACTTCTAGTGGGGAGGGTGAGCTGGTTCGGGCCATCCATCTTAACCGAGAGGCCCTCTTCTCCACTGCGGGCTGGCCCCGGACTAGTGACGCTGCATTGATGCCGCCGTGCAGGGACGCCCCTGACGTCACGTACATCTGCTGCACACAGACGTCCCACACGGTGGGGTCAATGCAGCGCCACTAGTCCAGGGCTGGCCCGGAGCGGAGGGCCTCCTGGTCAAGATGGACGGCCCCGATCGGCTCACCCTCCCCACTGGAAGTCGGACAGTCTCTGCAGCATAGATGGGCAACAATGGACGGCCCGGCCCATCCCCCTCGCCACCCCCATCGGTATGCCTGCGATTTTTTATTTTTATTTTTCCTCTTCACTCGAGTATAAGCCGAGGGGGAGGTTTTCGGCATGAAAAAGGTGCTGAAAAACTCGACTTATACTCGAGTATATATGGTATATAGAAATACTTGCCTCCACAGTAAAGTACTTTTAGTGGATAATCGCCATCCACTTTGGGAATTCTTGAATCTGCTTTACAATCTTGTACAGACTCTGAATTTTCAGTTGCTGTGCTCGCCATCTCCAAGACCCTGGAAAGAGAATTTAATAGAAAAACTGTTTTAGGGCCCTGTTCACACAGCTGCGAGATATAAGGAATAAAATGTATATCATTTACTGCACCAGACAGTTGTGTAAAAGATAGAAGTGTATTTTATGTAACAAGCATTTTATTTCTGGCATTTTTTTTTCCAATGTTTTTTAGTTCCCACATTTTGGGGGCGTATCTCCTGTAACTTATCCATAGATCATGATTCCTCTTTGAATCACACGATTTCTAATATGAATTATGTCACAATTACAAATTGTCACAAATTTACAGAATGCAACTGAAAAATTTTATCAAGAAAAATGCTGCAGCAAAAAAATAAATAAATAAATAAAAAAAAGCGTTTTGTTTTCTCACAAAAAGCTGATGCAGTTTTTTTTAAGTCAAAGTTTAGATCTCACACCAGAGAGCTACAATAATGGAAAGCTTTGCACCTTTTTCTGTGCTTTTAAACAACTCACCAACCAAAATACTGTGTAAACCAAACATTAGGGTACGTTCACATGGACGGATCTGCAGCTTATTTTACGCTGTGGATCTGCCGACGATGGACCCTAGTGTGAGTATACTCGCACACTACGCCACCGCTACGCCATTGCTCCCCGAGCCAGGCCGAGAGCAGCCGCGCGGCGACTCACACATCGCAGCTTGTCTGCTCATAGTGGCGGATTGCTGCTACGAGCATGCACAACTGGAGGCACAATGTAGGGTCCATTGTTGGCGGATCAGTACGTGTGAATGTACCCTTAGGGTGCATTCACACGTGCGTATTTTTGCTGCACGTGCGTATTTTTGCTGCAGATTTTGCTGCCTATTGACTTCAATGGGCAGAAAAATCTGCTGAAGCAAATAATCTGCAGCAAAAATACCCACGTGTGAACACACCCTTAGGGTAGGAATAAATGTTGCAGATTTTCTGCAGTAGAAAAATGTGCCGGAGGCAGGAATGGATCCAACTGGAAAGGGGAACTATAACAAGTTCCTTTATATTTCCAGTTGGAGCGACATCTGCAGCGTTTCTGAACCCATGTACCTACCATTATGGTACATTCACACGTGTGTATTTTGATGCCCATAAAGTCAATGGGGGAGATTTATCAAATCCTGTGCAGAGGAAAAGTTCACCAGTTGCCCATAGTAAACAATCATTTTTAAAAGGGCTTCTTAACCCCTTAAGGACTCAGCATTTTTCCATTTTCATTTTTTCCTCATCACCTTCTAGAAATCATAACACTTTCAATTTTGCACATAATATTCCATATGATGACTTATTTCTTGCGCCACCAATTCTACTTTGCAGTGACAGTCATTTTACCAAAAAATCCACGGCGAAATGGAAAATTCATTGCGCAACAAAATTGAAGAAAAAATTCACTGTAACTTTTGGGGGCTTCTGTTTCTACGTAGTGCATTTTTCGGTAAAAAAAAGAAAGATTAAAATGATATCCTACTTATATAGGTTTGATTTTGTCGTACTTCTCAAAAAAAATCAATTACATGCAGGAAAATGTATATGTTCAAAATTGTCATCTTCTGACCCCTATAACTTTCATTTTTCCGCTTACGGGCCGGTATGAGGGCTCATTTTATGCTCCCTGTTTTTATCGGTACCATTTTTGTATTAATCGGACCTTTTGATAGCTTTTTATTCATTTTTTCATGATGTAAAAAGTGACCAAAAATACACTATTTTGGACTTTGGAATTTCGTACGCCATTGACCGTGCCATTTAATTAACTATAAATATATGTTTATAGATCGGACATTTCCACACGTGGCGATACCACATATGTTTATTTTTATTTACACAGTTTTTTTTTATGGGAAAAGGGGGGGTGATTAAACCTTTTATTAGGGGAGGGGTTAAATAACCTTTATTAACTTTTTTTTTTGCAGTCTTATAGCTCCCATAGGGGGCTATAACACTGCACACACTGATCTTTTACCCTGAGCTTTGCATGGATCAGCGTCATAGGGGGTTGATTGCTCAAGCCTGTGGATCAGGCTTGGAGCAAACAAACACTGATCGGATGCGACGGAGCAAGGTAAGGTGGCCTCCGCTCGCATCCCAGCTGATCGGGACATCGCAATTTTATTGCAATAGTCCCGATCAACTCGACTGAGCTGCCGGGAAACTTTTACTTTCGTTTTAAACGTTGCAATCAACTTTTTTATCTTCAACTGTAAATTTTTATTGAAGAATTTTTGTTTCAGTAATTCAAAGAACAAACCAGACAACCTTATAGCAGGGATGTGGAAATTCTATCGCCCGACGCCCGGGACAAGTAGTTTTGGGCGCCGGGCAGGTGAATTGTTCATAGATTTAGCCCTGTATCGGGCGAGCAGGGACAGACAGACTTCCCCCTTATTTTTCTTTAATGTCGGTGTGAGGCGCAGGAGCCTATGGAAGTCTACACCTCACACCGGCCTCAGGGTGTATGGAGGGGCGGCGGCCTCCAGCTGACTGCAGAGCCCCCTTATCTCCCCTCCCGGAGGATGGACGGAGCTCAGAAGACACAGCAGGGGTGGTTGCTAGTTTGCACGGGGAAAACACAGAGCAGGGGGGAGGGGGAGGACGGAAATCTCACCTCACACCGGCGGTGACTACAGCTCTGATGTCCACTCATGGCGGCTCCGGTGAGGAGACCAAGAATGCAGGCGGCGGCAGGAAGGGTGGTTGTATATGTATGGTGTGAGTGTATGAGTGATGTGTGTATGTAATGTATGATGGGGGGGCAGCGGCAGGTGTATGTATGATGTGTGCATATGTATGGTGTATATCAGTGTTTCCCAACCAGGGTGCCTGTTGCAAAACTACAACTCCCAGCATGCCCTGGACATACTGGGAGTTGTATTTTTGCAACAGCTGGAGGCACCCTGGTTGGGAAACACTGGTGGATATGTATGGTGTGAGTGTATATGTGATGTGTGTGATGTGTATGTAATGTATGATGTGTATGTAATGGATAATGTGTGTATAATGTCTGTGTGTGATGTGTATGTAATGTGTGATGTGTGTATGATGTGTGATGTGTGTATGATGTCTGTGTGTGATGTGTATATAATGTGTGTATGATGTCTAAGTGTGATGTGTGTGTGTGTATGTGATGTGTGCATATGTATGGTGTATATCAGTGTTTCCCAACCAGGGTGCCTCCAGCTGTTGCAAAACTACAACTCCCAGCATGCCCTGGGCATGCTGGGAGTTGTAGTTTTGCAACAGCTGGGGGCACCCTGGATGGGAAACACTGGTGGATATGTATGGTGTGAGTGTATGTGTGTATGATGTCTGTCTATGTGTGATGTGTATGTAATGTATGATGTATGTATGATGTCTAAGTGTGATGTGTGTATGTGATGTATGATGTGGGGTGGGCAGCGGCGGGTGTATGTATGATGTGTGCATATTTATGGTGTAAGTGTATGTAATGTATGATGTGGGGGGGGGGGGCAGTGGCGGGGGTGTGTGTATGTATGATATGGGGAAGTGGCTGGTGTATGTATGATATGTGTATGCATGAATGTTTTGTATAGGAGCGGACTGTCACGTCGGGCATTAGGGCAGTTGTGCCATCTAATTTTATTTATTTTTAGTGGCACCTGCACTAAATTGCACCCCCAGAATCCCACCCCCTTCATATTCACCCGACAACCAAGAGCCCCACGGATATATGCAAACACGCCCGAACCAAAACTACAACTCCCAGCATGTTGGACCATAACCTAAACTGTAGAACTATAGTGCAACATGCTGGGAGTTGTAGTTTTGGTTCGGGTCAGCTGCAGAGCCATAGGCTGTATCAGGGCATGCTGGGTCTTGTAGTTACTAACTGTAATTCCCAGTATTCCTTGACACAGCCTATGTCTCTGCAGCTGACACAAACCAAAACTACAACTCCCAGCATGTTACACAATAACCTTAACTGTACTACTATACAGTGCAACATGCTGCAACACCCACACAACCATTGACTGTATCAGGGCGTGCTGGGAGTTGTAGTTATCTAGTAACTAAATGCAACTTCCAGCATTTTCTGACACAAAATGCAGCACATAAACTGGAGAAGCAGAACCCCCCCCCCCCAGTAACACATAAGTCCCTATTGAGACTGAAAAATAGTGATTAAAATATTTTTAAAAGTGCGTATACATGTGAATAAGCCCCTTTACTAATAAAAGTTTCCAATTTTCTTTAAATAAAAATAATGTACAAAAATAAACATAAGTGGTATCGCTGCATGTGGAAATGTCCAGACTATTAAAATATGATGTTAATTAAACCGTACGGGGAACGGTGTAAATGTAAAGAATAGTCCAGAATTGTTCATTTTTGGTCACTTCATATGAGAAATTTTTTATAAGGTGATCAAAAAGTTACATCTAGACTTTTCTGGGCTTACCTCGAGTGTAAGAGGAGCTACAGCTCTCCCGCCTCTAATATCCTGGCATACTGCGATCTCCTATTAAACCATTAGATCACCGCTGTCAGCAGTGTCTAACGGAATCTTATATCCATCCCTGGTGGTCTAGTGGGGGGGGATCAGACTATTTTGGTGGAAATTATTTCATCTACCAGGACAAGTGGATTTTCTTGAGGGACAAGTAGATTGTGTTCCGCTTTAGTCCCTTGGACAAGTAGTTTTTTTTTAAATTTCCACACCCCTGTTATAGGGATAGCAATCCCACAAATGAGAATAAGCCTATAAGACAATCGCCGCACATTGCGGCAATACTGCCATATTCAATATACAAAAACATAAAACAAAAAACAGGGGAAAAGGGAAGGAGGGGGGGGGGGGGGAGCCAAGGGGCCGACGAGAAACAAAAGGGTAGAACCAAGAGAAAACACATAGAAAGAAAAAGAAGGTGGTCAGGAATAGGGAGAAAAGGGAAAGGAAATGGAGAGGGACATTAGGTCTCATCGGCTGTAAAACTGATCGCCGCGTCTGAAGGGTTAATATGCGGCACAACGATCTGTGCCGCGTGCTATTAGCTCAGGGTCCCGGCTATAAGCCGCCGGGACTGACCCGGTATGACACGTGGTCACGGCATGACCCCGTTTTAAATACCGGGCACAGGTTAGGGATCGACCGATATTGATTTGTTAGGGCCGATACCGATAATCTGTGACTTTCAGGCCTATAGCCGATAACTTATACCGGAATATAGGTATAAGTTATCGGCTATCCCCCCCCCCCCCTACAGAAGCTGCTGCAGATTAATGATTTAAAGCGGGCACTTTAAATCAATGAACTGCAGCAGCTTTTGCGGGGCCAGAGACCGCCGCAGCCACCTGCTTCTCTCCCCCTTACCTGTTCCCGGGGTCTGCGCTATTTCTGGCTCCGGCAGCATCCTGAGATGTCACTGTGCGCACTGACGGTGATGTCACATTGAGGACCTCACTCGTCATTGCGCAGCGCAGCACGCCGCAGGAACCAGAAGTAGCACAGACCCCGGGAACAGGTAATTATAAAACCGGGGATGGGGGAGGCAATGGGGCAGCGGCAGCTGTCTCTGGCCGGGGCATTATCGGCATAACGGCAAGGTAATTGCCGATACCGATAATGTCCAAAATCGTGAATATCGGCCGATAATATCGGCCAATCCGATAATCGGTCGATCCCTAGTACAGGTACGCCCTGCGTCCTTAAGAGGTTAAAAATTACAGTAGCAGTCTGGTTGCTATGGGCAACTTTTCCTCTACACAAGTTTTGATAACTCTCCTCCCAATGGGTATCAAAATCAGCTGCGGAATATCTGCAGCAAAATATGTACGTGTGAATGTACTGTTTGATGCTGTTACACATCGCTTTTCCAAGAAAAAACAACAATGGGGAGATTTATTAAAACCTGTGCAAGTCAACCAGTTGCCCATAGCAACCAGATAGCTTCTTTAATTTTTAAAGAGGGCTCGGAAAGGAGATCTGATTGGTTACTATGGTCAACTTTTCCTCTGCACAGGTTTTGATAAATCTCCCCCCCCCCCCCCCATGTCATCAATGCTGTTCACCAGCAAAAAGTTTAAAATGTACAATGCAGTATATGTACAGTTAAAAATATAAAGGGAATCTGTCAGCTATATTTGCTGCTGCACTGTGCACGTGGGAACTCAGTGTAAAGGAAATTCTTCTCCAGATCTGTGCCTCCACACAATCCTGTCTCTGAGCTCTACAGGCAGTTCTTTCCACCTCATGGCTTGTATTTTGCTATGATATGCATTGTCAGCTGTGAGATCTTATAAAGACATGGCTGTGTGAGTTGAGTCTGAATACTTTCCAAATCCAGTATGTGTATGAGATACCTCTATAAGGCCGGGAAGCTGCCTGTTTTTTCACCAATTGTGGACAACATTCTATATGTAAAATAAAAAATGCAGCTTATTTTTCCACTGAGTAAACTCGGCCTAAGACAATAAATAGGGGGAAGAGGGGCACTAGGCGAGTTTTTGCACTGGGACCCTGAACCTCCAGCTATACTTCTGCCAAGTGCATAACTATAGGAGGTAGCAGATCCGCCTAAGCACCATCAGATGACACCAGTATTATGAATGGTAAATGGTAGACAGGGTTTTAGTTTTTAAAGAGCCGAGGCAAGTGCTCTCTATCACCCAATGTGCAAGAAAAAGTGCAAATGTGTCACACTACAAAACGTGCACAAAGGATGCGGTCTATCGCTAAGCCCTTCTCCGACAGGAGAGAGGCCCCCCCAACAAACCTACCCTTCACCTCCGGGCCAAAAGGCACCTGCAAGGATCCAGGTTTGATGTCCCTTTTTGCCGAAGATATTAAGGGGCCACAAATGCACCTAGCTTCAACCTAGGCGTTAACCAAGGTACCAGCCTAGAAGCCGTATATGGATGGCATGTCGACCGAAGCCAAGATGCCAGGGATTTGCAGGGAGGTGAGGAACCTGATGGCCACACACACCTCCCTTAGCCCGCCAGGGGGGACACCCAGAAGGGCTACCACACCCTGACAAATCCTGTGTACAAAACATACATGTAAAAGTGTCACAGTGAGAAACAAAAAATAAAATAAAAAAAATAAGTGGATGAATGCAGATACAGTGACCCACCCGACCTATGACGGCCCCGACATACGATCATTTCAACATACGATGGCCTCTCAGAGGCCATCGCATGTTGAAGGCAGCATCAACATTCGATGCTTTTGTATGTCGGGGCCATCGCATGAACGGCTATCCGGCAGCGCAGACTGCTTCAGCTGCCACCGGATAGCCGTTTACGGTGCCCCGTGTGGTCCGCTGACCATCACTTACCTGTCCTCAGGCGCGTCCTCTTCGGGATCCCCTGCATCGTCGGCGCTTTCCATAGTCATCATCACGTCGCTGCGCATGCTGCCCCGTCATCCAATGGGAGTGGCGTGGCGACGGAGAACGAGGATGCCGGGGAAGCAGAGGCCTTGCCAAAGCGTCTGGGACGCGGCGACAGCGATGGAAGGCGACATCCAGGGCAGCAATGACGAGCGGTGATGTCCGGAGTGGTGGGGACACCTGAGTATAACCTCCAATACCAGTGGTCTTCAACTTGCGGACCTCCAGATGTTGCAAAACTACAACTCCCAGCATGCCCGGACAGCCAACGGCTGTCCGGGCATGCAGGGAGTTGTAGTTTTGCAACATCTGGAGGTCTGCAGGTTGTAGACCACTGTCCTATACTTTACATTGCACAGATCCCTCAACATACGATGGTTTCAACAAACGATGTTCCATCTGGAACCGATTACCATCATATGTTGAGGGACCACTGTATACCACCTGGTCGTCCGGCTGGATCTGTAAAAAGATTTCCTTGATCCTAGCCAGAAGGCCGGGATACCAAGGGTGAAGAGTTAATGGTGCAGTGCTTCATGGTAGACAGGTGTTGCATTGGGGCTTTGGATTACTGCAGGATCCCCTGGCATTTATTTATTGGGCATGGCCAGATCTTTGCCCTTACACACCTAAGATGGAGTGAGGCTGTACTGACCTAGACAGGGCATTCATGGCAAGGAGAACCACATATTTCAGGGCTATGTGCCATCTGTTCACACCGATAAACAGGATCAGGAATTACTTACCAGTGGCGGACCCCATGCCCATTGGCCCTGCACCAAACATAACAAAGTAATCATAAAATATTGACACCCAAGCTATATTACAGAAGACGCCAAGCGTGCGAAACAGGAGCTCGGTCGCCATTCACTATCCCCCCACTACCCTTCTCTTCTGTACCCTTTATGTAAGTATGCTTCAATATAGAAGACTTGCAAGCAGAATTGGTGAGTGGCGATATTTTCTTTTCCTCATGGACTGATATTACAGAAGATCAAGGCGTTTTCTGAAACACCTGGTGACATAGAGTGGGTCACTAATAATAGATTGTGCCATAGTGAAGCCTGCATTGGGCATTATGTGCCCAGACCAACAGTAATATGAACCCAACAGCCATACTGGTGCATGAGCCCCTTATATCTGTGCGGTGTATGAAGAGAGCAGGTGGAGGACATGTGCCATCTGTAATGGGTGAAATGCCAGCTCTTGTGGTGGGCAGGACAATGCCAGGGAGGGGAGCGTCGCCCCACTCCTATGTGCCGGCCCCAGGATGACAGGACCCATCGTGCTCTATGGCAATGGCATCATGGTGCCCTCACCCCCGATCCCTAGAACTCACGTTGCGTCCATTACCCGAGCTCTCTGCTCCAGGGATCCCTTCACATGCAGATCACAGCCCGGTCCCCACGCCGGGGAAGCCGTCCAATGCTGCTTCTCCCTGCGGTACCGCCACTTCCGCCGTCGTGATGGGAGCTCACCCCAAGCAGTGACTAGACTTCCGGCATGTCGCGGACGCCACCTTAGTACACTCAAATGGAGGTGGGTTTGCTTTTTGACATGTGCGGGACATGCTGTGCTCGCTCGCTTTACTGCTCTTTACAGCAGCTTGTTCAGCGCTAAATAGAATGAGAAAGGAAAGCAGTCGTTGTATACAATGAACTAGGAGCCAGTGTAGTCACTTTATGGAAGACATAGGGCAGTGTGGTCTCCACCCGTTATAAAACTACAACCCCCAGCATGCCCGAACAGTCTTTGTCTATAGCAACCAGTAAAATGAAATCTGGGATTGGTTGCAATAGGTAACACAGACAGTTTCCTACATCTGACCTATAGTTTCCAATCGTCCAGGTTCTCCAGTAGTCTTCATAAACTGAAAGGATGTTCGCCCCCAGAATTTCTGCATGGAATTCTACATCCATTCAGCATGAATTTATAGCCAATGCACTTCAATGGGATTCCGTGTTCCCTTTCACACATGCAGAAATTCTGGCGTGTGAACATAGTCTAAGGCTAAGTTTCTACTTGGTTTTTTTTTCTTGTTGGGGCAAAATAACGCCACAGCATTCTCCTGTGTTTGGCGTTTTTTTCTGTCGTTTTTGCCTTTGAGTGGAAATTGCATTTTTGGCCACTTTGACTTTTTTTCAAAATTTGTTGGGTACCAAAAAAAAAAAAAAAATAGGATGCATTAGTGATGGGAAAAAAAATATTTAATGAAAATAATTTTTTATAACATTTTTATAATTTTTTTTTAACGGGGATCAATTTATGTGGGCGGGCAGGGCACTAAAAAGGTAGCCGATGCTATCGTCCATAATATAGCAGAGATGCGGAGCAGCTCCATACATCGCTCGCATCTCTGCACTATACTCTGGGCCGGCCAGTCATGGGAATAGAAATTCACATCACTCATTCATATTTTCCGCCCAGAGTGGGGATTGGCCGGATGGTGGCAGCCAATCACCGCTCTCAGCAGGAAATATGATCGGTGAATGGCCAGCCAGAGTACAGAGATTGCGTATTGCCGCTCCGAGCAGGCATATCTAAAGGCACCCTGTAGAGGTCCTTCAGCAGCAGATCTGCAGAGTAAAATACGCTGTGGATCCGCTCGTCTGAACGTACCCTTAGGCCAGATTCACGCAGTAGAATTTCTGTGCTGAATTCTGTATGAAAATTCTGCATCAATTTATAGCCAATACACTTTAATGGAATTACTCCCGAAGTTAATTATATTCCTCTACACTCCATTCAAATTGCCTTTCCTGTAGACCTAATCGTATGCTTATATGCCTTTCCATCACAAGATTATGGTGTGCAATAGCCCTCACCTCTAATAAATCCGGCACATCAGGAGATTTCCACCTTTTGGCAATAGAGATTCTTGCAACTGTAAGTACATGGTATATGATGGTAAGATAACATATCGGTATTCTATCTAAAGTTAGAAAAAGTAATGCCACTTCTGGTACCCACTCCAATGGAAAAGGTAGTAGAGACCCAAATACCCCTTGACCTTATACCAAAAGGGACGGATCAGTTCTCATTTCCACCAAATGTGGATCATTGTTCCCACCGCATTCCCGCACCTCCAACACTGTTTTGGAGAAGAGGGATACATTTTAGCTAACTTATCAGGCGTATAATACCACCTGTACAATAACTTACGGGAGGATTCAAAATGATTGACACATCTAGAGAGCTTCCTATGAATATCAAAGGTAAAACTCCACTGTTGCTCTGTAAATCTTTTCCTCAACTCCTCCTCCCACCGTACCTGAAATGGATAGCGTAAAGGCTTCTTAGTTCGTACCAGTTCCTTATATGCTATAGAGATTCCCTTGTTGCACCTCAATTTGTTTAATAAATACTACACCAGTGATTCTCAAACAGGGTGCCTCCAGCTGTTGCTAAACTCCCAGCATGTCTGGACAGTCAGTGGCTGTCCGGAAATGCTGGGAGTTGTTGTTTTGCAACAGCTGGAGGACCCGTTTTGGAAACACTACCGTACAATACGTTTACAGTGCAAGGGGGTGTATATGTAGTGTTTTACCCTTTATTATGTGTTAGTGTAGTGTAGTGTTTTTAGGGTGCATTCACACTGGCAAGGGTTTACGGTGAGCTTCCCGCTAGGAGTTTGCGCTGCAGCGGAAAATTTGCAGAAGCTCAAACTTGAAGCAGGAAACTAACTATAAACCTGCCCGTGTAAATGTACCCTGTACATTCACATGGGGGGGGGGGGGGGGGCAAACCTCCAGCTGTTGTACTTTTGCAACGTCTGGAGGCACACTGGTTGGAAAACCTTCAGTTAGGTTCTATTACCTAACTCAGTATTTTCCAACCAGTGTGCCTCCAGCTGTTGCAAAAGTACAACTCCCAGCATGTACTGATTGCCGAAGGGCATGCTGGGAGATGTAGTTATACAGCCGCTGGAGGTCCACAACTACAACTCCCAGCATGGCAAGACAGCTGTTTGCTGTTCGTGCATGCTGGGAGTTGTAGTTTTGCAAGATCTGAAGGGCCACAATTTAGAGACCACAACAAACAGCTGTCTGGGCATGCTGAGAGTTGTAGTTTTGCGACATCTGGTGGGCTACAGTTTAGAGACCACTGTATAGTGGTCTCCAAACTGTAGCCCTCCAGTTGTTGCTAGGCAACAACTCACCGGCTTCTGTAGGATCGCCGCATCGCCGTCCTCTGCCGATCGCCGCTGGTAAGTGATCTCCGTCGCTGGTCACATCACGCCCCCGATCTGCTATTGGTCGGTCGCTTCTGACCGACCAATAGCAGGGATAGGAGGGGTGTCACCCTTGCCACCTTACTCCTATCCCTTCAGGGGATCGGGGTGTCTTGCACAGCCCCGATCCCCCATATTTTCCGGGTCTCCGGAGACCAGTATGACCTGGAATCACAGCAAATCTCCGGTCTGAATTGAGACATGGGGGTGTCTCAGGACCCGCCCCCCAGGGGTTTGCACTGGGTGCCTGCTGAATGATTTTAGCAGGCATTCCTCCTTACTTTTAAAAATCATAACTCTTTAAATTTTGCTCCGAAAAATCCATATGATGGCTATTTTTTGCGCCACCAATTCTACTTTTTAATGACATCAGTCATTTTACCCAAAAATCTACGGCGTAACAAAAAATAAAATAATTGTGCGACAAAATTGAAGAAAAAATGCCATTTTGTAAATTTTGGGGGCTTCCATTTCTACGCAGTACAATTTTCGGTAAAAATGACACCTTATCTTTATTCTGTAGGTTCATATGATTAAAATGATACCGTACTTATATAGGTTTGATTTTGTCTTACTTCTGGTGGAAAAAATCATAACTACATGCATGAAAATTAATATGTTTAAGGCCCCTTTCACACTGCCAGTATGCTCTGGCAAATTCGGCTGTCAAACTCCCTCTTTTTATATTTTTTTGCATTTTGCCGGCCGTAATTTTGCAGGAGCATACCGGCAAATAATGGGTCCCGATGGACCCCATTGTATTCAATAGTAGCCGTTTTTTTTTTTTTTTAGAAAAACCGGAGAAAAAGACGGTGCAAGCACTATTTTTTCTCCGGCTTTTCTCGATCCTAAATTAACGGGCTTCACACTGCCGGAGATAGCCGGCAGTATGAACGTAGCCCCTATAATGTTTTTATTTTTCCAGGTACTGGGCGGTATAAGGGCTAATTTTTTTGCGCTGTGATCTGACGTTTTTAGCGGTACCATTTTTGTATTGTTCAAACTCTTTGATCACTTTTTATAAATATTTATGATATTAAAAGTGACCAAAAATACGCTATTTTTGACTTTGGAATTTTTTTGCGTGTACGTCATTGACCGTGCGGTTTAATTAACTTTATATTTTTATAGTTTGGACATTTACGTACGCGGCGATTTTTTTTTTTGCAACGTTATAGCCCCCATAGGGGACTATAACATGCATTACATTGATCTCTCATACTGTTCAATGCTATGCCATAGCATAGCATTGATCAGTGTTTCTGCCGCTTGACTGCTCCTGCCTGGATCTCAGGCACGTAGCAGTCATTTGAGGATCGGACAGCAAGGAGGCAGGTAGGGATCCTCCTTACATCCTACATGCTGTTTGGGACGCCGCGATTTCACAGCGGCGGTCCCGAACAGCACCACTGAGCTAACCGGCAAAGTTTACTTTCGTTTTAGACGCGGCCATCAAGTTTGAGTCTAAAGCTTATAGCAACCGGGACTCACCGTGTATGATGCGCGATCACCTGCTGAGCGCGCGTCATACCTCGGAAGCCGCAGATGGATGTTAATGAACGACATTTGCGGCAAGGGGTTAAGTATGTACCTGGCTTAGGCCATGAACTTCTAAGACTTCTAGTACACAGAACTTTTATAGGGTGCTACATTAAAAATGGGCTAGAACTATACAAAATGTATATATAAAAATGTTCATATAGACTAATATTGTGTCTAATGTTTCCTTTCGGCATGTGTAAGTGTGCAGAAGGTATCCTGACCAGGAATAAATGCAGAAGGTATCCTGACCAGTAAATAATAATGCATATTGTGTACAGATAGTGAGTTAACCTACAGTACTAAAATGTGTGGTGTCCCGGTCAGGGGCGGATCCAGAGTCTAGTCTCGGGAGGGGCACTATTAGAGAATTTTGCGTTGGCGGACAGAAAATAAGGGGTTGCTTAAAGAACTTACAATATTATTAAATGTATCCAGTATAATAATCAAATATACCAATTGCCAGAGAATGGGAAAGTGCTAAAGAAGTTTTTACCATTTAAAACTACAGCTCCCAGTATGGCCTAAGTAGTGGTAAGGGGATGCTGGGAGTTGTTTCACCCATCATTACTGCAAAACTTACAAGTGACTACCGCTCTGATGGGACAGTCAGGACAATACACAATGATATCAGTGACTACAGGTGACGTATTCTCTATAGTCTTTCCTTATCTAATTCAGATGGTACATACCACCGGGTCCAGCTAAATATTCTCGCTGCATAACTTGACACCCAGACGGCTCTTCACTGTGTCAGCGGATTCTGATCATCTATATGAAAAAAGTATTATTATAATACTGCCAAACACCATATCCTTTGAATATAATTCTGACACACTGTACCCTCCGAATATACTACAACTCACTTTACCCTTTGAATACAATACTGCCACACACTGTACCCTCTGAATATAATACTGCCACACACTGTACCAACTGAATATAATACTGCCACACATTGTACCCACTGAATATAATACTGCCACACACTGTACCCACTGAATATAATACTGCCCACACACTGTACCCAATGAATATAATACTGCCACACACTGTACCCACTGAATAATACTGCCACACACTGTACCCAATGAATATAATACTGCCACACACTGTAACCTCAGAATATAATACTGCCACACACTGTACCCTCAGAATATAATAATGTCACACACTGTACCCTCAGAATATAATACTGCCACACACTGTACCCCATAATATAATACTGCCACACACTGTACCCTCTGAATATAATACTACGACACACTGTACCCACTGAATATAATACTACCACACACTGTACGCTTTTAATATCCCTCTGAATACAATACCGTGATGTATTGTGGCTAATGAAAACTGTACTACCCCAGAAATTCCTTATATTTTGTGCGCCTCATATATAGTAGTAATGCCCCATCCTGTGCCCCCACATATAACTATGACCTGTCCTGTTCGCCCTTATAATAATAATGCCTTCTGTCCTGTGCCCCTACCATATAATGCCCCCTGTGCTGTGTCCCTCACATATAATGCCCCTGCAATGTTCCCCTCACATATAATGCCCCCCAATCTTGCTCCCTCAGGGGGCATTATAAGTGAGGGGGGAATTATAAGGCACATTATATGTTAGGGGCACATGACAGGGGGGCATTATATGTGAGGGGCACATGACAGGGGGTTCTTCACTTATAATGCCCTCCCTATCATGTGTCCCTCACATATAATGCCCCTGTAATGTTCCCCTCACATATAATGCCCCCTGTCCTGCCCCTTCAGGGTGCATTATAAGTAAGGGGCACATAACAGGGGGCATTATAAGTTGAAGTACATTATATGTTAGCGGCCCAAGACAGGGGGGCATTATAAATGAGGGGCCCAAGACAGGGGGGCATTATAAATGAGGGGCCCAAGACAGGGGGGCATTATAAATGAGGGGCCCAAGACAGGGGGGCATTATAAGTGAGGGCCTGCTATGTGCCCCTCACTTATAATGCCCCCCTGTCATGTGCCACTCACATTTAATGCCCCCTGTCATGTGCCCCTCACATTTAATGCCCCCTGTTATGTGCCCCTAACTTATAATGCCCCTTCATGTGCCCCTCAAATTTAATGCCCCCTGTCATGTGCCCCTCACATTTAATGCCCCCTGTTATGTGCCCCTAACTTATAATGCCCCCTTCATGTGCCCCTCACATTTAATGCCCCGTTATGTTCCCCTCACATATAATGCCCCCTGTCCTGCACCCTCAGGGGGCATTTTAAGTAAGGGGCACATGACAGGGGGCATTAAATGTGAGGGGCACATGACAGGGGGGCATTATACGTGAGGAGCCCCCCTGTCATGTGCCTCTCACTTATAATGCCCCCCTGTCATGTGCCCCTCACTTATAATGCCCCCCCTGCCATGTGCCCCTCACTTATAATGCCCCCCTGTCATGTGCCCCTCACTTATAATGTCCCCCTGTCATGTGCCCCTCACTTATAATTCCCCCCTGTCTTGGGCCGCTAATATATAATGTGCTTCGACTTATAATGCCCCGTTATGTTCCCCTCACAGGGGGCATTTTAAGTAAGGGGCACATAAAAGGAGGGCATTATCAGAGCACATTATTTGTTAGGGGCACATGACAGGGGGCATTATAAGTGAGGGGCACATGACAGGGGGGCATTATAAGTGAGGGGCACATGACAGGGGGGCATTATAAGTGAGGGGCACATGACAGGGGGCATTATAAGTGAGGGGCACATGACAGGGGGGCATTATAAGTGAGGGGGACATGACAGGGGGGCATTATAAGTGAGGGGCCCATGACAGGGGAGCATTATAAGTCAGGGGCACATGACAGAGGGGCATTATAAGTGAGGGGCACATGACAGGGGGGCATTATAAGTGAGGGGCACATGACAGGGGGGCATTATAAGTGAGGGGCACATGACAGGGGGGCATTATAAGTGAGAGGCACATAACGGGGCCCTGTCAGTCTGCCGGAAGTGGCCATTCCAATGTCACCCGCAGGAAGCTCCGTGCAGGGTTCAGCACCCCCTTCCAGCAGACTGCAGGGGCCCTGTTCGGGAGATTGTAGGGGGTCCTAGCGCTTGGATCCCCCACAATCTATAACTTATCCCCTGCCTCGACGTCTGAATATTCTGTAAGTAAATGAAAAATAGATGCTGACAGCAGTGGGATAGATATGATATAGATATATAGATAGATATGAAATAGATAGGAGTAGATAGATATATAGATAGATATGAGATAGATATATAGATATGAGATAGATTGGAGATAGATAGATAGATAGATAGATAGATAGATAGATAGATAGGAGATAAATAAATAGATAGATATGAGATAGATAGATATGAGATAGATAGATAGGAGATATATAGATTGATTTGAGATAGATAGGAGATAGATAGATAGATTGATATGAGATAGATAGATAAATGATATATAGATATGAGATAGATGATAGATAGATAGATAGATAGATATGAGATAGATAGATGATAGATAGATATTTAGATAGATATGATATAGATAGATAGATATGAGAGATAGATATGAGATAGAAAGACAGATAGATCAGTGTTCCCCAACCAGGGTGCCTCCAGCTGTTGTAAAACTACAACACCCAGTATGCCCACAAAGCCAAATACATGCTGGGAGTTGTAGTTTTACTATAGTTAGAGGCCTCTGCTGGGAAACACTGATAAGAGTTCCCGTTTACCTGTCTGCCGAGCCTGAATCCCCCCCCCCTTCCCCCTCCTCCCCCAAAGTTACTTATAATGAAGGGCAGCATCAGGGTGGGCAGGGGGGGGGGGTCTGGAGGCATTGGGTGGGTGTCCGGGCCTGTGGTGGAGAGCAGTAAGCTGGGCCCGGCCTGCTAGAAACACAGAGGGGTGAGAGGGGGAGGAGCTTATCTCTTCCCAGCCCCTGCACAGGGTAATGGCTGCATGATGACTGAGACCGGAGCATTCTCAGCAATGACAGGCAGCCCGCGCGGCATGCAGAGAATGGTGTCCCCGGCGGTTCACACGCTGCAGGTGAGGGGACAGTGCAGCCGGGGCTGACAGCTCCCACTCATCACTAATATAGTATCGGGAGGGGCAGCAATCTCGGGGGGGGGGGGGGGCAATTGCCCCATTGCCTCCCCCTCCTGGATCCCCACTGGACCATTTAGCGTTAGTCCAGTCCCTGCTCATATAAGGGAGCTCTCTTGGGTTGCTGCTCTCGTGGATGTTGACTAACAGGACGGTGTGCTACGCAACTTTCAAAGACACGCTAGGCCTCAAAACTAAGCCTCAGCAGAACCAAAATCGTGAGTTCGAATCTAAATTCCTGCTAATACTAGCCTGACTACTGGACCGCAACTAATTCCCCTAAATCCAGTGGAACCATGCAATAGACTAAAAGACTCTTAATGCTAAAGTCCCAACCATTGTCAATCTCCAAAGGAAGCTGTTGTTATACTAAGAGAGTGTTGTGTTCATGAAGTGTACAGAAAATCTTCAGTAAAAGTTAACGCTGTTTTCAGAAGCTCTCCAGTTGTGGACAATCCATTATTATTATCTACCTCAAACATATTATCATCTACCTCCCTATCGTTCCTGGGAAGGGCGGCGGTAGGAAAAGCTTTATTGAGGAGCCCTCACCCTGGCGTCACAAATAGCAAGGGTTAACAAACACCATTTAATACCCACACAGCTACACTCCCCATACCCTACACCCCCCCAGGCTATCACAAATGTCTTAAGTCAGGACTGTAATTTCCTAGTCAGTACTGTATATTTATACTCCAGTCCATACCAATACCAAAACATGTATTGTCAGTACTAATTGTTTTCCTGTCCACTGTGCACAGGGTTCTCTTGTGGCCAGAGAGAGCGCCTGGTAAGCTAAATAGGAGTGTAAGTGGAAGTCATCAGTATTCTCAAAAAAAAAAAAAAAATGTCTATGTTACAGGGAGAGGTGGCAACAAGCCGTGTGGCACAGGCACCTGGGTAGAACGCCTCCGGCAGCCCGATCCGAGATCTGTCTAGTTATATACAGAAAATGGTATATATATAGTTTCATGAAAACTTGTGTTCAAAAATGTAAGTATAAGTACTCAAAGGGTTAAATGTTAGTACAAAAAAGGTACAAATGACCCATTACAACCAACCATTACAACAACCGTTATTTTATTCTTATTCTATAGAATGTTTCTTTGCAAGATTTCAATGGAGTATGTCAGGACATTTGCCACTAAGATGCCACATGAACTCTTACAACTGTTTATCATCCTGTGATGGACATTTTCATTAAGGCCCCAGGAACTATTTTTGTTTAGTCTAATATGGCCCATTGGGCCACTTTCACACCAACGTTACGCCGAGGATGTTACGCTGAGGATGTTACGCTGATAACGGCTTTTCTCTAGAGGGGGGAGGTTGTGGTGATCCAGTACAGAATATGCTATTCTGTGCACATGCCTGCCCTGTCTGGCAGTGCTGTTCCAGTGTCCCCCATGGGCCCACACTCCTAAGGACTCTGTAATGCTGCAGTGTTATGCAATGGTTAATGTATTGGCGATTTCTATGCACTTGTTACTTTAAGAAATCCTGTTGTCAAGGACCTTGGGGGGTATTTATCAAAGGATTTATGTGTTTTTTTCCCCCGTAACTTTGGCGCAATACTTTGGCGCAGTGTCTTTTTGTGCCAAAGTTTGGCGTATTTTCTCCACTGTCATTTTTTACAACTTTCTCAAAATCACACGGTCCTGTGTGTGATTTTAACTTTAGTCAGTAATTCATGATTTGCGCCAATCGATCTTTGGCGCAATTTTGCGCCTTTAGTTTTTTTTTTTTTTGGGCGCAATTCACTGCCAAGAAATTTTGCACATGGAAAACACACATTGCAATTTCAGAAAATGTAAAGGCGTCAAAATACATTAGAACATTTTTTTGTGAAAGCAGCGACGTCTCCGGGGCTGCGCAATACTATCCTGCGACATAGTTGTCTCTAAGGGACCTTCACGTTGAGCCAGCATTGGACGTGGCCACACAGGTTCAGGAAAGGTAAGCACTAAAGTAACAAAAAAAAAAAATACTCAAGTTAAAAATAAAATCCAGTTCACATGGTGGCTATAAACCCCAGAAAAAAACTCATGTCGCTTGCTGATATACTGCAGGAGGGACTCCGAAATGGCTGCTCTACAGGGTAAAATACGCTGTCCTCTGTGGTGGTAACTTCTGTGTAAAAGGCACTGTGAACAGCTGATTTCAACATTTGAGCCAAAATTACTAACAACTTGCACCAAATGATAAACCAAAGTGAAAAAAAAGGTTAAAAAGAAACTTTCAACAGGCAAAATTGATAAATACCCCCCCCCCTTGTTTTTAAGGGGAGTATGCAAGGTGAACATGTGACTTGTCAGGCCAATCTAAATTCCCCCCATATATAGTGAGGTTAGGGTTCAGCTCTCACTCTTGCTGAGGTACTGTTTGGTGAGGAGTGAAGTCTGTCTGTGAGCTGGATCTGAAAGGAGGTCTGAGGCCTAATCCAGCAACCACGCATCAACTACAAGTTAACGCCACTACCCAGGTTAAAGTCAAAGCCTTGCGGTTATCCTTACAGTTCGGGGATATATTCAAGTCAGCAAGTTAGTCAAGTCCAAGTAACTCCAGTATAGGATGGGCTGCATGCAAGTCAAGTCAGTCATGTATAGCACAATCAACCATAAGGCTAGGTTCAGACTACGGAATTTCCGCCTGCAAATCCGCTTTGAAATTGCAGGCAGAAATTCTGCTTGCTAAAATGCATAGTGTAGTGAATGCGTTTCCGTTCACAAATTCACACTTCGGAATTACATAGTTAGTTACATAGTTAGTATGGTTGAAAAAAGACATACGTCCATCAAGTCCAACCAGGGGATTGAAGGGAAGGATGTAAGGGGATAAGGGAAAGGGATGTAGTTTTATAATTCTGCATAAGCATCAATGCTATTTTGTTCCAGGAATGTATCTAACCCTGCTTTAAAGCTGTTAATTGTTCCTGCTGTGACCAGTTCCTGAGGTAGACCGTTCCATAAATTCACAGTCCTCACGGTAAAGAAGGCGTGCCGCCCCTTTAGACTAAACCTTTTCTTCTCCAGACGGAGGGAGTGCCCCCTCGTCCTTTGGGGGGGTTTAACCTGGAACAGTTTTTCTCCATATTTTTTGTATGGGCCATTTATATACTTATATACGTTTATCATATCCCCCCTTAAACGTCTCTTCTCAAGACTAAACAATTGTAACTCCTTTAATCGCTCCTCATAGCTAAGATGTTCCATGCCCCATATTAGTTTAGTCGCGCGTCTCTGCACCCTTTCCAACTCCGCAGTGTCCCTTTTATGAACAGGCGACCAAAACTGAACAGCATATTCCAGGTGAGGCCGTACCAATGCTTTATAAAGGGGGAGTATTATGTCCCTGCCCCTCGAGTCCATGCCTCTTTTTATACATGACAATATCCTGCCGGCTTTGGAAGCAGCAGCCTGACATTGCATGCTATTTTGTAGTCTGTGATCTACAAGTACACCCAGATCCTTCTCTACCAGTGACTCTGCCAGTTTAATCCCCCCTAAGACATACGACGCATGCAGGTTATTAGTACCCAGATGCATAACTTTACATTTATCCACATTGAACCTCATTTGCCAAGTGGATGCCCAGACACTTAGTCTATCCAAGTCATCTTGTAACTTATGCACATCCTCTATAGACTGTACCGTGCTACAAAGCTTGGTGTCATCTGCAAAGATAGAAACAGAGCTGTTAATACCATCCTCTATATCATTGATAAATAAATTAAACAGCAGCGGGCCCAGTACTGAACCTTGGGGTACACCACTAATAACCAGGGACCAATCAGAGTACGAATCATTTACCACCACTCTCTGGGTACGATCCATGAGCCAGTGTTCAATCCAGCTACAAACTAAAGTTTCCAAGCCCAATGACCTTAACTTACCTGTCAGATGTCTGTGAGGGACAGTATCAAACGCTTTGGCAAAATCCAGAAACACTATATCCACAGCCATTCCTCTGTCAAGGCTTCTACTCACCTCTTCATAAAAGCAAATTAGATTGGTTTGACAACTTCTATCCTTAGTAAACCCATGCTGGCTATCACTTATAATACTATTATCCCCTATGTATTCCTGTCTGTAATCCCTTATAAGTCCTTCAAACAATTTACCCACAATGCACGTTAGACTTACCGGTCTATAATTGCCTGGCGAAGACCTAGAGCCCTTCTTGAAGATTGGTACCACATTAGCCTTGCGCCAGTCCCTTGGCACAATACCAGACACCAGAGAATCTCTAAATATCATGAACAAGGGTACAGATATTACTGAACTTACCTCTCTAAGAACTCTTGGGTGTAGTCCATCCGGCCCTGGAGATTTGCTTACATTTACTTTACTTAACTTACCTTGTACCATCTCTACATTAAGCCAGTTCAATACATTATATGATGTGTTACCAGCACTGACCTGACCAATGTCAGCTCCTTCTTCCATAGTACATACAGAACTAAAGAACCCATTCAGTAGCTCCGCCTTCTCTTGATCGCCCGTGACAACCTCCCCATTATCATTATTAAGGGGTCCTACATGCTCTGCCCTTGGTTTTTTTGTATTTATATATCTAAAAAAATATTTAGGATTAGTTTTGCTTTCTTTGGCCACCTGTCTCTCATTTTGAATTTTTGCTGTTTTTATTACATTTTTACAGATTTTATTAAGCTCCTTGTACTGTTTAAATGTTATAGCTGACCCATCAGATTTGTATTTTTTGAAGGCTATTTTTTTGTTGTTTATTGCTCTTTTAACCTCATTTGTCAGCCATGTAGGATTTAGTTTTAATCGTTTATATTTGTTCCCCTTTGGTATATATTTAGCTGTATAGTTATTTAGAGTCGATTTAAAGATGTCCCATTTACCTTCTGCATCAGCATTTGAGAACACCTCTCCCCAGTCTATGTCCTGTAGTGCAGCCCTCAACCCAGGGAAGTTTGCCTTTTTAAAGTTATATGTTTTTGCTTTCCCCGTCTGTCTAAGTAACTATATTGTGGTCGCTATTACCAAGGTTTTCCCTCACAGTTACATTACCAACCAGCTCTGCGTTGTTGGAAATGATCAGATCCAACAAGGCATCACTTCTTGTTGGGTCCTCCACAAACTGGCCCATAAAATTATCCTGCAATAAATTTAGGAATTTTCTCCCCTTTGTAGTTTTAGCCAACCCCCGACCCCAATATATATCTGGATAGTTAAAATCTCCCATTATTACCACTGTACCTGCCCGGGCGGCCCTCTCTATTTGTTTATACAGCCGACCTTCTATCTCTTCAGTGATATTAGGGGGTCTGTAAATTACACCAAATATTATTTTTTCAGTATTTCCCTCCTTTTGTAATTCTACCCACAGTGATTCCACCTCCTCAGAATCATCACACACTATGGCATCGTTCACATTGACTTTCATACCACTTCTTACATACAGACAGACTCCACCACCTTTTCTGTTCATTCTATCCTTGCGAAACAATGTAAACCCCTGCAGATTAACAGCCCAGTCATGCGAGGAGTCCAGCCATGTCTCAGTGACCCCAACTATATCAATATGTTCCTCCAGTATCAAGGCCTCAAGCTCCCCCATTTTATTTGCTAGGCTTCTGGCATTTGTGAACATACACTTTACATTTCCATTAAGTTTTACACATATAGTCTCACTAATGGGATTTTCAGAGTTATTGGGGTTAATGTCATTTTTTGAGTTATAAGGGCTAATTGTACTATTTAAGTTATTGGGGCTAATGGGATTTTTTGAGTTATTGGGTCTAACGTTATTATTTAAGTTATTGGGGCTAATGGGATTTTTTGCGTTATTGCGTCTAACGTTGTTATTTAAGTTATTGGGGCTAACGGTATTTTTTGAGTTAATGGGGCTTATTGTAGTTATTGAGTTATGGGGGCTAATGGAATTTTTTGAATTATTGGGATTACAATTTTTCGGGCTACATTTATTTTTACAGCTGGTTTGTAACGCATGAATCTCCTTATCCACTGTTCTTAACCTCCCCCCACAGGACTCCTCTCCACCCGCCATTATGTCCTGACCCCTCTCTAACCTATCCATCCCACTGTCTGCTTTCTTTGCTTTATTATCCTCCCCCCACTCACCTAGTTTAAATACTCAGCCACCCCTTCCAGGATTCTCTCCCCCAGCACAGCAGACCCCCTTCCATTCAGGTGCAAATTATCCGTAGAATAGAGTTTGTACCCCAATGAAAAGTCAGCCCAGTGCTCTAAAAACCCAAACCCTTCCCCCTCACACCACGACTTAAGCCATGCATTTAACTCCCTAAGCTCCCGCTGTCTTTCCTGCGATGCGCATGGCACAGGAAGTATTCCAGAGAACACAACCTTAGAGGTCCTTCCCTTCAGCTTGGCACCTAGTTCCTTGTAATTATTCTTCAAGGACCTCCACCTACCATGTATTCTGTCGTTGGTTCCCACATGGACCACGACAGCTGGGTCATCCCCAGCCCCCCCTAGTAATTTGTCCACCCTTTCCACCACATGCCGAACCCTGGCACCAGGGAGACAGCAAACCATTCGGTTGAGGTGGTCTTGGCGACAAATTATTCTATCCGTCTTCCTGATTATAGAGTCCCCTACCACAACTAACTGTCTTGGCCTACCTGCGTTACCATCCCCCACACTACTAGTTGAGCTGTTCCCCCGGCTGTTAGGGAGACCAGTATCCACTAGGGTTGCCATCTCTGATACTGAGGCCCTCGCATCATCGCCCAACTTGGCAATTTTACTTGGGAGATCAGAAGCAGAAGTGACCTTCCTTTTCCTTGCCCCCTTTCCAGTCCCTCTAACTACATTAACCCAGCTCCCTACTTGGGCCTCCTGGCTAGTTTCTCCAACCTCCATTTCTACCCCACTAACTGCTTGCTCTGTAAGATTGTCAATCGCCCTCAATGTTGCATTTTGCTCCTCTAGATCTCTAATACGAGCTTCCAGGTGGGCAACATGCTCACATTTGTCACAGCGGTATTCACCCTGAAGCTGCTGCTCCAGAGATGTATACATGTGGCACAATGTGCACTGAAGAAAACCTCCAATCCTGCTGTCCATATCCTTGGTGACAAACAGCTGTTATTAACTATTAAGAAAAACTACTTTTATCAAGGGAGTGTAATACTTACAGTTACAGTGGGTCCTGATTACAACTCCTGCTTATAAAACTTCTGCTTATAAAACTTCTCAAATGTAACACTTAATAATACCACACTTTAGAATACAGACCCAGCTTCAGCTAGACTCAGTCAGAGCAGCTGAAGCGGAATTTGTGAAGCGGAATTTGTGAACGGAAAATCCGCTTGGAAATTTCCACCTGAAGAATGGCGTTGCTCTTTCTTCAGGCGGAAATCCGCGCTGAACACATTGCAGTCTATTGGAGACTGCAGTGTCCGCGCTGGCCGCATCGGGAATCTCTGTGCGGAAATTTTCTGCCCGGTGATTCCGTAGTCTGAACCTAGCCTAAGTCCCAGAATGCCGATAAACTTCCCTAAATTCACCCTGCAACTCCTTCATGCTAATCTGAGCTGTAACAGATTTCCACTCAGTAAAGCATACCAGTTGTAATGTCCGTTTATTTGTTTTTGTAGTTTTCTGTTTAGGTGTGTATTCATACACTAATTTGTTCTGAGCAGTTTGCTATTTTCCCTGGATTGGGAATGGTTAATGCTTAGAACTAATGAAATCTCGGGTGTGTCTACTTATACCAAAATTCTCCTGCATTCTCTGCTGGTTATTTTGTGCAATAATGCTACTATGATGTCTGTTTGTGCAATATACTGTACTTCCAAGTCTGCTTGAGCATGCACTTTGTATATATCTTGTGATATTTTATATGCATTTTAGCCATGGCTAAATAGTCTTGTTTATTGTAGATTTGAGTCTGAGTTATTGGTCTGTTTTTAGGATGTGTCTGTCTGTTCTGCTTAGTCTGTGTTCACACTGTTAGAATCCAGTCCTGTTCCTCCACATAGTGGAGTTTGATTTAGAATTTATCCTGTCTTGTATCTTGAAATATATCCTGTTTTGAACCTTGAGAAATATCCTGTCTAGTATCCTGACCAGTGTTCCTCCACATTGTAGAGTTTGGTTTTCTTGTATCCGTTTTTATGAAGTTCATGTTTGTTATCTGTGTCCAGTGTGAACAGTGTCCTATGTTACCTGATCAGTTTAGTGTTTTAGCTTTAATTTCTTCCGTCCAACCTCTGCATCTCTTGGATTCTGCTGTATTCTTGTTGCATATCTAGTCTTGTTAATTTTATCATGTCTGCCGTTTATCTGGTTTATGAACTGCTTGTTAATACACTATTTTCTGCCCTGTTAGTATTTGTATCATGTCTTGTATATCTGGTTGTCTGGTAGTTTTCTGTTTCTGTTTCTGGCCTGTGACCTATGTATATTATTTGTTTTTACGCCAGGGAGGGTGGGACCGCTCCAAGTTGTCGATTCACTGCTTAGGGTGTATAGGCAAGTAGGCAGGGAAAGTGTTACTAGGGACAGCTTAGGGCTCACTCTCCCTGTCCTCCCTGTCGGTCATGACACCAGTTATCCGTAACCTTGCGTCGGAGTGATTATTTGTCCTGTGCCTGGCACAGGAGAAGCTGGTCTACCTCGGATGGTGTATAGGTCAACCACGCCCTGGCGTCACAAAACAGTTAATTACACATTACCCTGTCCGACTCCACAACTGTTCACAGGGGCAGTCATATTCCATTTGTGCTTCTAGTTGGGATGGAAGGAAATAATGAATTACATAATATAAGGAATAGATACTTTTTCTCTATTAGTCTATGTTCATGCTGCGTTAGAGTACCAGTCAGTCTTATCCATGTGCACCCTGCCGAAAACTGGATGCTGAAGTATATTGTTAATGGTTGCAACTGACCCTATTGATTTCAGTGGCTGAATAGAGTCACCTCATGGTTCCATTCGAGTCAGATGAAAATGGCGCATGCTACTAATGGTTGCACTAGCAAAGTGTGAACCTAACCTTATTTTTTTGTTTTGAATCCAATTTACACCAGGAGTGAATAAAAAATAAAAATAATAAAAAAAAATAAAAAGAGTACAAGTAGTATCTCTTCTCGATATTATGTAATTCATGTAATGATCTAAACCTGATTTTGGCTTTAAAACTGCTGCAAGAACTGCAAAGTGTAAGAGCAGCCTAAGGCTATGTTCACATGATGGAATTTCCGTGAGGACTAATTTCTGAGTGTTTCTAGCACCGACATGTTCTGCTGATGCTCCACTGTCAGTGTGAACTTGGCCTAATAGACCCAGCGATCAGTGGACAAATGTATATATGTTTATTAGATGAACACATGTTTTGACATGAAAAGTCTTGTTCATCCAGCCACACATCTCCTCATGTAATATGGGATGTTTGGCGAAAGAATAATCAAAATTTAGAGTAGCACAATAGATCCAGCAATTATTCTTGCCACTCTGCCCACAAGATTACAGAGCCGTCTAATAGATTTCTTAAACAAGTGCCAATCTAGAGCCATGTTTAATACCACCCTTATTGTACGAAGGTTGCAAACCATCCATGAAAAAAAAAAAGAAATGTCCATGGTTTTTATTAGTTATAATATCCTGTGATTATATAATAAATGTCCAGATGTAAAAATTTGATAGTTTATACATTGCTTGAAATACTTAAGTATAAGAATACACCACTAGATGGAGACATGCCACAACGAAGCGCTGGTCTGGAAAGTAGTATAGTATAATAAAAATTCTCTCTGGAAGGACACAGTGTTTTTACATTAACTCTGTCGAAAATTAACTTATCCCCTATCCACAGGATAGGAGATAAGTAGCTGATCACGGGGGGTCAGACCATTGGGACCCCCCACAATCACTGGGATGGGACCCGACCAGGACCCAATCAGGAGCTGCAGCTTCAGGCCTACTTAACCCCTTAAGGACTCAGCCCATTTTGGCCTTAAGGACTCAGACAATTTAATTTTTACGTTTTCATTTTTTCCTCCTCGCCTTCTAAAAATCATAACTCTTTTATATTTTCATCCACAGACTAGTATGAGGGCTTGTTTTTTGCGCGACCAGTTGTCCTTTGTAATGACATCACTCATTATATCATAAAATGTATGGCGCAACCAAAAAACACTATTTTTGTGGGGAAATTAAAACGAAAAACGCAATTTTGCTAATTTTGGAAGGTTTCGTTTTCACGCCGTACAATTTATGGTAAAAATGACGTGTGTTCTTTATTCTGAGGGTCAATACGATTAAAATGATACCCATTATTACATACTTTTATATTATTGTTGCGCTTAAAAAAAGTCACAAACTTTTTAACCAAATTAGTACGTTTATAATCCCTTTATTTTGATGACCTATAACTTTTTTATTTTTCCGTATAAGCGGCGGTATGGGGGCTCATTTTTTGCGCCATGATCTGTACTTTTTTTTGATACCACATTTGCATATAAAAAACTTTTAATACATTTTTTATAATTTTTTTTTTAATAAAATGTATTAAAAAAGTAGGAATTTTGGACTTTTAAAATTTTTTTTCATTCACGCCGTTCACCGTACGGGATCATTAACATTTTATTTTAATAGTTCGGACATTTACGCACGCGGCGATACCAAATATGTCTATAAAAAATGTTTTTTACGCTTTTTGGGGGTAAAATAGGAAAAAACGGACGTTTTACTTTTTTATTGGGGGAGGGGATTTTTCACTTTTTTTTTACTTTTACTTTTACATTTTTTTACATTTTTTTTTACACTTGAATAGTCCCCATAGGGGACTATTCATAGCAATACCATGATTGCTAATACTGATCTGTTCTATGTATAGGACATAGAACAGATCAGTATTATCGGTCATCTCCTGCTCTGGTCTGCTCGATCACAGACCAGAGCAGGAGACGCCGGGAGCCGCACGGAGGAAGGTGAGGGGACCTCCGTGCGGCGTTATGAATGATCGGATCCCCGCAGCAGCGCTGCGGGCGATCCGATCGTTCATTTTAATCGCGAACTGCCGCAGATGCCGGGATCTGTATTGATCCCGGCACCTGAGGGGTTAATGGCGGACGCCCGCGAGATCGCGGGCGTCGGCCATTGCCGGCGGGTCCCTGGCTGCGATCAGCAGCCGGGATCAGCCGCGCATGACACGGGCATCGCTCCGATGCCCGCGGTTATGCTTAGGACGTAAATGTACGTCCTGGTGCGTTAAGTACCACCTCACCAGGACGTACATTTACGTCCTGCGTCCTTAAGGGGTTAAAGGGGTTATCCAGGAAAAAAAACTTTTTTATATATATCAACTGGCTCCAGAAAGTTAAACAGATTTGTAAATTACTTCTATTAAAAAATCTTAATCCTTTCAGTACTTATGAACTTCTGAAGTTAAGGTTGTTCTTTTCTGTCTAAGTGCTCTCTGATGACATGTGTCTCGGGAACCGCCCAGTTTAGTAGAGGTTTGTTATGGGGATTTGCTTCTAAACTGGGCGGTTCCCGAGACACGTGTCATGAGAGAGCACTTAGACAGAAAAGAACAACCTTAACTTCAGAAGCTCATAAGTACAGAAAGGATTAATATTTTTTAATAGAAGTCATTTACAAATCTGTTTAACTTTCTGGAGCCAGTTGATATATATAAAAAAGTTTTTTCCTGGATAACCCCTTTAAAGGAGTTGTGCAGTGAAACATAACTTATCCCCTATCCAATAGGATAGGGGATAAGTTATAGATCACAGGAGATCTGACCGCTGGGACCCCCTGCGATCTCCTTAACGGGGCCCGGCAGTCTGCAGGAAGTGGTCGTTCTGACCCCCACAGGAAGCCGCGGCCGACACACCCCCTCCATGTATCTCTATTGGATACATGGAGGGGGCGTTTCGGCTGCCGCTCTGTGCAGACTGCCGGGGCACCATTCAGGAGATGGCGGGGGGTCCCAGCGGTCAGACCCCCCACGATCTATAACTTATTCCCTATCCTTTGGATAGGGGATAAGTTATGTTTCACTACAGAACTCCTATAAGGGGAACTGGCTACCTGTGTACTGGCTGCCTATTCACCTGGCCCCCTCCCTATCTATCTACCTACCCAACTGGCTGCCTACCTACCTGGCCCCATCCCTACCTACCCACCTTGCTGCCTACCTGCCTACTCAACTGGCTCCCTTCTTACCTATCTACCTAACTGGCTGTCTACTACCCACCTGGCTGCCTACCTGCCTACTCACCTGGCTCCCTCCCTACCTATCTACCTACCTAACTTGCTGTCTATATACCTGATAAAGAGAGTACTTGCCTACTTTCCTGGCTCCCTCCCTCCCTATCTACCTAACTGACTGTCTATTTACCTTCCCACCTGCCTGCCTACCTATCTACTTAACTAACTGCCTGTCTATTTACCTACCCACCTGGCTGCCTAGCTGCCTGCTCATCTGGCCCCCTCCCTACCTATCTACCTACCCACCTGGCTCCCTTCCTACCTACCTACCCACCTGGCAGCCTACCTGCCTACTCACCTGGCTCCCTTCCTACCTATCTACCTAACTGGCTGTCTATATACTTGACAAAGAGAGTTGCTGCCTACCTGCCTACTTACCTGGCTCCCTCCCTACCTATCTACCTACCTAACTGACTGTCTATTTACCTTCCCACCTGTCTGCCTACCTATCTACTTAACTAACTGGCTGTCTATTTACCTACCCACCTGGCTGCCTACCTACATAACTCTCTACCTACCTACTCACCTACCCACCTGGCTGCCTACCTACTCACTTTGCACCCTACCTATCTACCTAACTAACTAACTGGCTGTCTGTTTACCTACCCACCTGTCAGTCTACCTACCTGTTCACCTAGCTCCCTACCTGCCTACCTATCTGGCATACTCCCTACCTAGCTACCTAACTGGCTATTTACCTACCCACCAGGCTGCCTACCTACCTACTCACCTACCCACTTGAACAAAGTTCTATGGTGCTGCAATCAATAGCCAGGTGGGGAGCTCCACTCCTAGCTCCCAAACATGCAATATATAGAAAAATCCTGGGCTTATAGCGTGAAGGCAGTGCAAGCATACACATAAATAAATAGACTCACTGTTCCAGTAGAGTACAAAATGACCAGCCGGTCTTCTTTTATTTTCTCTTTTTTCAATAAAGTGCAGTATGCAACATTCACAAGTGTTACGCCGAGCGCTCCGGGTCCCTGCTCCTCCCCGGAGCGCTCGCGGCGTTCACCTCCGTGAAGCGCCCCGGTCAGACCCGCTGACCGGGAGCGCTGCACTAGTGTCACCGGCGGGGATGCGATCTGCGTAGCGGGACGCGTCCGCCCGCGGCTCGCATCCCAATCTCCTCACCTGTCCTGTCCTCCGTCTGCTCAGTCCCGGCGCGCGCGGCCCCGCTCCCTAGGGCGCGCGCGAGCCGGCTCTCTGAGATTTAAAGGGCCAGTGCGCCATTGATTGGCGCCTGGCCCAATCAGTACCTGCACCTGTGCCTTCCCTATAAAACTCCACTTCCCCTTCCTGTCATCGCCGGATCTTGTTGCCTTGTGCCCAGTGAAAGCGTTTTGTGTGTTCCCTAGCCAGTGTTTCCAGACCCTCTGCTGTTGCCCCTGACTACGACCCTTGCTGCCTGCCCTGACCTTCTGCTACGTCCAACCTTGTTCTTGCCTTGTCCCTTTGTACCGCGCCTGTCTCAGCTGTCAGCTGGGGTTGAGTCGCTATCGGGTGGAACGACCTGGGGGTTACCTGCCGCTGCAAGTCCATCCCGCTTTGCGGCGGGCTCTGGTGAAAACCAGTAACCCTTTAGACTCCGTTCCCCACGTCATCACCCCACTGACACAGAGGATCCACCACCAGTGTCCTCGCTGCATACCTATCCGGATCCTGACAACATGTCAGCCAGGTATTCTCAGCTCAGGGCAACAGGATATGATGCGACGTTTCGAGGGACACGCCCCCTTAAACATGCATGATTAAGGGGGCGTGTCCCTCGAAACGTCGCGTCATATCCTGTTGCCCTGAGCTGAGAATACCTGGCTGACATGTGAATTTTGCATACTGCACTTTATTGAAAAAAGAGAAAATAAAAGAAGACCGGCTGGTCATTTTGTACTCTACTGGAACAGTTAGTCTATTCCTTTATGTGTATGCTAGCACTGCCTTCACGCTATAAGCTCAGGATTTTTCTATATATCACCTACCCACTTGGCTGCCTATCTACCTACTCACCTACCCACCTGGCTGCCTTCCTACTCACCTAGCTCCCTACCTACCTGTCTATCTACCAACTCACCTGGCTACCTACCTGTCTAATTTGCTGTCTTCCTACCTACCTGCTCATCCTCCTACCTGGCTGTCTACCTAGATAGCTTGCTACTCGGGCTGTCTACCTAGCTACCCACCTGGCTGTCTACTTACAGTCATGGCCGTAAATGTTGGCACCCCTGACATTTTTCAAGAAAATGAAGTATTTCTCACAGAAAAGGATTGCAGTAACACATGTTTTGCTATACACATGTTTATTCCCTTTGTGTGTATTGGAACTAAACCAAAAAAGGTAGGAAAAAAAGCAAATATGACATAATGTCACACCAAAATCCAAAAATGGGCTGGACAAAATTATTGGTACCCTTAACTTAATATTTGGTGGCACACCGTTTGGAAAAATAATTGAAATCAGTTGCTTCCAATAAGCTTCTTACAACTCTCAGTCGGAATGTTGGACCACTCTTCCTTTGCAAACTGCTCCAGGTCCCTCTTATTGGAAGGGCGCCTTTTCCCAACAGCAATTTTAAGATCCCTCCACAAGTGTTCAATGGAATTTGGATCTGGACTCATTGCTGGCCACTTCAGAACTCTCCAACACTTTGTTGCCATCCATTTCTGGGTGCTTTTTGAAGTATGTATGGGGGTCATTGTCCTGCTGGAAAACCCAAGATCTTGGACGCAAACCCAGCTTTCTGACACTGGGCTGTACAGTGCAACCCAAAATTAATTGGTAATCCCCAGATTTCATGATGCCTTGCACACATTCAAGGCACCCATTGCCAGAGGCAGCAAAACAACCCCAAAACATCATTGAACCTCCATATTTTACTGTAGGTACTGTGTTCTTTTCTTTGTAGGCCTCATTCCGTTTTTGGTAAACAGTAGAATGATGTGCTTTACCAAAAAGCTCTATCTTTTCCTCATCTGTCCACAAGACGTTTTCCCAGAAGGATTGATTTTGTTTTACTCAAGTTCATTTTGGCAAAATGTAGCCTTGCTTTTTTATGTCTCTGTGTCAGCAGTGACATCCTCCTGGGTCTCCTGCCATAGGGTTTCATTTCATTTAAATGAAAAGTTTGCGCTGACATTGATGCTCCCTGAGCCTGCAGGACAGCTTGAATATCTTTAGAACTTGTTTGGGGCTGCTTATCCACCATCAGGACTATCCTGCATTGACACCTTTCATGAATTTCTCTCTTCCGTCCACGCCCAGGGAGATTAGCTACAGTGCCATGGGTTGCAAACTTCTTGATAATGTTGCGCACTGTGGACAAAGGCAAATCTAGATCTCTGGAGATGGACTTGTAACCTTGAGGTTGTTGATATTTTTCCACAATTTTGGTTCTCAAGTCCTCAGACAGTTCTTTTCTCCTCTTTCTGTTGTCCATGCTTAGTGCGGCACACCCAGACACACAGTGCAAAGACTAAGTGAACATCACATGCTGGAAACAATCTTATTTTTCCACAATTTTGAAAGGGTGCCAGTAAGTTTGTCCAGCCCATTTTTAGAGTTTGGTGTGACATTATGTCCAATTTGCTTTTTTTCCTCCCTTTTTTGATTAAGTTCCAATACACACAAAGGGAATAAACATGTGAATAGCAAAACATGTGTTACTGCAATCCTTTTCTGTGAGAAATACTTAATTTCCTGAAAAATCAGGGGTTCCAACATTTACGCCCATGACTGTATCTAGCTAGCTACCTGGCTATATATCCAATCATCTACCTCCCTAGCAATCTACCTAGCTACCTGCCTAGCTAGGTAATATCTTACCTAGATAGCTACTTACCTGGCAACCCACCTAGCTATATACCTAACAGCTGTCTACTTACGTAGCTAGCTAACTACCTGCCTGGCTACCTAATTACCAAGCTAGCTACATAGCAACCTACCTACCTACTTTTACTTTGCGGACACCAAGGAGGCATTTTTACAGTTCGGGTCCTATAGGGAGATTGAGTAGAGGGCAGTGAAAAATGCTGAGTTTAATGCATTTGTTCTGCAAATGCCAAAAAGATGAGTTTTGGATGGAAGAATTCATCATGGCGGTCTGATCAGAACAGAAAAAAAGGAAAGAAGATACCGCCAATCAGAAAAGAGTCCCTAGATGAGTCCCTAGATGTAACTGTGGCAGCCACGGGGAGTTAGATACGCTGTGGTATGGTACGTGACTCGGGGTGGTGGGATGCATGATTTTGTAACACTAGGGCACCGTTAACCTACACGGTCCGGTATGACAGCTTCTCCTGGGCCAGCCGCGGGATAAGAAATACACCAATGTCAGCTTACGGATAACTGTCTTTACTGAGGCAGCAGTAGATGTTACAATCCTCACAGCGCAGATTAGAGTAGAAAAGATGCAGAGTAACCATTGGGAGCCCTGTAGACTTGTTGTGACTTGTAGTATTTTACACCCACTTGGCTTTGCTTGTTGCAAGCTTGGTGTTACGCCGAGCGCTCCGGGTCCCCGCTCCTCCCCGGAGCGCTCGCAGCGTTCTCTTATTCACAGCGCCCCGGTAAGACCTGCTGACCGGGTGCGCTGCGATATTGCTCCCAGCCGGGATGCGATTCGCGATGCGGGACGCGCCCGCTCGCGATGCGCATCTCGGCTCCTGTACCTGACCCGTTCCCCGTCTGTGTTGTCCCGGCGCGCGTGGCCCCACTCCTAAGGGCGCGCGCGCGCCGGGTCTCTGCGATTTAAAGGACCACTGCGCCACTGATTGGCGCAGCAGGCCTAATCAGTATCCTCACCTGTGCACTCCCTACATATACCTCACTTCCCCTGCACTCCCTCGCCGAATCTTGTTGCCATTGTGCCAGTGAAAGCGTTTCCTTGTGTGTTCCTAGCCTGTGTTCCAGACCTCCTGCCGTTGCCCCTGACTATGATCCTTGCTGCCTGCCCTGACCTTCTGCTACGTCCGACCTTGCTCTTGTCTACTCCCTTGTACCGCGCTTATCTCAGCAGTCAGAGAGGTTGAGCCGTTGTCGGTGGATACGATGTGGTTGCTACCGCCGCTGCAAGACCATCCCGCTTTGCGGCGGGCTCTGGTGAATACCAGTAGCAACTTAGAACCGGTCCACCAACACGGTCCACGCCAATCCCTCTCTGGCGCAGAGGATCCACCTCCAGCCAGCCGAATCGTGACAGTAGATCCGGCCATGGATCCCGCCAGTTGTCGCCGACCTCACCACAGTTGTCGCCCAGCAGTCGCAACAGATAGCGCAACAAGGCCACCAGCTGTCTCAACTGACCGTGATGCTACAGCAGCTACTACCACAGCTTCAGCAATCATCTCCTCCACCAGCTCCTGCACCTCCTCCTCAGCGAGTGGCCGCATCCAGCCTCTGATTATCTTTGCTGGATAAATTTGATGGGGACTCTAAGTTTTGCGGTGGTTTTCTTTCGCAATGTTCCCTGCATTTGGAGATGATGTCGGACCAGTTTCCAACTGAAAGGTCAAAGGTGGCTTTCGTAGTCAGCCTTCTGTCTGGGAAAGCTCTGTCATGGGCCACACCGCTCTGGGACCGCAATGATCCTGTCACTGCCTCTGTACACTCCTTCTTCACGGAGATTCGAAGTGTCTTTGAGGAACCTGCCCGAGCCTCTTCTGCCGAGACTGCCCTTCTGAACCTGGTCCAGGGTAATTCTTCTGTTGGCGAGTATGCCATCCAATTCCGTACTCTCGCCTCCGAATTGTCCTGGAATAACGAGGCCCTCTGCGCGACCTTTAAAAAAGGCCTATCCAGTAACATTAAAGATGTGCTGGCCGCACGAGAAATTCCTGCTAACCTGCATGAACTTATTCATCTTGCCACCCGCATTGACATGCATTTTTCCGAAAGGCGTCAGGAGCTCCGCCAGGATATGGACTTTGTTCGCACGAGGCGGTTTCTCTCCCCGGCTCCTCTCTCCTCTGGTCCTCTGCAATCCGTTCCTGTGCCTTCCGCCGTGGAGGCTATGCAAGTTGACCGGTCTCGCTTGACACCTCAAGAGAGGACACGACGCCGCATGGAGAACCTTTGCCTGTACTGTGCCGGTACCGAACATTTCTTG
Source organism: Hyla sarda (assembly GCF_029499605.1). NCBI lineage: Eukaryota > Metazoa > Chordata > Amphibia > Anura > Hylidae > Hyla > Hyla sarda. The sequence continues at coordinate 463,342,219 of NC_079189.1, read as the reverse complement.
AAGGATTGTCCTATCCGTCCTCCTCGCCAGGAAAGACGCACGCTGACTCCGCACAAAGGTGAAACAGCTCTTGATGTGAACTCTGCTTCTCCACGTCTTACTGTGCCTGTGCGAATGTCTTCTTCTACCTTCTCCTTCTCTGCTATGGCCTTCTTGGATTCCGGATCTGCAGGAAATTTTATTTTGGCCTCTCTCATCAACAGGTTCAACATCCCGGTGACCAGTCTCGCCAGACCCCTCTACATCAACTCTGTTAATAATGAAAGATTGGACTGTACCGTGCGTTACCGCACGGAACCTCTCTTAATGTGCATCGGACCCCATCACGAAAAAATTAAATTTTTGGTCCTCTCTAACTGCACTTCAGAAATTCTTCTTGGATTACCGTGGCTTCAACGCCATTCCCCAACCCTTGATTGGACCACAGGGGAAATCAAGAACTGGGGTACTTCTTGCCACAAGGACTGTCTTAAACCGGCTCCCAGTACTCACAGTCAAGACCCTGCGGTTCCCCGATATCTGGTCTTCCCAAGGCCTATCTGGATTATGCTGATGTTTTTTGCAAAAAACAAGCAGAGACTTTGCCTCCTCACAGGCCTTATGACTGTCCTATTGACCTCCTCCCGGGTACTACTCCACCCCGGGGCAGAATCTATCCTCTGTCTGCTCCGGAAACTCAAGCCATGTCGGAGTACATCCAGGAGAACATAAAAAAAGGGGTTTATCCGCAAGTCCTCCTCTCCTGCCGGAGCTGGATTTTTTTTTGTTTCCAAAAAAGACGGCTCCCTACGCCCTTGCATTGATTACCGCGGACTTAATAAAATCACTGTAAAAAAACGCTACCCCCTACCTCTTATTTCGGAACTCTTTGATCGCCTTCGAGGCGCCCACATCTTTACCAAGCTGGACTTAAGAGGTGCTTATAATCTCATCCGCATCAGGGAGGGGGACGAATGGAAGACTACATTTAACACCAGAGATGGACACTTTGAAAATCTGGTTATGCCCTTTGGCCTTTGCAACGCCCCTGCCGTCTTCCAAGACTTTGTAAATGAAATTTTTCGTGATCTTCTATATACCTGTGTTGTGGTTTACCTGGACGATATTCTGATTTTTTCTGCTAACCTAGAAGAACACCGCCAGCATGTCTGCATGGTTCTTCAGAGACTTCGGGACAATGAATTATATGCCAAAATGGAAAAATGTCTCTTTGAATGTCAGTCTCTTCCTTTCCTAGGATACTTAGTCTCTGGCCAGGGACTACAAATGGACCCAGATAAACTATCTGCCGTATTGGATTGGCCACGCCCCTCCGGACTCAGAGCTATCCAACGTTTTTTGGGGTTCGCCAATTATTACAGACAATTTATTCCACACTTTTCCACTATTGTGGCTCCTATCGTGGCTCTAACCAAGAAAAACGCCAATCCTAAGTCCTGGTCTCCTCAAGCGGAAGACGCATTTAAACATCTCAAGTATGCCTTTTCTTCTGCTCCCGTACTCTCCAGACCTGACCCATCTAAACCCTTCTTATTGGAGGTAGACGCCTCCTCGGTGGGAGCTGAAGCAGTTCTTCTACAAAAAAATTCTTCCGGGCATGCTGTTACTTGTGGTTTTTTTTCTAGGACCTTCTCTCAGGCGGAGAAAAACTACTCCATTGGTGATCGAGAATTACTGGCCATAAAATTGTCGCTTGAGGAATGGAGGCACCTGCTGGAGGGATCCAAATATCCAGTTATTATATACACTGTTACGCCGAGCGCTCCGGGTCCCTGCTCCTCCCCGGAGCGCTCACGGCGTCTCTCTCCCTGCAGCGCCCCGGTCGGTCCCGCTGACCGGGAGCGCTGCACTGACATGGCCGTCGGGGATGCGATTCGCACAGCGGGACGCGCCCGCTCGCGAATCGCATCCCAAGTCACTTACCCGGTCCCCTGCTGTCATGTGCTGGCGCGCGCGGCTCCGCTCTCTAGGGCGCGCGCGCACGCCAGCTCTCTGAGACTTAAAGGGCCAGTGCACCAATGATTGGTGCCTGGCCCAATTAGCTTAATTGGCTTCCACCTGCTCCCTGGCTATATCACATCACTTCCCCTGCACTCCCTTGCCGTATCTTGTTGCCTTGTGCCAGTGAAAGCGTTTAGTGTTGTCCAAGCCTGTGTTACCTGAACTCTTGCTATCCATCTTGACTACGAACCTTGCCGCCTGCCCCGACCTTCTGCTACGTCTGACCTTGCCTCTGCCTAGTCCTTCTGTCCCACGCCTTCTCAGCAGTCAGCGAGGTTGAGCCGTTGCTAGTGGATACGACCTGGTTGCTACTGCCACAGCAAGACCATTCCGCTTTGCGGCGGGCTCTGGTGAACACCAGTAGCCTCTTAGAACCGGTCCACCAGCACGGTCCACGCCAATCCCTCGCTGACACAGTGGATCCACAACCTGTAAGCCGAATCGTGACAGTAGATCCGGCCATGGATCCCGCTGAGGTGCCGCTGCCAAGTCTCGCTGACCTTCCCACGGTGGTCGCTCAGCAATCGCAGCAGATTGCCCAACAAGGACAGCAGCTGTCGCAGTTGACCGCCATGTTACAGCAACTTCTGCCTCTGCTTCAGCAGCAACCATCTCCTCCGCCAGCTCCTGCACCTCCTCCGCAGCGAGTGGCCGCTCCTAGCCTCCACTTGTCCCTGCTGGACAAATTTGATGGGGACTCTAGACTCTGCCGTGGATTTTTGTCTCAATGTTCCCTGCATATGGAGATGTTGTCGGACTTGTTTCCTACAGAACGGTCTAAGGTGGCGTTCGTAGTGAGCCTTCTTTCAGGAAAGGCCTTGTCTTGGGCCACACCGCTCTGGGACCGCAATGATCCTGCCACAGCCACAGTCCAGTCCTTCTTCGCTGAAGTCCGGAGTGTCTTCGAGGAACCAGCCCGAGCTTCTTCTGCCGAGACTGCCCTGCTGAACCTGGTCCAGGGTAATTCTTCAGTGGGCGAGTACGCCATCCAATTTCGTACTGTTGCTTCCGAATTATCATGGAATAACGAGGCTCTCTGTGCGACCTTTAAAAAAGGCCTATCCAGTAACATCAAGGATGTACTGGCCGCACGAGAGATTCCTGCCAACCTGCAAGAACTTATCCATTTGGCCACCCGCATTGACATGCGTTTTTCTGAGAGACATCAGGAGCTCCGCCAGGAAAAAGACTTAGATCTCTGGGCACCTCTCCCACAGCATCCTTTGCAGTCTACGCCTGGGCCTCCCGCCGAGGAGGCCATGCAAGTGGATCGGTCTCGCCTGACCCAGGAAGAGAGGAATCGCTGTAGGGAAGAAAATCTCTGTCTGTACTGTGCCAGTACCGAGCATTTCTTGGTGGATTGCCCTATTCGTCCTCCATGTCTGGGGAACGCACGCACGCACCCAGCTCACGTGGGTGTGGCGTCTCTTGGTTCAAAGTCTGTTTCTCCACGTCTCACGGTGCCCGTGCGGATTTCTCCTTCAGTCAACTCCTCCCTCTCAGCCGTGGCCTGCTTGGACTCTGGTGCCTCTGGGAATTTCATTTTGGAGTCTTTGGTGAATAAATTCTGCATCCCGGTGACCCGTCTCGTCAAGCCGCTCTACATTTCCGCGGTCAACGGAGTCAGATTGGATTGCACCGTGCGTTACCGCACAGAACCCCTCTTGATGTGTATTGGACCCCATCACGAAGTGATTGAGTTCTTCGTTCTTCCCAACTGCACCTCTGAGGTCCTCCTCGGTCTGCCATGGCTCCGGCTTCATTCTCCCACCCTTGACTGGACCACCGGGGAGATCAAGAACTGGGACTCTGCTTGCCATAGGAAGTGCCTCTCCCCCCCTCCCAGTCCCGTCAGGCAAGCCTCAGTGCCTCCTCATGGCCCCCGTCCTGGTGACACACTGCCCCGTGCCAGGCTTCGCCCTCTGCCCTCCCTCCCCATTCCCACTCCTGCTGTACTGCCTGCCTTTGAGGAAACCCTCCATTCACTCCCGGGGTCCTCGTCCCAGGTAAAGCAGTTGTCGGACAAAAAAAGGGGGAGACCTAAGGGGGGGGGGGGTACTGTTACGCCGAGCGCTCCGGGTCCCTGCTCCTCCCCGGAGCGCTCACGGCGTCTCTCTCCCTGCAGCGCCCTGGTCGGTCCCGCTGACCGGGAGCGCTGCACTGACATGGTCGTCGGGGATGCGATTCGCACAGCGGGACGCGCCCGCTCGCAAATCGCATCCCAAGTCACTTACCCGTCCCGGTCCCCTGCTGTCATGTGCTGGCGCGCGCGGCTCCGCTCTCTAGGGCGCGCGCGCGCGCCAGCTCTCTGAGGCTTAAAGGGCCAGTGCACCAATGATTGGTGCCTGGCCCAATTAGCTTAATTGGCTTCCACCTGCTCCCTGGCTATATCACATCACTTCCCCTGCACTCCCTTGCCGTATCTTGTTGCCTTGTGCCAGTGAAAGCGTTTAGTGTTGTCCAAGCCTGTGTTACCTGAACTCTTGCTATCCATCTTGACTACGAACCTTGCCGCCTGCCCCGACCTTCTGCTACGTCTGACCTTGCCTCTGCCTAGTCCTTCTGTCCCATGCCTTCTCAGCAGTCAGCGAGGTTGAGCCGTTGCTAGTGGATACGACCTGGTTGCTACTGCCGCAGCAAGACCATTCCGCTTTGCGGCGGGCTCTGGTGAACACCAGTAGCCTCTTAGAACCGGTCCACCAGCACGGTCCACGCCAATCCCTCGCTGACACAGTGGATCCACAACCTGTAAGCCGAATCGTGACATACACTGACCACAATAATCTCTCTTATCTCCAGTCTGCCCAATGGCTGAACCCTCGCCAGGCTAGGTGGTCGTTGTTCTTTGCCCGTTTTAACTTTGAAATTCATTTTCGCCCTGCTGACAAGAACATTAGGGCCGATGCCCTCTCTCGTTCTTCAGATGCCTCTGAAGTGGAAGCCTCCCCGCAACACATCATTCCTCCGGACTGTCTGATCTCCACTTCTCCAGCTTCCATCAGACAAACTCCTCCAGGGAAGACCTTCGTTTCTCCACGCCAGCGCCTCGGGATTCTCAAGTGGGGACACTCCTCCCACCTCGCAGGCCATGCTGGCATCAAAAAATCCATCCAACTCATCTCTCGATTTTATTGGTGGCCTACTCTGGAGACTGATGTTGTTGATTTCGTGCGGGCTTGTACTGTCTGTGCCCGGGATAAGACCCCTCGCCAGAAGCCTGCTGGTTTCCTTCATCCTCTGCCTGTTCCTGAACAACCTTGGTCACAGATTGGTATGGACTTTATTACTGACTTGCCCTTATCCCATGGCAACACAGTTGTTTGGGTGGTCGTTGATCGATTCTCCAAGATGGCACATTTTATCCCTCTTCCAGGCCTTCCTTTGGCGCCTCAGTTGGCGAAGCAATTTTTTATACACATTTTTCGCCTTCACGGGTTGCCCACGCATATCGTCTCGGATAGAGGCGTTCAATTTGTGTCTAAATTCTGGAGGGCCCTCTGTAAGCAGCTCAAGATCAAATTAAACTTCTCTTCTTATCATCCCCAATCCAATGGGCAAGTAGAAAGAATTAATCAGGTCCTGGGTGACTATTTGCAACATTTTGTTTCTTCCCGCCAGGATGACTGGGCAGATCTTCTACCATGGGCCGAATTCTCGTACAATTTCAGAGTCTCCGAATCCTCTGCTAGATCCCCATTCTTCGTGGTGTATGGCCGTCACCCTCTTCCTCCCCTCCCCACTCCCATGCCCTCTGGTTTGCCCGCTGTTGATGAAGTGACTCGAGACCTTTCCACCATATGGAAAGAAACCCAAAATTCTCTTTTACAGGCTTCATCCCTGATGAAAAAATTTGCTGATAAGAAAAGAAGGTATTGTCACGATCCCGGCTGGTAGAAGGTGGATCCTCTGTGCCAGAGAGGGATTGGCGAGGACCGTGCTAGTGGACCGGTTCTAAGTCACTACTGGTTTTCACCAGAGCCCACCGCAAAGCGGGATGGTCTTGCTGCGGCGGTAGTGACCAGGTCGTATCCACTAGCAACGGCTCAACCTCTCTGGCTGCTGAAGATAGGCGCGGTACAAGGGAGTAGACAGAAGCAAGGTCGGACGTAGCAGAAGGTCGGGGCAGGCAGCAAGGATCGTAGTCAGGGGCAACGGCAGGAGGTCTGGAACACGGGCTAGGAACAAACAAGGGAACGCTTTCACTAGGCACAAGGGCAACAAGATCCGGCCAGGGAGTGCAGGGGAAGTGAGGTATAAGTAGGGAGTGCACAGGTGGAAACTAATCAAGCTAAATTGGGAAGATTGGGCCAGGCACCATCATTGGTGCACTGGCCCTTTAAATCTAGAGACCCGGCGCGCGCGCGCCCTAGGGAGCGGGGCCGCGCGCGCCGGGAAGGAACCGACGGAGAGCGAGTCAGGTACGGGGGCCGGGGTGCGCATCGCGAGCGGGCGCCACCCGCATCGCGAATCGCATCCCGGCTGGAGGCGGTACCGCAGCGCACCCGGTCAGTGGATCTGACCGGGGTGCTGCAGTAACGAGGATGAGGCGAGCGCTCCGGGGAGGAACGGGGACCCGGAGCGCTCGGCGTAACAGTACCCCCCCCCTTGGGTCTCCCCCTCTTCTTGGGGCCAAAGAACCGGAGGACCAAAAACTCAATTTTTCCGTGATGAGGTCCGAGGCACATTAGGAGGGGTTCCGTGCGGTAACGCACGGCACAGTCCAATCTTTCATTGTTAACACAATTGATGTAGAGGGGTCTGGCGAGACTGGTCACAGGGACGTTGAACCTGTTGATAAGAGAGGCCAAAAAAAAATTTCCTGCAGATCCGGAATCCAAGAAGGCCATAGTAGAGAAGGAGAAGGTAGAGGCAGATATCCGCACAGGCACAGTAAGGCGTGGAGAAGCAGAGTTGACATCAAGAACTGTGTCACCTTTGTGCGGAGTCAGCGTACGTCTTTCCAGGCGGGGAGGACGGATAGGACAATCCTTCAGGAAGTGTTCGGTACCGGCATAGTACAGGCAAAGATTCTCCATGCGGCGTCGTGTCCTCTCTTGAGGTGTCACGCGAGACCGGTCAACTTGCATAGCCTCCACGGCGGGAGGCACAGGAACGGATTGCAGAGGACCAGAGGAGAGAGGAGCCGGGGAGAAAAAACGCCTCGTGCGAACAAAGTCCATATCCAGGCGGAGCTCCAGACGCCATCCGGAAAAACGCATGTCAATGCGAGTGGCAAGATGAATGAGTTCATGTAGGTTAGCAGGAGTTTCTCGTGCGGCCAGAACATCTTTAATGTTGCTGGATAGGCCTTTTTTAAAGGTCGCGCAGAGAGCCTCACTATTCCAGGACAACTCGGAAGCAAGAGCACGGAACTGAATGGCGTACTCGCCAACGGAAGAAACACCCTGGGCCAGGTTCAGCAGGGCAGTCTCGGCAGAAGAAGCTCGGGCAGGCTCCTCGAAGACACCACGGACCTCAGCGAAGAAGGACTGGACTGTGGCTGTGGCAGGATCATTGCGGTCCCAGAGTGGTGTGGCCCCAGACAAGGCCTTTCCAGAAAGGAGACCACAGCAGAGTTTAGAGTCCCCATCAAATTTGTCCGGCAGGGACAAGCAGGGGTTAGGAGCGGCCGGTTGCTGCGGAGGAGTTGCAGGAGCCGGCGGAGGAGATGGTTGTTGCAGCTGTAGCTGTGACTGAAATTGTGACTGAAGCTGCTGTATCTGTGACTGAAGTTGCAGTGTCACGGAGGTCAAGTATGCAAGCTGGTGATTTCGTTGGGCGATCTGTCGGGCTTGCTGGGCGACCAGAGTGGGGAGGTCGGCGACAACTGGCAGAGGAACTTCAGCGGAATCCATGGCCGGATCTACTGTCACGATCCCGGCTGGTAGAAGGTGGATCCTCTGTGCCAGAGAGGGATTGGCGAGGACCGTGCTAGTGGACCGGTTCTAAGTCACTACTGGTTTTCACCAGAGCCCGCCGCAAAGCGGGATGGTCTTGCTGCGGCGGTAGTGACCAGGTCGTATCCACTAGCAACGGCTCAACCTCTCTGGCTGCTGAAGATAGGCGCGGTACAAGGGAGTAGACAGAAGCAAGGTCGGACGTAGCAGAAGGTCGGGGCAGGCAGCAAGGATCGTAGTCAGGGGCAACGGCAGGAGGTCTGGAACACGGGCTAGGAACAAACAAGGGAACGCTTTCACTAGGCACAAGGGCAACAAGATCCGGCCAGGGAGTGCAGGGGAAGTGAGGTATAAGTAGGGAGTGCACAGGTGGAAACTAATCAAGCTAAATTGGGAAGATTGGGCCAGGCACCATCATTGGTGCACTGGCCCTTTAAATCTAGAGACCCGGCGCGCGCGCGCGCCCTAGGGAGCGGGGCCGCGCGCCGGGAAGGAACCGACGGAGAGCGAGTCAGGTACGGGGGCCGGGGTGCGCATCGCGAGCGGGCGCCACCCGCATCGCGAATCGCATCCCGGCTGGAGGCGGTACCGCAGCGCACCCGGTCAGTGGATCTGACCGGGGTGCTGCAGTAACGAGGATGAGGCGAGCGCTCCGGGGAGGAACGGGGACCCGGAGCGCTCGGCGTAACAGGTATGGCTCTCTGTTAAGTATGTCCGCTTTCGTGTCCCCAGTTATAAACTGGGACCACGTTATCTTGGTCCTTTCAAAATCAAGTGCCAGATCAACCCTGTCTCTTACAAACTCCTTCTTCCTCCTTCTCTCCATATTCCCAATGCATTCCATGTCTCTCTCCTTAAACCACTCATCTTTAACCGCTTCTCTCCCAAAGTTGTTTCTCCCACTCCAGTTTCCGGGTCCTCTGACATCTTTTCGGTGAAGGACATTCTAGCATCCAAGACGGTCAGAGGTAAAAGATTCTTTGGGTTGACTGGGAGAATTGCGGCCCAGAGGAGAGATCTTGGGAACCTGAGGACAACATCCTGGACAAAAGTCTTATCCTCAGGTTCTCAGGCTCCAAGAAGAGGGGGAGACCCAAGGGGGGGGGTACTGTTACGCCGAGCGCTCCGGGTCCCCGCTCCTCCCCGGAGCGCTCGCAGCGTTCTCTTATTCACAGCGCCCCGGTCAGACCTGCTGACCGGGTGCGCTGCGATATTGCTCCCAGTCGGGATGCGATTCGCGATGCGGGACGTGCCCGCTCGAGATGCGCATCTCGGCTCCCGTACCTGACCCGTTCCCCGTCTGTGTTGTCCCGGCGCGCGCGGCCACGCTCCTTAGGGCGCGCGTGCTCCGGGTCTCTGCGATTTAAAGGGCCACTGCGCCACTGATTGGCGCAGCAGGCCTAATCAGTATCCTCACCTGTGCACTCCCTACTTATACCTCACTTCCCCTGCACTCCCTCGATGGATCTTGTTGCCATTGTGCCAGTGAAAGCGTTTCCTTGTGTGTTCCTAGCCTGTGTTCCAGACCTCCTGCCGTTGCCCCTGACTACGATCCTTGCTGCCTGCCCTGACCTTCTGCTACGTCCGACCTTGCTCTTGTCTACTCCCTTGTACCGCGCTTATCTCAGCAGTCAGAGAGGTTGAGCCGTTGCCGGTGGATACGACCTGGTTGCTACCGCCGCTGCAAGACCATCCCGCTTTGCGGCGGGCTCTGGTGAATACCAGTAGCAACTTAGAACCGGTCCACCGACACGGTCCACGCCAATCCCTCTCTGGCACAGAGGATCCACCTCCAGCCAGCCGAATCGTGACACTTGGGACTTTAAACTTAATGCTGTGGCCTCCCACGCTAACTAGGGTTCTGATAACGCTACACTGCCAGGGTATGAACTATCACTGTGTGACCCGTTGACACTTGCAGAATGGCATGGTTGCTTGCTTGAAGACTTACTTTAGGCTTCCCTATAATTACCTCACACTCCAGCTGTCTCTTCTCCACACTGCAGCTCACACTAAGCTCTGCACACCACACACTCACTTAGAGTGAGCACGGACTAAACTTCTCCTTCCCTACACTATATATGGACTAGTTAGGGCGGTCTCCTATCGGGCAATCAGGGTCACATGGGTACTCTGCATCATGCCTCCTAGCAAATATCCTTTACATTTCTTAAAGGAAAACTGTCAGCCAGTTCACCCACACCAAACCCAATAAACTGGTGGGTGAACAGGAGTCCATACAGGGGTCACTTAATTGTCTGCCTCCACTGGCCGCTGAGTTATGCGCCAGTAAAGATCCGCTGTTTGTCCCCAGCATCGAGCTTTCGAAGTGGGGCCCCCGGCGGCCATCTGCCTCTTCGCGTCCTACACCTGCCCCCTTACTTAGCATAATCATTATCTTAAACTCCACGTCCTAGTGACGTGGAATCACACGCCCCCTGAGCACTGCACTCTGTCTGCAGAGCTCATGCGCTAAAATTTTTACCCAGCTCTCACGTCCTGATGACGTGAGAGCTGTGCGGCGGGAGAGCAGCTCTGCGCTGCGTAACTGCGCTTGTGCCGGTCCTTCACTACACCTGACTTCCAGATAGCAAGGGACCAGTGCATGCGCAGTTACGCTGCGCAGAGCGGCTCGCCCGACACACAGCTCTCACGTCATCAGGACGTGATAGCTGGGTAAAAACTTCAGTGCATGCGCTCTGTAGACAGAGTGCAGGACGTGGAGTTGAAGATAATGATTATGCTAAGTATGGGGACGGGCTTAGGACGTGAAGAGGCAGACGGCCGGTGGGGGCCCCGCCTTGGAAGCGTGATGCTGGAGAAAAACAGCGGATCTTTACCGGGGCATAACTCAGCGGCCAGTGGAGGCAGACAAGTAAGTGACCCCTGTATGGACTCCTGTTCACCCACAATATAACCAAGTGTATTGGTTTTAGTGTGGGTGAACTGGCTGACAGTTTTCCTTTAAAGGTACAGTGCAAATGTCCCTGCTCCTCCCCTGAGCGCTCGCGGCGTTCTCCTCTCTGCAGCGCCCTGGTCAGATCCGCTGACCGGGAGCGCTGCACTGTCACTGCCGGCGGGGATGCGATTCGCATAGCGGGACGTGCCCGCTTGCGAATCGCATCCCAAGCTACTTACCTGTCCCGGTCCCCGGCTGTCACGTCCTAGCGCGCGCGGCTCCGCTCTCTAGGGCGCGCGCGCGCCAGCTCTCTAAGATTTAAAGGGCCAGTGCAGAGCGGCTCGCCCGACACACAGCTCTCACGTCATCAGGACGTGATAGCTGGGTAAAAACTTCAGTGCATGCGCTCTGTAGACAGAGTGCAGGACGTGGAGTTGAAGATAATGATTATGCTAAGTATGGGGACGGGCTTAGGACGTGAAGAGGCAGACGGCCGGTGGGGGCCCCGCCTTGGAAGCGTGATGCTGGAGAAAAACAGCGGATCTTTACCGGGGCATAACTCAGCAGCCAGTGGAGGCAGACAAGTAAGTGACCCCTGTATGGACTCCTGTTCACCCACAATATAACCAAGTGTATTGGTTTTAGTGTGGGTGAACTGGCTGACAGTTTTCCTTTAAAGGTACAGTGCAAATGTCCCTGCTCCTCCCCTGAGCGCTCGCGGCGTTCTCCTCTCTGCAGCGCCCTGGTCAGACCCGCTGACCGGGAGCGCTGCACTGTCACTGCCGGCGGGGATGCGATTCGCATAGCGGGACGTGCCCGCTTGCGAATCGCATCCCAAGCTACTTACCTGTCCCGGTCCCCGGCTGTCACGTCCTAGCGCGCGCGGCTCCGCTCTCTAGGGCGCGCGCGCGGCTCCGCTCTCTAGGGCGCGCGCGCGCCAGCTCTCTAAGATTTAAAGGGCCAGTGCACCACTGATTGGTGCCTGGCCCAATCACTGTAATTAACTCCCACCTACTCCACGCCTTTATAACATCACTTCCCCTTCCCTGCATTGCCGGATCTTGTTGCCTTGTGCCAGTGAAAGCGTTTTGTGTATGTCCCAAGCCTGACTACGACCCTTGCTGCCTGCCCTGACCTTCTGCTTCGTCCGACCTTGCTCTTGCCTTGTCCTTCTGTACCGCGCCTGTCTCAGCAGTCAGAGAGGTTGAGCCGTTACCGGTGGATACGACCTGGTTGCTATCGCCGCAGCAAGACCATCCCGCTTTGCGGCGGGCTCTGGTGAATACCAGTAGCAACTTAGAACCGATCCACGCCTATCCCTCTCTGACACAGAGGATCCACCTCCAGCCTGCCAAATCCTGACAGTAGATCCGGCCATGGATCCCGCTGAGGTGCCGCTGCCAAGTCTCGCTGACCTACCCACGGTGGTCGCCCAGCAATCCCAACAAATCGCCCAACAAGGACAGCAGCTGTCGCAGTTGACCGCCATGCTACAGCAACTTCTGCCACAGCTGCAGCAGCAACCATCTCCTCCACCAGCTCCTGCCCCTCCTCCGCAGCGAGTGCCCGCTCCTGGCCTCCGCTTGTCCCTGCCGGACAAATTTGCAAAAAAAAAAAGACATGGCATACTAAACAGTACAGTGAGCATTAACACCCCACAGGTCACAGGTGTTTGATAAATGTTCATTAAAGTGGGATGTGAAAAGGAAAATTTTTATTTTTTACAATAAAATGCTGGGGTAACAGGAGAAAATGTCACCATAAATTTGTAAATACATTTCTTTGGAGTAAGATCATACCTCATATTGGGATGTAAACAGCTCGGTGGGTGCACACCAGGTCTCGGAAGATCAGGAGTGCAGTCAGGGGCCTTGAGCTTTTAAATAGCTACCTATGGAGCCAGAACAGCGGGACCACCCTCAAGGAATGTTACATAGGATACACTGAGTTAATAAAGTGTGGTACAGTGGGCCATAAAATGGGTAATGTTCCCAGAATGATGACCCAGAGCATAGCCAAAACTAAAAAATATGCCCACCCCAAACCCTATGCTCTGAATCATCATTCTGGGAATGTGTTGTGTGTGGCCGTCCTTAACCTGTTGCCTCAAATGCGCACCCCGCTCAGGTGGAGAGAGAGCGCTGCGCATTTGAGGCAACATAAAAAAGTCCCTGTTGCTAGTTAGTGACTCAGTGACCCATGACCCATTTTTGGAAAAAATGCCCCCAGAGATCTTATCAGTTTTTTTTTTTGTGAAAGATTTTCTTGGGCAATTTAGTGGTTTATGGGGTTAAAATTTGGAATGTACTCTGGACTTGGTACATTGGGGTCAAATTATGGGAAATTAAAATGTAAAGGGAAAATTTAGTACTGCATGGAAGTGTCATACTCCCTGAAGCAGTTATTATTGCAGAGGCCTGGATGATCGGGGCAAGTGTCTCACTGAGTGGTGGTGTCCTTTCTTATCCCCGTCTTGTGACACACTGTATTTTTTCTGGGATCGTCTCTTCTTTCCAGTGTGGGAGAGCTCACCTGGAAAGTGCTGGCCTGGAACGATCCTGGCACCTATAACTCCAGTTCCTTGGGAACTCCGGCCTGCTCTTTCCTGGTCGCCAAAGATCTGGGCCTTTAGGACTTCTTTTTGGAACTGGAGCCTGTGTTGCCAGCGTACTGGGACAGTACAAAAGAGTTGTACATGGCAACCTGTACCAAGTAGACCGCAACATTTTTGTACCATATCTGTGTTTTCCGCATGGCCATGTATGGCTTGAGGACTTGATCAGAGAGATCAACTCCCCCCATATACTAAGTGTTGTCCAGAATACAATCAGGCTTGAGGACCGTTGCTGGGGTACCTCGCAAAGGGAAAGGTGAGCTGCCGTTACCATGAATTGTGGTCAGCATAAGGACATCCCTCTTATCCTTATACCTGACCAGCAACAGGTTTTCATCGGTAAGGGCATGGGACTCACCCTTGGGCATAGGTGTGTGGATCAAATTTAGAGGGAGGCCTCTCTGGTTCTTCCGCATGGTCCCACAAACGGAAGTGGATCTGGCAGCAAGGGATGTGAACAGAGGGATGCTGGTATAAAAGTTGTCCACGTACACGTGGTAACCCTTATCCAGCAATGGGTGCACAAGGTCCCAAATGAGTTTCCCGCTAACACCCAGAGTGGGGGGACATTCTGGGTGTTCAAACGGGAATCCCATCCTTCATATACTCTAAACTTGTAAGTGTACCCAGAGGTACTCTCACAAAGTTTGTAGAGTTTCACGCCATACCACGCCTACTTCGAGGGAATATACTGGCGGAAGATGAGTCTCCCCTTAAAACTGATCAGAGACTCATCTACCGAGGGGTACAAAGGCCTCCAAAAATTGGGCCCCAAAGTGATCTATGACCAGCTTCACTTTGTAAAGTCGGTCATAGGTGGAATCTGTATACAACAGCAAAGGAAAAAATGCTCAGCTCACCATCCACTTCGTAGCAAATCATGGAGACTTGGAGGCTGGATAGAAGCACCTGGAGCTCGGATGAATCCTGGCTGCTTCCTGTAGATGTGAACCATAAGAGCAACAGGGATCCAGCTCTCAGGAGTGAGGAAGATAATTAAAACATAGCTTTTACTAGCTCATATTAAAAACATCATGAACAAACACAAAAAAAAAAGGGGGGAGAAAGGGGGAGGATGCACCCCTAAAAACAGTACATAGGCATGATCACCTCGGGGGACACATACACACATGCCGCATTATCAGCATAATGCAGGCATTTCCGAATGGCCAAGGCCATACTGTAAAGCGGGATCTGGTAGAAGATATCCCCGCTCTAGTACTGCCTGACACTTGGTTTTATGACTAGGCCCATATGCAGCACGAGGCCCCAAAATGTCCTCATTTCGGCTGCATTAATGGTATACCCTTCTTTGGACCTAGCCAAAAAGGAATCAGGGTGTGGGCAATGAACTGGTGAACAAATATGGTGAACAAATTTGTTTGCTCCACCATATGACTGACTAAGTCTGAAAAAATAACTAAAAAAGTCAATTTCAGTGTAGCCAACTATGTCAATCCGGATTCCTGAGTCGCCAACAAAGGGGGCTCCGATATACTTGTCTGGGGGTCAGACTCCTATTACGAGCGGCATGGACGTTCGTACTAGTGTCGGCCACTGGGTCACTATCATGGGGGAGCAAAAATAAAATAAATAAGATGGGGGCCAAATGCAGCGCCCTGAAGCCCTAGTAGGGCCTTGGTCGCGCTGTAAAATCTGCGGCGGACCCTTGAGGACCTGTTAGGGAGTCGGGGGGGGGGGGGGGGGGGAAATTTTTCTTTATTTTACTTTTTTTTTTCTTTTTTAAACTCCTACCTATCTCTTTACAATGAAGCTCACCCTGACTACACAGCTTTTCTTCAGCCCTGAGGGGCACAGATCTTGGCAGAGGGGGGTCCCTGGCTCTATCTCTCAGTTCTGCCAGCTGACTAAGCTCGGTGGGCGAGCAGAGCTGAGAGAAGGGGACATTAACCCCTCCTCTGCCAGCTGCTATTGGCCGGACAACCAATAGCAGCGCTCCTAAGGAGGTTACCGGATCGCCACCTCCCCCAGCAACAGGAGGTGATTGGCGGTGTACACCGCCGATCACCTTCTAATTCCGGGTCATCAGTTCACACGTGACCCGTATGACCGGCATCGCCGTAGATTGCTGGCGATCACCGACATAAGGGGGTCTCAGGACCCAGGACTCAGGATTTCAGCAGACATCCCATTCCAGTCCCCGCCCAATGAGGACCAAAATTCCCACGAGTGTACAGGTATGCCCTAGGTCCTTAAGTGCCAGGGTGTACACCTTAGGTCCTTAAGGGGTTAAAAGAATCAACATTCAACTAAGGGGACAGTGGTGAGGGAGCACACAGTGTGAATGCTAGCTAGGCTTTAGGATTCGGCATGAGGAGCCAGGTGTGTGCCCACAGGGAGCAGCTGTTGGCATGTGAAGGCAGCTGGACAGAGATCTTGAGTGACCTATTAGCAGCAGCCACAATGTTGCCCTTTGCTTACACTTCAAGTCCTTTGCCAATCCAGGAGCCTAGACCAGAGGATATAGAGGTCTCTGCATAGCTAGGTAGTTAGATAACTGGGTATGTAGGTAAGTAGCTATTTATGTAGTCAGGTATATATAGTTAGGTAGCCAACTAGATAATTAATCTGGTATGCAGTGAGTAGTTCAATAGCTAGGTACCTGGGTAATTAGGTAGCCAGGTAGCTAGCTAGGTGGGAAGGTAACCAGGAATGTAGTTAGGTAGCTAGCTAGGTAGTTAGCCAGCCAGGTATGTAAGTAGGTAATCCCCCCCCCCTTTCCCCATCTGTGCCAAGTTAAAGGGGTATTCCAGGCAAAAACTTTTTTTTATATATCAACTGGCTCCGGAAAGTTAAACAGATTTGTAAATTACGAAGAAAGCAGGTCAATGCCAGCGATTATGAAACTTCACCTTTATTGGAACCACGTAAAATCATCGACATGGTACTAAGACTTCTTGTACTGGGGAGGCCTTGGGGGCGTATGTGAGCAGGGCATCACTTCCTTCCCTTTCTCCGGAGCAGAGGGACGAGCTGGACTCGCCCATCTCTCTGGAGGAATTGGAACTGGCTCTGAAGGATGCTGCTAATGAAAAGGCCCCGGGCCCAGATGGGCTTCCGAGTGAGGTAAACAAAAATTCTCAG
The DNA here is from genome assembly GCF_029499605.1 of Hyla sarda. Lineage (NCBI taxonomy): Eukaryota > Metazoa > Chordata > Amphibia > Anura > Hylidae > Hyla > Hyla sarda. The sequence continues at coordinate 463,325,703 of NC_079189.1, read as the reverse complement.
GGATCCTCCTGCCCCAGCTGTTGCGAGTGGTCGAGTCGGCGGCTTTGGATGGCGCTTTGCCTCGATCCATGATGGAGGCCATCGTAGTACTTATACCTAAACCGGGCAAGGACCCTCTGTGTCCTGGTTCTTACAGACCGATCTCATTACTGTGTGCTGATGTTAAGTTGCTGGCCCGGGTACTCGCTAACAGACTGGTTAATGTTGTATTATCTCTAGTTCATGGGGACCAGACTGGCTTTATGCCAGGTAAATCTACGGTGGATAACATTAGGAGAGTGTATCTTAATTTACAGATGACACAAGAGGGTGAGGGGGCTAGATCGATTTTTTCACTGGACGCTGCCAAGGCATTTGATAGCGTCGAATGGAACTATCTGTGGGGAGTGTTGGGGGCTATGGGGGCCAGGTTTCTTTCTTATGTCAAACTCCTTTATCACTGCCCGACTGCCCGTATTCGGGTTAATGGACGGCTTTCCCCAGCATTTGAGTTGAGGAGAGGTACGCGGCAGGGGTGCCCCCTGTCGCCTTTACTTTTTGCATTGGCTATAGAACCACTGGCTTGCCTCCTGAGGTCCTCACCTGATATCATTGGATTCCGTTATGGCTCCCTTGATGAGAGAGTGGCGCTTTACGCAGATGATATGTTGCTATTTTTGGGTGATACCACTAGGTCTCTGACCCCTGCTTTGTCTATCATTACCGAGTTTGGTACCTACTCCGGCCTGCTTATTAATTGGGATAAGTCGGTGTTGATGCCCCTGGATCCCTTGCCCCGTATCCCTCAGATAGCCCTCTCCAATATTCAGGTGGTTAAGGAATTTAAATACTTAGGTATTATTATCACACCCTTTTTACACGATTTTATACCCCGGAATCTGACGCCCCTGCTGGACAAGAGTTCTCAGAAGGTAGCTGTCTGGTGTAAATTACCGATCTCAGTGATTGGCCGGACTAATTTAACAAAAATGGTGCTCATGCCGCAATTATTATATGTGCTACAGAACTCGCCAGTGTGGATAGCCATGACTTACTTTCATAGGATACAACGGCTTTTCAGACAGTTGGTGTGGGGGGGGGCGACTGCCAGGATCAAACTTGAGACACTACAAATGGGGAAAACTTCAGGTGGGCTAGCGTTACCTAATCCCTGGCTGTATTTCCTTGCCTCACAGATACATCAGATTAGAGGGTGGGCGAAGATATCTCTCCTGGGTCATACGGGTCGGTTGTTTATGGCCAGACATGGAGGGAGGGTACCATTGCATATTCTGGAGATTGGAGCCTTGACGAGACCTCCGGATTCCTCTCCCACTACCCAACTCCTTTGCAAGCTTTGGGGCCACGCGCGTAAATTACTGGGTCTTACAAGTTTCATATCGTGTACACCGCTGTGGCGTAACCCGGGCTTGCCAGTTTTCTACTCTCTTGGGGACGCTGGTTATTGGAAAAGGAAGGGACTGTGTGAAGTGGGGCAGTTGGCTGTACAGGGGGTAGTCCGATCGTTTGAGGAATTGCAGGAGGAGTTTGCTTTACCGCGCTCCTCGTTTTATCGGTACCTGCAACTCCGTCACGTGTACGAAACTCAAAATCGTCTGCGGCTGATGGAGGTGCAAACAAACAGGGTTCTAAACTCGGTTATTGTGAAACGGGAATCTGCTGGAGTTATTTCTTGGCTGTACGGTGAGCTATTGAGTTTTTACCATGAACGGTTCCCTTTGACGGTCCGACATAAGTGGGAGAGAGACCTTGGTGGGCTGAGTGATGAGGAATGGTGTATAGTCTTGTCGCTTACCCCGTCGCTGTCTCTGTCGGAGGCTAACAGGCTGTCACAGCTGTTCTTTCTACATAGGGTGTATAAGACCCCACTGTTCTTATATAAGGTTGGTGTTCGGTCCGACTCTGCCTGCCCTAGGTGTGGGGAGCTGGAGGCTCACTTGCTTCACATGATGTGGGAGTGCCCCGTTTTAGATGCTTATTGGGCTGATGTGTTACGCCTTGTCAGGGATGTTTATGGGGTTACCCTGCTTAGAGAACCTAAGGTATGCTTACTTGGTCTTATTGGATGTGATAGGGAACCTTCCATGAGAGAGGTGGGGATCTTACGTGTGCTGTACCAAGCCAGGAAACTCATTGCGCAGTATTGGATTAGACCGGCTCCTCCGGGTGTAGCTGATCTTATTAACAGAATTTGGCAAATAGTACGCTTGGAGAAAGGGATGTATATTAAACGTAACGTTGAACGGAAATTTGATAATATTTGGGGACCCTGGGTACACCATTTTGACCCCCTGAGGACTGGTTCGTAATTGCTTGTGACCTCTCGGCCTGTGTTTATCTTGGGATTGGCTTATGGTCTGGGGACTCTCTGTAGGTGACTTCACTCTCTTCCTTGTCTGCCCTTTTCTTTCTCTCCTCTTCTGGTGGCTGTGTTGGATTGCCTGGGGGTGCTGCATGCTGGAGTTGTGTGCGCTGGGATTGGGGGAGTCTCCCTATTGGAATATGAGTATATTGAAACCTATAGTTTACTGCTTGTGTATATTCCTGCTCCTGCAGAGGGAAGTGACGGATTGTTTGTATGTACGGGGGGTGGGGGGTTTATTGTTGGGGAAATGTTGTTGTATGTTTAAAAGTGGTTAAACTATTAATAAAAATATCTGATTAAAAAAAAAAAATTATCGACATGGAGAGACTTCAGTAAGACAAACATTTAAAATTCCAGGAACAGGTGAGTAAAACATCTATCTTGTAACACAGGGATTAACCCTGTCCGTTCCAAAAATAGAGGCACCCTTCTGCTAAACATAACAGGTATAAAATCATAAATCGTTAAACACCTATAACATAGTTATAAAATAAGTGCAAACAATATATATGGAACCTGTATATTTTTAAGGAGACACAAAATGTAAATTGGGAGGAAGAAGGTTGCAAAAACACTAATAAATAGTGATGCAATGAATGATAATATGTATAAGATATCAATGGCAATCTAAAACTATTTAGTAATGAAGGATGACGTCTGATTTTAAATTTAACCCATGTGGTTGAAATGTACGCAAAAAGTAAATCCAAAAGATTTCCCTATTGCGTAATAACTTGATGCGGTCTCCACCTCTGTCATGTGAACAAACTATTTCAATACCCGAGAACGCGAAATGAGCTACATTACCGTCATGGACATTTTTAAAGTGTTTAGAAACCTTTGATGCGTTAGTGTACCACCCTGTTGTGTGAACATGACTCTAAATTAAAACAGAATATAGCGAATCTCGAACAAATTATTAAGGAAACCAAGAAAAGCTAATTTCAAAGGGACTTGCATGATCATCAGTCGAATAAAGTTTACGCTTGGGGAGCTTGGGACAAGTTCCTTCCATCTCGTTCGATCTTGAAAAAAGGTGATAAACCCGGTTATCACCACAAGAGATATCATCCTAGAAACCAACGGGTCACCTTTAGTTCAGCAGAATCGGAGGCTTCTGATACACAATCCGATGCTTCAGATCTTACGGCTTCAGATGACCGTCCTGTCTCTAATTTAAGTGGCTCCACCAATGATTCCAAGAGATCAAAAAACGCAGGCGGAGGGGGGGCGCAAACATAAATCCAAGAAGGTCCGCCAGAGAGTTCAAGAAGCGTCACAAGTAAGCCAAAATCTGGATGTGATTGTTTTGTCTCCATTAACTCTTACTTCCTCGCATCTCTCTGTTTTGGCTAAAAGACTAGGCTTCTCACCATCTACCCACTTTAACGTATTTAATACTATCTTGGATATCAACAAATTTGTCAGAACTTTGACTTTAAATAAACATTTCGATATAGTGGACTCTGTTGAATCTAATGTAGTTCCATTGTCTAGTGAGGTTTCCACGGCATCACACGTGTCTCTTAATAATAATTTTTCTTCCTTCCATGACCAAAATGTGTTTTGTGACCTATTGTCATTGGATCTTGAGACACGGCGACATGTGACCACAGTGTCCACCTCACCGTCCTTCAAAATTAAAAATCCTGAATTTTATCCTGTTGGCTCCAGGAGTCCTTACATGGACACCTTTCAAGACATGGTCATGAAAGAGTTAATTGAACTTAAACGTTCCGGTACAGGACCCAGAGCCAACAATTTATCAAAATCCGAAAGAGCTGCTCTTAAAGATTTGAGAGATAACAACAATTGGGTTATTCGATCAGCTGAGAAGGGGGGGGGGCCCGTTATATGTATGGATGTTGATCTTTATTGCATGCTTAATAAGCGTATCTTAAATGATGAGGTCACATATACACCAATCCAATATAATCCCACTACTTTGTTTTCTTCTAAACTGGAATCGTTATTTAGATATGGTTTATCATTAGGGGTACTGTCACAAAAATAGTTTGACTACATATGGGTTTCTAATCCCATTACTCCAATATTTCATTCTTTACCGAAGATTCACAAAGGCCAATTCCCGCCTCCTATGAGACCCATAGTGGCGGGTATTGGTTCCCTTAATGAACCCCTTTGCGAATGGGTAGACTCACTTTTCCAACCCCTTGTCCCTATGTGTCCTAGCCACATTAAAGATTCTCAACATTTACTTTCGATAATGAATCAAATTGAATGGCATACTTCTTACTCGTGACTTACTATGGACATCGAATCCTTGTATTGTTCTCTCCCTCATTCACTTTCACTTCGAGCAGTGTTGGATATCATTTACAATTTTTCCATTTACAGTGAGGATCTATGCCAGTTTGTTCTTGAGGCTTTGAATTATATATTAACTCACAATTTTTTCAAATTTCAGGATCAGTATTATGTTCAGAGGACGGGTGCCTCAATGGGGGCCAAATCCTCCCCTTCAGTGGCAAATATTTTTGTCCACTGGTGGGAGATGCAATATATATTTTCTGACATCAACCCCTTCTTTTCCAACATTGTTTGGTACGGAAGATATGTTGATGATGTCATCAAAATTTGGTCGTCCTCAGAGCATAATGCTTCCTGTTTTGTTGACTATGTTAGCAACAATCCTCATAATTTATTTTTTACATCAACCTGGCACAGATCCGTCACTCCATTTTTGGATATTTTACTTGACAGCAGACAGGGACGTGTTCACACTTCCACTTACAGGAAATCGACTGCAGGTAACACCATTCTGCGCGCAGAGTCATGCCACCCAAAACATACGGTTTTTGCCGTTCCGGTGGGAGAACTGACTCGTGCTTGCAGAAATTGTTCCACAGACGAATCTTTTCAAATTGAATCGGATAACATTTTCCATTGTTTGGGTCAGAGAGGTTACCAGCCCTGGTGTCTGAACAGAGCCAAACGGAAAGTTTTACAAAAATCTAGAGATAGTCTTCTCACACCAAAACCTAATCAAACATTTTCGAATACGGTATCGAAGCCTACCTTTACAACTACTTACAGTCTAGAATTTAATAGTATTAAGTCCATTATTAATAGATTTTTGCCTATTTTATGTCAGGATACTATCCTTAATAGATATTTAAAAAATGGCATAAATTTTTCGAGCAGACGGGCCCCTAATCTAGGTAATCTTTTATCTCCGAGTGCCTTGCCACTTGCCTCTGTTGCTAGTTCTCGTTCATGGATTAAATTAAATGGGTTTTTCAAATGCGGTTTACCCAGATGCGTTGTGTGTGTACATGCTGCCAAGACGTCTACGATTTCAATTCCTGATTCGAATTCTGTACCGATTAAACAATTTATTAATTGTGAATCCACTCAAGTAATTTACAAAATAGATTGTAATAGCTGTAATGTCTCTTATATCGGCAGCACTAAAAGAACCTTGAAAAAACGCATCCAAGAACATCTTAGAGCCATTGGCAGCGGTTCTTACACTAACGCATCAAATGTTTCTAAACACTTTAAAAATGTCCATGACGGTAATGTAGCTCATTTTTCGTTCTCGGGTATTGAAATAGTTTGTTCACATGACAGAGGTGGAGACCGCATCAAATTATTACTCAATAGGGAAATCTTTTGGATTTACTCTTTGCGTACATTTCAACCACATGGGTTAAATTTTAAATCAGACGTCATCCTTCATTACTAAATAGTTTTAGATTGCCATTGATATCTTATACATATTATCATTTATTGCATCACTATTTGTTAGTGTTTTTGCAACCTTCTTCCTCCCAATTTACATTTTGTGTCTCCTTAAAAATATACAGGTTCCATATATATTGTTTGCACTTATTTTATAACTATGTTATAGGTGCTTAACGATTTATGATTTTATACCTGTTATGTTTAGCAGAAGGGTGCCTCTATTTTTGGAACGGACAGGGTTAATCCCTGTGTTACAAGATAGATGTTTTACTCACCTGTTCCATTAGGAGGCTGGGATTTATTCCCCTACTCTTCTGCTTCCCACCATGCATCTGATGAAAGGTCACATGACCTGAAACGCGTCATGCTTGGCGCTGATTCCTGGAATTTTAAATGTTTGTCTTACTGAAGTCTCTCCATGTCGATGATTTTACGTGGTTCCAATAAAGGTGAAGTTTCATAATCGCTGGCATTTACCTGCTTTCTTCGTATCCTTGGAGGATTACATTGCCGTGCGGTGGCCGGGTCAGCTGACTACTCTTCTACTTTGCAGATTTGTAAATTACTTCTATTAAAAAATCTTAATCCTTCCAATAGTTATTAGCTACTGAAGTTTTCTGTCTAACTGCTCAATGATGATGTCACGTCACGGGAGCTGTGCATGATGGGAGAATATCCCTTGCATGATGGGAGAATATCCCCATAGGAGCTGGACAGCTCCCGGGACGTGAGTCATCAGAAAGCAGTTAGACAGAAAACAGCAACTCAACTTCAGAGGCTAATAACTATTGGAAGGATTAAGATTTTTTAATAGAAGTAATTTACAAATCTATAGAACAGAAATAGGTAGCCAGTGGTGCGATGAAAAATTCTGTTTATTCAGATCCCATAAAACCGCATGCAAGCGGGACTCAGCCAGGTAACAAACAACCAATGATCGGCGTGGACGCGTTTCGGGTATGCACCCTTTGTCTCAGCACATTGTCACAATGTGCTGAGACAAAGGGTGCATACCCGAAACGCGTCCACGCCGATCATTGGTTGTTTGTTACCTGGCTGAGTCCCGCTTGCATGCGGTTTTATGGGATCTGAATAAACAGAATTTTTCATCGCACCACTGGCTACCTATTTCTGTTCTATTGCCTACGCTGGAGTCTTCAGCCGTGTTGGGTGTCCTGAGAGCTGACCATACCTACCTTTAATTTACAAATCTGTTTAACTTTCCGGAGCCAGTTGATATATAAAAAAAAGTTTTTGCCTGGAATACCCCTTTAACAAAGAAAGTAAAAAGCAAAACAAAAACAAATCATCATCTCCTGTCCAACGCAGCATACAGCACAACAGTCTGGCTATGTCCTTCATCCTCCACAGTGCGAGTACTAATGAGTGATGTTATCGCACCTGTACTACGTGATGACGGAGGTCATGGTCACCTATCTGTGTAAGATGCAGGTAAAGTGTGTAGGTGGCTGTGGACATACCTTATAGCTTGGAAGTAAGTAAATAGAGCAAAGAATATGGGACATTTGCTGTGAATGTGCAGGAAAGTTTCTACTGATAGGTTAAGTTGACCAGTTCAGCTTACTTTGTTTCTTTTTTAAAGCACTCTGGGGGAGATTTATACCTGTCTTTTTTTCTTTTCAAAAATGTAAGAAGCAATCTGATTGGCTGCTATGGGCAACTCAGCAACTTTGCCTCTGGACAGCTTTTGATAGCTCTCCCCCTAAGTGTTAGGCTTGGTATATCCTTCTCTTCATGTAGGCAACGTCTATTGACACTAAAGCAAGTAACCAATAGCGAAAAGGTAATTTATATTTAGTTATTTGTCTTTTTCCATGCATTACTAGATTTTATTAGCCAGGATTTTCATCCTTTTGACACCGACTTGTCACTTGTCATCCTTATGACACCTGTTTGCTTAATGATGTGTTCTTTTCATTGAAACACATTTCCTAGCACATGTTCCTCTGTAAAGAGATAAAAGGGCAATTTTGTTCTTATCTCTAGTGAACCTCAACATGTCATAAACATTTCTTTTTTGTCCATAAACTATAAAGCTGGCCATGCATATACGAATCTGATCAGTTGCAATGTGTCTAAGTATTTATCTGTGGGATCCTTCCTATGAATTATCGCATCATCAATACGTCAGATTAACCTGACAGATCACTGTGCTTAAAATAAATAAATAAGCTTGCGCAAAGTGACAAATGATTCTCATGATAGGTGTGAGTCCCTATCTTGAGAATGAGGGCCCCTTGGTTCTGCCTGGCCTGTATACGACATCTGGAGGTGGTTGGAAATGGACTTCTTCATGCACTTTATGTAACTTCCACAGAAGCTAATGCGAATTGTGAAAACAGCATAGCACGTGCTACAACACTCAGAACGGAAGGTCTTGTTTACCGTGGGACAAGCTGTATGTTTCTTAGTATCATTTTGAGTTACATTTGAGTTACATTAGTTGACATTTTAATTTTTTGGAGATAATAAAAAATTGTCTTTCTGTCATTGTGCCTTTCTCTCATTTCTATCTGCACCATGCAGAACAAAGTATCACAAAATAGGTCTTTTTCTGAGTTTTCTTAAAGGAAAACGGTCCCCAGTTCACCCACACTAAACCCAATACACTGGGTTATAGTACAGGAGACCAATGCAGAGTCTCTTACTCTTTACTCTTACTCTTTACATACCTGCAGTCTGGTGCCCGGTCCCTCTGAAGATCACCTTCTTTCTGCACTGAATTGTGTGCTGGAGGTGGGCCCGCCTGGCTGGATTTAAATATTCATGGGTGTTGGTCACATGAGCTCTCAGTAGGCACAAGTGCTCACGTGACTAGCGGCCATGAATATTCAAATCCAGTCAGGCTGGCAAGCCTCCAGCATGCAATTCAGAGCAGAAAGAAAAGGATCTTCAGAGGGACCGGGTCAGAGACCCCTCATCGTTTTCCGGATCACCCGCACTATAACCCGATGTATTGGGTCTAGTGTGGATGAACGGTGACCGTTTTCCTTTAACATCTCGAGATAAATTATCATGATATATAAAACCCAAAAGAGACAAGAAATAACACCATAAAGGCACACACCTTTATACATAGGTAACAACAACAACCATGATCTTTATTGATAGGCAGAAACATACAGGTATGCCATGTATACATATACTTTGGCTGTTCCAGCAGTTTTATGTGTCAGATGCCCTTTAATGTACTATATTGTATAGGAGAATTAGCAAAACCTGTGTAGAGTGGTGCAGTTGTCCATAGCAACCAATCAGATTGCTGCTTTTATTTTGCAGAGGGCCTTTCCTCTGCAAAGGTTTTGATAACTCTCCCTCTATATGCTCGGCTTGACCTTTATTTGACAAAACTTGCACTGTGCCTGGCCTCACCCAGCACCCACTACATGAGGAATATCCACGCAGTCCTAGTTCTTACACTGAAGAGATGAGCACCGCACAAATATATGCTTATGATGCTAGAAAATACAAGAATTGCATAAAAACTACTTCCTGGCACCGCTGCCCCGTTGCCTCCCCCATCCCCGGTTGTATAATTACCTGTTGCCGGGGTCGGGTCCGCGCTGCTTCAGGCCTCCGGTGTGCGTCCCCTGCATCGTTGCTATACGCTGCGAGACGCAATGACGTCACTCGTCATTGCGCCACGCCGTGCAGTGCATAGCATCGACGCAGGGGACGCACACTGGAGGCCTGAAGCAGCGCGGACCCGACCCCGGCAACAGGTAATTATACAACCGGGGATGGGGGAGGCAACGGGGCAGCGGCGCCGGCAATGGCGCCGCTGCCCCATTGCGGGCGCCACTTCTCTGCCCCTGGCTATCGGCACCGATAGTCAGGGGGAGAGAACAGGCAGCGGCGCAGATAGCCAGCGGGAGAGAAGCGACGGCCTCTCTCCCCTGCCTTTCCTGGGGGCCTCTGCGGGGTCAGAAACAGTGTATCGGGGTATACGCATGCACACACATGCACCCTCATTTTACCAAGGATATTTGGGTAAAAAACTTTTTTTACCCAAATATCCTTGGTAAAATGAGGGTGCGTGTTATAGGCATGTGCGTGGTATACCCCGATAAATACGGTAAATATAATCTAAGGATTCTGCTTCCATGATTTCCAAATCCTCACTATCTGATTCCTTCGCCGTGCTGGAGGAAGTTGAGGGCTCCTGGACATATTTAGGCCTCTTGCTTCCCTTATTGGGTGCTAGGGAGGACTTCATGTCATCAATAGTAAATGTAAGTTGATTTTTGAACCAGACTTAAAAGGAATCCGGCGACATTCGGCTGCCCAACTTGGCTGGTAGGCAATCTGCGCACTTCCTATCCTCCCATGATTCTGGCAAAGGTGTTTGGCATATATCACAAATGTTATGCCTGGACTTCCTCTTCCTTTTACCCCCTTCTTGCACCATTGCTATTAAAACACAATAGGATACAAGGCAACTTTAAGAAGACAGCTTAAAATGAAAAAAAGCAATCCATGTTGCACCATCTTAATGGGAAAAAATACCTGTACAGTGAAAGGAGTCTGCAACCTCTGGGAGAGGGCAGCGTGCTAGACTCCCGTGCGAATTTTTATAACAAACTTTGCCTCGCACAAGTGAGGAACTTACCTTATGTGCACAAGCCGCGCCCTCCTTGCACCCACGCTGGCTAAACAGGAAGCGGGCGCCATGGCAACTAAAAAACCAGCCGTTTGTAAACTCTGGCGTAAGACAGCCTATGATTCCAAGAACCTGGAACCCCGGCACTCCGGAGGATGCAGGCGAGGTTGAGGGACCGGGGAAACCCGCCGGTATACATCTGGCCATTAGTATGGTGCCCCAAGGACCTGAAAAACGTCTGGTATGTGGCACAATCTTTGACTTCGCTCTTCCTATGTGTAGAAGAAAATAATTAGCCACCTGTTAATTTGTGGGGGCTTATATAGGGCCGGGGGGGGGGGGGGGGGTGGTGTGGTGTGTGTGTGTGTGTGTGTTTAATCAATCTTTGTGCTTATTGCTAGTATCATGCTCTTCTATGATCGGGTCTACAGGAGAATGTATCCCCATATGTGTGCCACCGTAGGACGCCCAGGAATGGGGACGTTCATAGGTGCGGATAATGTGCAGTAGTTGCTATCCATTCAAATCCTCCACAGCTATTGTAGATTTGCTGAAGACTCATTACAGTCAATGGGCATCAAAATCCACAGCTGATTATGAACATGTGAACGAAACCTTAGTCTGGACCTCCAGATGAGCTTCTTAAGGAGGGCTCACAATCATTTCTTCACCTCCTTCATCATGGCAATAGTGGCTGGTGATCATCAGGCATTAAAGAGGTTATCCAGGAATAGAAAACCAGACCTAATTTCTTCTAAAAAACAAAATGGCACCACACCACTTGGTATTACAACTCTGTTCCATTTACTTCTATGGAACTGAGCTGCAATACCAAACACAACAGGAGTGGTGCTGTCTTTGGAAGAATTCAGTTCTCTTTTTCTAAACCATGATAACCTGGTAAGAATTATTCTGAAGCAGTTCACGTTGGGGATAATGTTTTTCTCTCATGCATTTACTATAGTGTGTAGTTGAAAATGTAAGCATATTTGTTACTTCTTTCTCAGATGTTGCGAATATATATTAATGTGGGAATAAGAAGCAGGAAGTCCAGACACAGAGAATGCACTTTGTGTCATCAACCTCTGCCAGAAGATAATGTTGAAGATGTTTGTGCTGCCTTTCCCCTACTACCAATGATGCTTTTCAGCCAGAGGTCATTATTTTCTTGGCTCTGTGACCAATTTTCTGTGATGTTCAGCAATATGAATCCTCCCCGGAAAGAAAAACAGGTTATGGGAAAAGAATTGCTCACCTCCAGTTATTTCTTTTTCTACATCTCATAAATCTGACAAGTAGACTCTTCAGATAAATTTGATTTAGGCGCTCTTAAGAACTATTTCCTATTTAAAGGAGAAATGCAACAGAACAGAAAACGTTTACCTTCCCCTGTGCCCGGGCTGCATAAACAAAACAAAACAAAAAAACTTTACCTCACCTTCCTACATTCCCCCGTTATGGCGGTATTGGCGTTCCGTTCCTCCGGTGCTGCTCGGGTCCCTGCTTTTTATCGCATATCGCCGATCGCAGCAATGTCCCACCTCGGCCGGTGATAGGCGGAGCACACTGTCATGTAAGGAGCTCGGGTCGGCTATACACTGAACGCAGGCAGGGACCCGAGCAGTGCCGGAGGAACATAGGATGGTGAGCTAAAGTTTTTTGTTTTTTATTTTTGCAGCCTGGGCACAGGGGAAGGTAAAAGCTTTCCGCTGAATTTCTCCTTTACTATTGCAAGTGCACCAGCATTAGCAGAGCTGGCTTACATGAAGTGCATTACAAAGATGAGTTTTAGACTTGTTTGAAAAGTGAAAGTGGCTTTGTAGAAATGGATATGGCATGGCTTGAAAGGGGGTGTGCATTGTGTGCAACTATGTGTGCCAAAGTTGTGATCTAACAACTTGGAGTAGTAAGCAAACTAATACACTGCTCAAAAAAAATAAAGGGAACACTGTAAGATAACACCTCCTTGGTCTGAATGAATGAACTAATCGTATGAAATACTTTTGTCTTTACATAGTTGAATGTACTGACAACAAAATCACACAAAAATTATCAATGGAAATCAAATTTATCAACCCATGGAGGTCTGGATATGGAGTCACACTCAAAATGAAAGTGGAAAAACCACACTACAGGCTGATCCAACTTTGATGTAATGTCCTTAACTCCAGGGGAAAACTTTTTTTTTTTTTAAATGAATTGGTGCCAGAAAGTTAAACAGATTTGTAAATTACTTCTATTAAAAAATCGTTATCCTTCCAGTACTTTTTAGCAGCTGAATGCTACAGAGGAAATTCTTTGCTTTTTAAATTTATTTTTTGTCTTGTCCACAAGTGCTCTTTGCCGACACCTCTGTCTGTGTCAGAAACTGTCCAGAGTAGCATAGGTTTGCTATGAGGATTTTCTCCTGCTCTGTACAGTTACTGATATGGGCATCAGGTGTCAGCAGGGAGCACTGTGAACAAGACAAAAAAAAGAAATTCAAAAAGAAAAGAATTGCCTCTGTAGCATACAGCTGCTAAAAAGTACTGGAAGGATAAAGATTTTTTAATAGAAGTCATTTACAAATCTGTTTAACTTTCTGGCACCAGTTGATTGAAAAAAAAATGTTTTACATCAGAGTACCCCTTTAAAACAAGTCAAAATGAGGCTCAGTAGTGTGTGTAGCCTCCATGTGCCCGTATGACCTCCCTACAATGCCTGAGCATGCTCCTGAGGGATGTCCTCCCAGACCTGGACTAAAACATGGAGCGAGACATGATGTCCCAGATGTGCTCAATCGGATTCAGGTCTGGGGAATGGGTGGGCCAGTCCATAGCATCAATGCCTTCCTCTTGCAGGAACTGCTGACACACTCCAGCCACATGAGGTCTAGCATTGTCTTGCATTGGCTGGAACCCAGGGCCAACCGCACGAGCATATGGTCTCACACAAGAGGTCTGAGGATCTCATCTCGGTACCTAATGGCAGTCAGACTACCTCTGGCAAGCACATGGAGGGCTGTGCGGCCCCCCAAAGAAATGCCACCCCACACCATTACTGACCCACCACCAAACTGGTCAAGCTGGAGGATGTTGCACGCAGCAGAATGTTCTCCACGGCACCTCCATGTCACACGTAGTGTCCAGAGCATGGAGGCACTACCAGGAGACAAGCCAGTACATCAGGAGACGTGGAGGAGGCCGTAGGAGGGCAACAACCCAGCAGCAGGACCCAGTGGCGGATTCAGGGGGGGGGCAACGGGGCAATTGCCCCCCCCCCCCAGATTGCCGCACGCAGCACCCGCCCCACCACCTTGCATGGTGGAGCCGAAGCTGTAAGCTCCAGCTCCACCATTCACTGAACTTTCACACACTGTGATTACAGTGTGTGAGCTGCGGGGACGCGATCCACTAGAGGCCGGCGCGATGACGTCACATCATCGCGCCGGAGATCCTGTCCCCGCAGCCCGCATACTGTGAGTACTGAAGAGTATGCTCAGGGCCCAGGGGATTTGGGGAAATTATATACAGGAGGAGGGGAGGGGGATTTAAAACTTGGAAAAAGGGAATATTTAATGTGTAGGGCAAAGCACAGGGGGCATTATATGGGAAGAGCACATGGCAGGGGGGCCCCCTGTGCTGTGCCCCTCACATATAATGCCCCCTTTGCTGTGCCCCTCACATATAATGCCCCCTGTGCCCCACACATATAATTTATATGTGAGGGGCACAGCACAGGGGGCATTATATGTGTGGGGCAAAACACGGGGCATTATATGTGAGGGGCATAGCACAGGTGGCATTATATGTGTGGAGCACAGCACAGGGGGGCATTATATGAAATAATGCCCCCTGTGCTGTGCCCTTCACATATAATGCCCCCTGTGCTGTGCCCCTCACATATAATGCCCCCTGTGCTGTGTCCCACACATATAATGCCCCCTGTGCTGTGTCCCACACATATAAATTATATGTGTGGGGCACAGGGGGCATTATATGTGAGGAGCACAGCACAGGAGGCATTATTTCATATAATGCCCCCTGTGCTGTGTCCCACACATATAATGCCCCCTGTGCTGTGTCCCACACATATAATGCCCCCTGTGCTGTGCCCCACACATATAAATTATATGTGTGGGGCACAGCACAGGGGGCATTATATGTGAGGGGCACAGCATAGGGGCCATTATATGTGAGGGGCACAGCACAGGAGGCATTATTTCATATAATGCCCCCTGTGCTGTGCTCCACACATATAATGCCCCCTGTGCTATGCCCATCACATATAATGCCCCATAATGCGCCCCTCATATATAATGCCCCCATCATGCGCCCTTCACATATAATGCCCCCATCATGCACCCCTCACATATAATGCCCCCTGTGCTGTGCTCCTCACAAATAATGCTCCTTTCATGTGCCCCAAACATAAAATGCCCCCTGTGCTGTCCCCCTCACATATAATGCCCCCTGAGGGGACAGGATGGGGGCATTATATGTGGGGGGTACAGCACAGGGGGCATTATATGTGAGGGGCGCATGATGAGGGCATTATATGTGAGGGGCAAAAAACGGGGGCATTATATGTGAGGGGCGCATGATGGGGGCATTATATGTGGGGGGCAAAGAACGGGGGCATTATATGTGAAGGGCACAGCACAGGGGGCAATATATGTTAGGGGCACAGGACAGAGGGCATTATTATTATGTGGGGGGAACAGGACGGGTCATAATTAGTATATGTAGGGGCACAAGATGGGGCATTATTACTATATGTGAAGGCACAGAGTGTTCTGCATTTCAGAAGTATAGTGTATATGATGAGGAATTTCTGGGGTGGTACGTTTTTTATGGGCCACAAAACATTTGGGTATTTTATTCAGAGGGTGCACTGCACAGCAAGTTATATTCAGAGAGTGCAGTGTGTTGTAGTATTATATTCAGAGGGTGCAGTGTTTGATAGCATTAAATTTAGAGAACACAGTGTGTGATAGTATTATATTCAGAGGGTACGGTGTGTGGCGGTATTATATACAGAGGGTACGGTGTGTTGTATATTCAGGAGGTACAGTGTGTCAGAATTATATTCAGAGGGTGTGTGGCGGTATTGTATTAGAAGAATACAGTGTTTGGCAGTATTATAATAATTATTGTTTTCATATAGAGGATCAGAATCCGCTGACATAGAAACCATCTGGGCGTCAAGTTCTGCTGAGAGAAAATATAGCTGGAACAATTCCTGGCGGTATGTACCATCTGAATTAGATAAGGAAAGACTATAGAGAAGACATCACCTGTAGTCACTGATATCATTCTGTATCATTCTGTGTGTGTCCCATCAGAGCTGGAGTCACTTGTAAGTTCTACAGTAATGATGGGTGAAACAACAACTCCCAGCATCCCCTCACCACTGCTTAGGTCATACTGGGAGCTGTAGTTTTAAATGGGAAAAACCTCTTTAGCACTTTCCCATTCTGCGGCAATTGGTATATTTGATAATTATTCTGACGTGAACATGGCCTAAGAGTCTTAACCAAGGTTAGGACTGTATGATACATTTAATAACATTGTAAGTTCCGTGAGCAACATCTTGTTTTCTGTCCGCCAACACAAAATACTCTAATAGTGCCCCTCCTGAGACTCGACTCTGGATCCGCCCCTGGCAGGACCGCTACCTCTGCCAAACAGCCTGCATGGTGTTGGGTTGTAAGAACAACCCCCACCTGTGGATGTCGGTCCCTCATACCACCCTCATGGAGTCTGTTTCTGACCGTTTGGGTGGACACATGCACATTTCTGGCCTGCTGGAGGTAATTTTGCAGGGCTCTGGCACTGCTTCTCCTGCTCCTCCTTGCACAAAGGCAGAGGTAGCGGTCCTGCTGCTGGGTTGTTGCCCTCCTACGGCCTCCTCCACGTCTCCTGATGTACTGGCTTGTCTCCTGGTAGTGCCTCCATGCTCTGGACACTACGCTGACAGACACAGCAAACCTTCTTGCCACAGATCACATTGATGTGCCATCCTGGATGAGCGGCACTACCTGAGCTACTTGTTTGGGTTGTAGACTCCATCTCATGCTACCACTAGAGTGAAAGTACTGCCAGCATTCAAAAGTGACCAAAACATCAGCCAGGAAGCATAAGAACTGAGACGTGGTCTGTGGTCACCACCTGCAGAACCACTCCTTTTATTGAAGGTGTCTTGTTAATTGCCCATAATTTCCACCTGTTTTCTGTTCCATTTGCACAACAGCATGTGAAATTGATTGTCAATCAGTGTTGCTTCCTGAGTGGACAATGTGATTTCACAGAAGTGTGATTCACTTGGAGTTACATTGTGTTGTTTAAATGGGCACTGTCATTAAATAAAAAAATTGATATGTTGTAGTACTTAAGTACTACAACATATCTCTAATATACTTTAATTAAAAAAAGTGATTTTAAACAAGTTTAAAATGACTTTTAAATTTGGTCACTAGGGGTCGCCCTCCTAGTGGCCGAATGCATTCTGCAGTGACGTCACTACTGGATTTCGACTCATTTCAGCCTGGCAATGAGTCGAAATCCAGTCACTGCAGTGCTCGCTCCCGCCTGTCAATCAAACAGGCGAGAGCGAGCACGCTGATAGCTGGGGCTGCATGCATTGGCCAGCTCCACTGGCCTCGTGCGCGGTCCCGCCCGCCCCCGTTACCCTGTCCGGAGGCAGCTCATTCATCCTCTGGTAAGTCTGCACCACTAGAGGAATGGGGTGGGGGAAGCGGGGTTCGGGGGAGCGCTGCCGCTCAGCACTAGAGGCATGGGGGGGGGGGGTCTGAGCGGGGTTTGGGAGAGCGCCGCCGCTGCTGCTCCCGGAGTAGCACTGCTGCTCTGGTTAAACAAAGTTATTGTTTTCACCACAGGGTGCCTCCAGCTGTTTCACCACTACAACTCCCAGAATGCCCTGACAGCCAGTAGATGTCAGGGCAAGCTGGGAGTTCTAGTGGTGAAACAGCTGGAGGCACCCTGTATAGTGAGCTAAGGGCGGAAGTGCCGGCCCCAGCAGGCATCAGTGACGTGGTGCCTGCTGGGGAAGTCTGCCTGGTAGTGAGCACACTACCAGGCAGACAAAAAGGCATTTTAATATAGTAAAAAAAAAATTGTAAAGGCAGGGAGGGGGATAGGGATAGATGGGCAATAGGCAGGGACAGAAAGAAAAAAAAATGGATGGTGGGAGCTACCCTTTACTCCCTTTATTTTCCCTTTATTTTTTTGAGCAGTGTAGCTTAGACAAGATGTGCCAAATTTATTAAACAGCCTGATACACTATGCTAAATGTGGCACATTTTTAGCCCATTGGACGTCCTAAGAATTAGACAATATTTGTAAAAATAAATAAATTCCTTTTCCTAATAATCCTTAAATAATATTCTGGTTCCATATGCACTGTAGCTATGCTTCCAGTGGCAAGAAGGGAAGGGTCTGGTTAAATCAAGTCTCTAGGGACCATAAAGGAAGGGGTTTCTGGGAATGAAACTTTAATGGAAAAACAACCTGCCTTAGGCTAGGTTCAGACAACGGAATTTCTGCCTGTCTGCATGCAAATTTTTTGAAGAGTAATTTCCGCCTCCAAAGGCATTTTTCGGTTTCATGCGGAATTTTGTAATTTCCGCGAGTATTCTGCCACTATTCAGATCGGAAATACCGCCACCAATTCCGAAGCAGATTCCGCCCTAAATTTGAAACAGAAAACAGTGGAAGTGCTTTAAGGAGCTACGTTCTGCCCCTTTTGGACCATTTGATCACATGACCCGAACCAGGTCAGTCAACTTTTTCATGCTTGGCTGGGGAAGGAAGCTGCTGAGGTGCAGACATGAGTCGGCAAGCCTATTCCAGAATGTGTATAAGCACAGAGGATGTCATCACTGAGGTATAACAATGTCAACTAGCATTTGCTGGCCCAAAAGTCCACTTTGTATATTGCTTGGTGTTAAATATGTCAATGAACTAGGGATATGTGTTTGCAGGTACAGTGTATTGTGTCCTTGAGGAGATATGCATTTTGCAAAGCACATTGTGCAAAATACACACAGTTTGCAAATGCGAAACACTGAGTTAAATAACAAACTCTGTGTTGCGCAACTAATGTGCCTCCAGCTGTTGCATAACTACAACTCCCAGCATGTAAAGTCTGTCTGGGAGTAGTAGTTTTGCAACAGCTGGAGGTTTGCCCCCCCCCCCCCATGTGAATGTATAGGGTACATTCACACGGGAGGGGGTTTACACTGTAAATCCCCGCCCATGTGAATGTACCCTAAAAACACTACATTACACAAAAAAAGTAAAATTCTACATATACATATACCCTTACACAATCCCCCCCCCCCATAAAAAAAATAAATAAAGATTTGCACGGCACTGTTTCCAAAACGGAGCCTCGAGCTGTTGAAAAACAACAACTCCCAGTATTCCTGGAAAGCCACTGACTGTCAAGGCATGCTGGGAGTTTTGCAACAGCTGGAGGCACCCTGTTTGGGAAACACTGCTGTAGGGTATTTTGGTGGTGGATGCAAATCCCCAAAATAGGCCTCAAATGCGCATGGCGCTCTCTCACTTTGGAGCCCTGTGGTATTTCAAGGCAACAGTTTAGTGCCACATATGGGGTATTTTCGTACTCGGGAGAAATTGGGTTACAAATTTTGGGGGGCTTTTTCTCCTTTCACCCCTTATGAAAAGGTAAAGTTGGGGGGTCTACACCAGCATGCTGGTGTTTTTAATTTTCGCAAGCGGTAAAAGGAAAAAAAAAGACCCCCAAAATTTGTAATTGCTCCCGAGAACGAAACTACCCCATATGTGGGTGTAAAATGCTCTGCGGGCTCACAACATGGCTCAGAATTGAAAGTGCACCATGTACATTTGAGGTCTAAATTGGTGATTTGCACAGGGGTGGCTGATTTTACAGTGGCTCTGACATAAACGCAAAACAATACATACCCACATGTGACCCCATTTTGGAAACTACACCCCTCACAGAATGTAACAAGGGTTATAGTGAGCCTTAACACCCCACAGGTGTTTGACGAATTTTCGTTAAAGTTGGATGTGGAAATGAAAAAAAAGAAATGTTTTCATTTGTTCATTTTCACAACAGAGAATAGGATAAAAGCCCCCCAAAATATGTAGCCCCATTTCTTCTGAGTAAGAACATACCCCATATGTGGATGTAAAGTGCTCTGCGGGCGAACAACAATGCTCAGAAGAGAAGGAGCGCCATTGGGCTTTTGGAGAGAGAATGTGTCCGAAATTGAAGGCCATGTGTGTTTACAAAGCCCCCATAGTGCCAAAACAATGGAACCCCCACATGTGATGCTATTTTGGAAAGGGGTGCATATAAACCCCACAGGTGATTTTTGGAACAGTGGTCCGTGAAGATGAAAAATTACATTTTTCATTTGCACAGCCCACTGTTCCAAAGATCTGTCAAATGCCAGTGGGGTGTAAATGCTCACTGCACCCCTTATTAAATTCTGTGAGGGGTGTAGTTTCCAAAATGGGGTCACATGTGGGGGGGTCCACTGTTCTGGCACCATGGGGGGCTTAGTTAATGCTCATGGCCCCCAATTTCGATTCCAAACAAATTCTCTCTTCAAAAGCTCAATGGCGCTCCTTCTCTTCTGAGCATTGTAGTTAGCCCACAGAGCACTTTACATCCACATATGGGGTATTTCCATGAGGTTACAAATGAGGTTACAAATTTTAGGAGGCTTTTTCTCCTATTAACCCTTTTGAAACTGAAAATTTTGGGGTAACACCAGCATTTTAGTGAAAAAAAAAATCAAATTTTTAATTTTCACATCCAAATTTTGTGGAAATTTGTAATCACCTGTGGGGTGTTCAGGCTCACTGTACCCCTTATTATGTTTTTTGAGGGGTCTAGTTTCCAAAATAGTGTGCCATATGGGTATTTTTGTTTTGCTGTTCTGGCACCATAGGGGCTTCCTAAATGCGACATACCCCCCAAAAACCATTTCAGCAAAATTTTCTTTCCAAAAGCCAAATGTGACTCCTTCTCTTCTGAGCATTGTATTGCGTCCGTAGTGCACTTGATGTCCACATATGGAGTATTTCTATACTCAGAAGAGATGGGGTTACAAATTTTGGGGGGCATTTTCTCCTATTACCCCTTGCAAAAATGTAAAATTTGGGGGAAAACCAGCATTTTAGAGAAAAAAAAATTTGTTTACACATCCGACTTTAACAAAGTCAAACACCTGTGGGGTGTTAAGGCTCACTGTACTCCTTGTTACGTTTCTTAAGGGGTGTAGTTTCTAAAATAGTATGCCATGTTGTTTTTCTTTTTTCTTTTGCTGTTCTGGTACCATAGGGGCTTCCTCAATTTGACATGCTCCCAAAAAACCATTTCAGAAAAACTCACTCTCCAAAATCCCATTGTCGCTCCTTCCCTTCTGAGTCCTCTACTGCCCCGTCGAACACTTTACATACACTTTGAGAAGCTGAAAGGCATCGTGGTGGATGGGCATTATGTGTCACCAAGGCTCCTGGCTTTGGTGAAGTAAGAGCCGGTATTTATTCAGTGTCTGCGCTGCAATACAGTCTGACACCGTGGCCATAGTATGGCTAGAAGGCCAATCCAGGACGTCTCTTACTGGGAATGACCAAGTGGAGGGTGGGGGTCATTCCCCACAATCCAGGCCGCCTTTTGTTGGCCTTAAAGGCAGTCTGCTCCACCAGCTGAGGGGGATTTGCTAGTTGCAGCTCACACTGCCAGAGAGAGCTGAAAGTGGAGTTCTTCCCTGCGTTTGCCCCAAGGTTGAAAGCTGGTGAACAGCCTGCCTGGAGGCCTGGAAAAGACTTGCTTGATGCCACATGGCATGGACTCAGGTGTGAACACCTAAGGAATACAGGTGAACTTTTGTTACATTTTTCTTTGTTCTGCATTTAAAGACTGTTTGCTGTGCGCCAAGTGTGAATAAAACACTGAACTTTTATTTGAAAAGTACTGTTTCCTTGCCTCTATACTGCAACCACACCTATCTGCAAGAGCGAGTCATCACATTTGGTGGAGGATGCGGGCATCGCAGTGAGGTCAGCGATTGTGTTGCAGCACGCTGTTGCCAAGAACCAAGCCTGGGAGAACCCTTTGGAGTTGTTGCTAGGGGCAGCAAACCTGCCGACAAGTGACTGTCAGTACGGCGGGAGTGTTCCAGTGACCGTAGTGTTGCCAAAATGGAGGCTGTTATAAAAGGACTCATGGAGGCCAACAAGCACCAGCAGGAAACCAACCAGCTGTTACTGCAGCATGTAATGGCGCTACAAGCGGCAGTGATGACCCTGAATGCCCCTGACGCTCGGAAAGCTGTACGGTTGGCGATCCCCAAGATGACCCCCTCGGATGGTGTCGAGACCTACCTGGCAGTCTTCAAGAAAGTGGCCACGAGGGAGAAGTTACCCGAAGAACAGTGGGCCGAGGTCATCGCTTCATTCCTGTCATCGGGGCCCCCCGCAGGAATAATTCGACTTACCCGATGATCTGGCTGTTGACTACGAGGTTGTCAAAGTTGAGATCTTGGCATGACTGGGGGTGAATGTGTTGGTCCGGGCCCAGTGGGAATACAAGCTGGCTGAGCCTGCCAGGCCACATTATTACGACCTGTTGCACCGCCTGCAAAAATGGCTGCAGCCAGAGGTGCTAAGTCCCCATGCTATGCTGGACCGTCTCCTGGCTGATGTATTCTGGATGGCTTTGCCACATTCCCTCCAAAGCTGGATTGGCCAGGTAACCCCGGACAACACCCATGGGATGGTGGACCTGGTGGAGAAGTTCGAGGCCACCATGAAACTGCGGGAGGGGGCGGTAAAACCCAGGAGGTCCCCACCCTTGCCCAGGCAGCTAGAAAGCCCTAAAAGTCCCTGGGAGGTGTTTCCCAAAGGCCCCGCCCTGTTGCTGAATTGGGGGTGTCAACAACCGGGACATGTTAGGGCTAATTGTCCCCAGCAGGAAGCACTTATGGACACCAACTACACACTCCGCAAATCCCTGTCTGCCCAGAGACTGTGTGCCACAGGTGTTCCCAGGGCAGCGGACTCTGATCATCTCTGCCAGGTGACGGCGGGAAATACTGTCATGGTGGCCCTGATTGATTCAGGTAGCATGGTGACTTTAGTGAGGTCCAACCTGGTGCTGCCCACGGAGTACATGGGACAACAGGCTGGAGTACTGTGTATATACGGGGACTTAAAAGACTATCCAACTGCCTTGGTGACTTTGTCAACAGCACCTGGCTGCTGGACTCATGAGGTGGCCGATGCCACGAAGTTGCCGAATGAGATAATAGTTGGGAGAGACTTTCCAGGGTTCGTATCTCTGTGGCCCCAGGCAAGAGTTCCGCAGACCTGCGAGGCAGGGGTGTCCCCAATAGACTGGCCCTACTCAGGGGTTACCCCGGAACCCTGGAAACAGAGTCAGAAACAACGGCAGTTGGGGTGACTACCACTATGGTGGAGGAGGAGGTGTCGTCTCCACTGAGGGTAACGGTAGGAGATGTAAAGGATCTGCCATCAGGGCCAGAGTTAGCAGACCTCAGGGATACAGGAGAAAATTTGGGTACTATACAGCACCAGGACCCGACTCTATCTCGGGCCTAAGAAAATGTTTTAATTGTTGAAGGTGCAACACAATAACAGGGAGCTGAGACTGTATACCCCCGTTTTGTTGTCCACCAAGGGATGCTGTACAGGGTAAACCAAATTCAGGGTGAGAATGTGGAACAATTGATGATGCCTAAAGCATATTGGAGGCTGGTGTTAGAGTTAGCCCATCAGCATGTTCTAGGGGGGCACCTGGGCCAGCAGAAGACACAGGACCGAATTTTGTAGCGCTTTTACTGGCCCAGTGTGTATAAAGAGGTCGGAAGATGTTGTGAATCCTGCCCAACCTGCCAAATCACTAGAGCCCAGCCACATTACCGTAGTTTCCTGGTCCCTCTCCCTATTATCGAGGTTCCATTTGAGCGGATCACTATGGATCTGGTCGGCCCATTGCCAAAATCCACTAGGGGGCACCAACACATCCTGGTAGTCCTGGACTATGCGACTCGGTATCCTGAGGCACTACCTCTGCGACATACCTCGGCCAAACTTATAGCTAAGGAGCTAATGGAGATGTTTTCCCGAGTGGGCTTACCTAAAGAGGTATTGACTGACCAGGGCACCCCGTTTATGTTAAAGCTAATGAAAGAGCTCAGTGAGTTACTGTAGGAAAAATAGCTACGGACCTCCGTGTACCACCTGCAAACGGACTGCCTGGTAGAAAGGTTTAACCAAACATTAAAAAATATGGTAAAGCGGGTGGTGGCAAGAGATGGAAAAAATTGGTATCTTTTGCTGCCCTATCTCATGTTCGCAGTGCGAGAAGTGCCCCAGGCTTCTACTGGATTCTTGCCCTTTGAACTGCTATACGGCAGACATTCACATGGTCTGTTAGACATAGCTAAAGAGGCGTGGGAACAACAGCCCACGCCACACAAAAGTGTGGTTGAGTATGTCACTCAGTGGCAGGAATGGATGGAAACAGTGTTGCCCTTAGTTAGGGAACATATGGAGGCAGCTCAGCAAGCTCAAAGCAGAGTTTATAATCGCCAGGCACAGGTTCGGAATTTTAACCCGGGAGATCGGGTTCTGGTTCAGGTACCAACGGTCGACAGTAAATTTCTGGCTAGGTGGCAGGGTCCCTACGATGTAATCGAAAAGGTAGGGGATGTGACATACAGGGTACACCAGCCCAGGTGAAGGAAGCCAGAGCAAGTGTTCCATGTAAACTTGTTGAAACCTTGGAAAGATAGGGAGACTAGTGTGGATGACAGCCCCCGGCCAGGTTTGTTAGGGGGGGGGGGAGTTTCCCGTCCCTCAGTCTGGTGCGAGGGAAGCAGTTGCCACAATGAAAATTGCTGACAGCCTTTCCTCTGCACAGACTCAGGAGGCCAGGGAGTTCGTCAGTAGGAACACCGATATGTTCTCAGACCTTCCTGGACGTACTTCTGTCATCTGCCATGATGTTGTCATTGAACCCCAGGTAAAAATACTGTTGAAACCATACCGGGTACCTGAGTTGCGGCGACAAGCCATCTCGGAAGAAGTACAGCAGATGTTAAAACTGGATGTCATTGAGGAATCATCGAGTGAGTGGACCAGTCCGATAGTCTTAATACCTAAGCCAGATGGTAAGTTGCGATTCTGTAACGATTTCCGCAAACTTAATGAGGTGTCCAAGTTTGATGCATATCCCATGCTCCGAGTTGATGAGCTTATTGAAAGGCTAGGACAGGCTCTGTATTTTTATGTTTTGGACCTCACCAAAGGGTACTGGCAAGTGCCCGTAACGGAGGCTGCCAAAGAGAAAACAGCCTTTGTCACACCAAAAGGTTTGTTTCAGTACAAGGTGTTACCCTTTGGTTTACATGGTACTCCCACTACATTTCAAAGGCTAATGGATATTGTACTGTGGCCACATCATCGGTATGCCTCAGCTTATCTGGATAATATCATCATCCACAGAACAGACTGGGAAAGTCACCTTCCTAAAGTACAGGCAGTGGTAGACTCCCTTAGGAAGGCTGGGTTAACTGCTAACCCCCAAAAATGTGCCATAGGATTGGAAGAGACCAAATACCTGGGGTACATCATTGGGTGTGGAGTTGTCAAACCCCAGGTAAACAAAATAGAGGCCATCCGAAATTGTCCCCGACCTGTCACTACCTGACAGGTGAAGTCGTTCCTAGGAATGGTGGATTACTATATGAGATTTATCCCCCATTTTGCTACGGTAGCTGCGTCATTAACAGACCTCCTGAAGGGACGCAAGTCCGTCATGATCCGTTGGAACGAACAGGCAGAGCAGGCATTCAAAAGCAGGCATTTTTTTTTTTAGCATTAACATGGTTTTATTAGCCAACAACAAGTATACAGCATGTACATAAGGCACGTCAGGTAATGTACAAGATATACAGCAGTATCATATGCATGAGAAGGTAGGCTACAGAGAAAACTACATACTGGAGTACGTTAGGTAAGTCATCATCATTGTCGGTCAATGAAAGCTAAACCAAAGCAACAAAACCAATTCAGGTCAGACTGGCAGTCCAAATAAACAAATGAAGAGCATCTGTTGGATCTCGATAGAGATAACCCAGAGCCAATCATGGTCCGGGGAAAAGAGGAGAAAAGAGAAAGGGAAAGTGTGAGGGGGAAGAGAAAGGAGGGGCCAAGGCAGAGGGAGAAAAAAAAAAGATAATAAAATAAAAAAAAAAGGGGGGGGGGGGAGAAAAGCAAGAGAAAGGGGGTTGAGGGGGTAGGGCAAGGAGGGGGGCCTAAAGGGGTACGGAAACCTCACGGTATTCTATAAAGCGGGGTCTCTAGGAAGGCCAACCATGGACCACAGATAGCTCCAAATCTCTCTGCCCTCTGTGACGAGTCCGCCATCAGCTCCTCCATCCGGCATAGGAAAAGTATCTCTGTGTACCAGTCAGATAGCGTTGGAGGAAGCTGAGACTTCCAGCATCTTGGAATCACTGTGCGGGCCGCCATCAGAAGGAAATGGGCCAGTGCCCGGGGGGGGGGGGGGGGGGGTCTTACAGGAGGAAGGTAAGATAGTCAAGTGTCCCAAATATGGGACATCGTGCCCCTCGCCTCCCCACAACGCCAACAGGCGTCTGACACCGAGGGAAACATTCTATGTAAAACCACAAGTACCCTATACCATCGTGAGAGGAGTTTAACATTTGTTTCTTGCGCTTTGCATGGGATGGAAAGTTTGACACACATGATAAAGGCCCTGGACCAGTCAGAAGGGGCATAGGAGGTCTGCAGCTCCGCCTCCCAGGCCGCAATGTAAGTTGGAGGGTTCTGAGCTGCCTTCTCTAGCAATAAACCATATATGAAGGACACTGCTTTAGAGGGTGGTGAGGAGGAGGTGCAGAGCTGCTCGAAAGGGAGTAGTGGTCGGTGTTAGGCGAGTCTGTTCCGTCCTGACAAAAGCAGCCAGTTGTAGGTATTGCATGTCTCTCACAGGGGTGTGGGCGTGTTCTGGGACTAAGAGGTCATAGGAACAAAGGCGCGTGCCCTCCAGAAAGTGCATGATCGGGAGGGTAGGTGAGCCACTGAACCCAAGGAATGAAGAGCTAGCCAGTCCCGGAGGGAACCCAGGGTTACCTAAGACTGGTGTCAATGGGCCGTCAGGGGAGAAAAGCTGAGTTTTGGATAGGTAGCGATGAATGATAGAAATGAGCTCCCTGGAGACCCATGGCAGATGGTGCATCCTTTGTGTTTGTACAGTCCCCCTAGGTAGCCAGGGCACAGATCTAATCTCTATGTCTATGTCAGCAGTCTCAATGTCTACCCACCTTTTCGAGGAGCGACCATGGAAAAATCCCAAAACCTTCTCAAAGAAGCCGCTATACTGTAGGCTTTGCAGTCGGACCGCCAAACCACCTGCTTGCTTCCTTCGGATCAAAATCTGTTTGGAAATTCTCGATGGCCGCCCTGCCCAGACAAAAGAACGCAAGGCACAATCCAGAGGAGGGGGGAATTGTGAGGGGAACCGCCTGGAAGAGAGAAGGTAAACGTGGGAGAACGTTCATTTTCAATATGTTTGTTCTACCTAACCAGGAGAATGTTCCCCTCCTCCATTTAGACAAATTGTTATGCCTAGCGCTCCGGGTCCCCGCTCCTCCCCGGAGCGCTCACGGCGTCTTTCTCCCTGCAGCGCCCCGGTCAGTCCCGCTGACCGGGAGCGCTGCACTGTCATGGCCGTCGGGGATGCGATTCGCACAGCGGGACGCGCCCGCTCGCGAGTCGCATCCCAGGTCACTTACCCGTCCCGGTCCCCTGCTGTCATGTGCTGGCGCGCGCGGCTCCGCTCTCTAGGGCGCGCGCGCCAGCTCTCTGAGACTTAAAGGGCCAGTGCACCAATGATTGGTGCCTGGCCCAATTAGCTTAATTGGCTCCCACCTGCTCCCAGACTATATCTGCTCACTGCCCCTGCACTCCCTTGCCGGATCTTGTTGCCTTGTGCCAGTGAAAGCGTTTAGTGTGTCCAAAGCCTGTGTTACCTGAACTTCTGCTATCCATCCTGACTACGAACCTTGCCGCCTGCCCCCGACCTTCTGCTACGTCTGACCTTGCCTCTGCCTAGTCCTTCTGTCCCACGCCTTCTCAGCAGTCAGCGAGGTTGAGCCGTTGCTAGTGGATACGACCTGGTTGCTACTGCCGCAGCAAGACCATCCCGCTTTGCGGCGGGCTCTGGTGAAAACCAGTAGCCTCTTAGAACCGGTCCACTAGCACGGTCCACGCCAATCCCTCGCTGACACAGCGGATCCACAACCCGTAAGCCGAATCGTGACAGTAGATCCGGCCATGGATCCCGCTGAGGTGCCGCTGCCAAGTCTCGCTGACCTTACCACGGTGGTCGCTCAGCAATCGCAGCAAATTGC
Source organism: Hyla sarda (assembly GCF_029499605.1). Taxonomy (NCBI): domain Eukaryota; kingdom Metazoa; phylum Chordata; class Amphibia; order Anura; family Hylidae; genus Hyla; species Hyla sarda. Next base: position 463,297,548 of record NC_079189.1, on the reverse strand, counting down.
CCAACAAGGACAGCAGCTGTCGCAGTTGACCGCCACGTTACAGCAACTTCTGCCTCTGCTACAGCAGCAACCATCTCCTCCGCCAGCTCCTGCACCTCCTCCGCAGCGAGTGGCCGCTCCTAGCCTCCGCTTGTCCCTGCCGGACAAATTTGATGGGGACTCTAAACTCTGCTGTGGATTTTTGTCTCAGTGTTCCCTGCATATGGAGATGTTGTCGGACTTGTTTCCTACAGAACGGTCTAAGGTGGCGTTCGTAGTAAGCCTTCTTTCAGGAAAGGCCTTGTCTTGGGCCACACCGCTCTGGGACCGCAATGATCCTGCCACAGCCACAGTCCAGTCCTTCTTCGCTGAAGTCCGGAGTGTCTTCGAGGAGCCAGCCCGAGCTTCTTCTGCCGAGACTGCCCTGTTGAACCTGGTCCAGGGTAATTCTTCAGTGGGCGAGTACGCCATCCAATTTCGTACTCTTGCTTCCGAGTTATCATGGAATAACGAGGCTCTCTGCGCGACCTTTAAAAAAGGCCTATCCAGTCGCATCAAGGATGTGCTGGCCGCACGAGAGATTCCTGCCAACTTCCAAGAACTCATCCATTTGGCTACCCGCATTGACATGCGTTTTTCTGAGCGACACCAAGAGCTCCGCCAGGAAAAAGACTTAGATCTCTGGGCACCTCTCCCACAGTATCCGTTGCAATCTACGCCTGGGCCTCCCGCCGAGGAGGCCATGCAAGTGGATCGGTCTCGCCTGACCCAGGAAGAGAGGAATCGCCGTAGGGAAGAAAATCTCTGTCTTTACTGTGCCAGTACCGAGCATTTCTTGGTGGATTGCCCTATCCGTCCTCCACGTCTGGGAAACGCACGCACGCACCCAGCTCACGTGGGTGTGGCGTCTCTTGGTTCTAAGTCTGCTTCTCCACGTCTCACGGTGCCCGTGCGGATTTCTCCTTCAGCCAACTCCTCCCTCTCAGCCGTGGCCTGCTTGGACTCTGGTGCCTCTGGGAATTTTATTTTGGAGTCCTTTGTGAATAAATTCAGCATCACGGTGACCCGTCTCGTCAAGCCGCTCTACATTTCCGCGGTCAACGGAGTCAGATTGGATTGCACCGTGCGTTACCGCACAGAACCCCTCCTGATGTCTATTGGACCCCACCAAGAAAGGATTTAGCTCTTCGTTCTCCCCAACTGTACCTCTGAGGTCCTCCTCGGTCTGCCATGGCTCCGGCTTCATTCCCCCACCCTTGATTGGACCACCGGGGAGATCAAGAACTGGGACTCTGCCTGCCATAGGAAGTGCCTCTCCCCCCCCTCCCAGTTCCGTCAAGCAAACCTCAGTGCCTCCTCATGGCCCCCGTCCTGGTGTCACACTGCCCCGTGCCAAGCTTCACCCTCTGCCCTCCCTCCCCATTCCAACTCCTGCTGTACTGCCTGCCGTTGAGGAAACCCTCCATTCTTTCCCGGTGTCCTCATCCCAGGGGAGGCAGTTACCGGACAAAAAAAAGGGGAGACCTAAGGGGGGGGGTACTGTTACGCCTAGCGCTCCGGGTCCCCGCTCCTCCCCGGAGCGCTCACGGCGTCTTTCTCCCTGCAGCGCCCCGGTCAGTCCCGCTGACCGGGAGCGCTGCACTGTCATGGCCGTCGGGGATGCGATTCGCACAGCGGGACGCGCCCGCTCGCGAGTCGCATCCCAGGTCACTTACCCGTCCCGGTCCCCTGCTGTCATGTGCTGGCGCGCGCGCCAGCTCTCTGAGACTTAAAGGGCCAGTGCACCAATGATTGGTGCCTGGCCCAATTAGCTTAATTGGCTCCCACCTGCTCCCAGACTATATCTGCTCACTGCCCCTGCACTCCCTTGCCGGATCTTGTTGCCTTGTGCCAGTGAAAGCGTTTAGTGTGTCCAAAGCCTGTGTTACCTGAACTTCTGCTATCCATCCTGACTACGAACCTTGCCGCCTGCCCCCGACCTTCTGCTACGTCTGACCTTGCCTCTGCCTAGTCCTTCTGTCCCACGCCTTCTCAGCAGTCAGCGAGGTTGAGCCGTTGCTAGTGGATACGACCTGGTTGCTACTGCCGCAGCAAGACCATCCCGCTTTGCGGCGGGCTCTGGTGAAAACCAGTAGCCTCTTAGAACCGGTCCACTAGCACGGTCCACGCCAATCCCTCGCTGACACAGCGGATCCACAACCCGTAAGCCGAATCGTGACACAAATCCCTCTCCAGAGAGGCAAGTAGGGGAATAAAATTGAGTACGTATCGCTCCCGGAGGTCTGCAGGGACCTGCACCCCTAAGTACTCAAGGGACCCCAAAGCCCATCTTAATGGATGGGAACCCTTCAGCTGCCTCACCTCGGACTCAGATAACGTAATATTCAGGGCTCTACTCTTAGACATATTAATTTTGTGGTTACTGAAAATGGAATATGTTTGCAGAGCCCTTGTAATAGCAGGCAGTGATGTTTGGGGGGAGGTAACAAATAAAAGAAGGTCGTCTGCAAAGGCTGAACAGAGGTGGTCAGTCTCCCCCACCCGGAGGCCCGTAATCGTTGGGTCACGCCTCAGAGCGTTAAGCAGATGTTCCATGCATAATACATAGAGGAGAGGGGAGAGTGGGCACCCCTGCCTCGTTCCATTACGGATCGGAAAGGAAGAAGAGAGAGAGCCATTCACCCTGACTTGCGTCAGGAGGTGTCGTTCAGGAGGGTGGTAACATCATGGCGTACTTTAATCAGGTCCCGCACGGTAGATTCCTGCAAGGATCGCTTATGTAGAGATTCCAGAGCTGCAAGCGATTCGAGCAGACTCTTCAATTTAGCTGCTTTTGCCTTCTTTAGGCGCGAGCCATGCTTAATTAACACCCCCCTCAACACACATTTGAGGGCTTCCCATTGTATGGGCTGTGGCGTAGTGTCATCTGCATGTGGATTTTAGTTCAGACACACATAATGAGTCCAATAGTAGGGATTCGTTGAGGCGTCACACAAACTGGGGAGGATTCAAGGAGGGAAAAGCAACCATGCAGTATACAGGGGCATGATCAGAGAGATGTATATTCCCTATGGATGAGCATGACAGTCGTGGAAGGTAGTAGTGAGGGAGGAATATGTAATCAATTCTACTATACGTCTCATGTGGGCTGGAGAAGTGGGTGTAGTCTCCATCAGATGGATGAAGGAGGCGCCAGACATCGCATAGTTGTAACGAGTGGAGGAGTCGTCGGAGAGCACCGAGTTGGCGGTATGAAATGGATGAGTGCTGTGTTGATGTGTCCAACAGTGGTTGCAGTGGGACATTGAAATCTCCCCCAAGGATCAACATGCCCCTGGCGAAGGAGGACAAGGTCTCCAAAGCACGAGTCAGGAAAGTGACCTGGGAGGAGTTGGGGGCATAGACATTAGCTACTGTCACCACCTGGTCCAGGACCTGACCACGTACATAGAGAAATCTGGCAGCAGGGTCCACGCAGATATCCTGGACAGTGAAGGGCAACGAACTGTGAAAACCAATCGAGACTCCTTTGGAGCGGGACTCTGGGTTAGAGCAATGGAACCAGGTGGGATAGTAACGGCTAAGTCTGTCAGGGACATGGCCTGTTTTAAAATGTGTTTCCTGGAGGCAGAGGATGCCAGTCCTACATCTATGCATATGGTAGAGCACCTGAGCTCTCTTTTCAGGGACATTGAATCCCTGGACATTCAGGGTAGCAAAGTGGACATCGGCCATACTCACTAGATACTGGAGAGTGGGGAGACAGCCGAGGCATGTGAAGCTCTTACTGGTTGACGACCAGAGGGTACTACACCTGGGAAGAATTCAAAAACAAAAGAAAAAATTAGGGAATAGAAAAGGAGGAGTCACTGAGCAGCAGGGGGGAAGGAGTAAGGAAAGGAAAGAGAAATAAGGGAAGGACGGACCAGACAAAGAACAAAACAAAATAAACCAAACAACAAATCAAAAAGCAATAAGACTTGCAAAGGTGACTAGTCGCAGAAATCCTGTCTACTACGTAGGTGAGTATACAACCCACCTGCTCTAGTGGAGGTGGGGAAATAGAAAAAGAGATGGCAGTGGTCACAATATAGAATCAATACACTGGCGAGAATTGTGACTATCTAAGTGGACATCAAGCTCTGTCCACGGCCATGACTAGAAAGAATCCGGACCCCTATGGGGGCCGGAAAAAATTAGTGCAATGTAACAGGGGGAAGGTACAAATATGGATAGAGAACCTGGGGATAAGACTACCGAGCATAATCAGGAACAGGGAGAACGTCTTTAAAGGGGTTATCCAGGAAAAAACTTTTTTTTATAGATCAACTGGCTCCAGAAAGTTAAACAGATTTGTAAATGACTTCTATTAAAAAATCTTAATCCTTTCAGTACTTATGAGCTTCTGAAGTTAAGGTTGTTCTTTTCTGTCTAAGTGCTCTCTGATGACACGTGTCTCGGGAAACGCCCAGTTTAGAAGCAAATCCCCATAGCAAACCTCTTCTAAACTGAGTGTTTCCTGAGACAGGTGTCATCAGAGAGGATTTAGACAGAAAAGAACAACCTTAACTTCAGAAGCTCATAAGTACTGAAAGGATTAAGATTTTTTAATAGAAGTAATTTACAAATCTGTTTAACTTTCTGGAGCCAGTTGATATATATATAAAAAAAGTTTTTTCCTGGAATACCCCTTTAAGGCTCCGTACACATGTATAATGCAGAGAGGACACTGTCAGTTTCTTGGAACAAGAAAAAAGATCTTCCAGCGGCATCATCCCTAGGATAGGAGGACAGCAAGTCTCATCAATGTTCCACCGACGGGTCGTCGGATCTTTGGCGTGATCTCCTCTGGCATTGTGGCAGAGGATGAGGACGAGGACGAGGACGTCTGGCAGCACTCCTCTGTGACGTCCCAGGGGACTGTGAGGTTGAGTATGGATCCTGTAGATAGGCAGTCCAGTCAGCTAATGACAATGGTGGCAGGTCAAGAGATTCCAGAAAACGAGGAAGGTGATCTGAGAGTAGCTACAGAGTCCCGTGAGGTTACATGGAGCGCAAAGGGGAAGCCCCATCGATAAGTTATGTGGCATTCCTGAAGAGTGCGAATCAGGGGCTGAAGAAGAGCCCATTTCCGGAGGGTTTGTCTGGATAAGTCCGGATAAATTTGAATGGTAGCGCCATCAAAGTCCAGATCACCCTTCAGGCGGACTTTATGCATGAGTTGCTCCTTCAGAGTGTATCGATGGATATGGCAAATAACATCCCTCGGGTGAGCAGGATCTGAGCTAGGGGCCCTCAAAGCCCGATGTACACGGTCAATTTCAATAGAAGAGTCCTGCGGGGGGCCCAAAAGCATGTTAAAAATCGCTGTAACTGTATGAAGCAAATCTTGAGCATGGGTGGCTTCAGGGAGTCCCCTCAGGCGTACATTGTTTCGCCGGCTTCTGTTCTCAATATCATCAAGATGGTCCGCCAGAGCTTAGTGAGTACAGGTATGAGTAGTTATGGCCGCTTGCATATTCTGGACCATCGTCAGCACCGATGTCTGAAAGGTCTCTAGGGCCCCCACTCTATCCCTCAGCATGGCCACTTCCTGCTGGATGGGCTGTAGGTCTTGACGCCATGCTTGGCGCAGGTCATGAGAGCAACAGAGCAAGGAGCGCTTATAGCTCCGGATGACCCTGTAAGAGAGCTACTGCTTGCTCTGGAGGAGGGAGGCTGGAGACAAGAGGATCCAGAGTTGGGGTAGAGGGACCCCCAGTGTCAGTCAAGGAGGAGGGGAGGCAGCTTCGCAGGGCAGCCCTGTCTTGGGAGACCCCTGTTGGAGGCAGGTGTGACTGGCTGGTGCCTAGGGGGAAGGCGCCCAAGGGCATTTGATCATATGCAGGAGCCAGGTATAGGGTAGAGCCCCCCCCCCCCCCCCACTGGAGTGTCAGGGCGCATAGCGGCCTCTTCTCCGGCCAGGTTGCCCTCTGAGGATGACAGCTGAAGGCTCGGGGATGGAGGTGGGCTCCTGAAGATAGAGGGGATACTCATAGCCAGAGAGGGAACTCTCTCAATGGCAGTGGTAGCAGGGGAGAGTCCGGTCCTCTAGGAGGGCGAAGGTGCTGGGTAATCCCCTCCTGGACACTAACCTCAACAGCGGCCTGGGGTAGGTGATGGCACGCAGCCCGCTCCATCCATCCCTCCTGTACTGCTGAGGGGGAGAGCGGAGGCCAGCGCTGCACAGCAGAGGGATCAGCAGCATCAATGGAGTCCCGGGACACATGAGCAGCGCCAGGGGAGCTCACAGCAGTGCGCGCTGAGACCGGCAGCTCCACGGGCATCTGCGCAGCTGTAAAAGCAGAGGAAGAAGCGGATCGCTGCGACACCTTCTCCCTGGATGGCAGGTCATGGAGAGCCGGTAAGTGGAGGGTCTTCAAGCCGGTTAGCGCGCTGGACCGAGGCTGCTGCCGCAAGCCGTAGGGGGGGGGGGGGGGGAGTCTTCACCTGCTGGGAGGCCTGCGCCATCTTGGACTGACCTGTCATGCTGGCCGGGACCTCCGTAAGCTCCTGCAGCAGTCTGAAAAAGTTCGAGATCAGCGTCCTCGCTGGCTGGGACGGTCCCTGCGTTCTGCAGTGCCTTCCTGACCGCCTGGACCCCATAAAAACTATAGATTTTCCCCAAAAATGTGACCGTGGAGACAGAGCTCTATAGTCCTGCGACATGCTTCCTCACATGGCAAACCACGCCCCCTCTCAAAAGGGAATTGTGGTACAGACTGATGCCTCTGATGTAGGTCTCGGTGCTGTACTCTCCCAGGAAGTCAACGAGGAAGAGCATCCCGTTGTCTTTCTTAGCCGCAAACTGACCCCGGCAGAGACCAGATATAGTATAGTGGAGAGAGTGCCTGGCCATTAAGTGGGCACTCGAGTCTCTCTATTATCTGTTGGGCAGGAAGTTTTGTCTTGTGACGGATCATTCCCCCCTTAAGTGGATGTGCCAGGCCAAGGACAAAAATGCCAGGGTCACCAGGTGGTTTCTGTCGCTACAGGTGGCTTTGGTGAAGTAAGAGCCGGTATTTATTCAGTGTCTTTGCTGTGATGCAGTCTAACACTGTGGCCATAGTATGGCTGGAAGGCCAATCCGGGATGGCTCTTACTGAGAATGACCAAGTGCAGGGTGGGGGTCATTCCCCACAATCCAGGCCGCCTTTTGTTGGCCTTAAAGGCAGCCTGTTTAACCACCATAGACCCGTATGACCCAGAATCGGCGCAAATCGTGTCAGAAAAAAGGTGAATTCACTTGCGATTTGCGCCTATCGCCGACATGGGGGGTCTAATGACCCACTTGGGCATTTGCGTGGGGTGCCTGCTGATAGATATCAGTAGTCACCCCGGGCATATGGATACGCCATGGTTCCTTAAGTACCAGGACGTCAAGGCGTATCCATACACCCTAGGTCCTTAAGTGGTTAAAGGACATCTATACTGCATGAATTTTTCCTGTGCCTGGGCTGCAAAAATAAACAAACTGAACTTTAACTCACCTTTCTAATTTCCCCCGTTGGTCTGGTATCTGCCTCATGGTCCTCTGCTGCCATCCTCTTGCTGATTCCTGGGGACGGGAATGTCACAGAGCCATCAGCGTATCACCGGCTGCAGCGATGTCCTGCCTCAGCCCGTTATAGGCTGAGCACACTGTCATGTAAGGAGCTCTGGCCGGCTCCTTACATGACAGTGTGCTCAGCCTATCACCGGCCGAGGCGGGACATCACTGCAGCCGGTGATATGCTGGCGGTTCTGTGATGTTCCCGTCCCCAGGAAGCAGCAAGAGGATCGCAGCGGAGGACCATGAGGCCGATACCGGAGCAACAGGGGAACGTAGGAAGGTGAGTTAAAGTTTAATTTGTTTATTTTTGCAGCCCGGGCACAGGAATATGTAAAATTCATGCAGTACGGATGTCCTTTAAGACTTTAACAGGAACAAAATAGTACACCACTTAGATGTACGTATGTGGTATGCACTTATGAGGGAAGGACAATGCGCTCCAGTACACTTAAAAAAGTATTTGTGTACAACACGAGCAGTACACACCAGTGCTGCAGCACACAGTCGCTGTGTACAACACCCAAATTGCAATCTCTCTCTCAGTCTCACTCCATTCCCTATCAGTGCTTCTAGGCAGGATTTGGGCTTTAGGTGAATCGCTGCTGTTCTGTGCAACACACTGCTCTCTGTAATAGAACACTCATGTGACTGGGAGGTGAATCTCTGCTGTAAAAATGCTTTTCTGTGCAACACACAGCGCTGTCCGTCCCTCTCTATCTCTCTGCAATAAAATGCTAAAGTGACTGGCTGCAAGATGGCTGCCGATTATATAGGGCTGTGACATCACAGGGGTGGCTGGCTGCTGATAGGCTGCATGCTGCATGTGATGCGAGAAACCCACTGTGAGTTACGCTACCATTCATTTGAATGGGTCCGTGGACAGTCCGCAAATCTGACACTATTGCGGACTGTCGGTGGACCCATTTAAATCAATGGTAGCGTAACTCGCAACCGGATTCCCGCAGTGGGAAACCCGCTGCTAGTAATAGCGTGTGAACGCACCCTAAAGGTTTGATTTTGTGCCATCAATTCTGACCTCATTGGGAGATTTTTTGTCATTCTCTCATAAGAAGATTCTTTAAATAAGTCATGAGCCTTTACACATTCTTTTAGAACAACTCTCATTGCCTCCCTTTAAGCCTCTTGCTAATGCTAATTTGAATCATCTGTCATGAAAGACTCTGTTTTCGCTGGTTGTTTCATTTGTAAACACAGTTTTTTCAATCTTCAGAAAAAACTAAAGGAGTCAAAGCAATCAAAATACCTTAACTAAGTGGATCAGCGATACCATATCTTTCTGACTGAATTTCCTGGAGTCTATAGGTAACAGACATTTTCCACCCAACAATATTTTATTTCTACAAACACCTTAGTGTTCCTTCTCCTTTATTAGTATTCTTTGGTTTACATGTTCTGGTTTTTAATTGCAGTTATTGGATGCAAATGTGGTGACTAGGTGGTGCAGGTAATAGTGTAGGGTATGTTGTTATTAACCCTATGTTGTCGTGACGCCAGGATGCGATTTCCTTAGGGTAAGCTGTGTGGTGTTCCTAGAAACGTTAGGGAGAAATAATTGAATGTCCACAGCAGATATTGATGAAAACCGGAATAAACTTTACTGCATATTTTATGCAACTGCAGGAAACAAAACAGTCTTTGTATAGAGGACCGTAGTTCAGGTTCCTCACAGGTTTGCTGGGACTTCTAAGTACAATGAGCTTTGATTTGCTAGCCACTGTGCTACTGATTTGAGGATATTTGAGTTGCAGTAGTTACACGGGATTTTAGTAGTTTTGAGCCGGGTAACTCACGGTTTAGTGACTGCGGAAGATAAGGCTTCAGGCCTTGCTTGAATTGATGATGAGATATGAGGTGTGCTTTCTCTGATAATTCGGCAGGAAGAGAGAGAATTTATTTGCAGCAGCCCCTTATATATTAAGGGGGTGGGACAAAGCCCATTGGATAGCCAAACCTGTCAGTCCTGACCTCTTGAAATCTGGGTATATCACATGACCCAAAGGTCCGTAAACCATAGCATAACATAAATCAAAGGCACGTGACCTCTAAGGTCCTATACAGAGGCATCCTAGATTAATTAAATATATAAATATATACATTAAATATTACAATATTAGCCCATTAGCATGGAGGGACTCTGGCTGAGGGGACTCCAGACAAAAAGGGACAGGACATGTCCTGTACCGGGACACCAGACAAATACAGCAACAGATTATAAATGTAGGATATATAAAACAAATTCTGTGTTCCTGGCTTTGAATTTAAAGGGGTACTCCAGTGGAAAACTATTTTTATTTTTGTAAATGAACTGGTGCCAGAAAGTTAAACAGCTTTGTAAGTTACTTCTATTTAAAAAACTTAATCTTTCCAGTATTCATAAGCTGCTGTATGCTCAACAGGAAGTTCTTTTCTTTTTAAATTTCTTTTCTGTCTGACCACAGTGCTCTCTGCTGACACCTCTGTCCATTTCAGGTACTATCCAGAGCAAGAGCAAATCCCCATAGCAAACCTCTCTTACTCTAGACAGTTCCTGAAACGGAAAGAGGTGTCAGCAGAGAGCACTGTGGTCAGATCCAAAAAAATATATTTAAAAAAGAAAAGAACTTCATGTGGAGCTGTAAAGGGTTTCTCTCTGGGATCGTCCTTTGCCGTAGCCAAAGGACACGTTTTTCCACAATAAACCGGCAAACAGCAAGTCCTTTCTGCAATTCTGGCTCCTCACCAGGTTTATTAAACGGGGTGCAGGATAAATAAAATAAACAAAACATAAAAATAACTCCTAGGCCGTCTAGCCACTCACTACACATGTAGCATGCCCTGACTAATAACTGATGGACTTTTCCCTGTCAGTTTAAACACAATAAGTCCTGCAGCCTTATAAGACACAGTTCACATTTGAACATAAAGTCCCATTCGTACAGCCACCTGCTATATGTTACAGGAGCCACGTCTCTCACTCCGGGAGTCCACGCTTGTGTCCTCAGCAGCCCTTGCTGTGCCCGCCTGGCATTGGACACTGTGTCTCCCCCCTCTAACAGCCACTTCTGTCTAGGGGAGAGCCCAGATTATTCTGTTTCTCCTGCTTTTAAGGACCCTTCCCCTTTCTGCTGCCTCATTGATTAGTCCACAGGTGGAGATTTCTGCAGGATCAGTGTGGGAAATGCACCCTTTCCTTGCCACACTGTCACAGGAGCATACAGCAGCCGATAAGTACTGGAAGGATTAAGATTTTTAAATAGAAGTCATTTTCAAATCTGTTTAACTTTCTGGCACCAGTTGATTTAAAAAAAAAAAATTCCCACTGGAGTACCCCTTTAATAAATTGCAATTAACAACTTGACCATGTAAACACTGCCCTCATAGTGTCCTGATTAAAATGGTTAATCAATGCTAGTTAGGCCATGATCACATGATGGAATTTCTGTGCAAAATCCACATTAAAATTCTGCACAAATCTTAAAGGGGTACTCCGCTCCTAGACATCTTATGCCTTATCCAAAGGATAGGGGCTAAGATGTCTGATCGTGGGGGTCCCACCACTGGGAACCCCCGCTATCTCTCCTGCAGCACCCCCTGTCATCTGGTGCACAGAGCAAACTTTGCTCCATGCCTGATGACTGGCGATGCAGGGGCCACCACGTCCCCTCCATACACTTGCATTGAGAGGGGGCATGACATTATGGGGGGGCAGTGATGTCATGAGCCTCTGGCCCCTGCATTGCGAGTCATCAGGCATGGAGAGAAGTTCGCTCCGTGCACCAGATGACAGGGGGTGCTGCAGGAGAGATCGTGGGAGTTCCCAATGGGGGGACCCCCACACGATCAGACATCTTATCCCCTATCCTTTGGATAGGGGATAAGATGTGGAGGGGAGGAGTACCCCTTTAAATTACCCTCAGCCAATCCTTTCCCTATATCCGTTGGGAGGGGCACTCACCAGGGTTGCCTGCTTTCCCCAGAGCTGTTTGCCTTGGCTATGGAGTCCTTGGTGAGTGTCCTTCACACTAAAAGGGATATTCCAGGGGTTACAGTTGCAGACTCTGATATACAAAGTAAATCTAGTTGCTGACGATTTGCTCCTTATACTTACAATACCCCTAGTTTCCCTGCCAAACCTCCTCTAGAAAGATTCTCTTCGGTCTCAGGCCTAATGGATAATAGAAGTAGCTGGAGATCCTCTTCTGTAACACCTCTAAGTCCGTTTGTCTGAATTTTGGTTTTTACTCTCTCCACTACTTACTTACCTTATTTTGGAATTTCTCTTCCCTCTTCCCTTTCTTTTCTTTATAAATTGAATTATACTCCCCTATTTAAGTCTATTCGTGAAGACCTCACCAGGCAGAATCTGCCTTATATCTCCTGGCAGTGGCGTAACTATAGAGGTTGCAGGGGTCGCCTTTGGGGACCAAGCCATTTTGACCTAAAAGGAGAACTGCGGCCTAAATTTTTTAAGTCTCCCCCTGTGCAAGGGTTACAAAAACATACAAAAAAAACTAAAAAACTTTAAAGGGGTACTCCGGTGGAAAACTTTTTTTTTTTTAAATCGTAATCCTTCCAGTACTTATTAGCTGTGTGGTGTCCCTCTAGGTTCCCTCCAGAAGAGTCCCTGCAGTCCATAGGGCTCTCATGCAGGGCTTACCCCTTGCTCATCTTATGTTAATGCATTGTAAATGTGTTGTGTACATATTGTTCATTATACATAAAGTTGTACATATGTATAGCGGTTAGTCATATGAACCACTGTCATGTGACACTACCCAGAATGCGATGGGCACTGGAACCACAGGCTTTGCAACCAATGGGCTTTAGTCCAGCCTCCTTAGTATATAAGGGGCTTTTGTCTCTAAACTCTCTCTCTTGTTCCTGCACTGTCTTGCTCTTGGATTTCAGCCAAGCACAATAACTGTACTTTCTAAATTCATCTCCACTAGGCCAAACCTGCAGCCACTTCAAAACATGACTTATCAAGCTCTATCTACAATTCTAGTGACTACTACTCAACGCAAGAATAATATTAGTAGCACAGTGGCCTGCATAGATATTCTCAATACTTCAAGTCCCAGCAAGCCTGTGAGGTATCCTGAATCCTGGTTACCTCTAGAGAAACTGCATATTTGTAAAGACTGTTTAATAAGAATTCCAAGTAGAAGTTCCAGTTATTTTCACAATTCCTGCTGTGGACATTCCTTTATTGCCTGCCGTTTTTGGGTTGGTTGTCGGCAGGGCCTTATACCGAAACAACCACATCCTGGCGTCACGACTAATCAGGGGTTAATAACACATTACCCCACAGGGTTAATACCACCAGACCCTGCTACACCATTGCAACACCCCGACACAGCAGCTGCTGAATGCTACAGAGGAAATTATTTTCTTTTGGGAACACAGTGCTCTCTGCTGACATCACGAGCACAGTGCTCTCTGCTAACATCTCTGTCCATTTTAAGAACTGTCCAGAGTAGGAGAAAATCCCCATAGCAAACATATGCTGCTCTGGACAGTTCCTAAAATGGACAGAGATGTCAGCAGAGAGCACTGTGCTCGTGATGTCAGCAGAGAGCACTATGTTCCAAAAATAAAATAATTTCCTATTCAGCAGCTAATAAGTACTGGAAGGATTAAGATTTTTTAATAGAAGTAATTTACAAATCTTGGTATCCGTGAAGAGAAATGAAAATATCGGCACTCACCAATGTGGCTGCAGGGTCTTCTTTATTGAGACATACTCACATGCGGGGTACAGAAGAGAGGGGAGTGGGGGGACAAGTGGTGGCGACCGAGCTCTAGTTTCGCACACTTGGTGTGCTTCGTCTTGGCCGGACGAAGCACACCAAGTGTGCGAAACTAGAGCTCGGTCGCCACCACTTGTCCCCCCACTCCCCTCTCTTCTGTACCCCGCATGTGAGTATGTCTCAATAAAGAAGACCCTGCAGCTACATTGGTGAGTGCCGATATTTTCATTTCTCATCACGGATACCATGAACTTTGCTTGTATTATCTGAGCACCACCTGAGGCATTACAGCTACACCAACTCCCACCTGCCATTCCTAATCCAGCACACTCACGCAGTGCCGCACTATCTCCTATGTGAATAATTTACAAATCTGTTTAACTTTCTGGCACCAGTTGATTTAAAAAAAAAAAAAGTTTTCCACCGGAATGCCCCTTTAACTCACCTTCCTACGTTCCTCTCTTGCGGAGATGGTGTCCCATTCCTCCAGTGCTGCTGGCTTCTGGCTTCTTAGGGTACTTTCACACGTATGCAGATTTGATGCACAGGATTTGATGCACAGGATTTTCTGCTGCAGATTTCAATGTAAACTAAATGACTGAGCACAGCTTCTAATCGGCAGTTACAAATCCAGCGCATCAAATCTGCGCAGGATCCTGTATGTGTGAACGTACTCTTAGGTTTGAAACGTCACAGTGCAGGCAGCGTATCGCTGGCCACAGCGATCGCCTCGGCCGCTGATGGGCTGAGCGCACTGTCATGTAAGGAGGCCGGGCAGCAGGCAGAAGACGGGGTCTGAGCTCCTTACATGACAGTGTGGTCAGCCTATCACCCGCCGAGGCAGGACATTGCTGCGGCCGGCGATACGCTGCCTGCACTGTGACATTTCGAGCCTAAGAAGCAGGGAGCCAGCAGCACAGCAGGAACTGGATGCCGACATCGCCACTATGGGGGAACGTAGGAAGGTGAATTAAAGTTTGTTTTTGATGTTTTTGCAGCCCAGGCACAGGGGGACTTAAAAAATTTACGCTGCAGTTCTCCTTAAAGGACCAGGCCAATTTTCGTTTTTTCCTCCTCCGCTTCAAAAAATTATAATGCTTACAATTTTGCACCTATATACCCATATAAGGGCTTGTTGCATCACCAATTGTACTTTGTAATGACATTACTTATTTTATAACATAATCTGCGGCAAAATAAAAAATAATATTTGTGGGGTCATTTTGCAACTTTTTAGGGCTTCCGTTTCTATGCAGTGCACTTTTCAATAAGAATGACACCTTATCTTTATTCTGTAGGTCCATATGGTTACAAGGATTTATGTAGGTTTTATTTTATTTTACTACTTAAAAATAAATTATAACTACATGCACACAAATTGTTTAAAGGAGAACTCCAGAATAGAAAAATTGTCCTCCATACTGCCGGCAGTAAAAAAATAAATAGATACATACCTTACTTTGCTCCCCCCGGTGCCTCCAGTAACCCACTCCGGTCTCTGCCACGATCCTCTTCCTAGTTGCCGGTGGTCGGCAAGTCATACTGCCAATCACCGGCCGCAGTGAAGTCCCAACTCGGCCGGCGATAGGCTGAGCTGCAGTGTGACGTTTTCGGCCCTGGCAGCAGTGGGTTACCGGAGGCGAAGGAAGGTATGTATCTATTTATTTTTTTACTGACAGCAGTATGGAACACAATTTTTCTATTCTGGAGTTCTCCGTTAAAATTGGCATCTTCTGACCCCTAAAACTTTTTTATTTTTCCACATACAGGACTATATGAGGGCAAATTTTTTATTGGTACCATTTTTGTTTTGATAGGACTTTTTGATCGCTTTTATAAACATTTTTTATGGTATATGAAGTGACCAATCGACCGTGCAGTTTAGCTACCCTTATATGTTAATCGTTCGGACATCTACGCATGCGGCAGTACCACATAGGATTATTTTTATTTTTTTATTTCTTTATTTTTAAAAAATTGAAAAGGGGGGGGATTCAAACTTTTATTAGGAAGGGGTTAATTCACTTTTATGAACTTTTTTTTAACACTTTATTACTTTTTATTTTTTTAGCCCCCATAGAGGACTTATACCATGCAATATTTTGATTGCTTACACTGATCAATGCTATGCAGGCTTGGAGCAGCGGATCACTTATCGGACTGCAAGGGTGCAGGTGAGCACCCTCCTGTCATCCTTTCAGCTGATCTGGACATCGCAGTTTCCCCATGATGGTCCCGATCAGCTCCGTGAGCTGCCGGGAAACTTTTACTTTTGGTTTAGATGAAGGATGGAGTGTAGGGGATGGGTGATGAGGAGACCGAGAATAAGAGGGTGGTGTGTGTAAGAGGGGGCGTGAAAGAGGAGTTTCAAAAACTGGAGTTTGAGAGAAGGAGGTTGAGATCGCTGTGAGTTTTAATTTTTGAACCCACAAGGTCTACAAAAAATTTTAAGTGTAATTTTGACTGTCTGTTTTTTCCTATACATTTGTGAAATCCCCATAACTAGATGGCCTCCATGTTGGAAAATGCAGTCCAATGTACATCCTGTTCAATGTATGCAATCCTTGAACAACAGTTTGAGGGTGCATATTGTTGTGCGAGATGTGTGCTAGTTGTCCGTTTGGAAGCCCAGATCCTGCATCTAGAGGGGCGACTGGCAACAATGAGAAGCATTAACAACATGGAGAGGAGTCTCCTGCTCACTGAGCAGGCACTCTCGGGAATAGAGGTGGGGGAGGACAGTGGGACGGAGTTGCAGGACAGTCAGGCAGTTAGCTGGGTTACAGTTAGAAAGAGGGGTAGGGGAAAAAGTGTCAGGGAGGCTAGTCCTGAACTGGCACACCCCAACAAGTTTGCCCGCTTGGCAGATGAGGGGGATGCCATTACAGAGCTAGCAGAACTGCAGCAGGATACCGCCTCTGACTGCCAGGGGGGTGTCTGCTCCAGTAAGGAGGGAGGGAGGAGTACAGGGCAGGCCAGACAGGTACTAGTGGTGGGGGACTCAATTATTAGGGGGACAGACAGGGCAATCTGTCACAAAGACCGGGATCGCCGAACACTGTGTTGTCTGCCTGGCGCACGAGTTCGGCACATCGCGGATCGGGTTGACAGGTTGTTGGGCGGGGCTGGAGAGGACCCAGCAGTCATGGTACATATTGGCACCAATGACAAAGTAAGAGGTAGGTGGAGTGTCCTTAAAAATGATTTCAGGGACTTAGGCCGCAAGCTTAAGGCAAGGACCTCCAAGGTAGTCTTTTCTGAAATACTACCAGTACCACGAGCCGCACCAGAGAGGCAGCGGGAGACCAGGGAGGTAAACAAGTGGCTCAGAAGCTGGTGTAGGAAGGAAGGGTTTGGGTTCATGGAGAACTGGGCTGACTTCGCTGTCGGTTACAGGCTCTACCGTAGGGACGGGCTGCACCTCAATGGGGAGGGTGCAGCTTTGCTTGGGGAGAAGATGGCTAGAAGGGTGGAGGAGTGTTTAAACTAGGGACTTGGGGGGAGGGAACCTACAGCAAAGAGGGGGAAGATAGTGTAGATAGAGAGGTGGGAATTATAAATGTACCTGGGGGTGGAGCGGAGGGAGGGGTTAGAATAGTTAATAGGAATAAGCTTCATAGGAAAATAAAACTTACACCCTTGAATCCCATTAACCCCAATAACATAAAGGATGGAAATGTAAAGTGTATGTTCACAAATGCCAGAAGCCTAGCAAATAAAATGGGGGAGCTTGAGGCCTTGATACTGGAGGAACATATTGATATAGTTGGGGTCACTGAGACATGGCTGGACTCCTCGCATGACTGGGCTGTCAATCTGCAGGGGTTTACATTGTTTCGCAAGGATAGAATGAACAGAAAAGGTGGTGGAGTCTGTCTGTATGTAAGAAGTGGTATGAAAGTCAGTGTGAACGATGCCATAGTGTGTGATGATTCTGAGGATGTGGAATCATTGTGGGTAGAATTACAAAAGGAGGGAAATACTGAAAAAATAGTATTTGGTGTAATCTACAGACCCCCTAATATCACTGAAGAGATAGAAGTTCGGCTTCATAAACAAATAGAGAGGGCCGCCCGGGCAGGTACAGTGGTAATAATGGGAGATTTTAACTATCCAGATATAGATTGGGGTCCGGGGTTGGCTAAAACTACAAAGGGGCGACAATTCCTAAATTTATTGCAGGATAATTTTATGGGCCAGTTAGTGGAGGACCCAACAAGAAGTGATGCCTTGTTGGATCTGATCATTTCCAACAACGCAGAGCTGGTTGGTAATGTAACTGTGCGGGAAAACCTTGGTAATAGCGACCACAATATAGTTACTTTTGACTTAAAATGTAGAAAACAAAGACAGGCGGGGAAGGCAAAAACATATAACTTTAAAAAGGCTAATTTCCCTGGGCTGAGGGCTGCACTACAGGACATAGACTGGGGGGAGGTGTTGTCAAATACTGATACAGAAGGTAAATGGGACATCTTTAAATCAACTCTAAATAACTATACAGCTAAATATATACCAAAGGGGAACAAATATAAACGATTAAAACTAAATCCTACATGGCTGACACATGATGTTAAAAGAGCAATAAACAACAAAAAAATAGCCTTCAAAAAATACAAATCTGATGGGTCAGCTATAACATTTAAACAGTACAAGGAGCTTAATAAAATCTGTAAAAATGTAATAAAAACAGCAAAAATTCAAAATGAGAGACAGGTGGCCAAAGAAAGCAAAACTAATCCTAAATATTTTTTTAGATATATAAATGCAAAAAAAACAAGGACAGAGCATGTAGGACCCCTTAATAATGATAATGGGGAGGTTGTCACAGGCGATCAAGAGAAGGCGGAGCTACTGAATGGGTTCTTTAATTCTGTATACACTATGGAAGAAGGAGCTGACATTGGCCAGGTCAGTGCTGGTAACACATCATGTAATGTACTGAACTGGCTTAATGTAGAGATGGTACAAGGTAAGTTAAGTGATATAAATGTAAGCAAATCCCCAGGGCCGGATGGACTACACCCAAGAGTTCTTAGAGAGGTAAGTTCAGTAATATCTGTACCCTTGTTCATGATATTTAGAGATTCTCTGGTGTCTGGTATTGTGCCAAGGGACTGGCGCAAGGCGAATGTGGTGCCAATCTTCAAAAAGGGCTCTAGGTCTTCCCCAGGAAACTATAGACCGGTAAGTTTAACGTGCATTGTGGGTAAATTGTTTGAAGGACTTATAAGGGATTACATACAGGAATACATAGGGGATAATTGTATTATAAGTGATAGCCAGCATGGGTTTACTAAGGATAGAAGTTGTCAAACCAATCTAATTTGCTTTTATGAAGAGGTGAGTAGAAGCCTTGACAGAGGAATGGCTGTGGATATAGTGTTTCTGGATTTTGCTAAAGCGTTTGATACTGTCCCTCATAGACGTCTGACAGGTAAGTTAAGGTCTTTGGGTTTGGAAATTTTAGTTTGTAACTGGATTGAACACTGGCTCATGGATCGTACCCAGAGAGTGGTGGTCAATGATTCGTACTTTGATTGGTCCCCGGTTATTAGTGGTGTACCCCAAGGTTCAGTACTGGGACCGCTGTTGTTTAATTTATTTATCAATGATATAGAGGATGGTATTAACAGCTCTGTTTCTATCTTTGCAGATGACACCAAGCTTTGTAGCACAGTACAGTCTATAGAGGATGTGCATAAGTTAAAAGATGACTTGGATAGACTAAGTGTCTGGGCATCCACTTGGCAAATGAGGTTCAATGTGGATAAATCTAAAGTTATGCATCTGGGTACTAATAACCTGCATGCGTCGTATGTCTTAGGGGGGATTAAACTGGCAGAGTCACTGGTAGAGAAGGATCTGGGTGTACTTGTAGATCACAGACTACAGAATAGCATGCAATGTTAGGCTGCTGCTTCCAAAGCCGGCAGGATATTGTCATGTATCAAAAGAGGCATGGACTCAAGGGACAAGGACATAATACTCCCCCTTTATAAATCATTGGTACGGCCTCACCTAGAATATGCTGTTCAGTTTTGGGCACCTGTCCATAAAAGGGACACTGCGGAGTTGGAAAGGGTGCAGAGACGCGCGACTAAACTAATATGGGGCATGGAACATCTTAGCTATGAGGAGCGATTAAAGGAGTTACAATTGTTTAGTCTTGAGAAGAGACGTTTAAGGGGGGATATGATAAACGTATATAAGTATATAAATGGCTTATACAAAAAATATGGAGAAAAACTGTTCCAGGTTAAACCCCCCCAAAGGACGAGGGGGCACTCCCTCCGTCTGGAGAAGAAAAAATTTAGTCTCAAGGAGCGACACGCCTTCTTTACCGTGAGGACTGTGAATTTATGGAACGGTCTACCTCAGGAACTGGTCACAGCTGGAACAATTTACAGCTTTAAAACAGGATTAGATACATTCCTGGAACAAAATAACATTAATGCTTATGAAGAAATATAAAATCTCATCCCTTCCCCAATATCGCGCCACACCCCTACCCCTTAATTCCCTGGTTGAACTTGATGGACATATGTCTTTTTTCGACCGTACTAACTATGTAACTATGTGTGTGTATGTATGGTGTGTATATGTATGATGTATGCATGCATGATAGATGTGGGTATGTATGATAGATCACACATCTATCGTACATACATCTATCATACATACATACATATACTGTATTTACACACACCATACATACACCAGTCATATTCACATCTATCATATATACATACATACACTGTACATCAATGCAGGGGATGGGGGCCAGGGGTGCCATGAGAGGGCTTAGGGGTCTGGGGAGGAGGGCAGAGGAGCCAGGAAATAACTATGGGTCTGGGGAGGTGGAACAGAGGAGCCTGGAGGAGAAGGACACAGAGGTCTGGGGAAGGATGGCGAGTTGAGGGCACCGAGGCAAATTTTTGGGGCCCTGTGATTTCTAGCTATATCCCTGTCTCCTGGCTTGGCCACATTCATACTGTTAAGATGGTGGTTTTACCCAGACTGCTGTACTTTTTTCGAAGCTGTGTGAAGCTCCGTGACCTCTTCTCCACCAGATTTCACCTGCCCCCCCATGAAGAGTAGAGTAGAGTTAGTTTTTTCCTAGTTTCTTTTACCTTGATTGTTACTACCACATTGGAGGCATTGGCTCTGTACTCTCCTCTTCGCTCTGGTTCCCTATCTATTATTTATTCCTTCCTTAATCAGCCTCCTAAAGATCAGAAACTGCCCTTCATGCTTTAATGGGAAAGGGATCTCCATTTGTCTGTTTCTCTTCCATAGTGGTACACCTATTGTACCCAAATAAGTAAAGGCAGCTGGCAGTTCTCCTTAGTTGAGAGTGGACGGCTCTTAAAATTTGTCACACTTGTATGATGGCACTGTATTGAAGTCATTTACCCAACTCCAAGAGGAGTTTTCCCAGCCACAATCCCTTTTTTTTTTTTTTTATAGGTCTCTTCAACTACGTCACGCCCTTGATGCCCAATCTAGACTTTGTGATATGACTATTGGCCCGTCCTTAGCGGTCACTGGGTTGTTTACTCACGTTTCTACTAAAGGAGTGATTTCTGAACTTTATGTTGAATTGTTGTCCTCTTATCACAGGGCGTATCCATTATCCATTAAAAAGAAGTGGGCGTTGGATGTCAGTCCCATTTCAGATGAGCAGTGGGCTTAGGTTGTGACCATGACTCCACGACTGGCAGTTTCAGAGGCTCATCATGTTTCGCAGTTATTCTTATTGCATGGAATATCTTAGGATATTGAGGATCCATAGAGTATATCGGACCCCTGCCTTTCTCCATAGGATTGGAGTCCGGCCAGAGTACGGCCAGATGTCCCAGATGCTCTAAATTGAATCATATTATCCATTTGGAGAAGGGTGATACCTCTGGATTGATACCTCTGGTTTGCCATCCTCATATCTGCAGCGTATCCCGAAGGAGGCATATCTGCGGGGGTTGGGAGTCCCTGGGAGACAGTAGTCTGTATCTTGAAGTTGATGATTTTCCTTGGCCTCCAGCTGATTCGTTTGGGTCCGATTGACTGGTTGTCATTCTCTGTCTATATATCTTCATGCCTTATTGCTCTCCTGTCTGTACTTTGTATATTTTATTTGTTCTTACTGTGATAGGGGTGTAACTAGGGCTGGGCGGTATACCGGTTCATACCGAATACAGACATTTTTGTCCTGCACAATATGAATTTTTCCCCATACCGCAATACCGGTTGGGCCCCTCCCCTTTGGGAATGAATTATCAGCCCAGCGTTGCGCTGTGCCCACATCGGGGAACTAATCATATGTGACCCGCGAGCACTGTTCTGCCCCCCCCAATTAATTATCAGCCCAGCGCTGCACTGTCCCCATTGGGGTAAATACTCACATATCACCCGCAAGCACTGCCCTCCTCGTCCTCCTGTTTGTTGCGGGCCACTGGAAATCTATACTGTACGCTGTGTCCCTATACCCGGGCTGCAAAAGATAAACAAAATAAACTTTAACTCACCTTCCTCCGTTGATCCAGACCAGCTTCCTGGGGACGGGAATGTCGGACAGCCGTCGGCCTATCAACGGCCGGAGAGTTGTTTTGTAGGGGGGGGGGGGTATGTTGTTTGAGTCTTTCTTTTTGTTTGTAAAAACTGTAAATTTAATAAAAATTTCTGATTTAAAAAATTAAATTAAATTCTCCATAGAACTTACCTAGTCCCCGGCTTCATGCCATTTACGCCTTTATGTTTAAGCGACTGTGACAAGATGGGTACCATCCTCCATGTTTGGTGGACATGTCTCCACGTAGCCTCTTTTTGGCATAGTGTGATAGGTTTCATCTCCTCAGTCACGGAACTTGCTTGTCTAATGAATTCAATGGTCTGCCTCCTGGGTCTCAAACCAGATGGAGTTAATCCTACTTTCTTTCAGTTAATGCAGTTTATACTTCTATCAGCATGGATACACATTGTGTCCAAATGAAGGTCCTCCACCCTTTCCCTGTCTATGGTGATTCAGAGGGATGACAACATTATGGTCTCCGACAACATTATGGCAGCCTTGGATTTCCTCTGCTCATGCTGGTGATATGTCTTACTATTTATCGTTATGATTATATCCCCTTGTCCATATGTCTGTTGTTATATTTTACTGTTTGTTTTTCTTTTCTCATTTTTTTTGTTTGTTTTCATTGTAAGACCTAATGTTTACAGTTTTCAAGCTAGCTTTCCCTTTCCCTCCCCTCCCCCTCCCCCTATACCCCTCCATTTTGGGGTTTTGGTTTGTACCATTACTAAGACACTCTTTTTCTTGTATCTACCGTATATACTCGAGTATTAGCCTACCCGAATATAAGCCGAGGCCCCTAATTTCACCCCAAAAACCCAGGAAAAGTTATTGACTCGACTATAAGCCTAGGGTGGGAAATACATCATCCCCCCTGTCATTAACACCCCCTTCATCAGTGTGGGAGTTGTAGTTTTGCAACATCTGGAGGTCCGCAGGTTGAAGACCACTGAGAAGGGATTGACTGAGTGGCCCCATGAGTTGTCAGTGCACCCCTGCACCGCAGTATGTAAACACAGACAGTGTTTGGCAGTGCAGCCGCAGTGAAGGCGTGCAGCAGCCTCCTGTGCCTTTTCCCACATCACCATGCTCCACTACTCTGTAGCAGCCGGCTATTTTGGATATAAAGATCTATTTTGGCAATTTTGTGAGGCACCAAATTTCTAGAAGCAAAATGATCATAAAATGGTCTCCTCTTGATAGAAGCTATTCCCTCAAAAAATCTTGTGCAAGAGCCAATATTTTTATGACGACATTTAAATAGATTTACCACCAGAGTGTGAGAGCTGCTAGTATGTTTTGGCACATAGGCGCTAAATTTAGATATGCAAACATGCCTGGAATCACAGAGCCTCCTCAAGGCAGTTTTATATCACTCTGTATTTGTCCCTCCCCAAACATCTTCCTGTTTCCCGAACAGAACAGACAGCCTATGCATCATGCTAGCACTAAGAAATAAGAAGATTTCTACAATGCCACTGGATGGTTCACATTCATCTTCTAACCAGAGCAATAATACTTGTTGCTTTTTTGAGGATCCTGTACTTTCTAATGGGCTCCCTACAGTTTTAATAATCATTTTTGTGCTAGGATCTATATTCAATGGGACAGCCTTATGGGCTTTCTTCTTCCATGTCAAGTCTTGGAAATCTAGCACAGTTTATCTCTTCAACCTGTCAGTAGCTGATTTTTTCTTGATTATCTGCCTGCCATTCAGAATAGACTATTATCTGAAGCAGAAGACCTGGATTTATGGAGATATTCCATGCAGAATAATGCTTTTCATGCTTGCCATGAACAGGGCAGGAAGCATTTTCTTCCTTACACTTGTTGGTTTGGATCGATATTTTAAAGTAGTCCACCCGCATCATATAGTCAACTCCATTTCCATCTGGAATGCTATTTTTGCTACTTGTTCTGTTTGGTTTGTTGCAATATCAGTGACGGTGTTTATTCTCACTAAAGATCACACTGGTGGAAGCATTTTCAGGAATGCATACTGCGACAGTTTTATTGTATGTCCTGCTGACTCATATTGGCATGACCTCTTATACATTATTGAGTTTTTCCTTCCTTTGTGCATTGTCTTATTCTGCTCATACAGTATCATCTGGAGTCTTAGACAAAGGAACATGGACAAAGATCTAAAGATTAAAAGGGCTGTCAAATGTATCATCTTGGTTGGAGTTGTCTTCTTTATATGCTTTTTACCAAGTGTGTCCTCCAGGATTGAAATTATAAGGCTCCAGGAGTCTCCACTGCACAGCAACTGCAGTATCTACAGATCTGTGGAAACAGCTTTCTTTATCACTATGTGCTTTACTTACATGAACAGTATGTGCAATCCTTTATTTTATTACCTTTCCAATCCTTCATTAAGAAATTACTATTTAACAATTATCAAAAAACTCAGAATAAGACCATTTACTTCAAATTCTGCTTTTCCAAAGTGACAATTTTCCTTATAAATGTGAACCAAAAAATTTGGATAGGATTAAGATGTGTGTATCTTTCCCCAATCCTTACGCACACAAGACACATATTTTCCACTCATCATGTGTTAGAATGAAACTTTATCGAGCCATTATTGCAGTACTCCATTTTTAGACCATTTAAATACTTATCTTATTTTCTAGCTGCAGCACAGTACCAGAATGCATTAGTACCCAATGGAACAATCATTTATCTCACCATAGGGCTAAATTCACACTGTGTATTATGTTCTTTTCTGCTAATATATCACTGTACTAGCTTAATACCCGGCATTGCCCAGTTTTTCCTTTCTAATCCTTGTTGGGAAGGAAAATAAACAAAGGAGGATGTTTTTGACTTCATATCCCGTCCTCATATATTGTTGTCATATCCCAACCACATATCCGGTCCTCATATCCCGACCTCCTATCCCGTCATCATATCTCGACCGCATATACCGTCCTCATATCCCGTCCTCATATTCCGACCTCCTATCTCGACCTCCTATCCCAACCTCCTATCCCGACCTCCTATCCCGACCTCCTATCCCGACCTCCTATCCCGACCTCCTTTTCCCGACCTCCTATCCCGTCCTCCTATCCCGACCTCCTTTTCCTGACCTCCTATCCCGACCTCCTATCCTCCTATACCGGTCCTCCTATCCCGACCTCCTATCTCGACCTCCTATCTCGACCTCCTATCCCGACCTCCTATCCTGTCCTACTATCTTGGTCTTGCTATCCCGACCTCCTATCCAGTCCTCCTATCCCATCCTCCTATCCCGACCTCCTATGCCGACCCGTAATATGTGTACCAGGTATTGAAATATCTCCAGCCGTACAGAAGTTATGTGAGAACATACATTTCCCATTGATTTGCATGAGACTTTAAACAAAAACCCTGATACTCACAAATGGGTTAAATTAACTATCCTATATTTCAAGTTGAAATATAAGTAACATGTGACCAAGTATTATTGAAATATCTCCAGCCGTTTGGAAGTTATGCAGCAACATACATTTCCCATTGACTTGTATGGGACTTAAAACATAAACCCCGCCCCTGGCAAATGGAGGTGAATAAGGGTTAAATCACCTATCTTATGTTTGTTGTTGACATATAAGTAACATGTGTGCCAAGTTTCATGTTAATATCTTTAGCCGTTTGTATGTTTTTGTGGAACACACATACATACACACACATTGAGTTTTATACATATAGATAACAAGGCAGATAAGTTACCGAAGAGTTTGGGAAAGCTAAGCAACAGGCTCGCTGGAAGGTGCAATGACAGCAGTTTATTGTTGTCAATGGAGAACATTAAAGAATTAAATAAAAGATAAAAATTTTACAGAAGATAAAACCTACAAGGCTTACTGTATTAACTAAAACTAGTTACATGTAAGGGTTCATTCACACCAAATGTTTATTCTCTGGCAGCTGGATCTGGTGGGAGAATTTCAAGACCACCTGCTGCCATATCCCTGCCGTAATTTTCCAACCATGTCCTTTTTGTTTTTCTTTCCCGGACTAAAAATCTCAGTCTGCTCATTAAATTGAACAGAATAAGGAACGGGTTCCTACGCCTGATTGGCAGATTGTGTGTTGTTCTGAGGCTTTGTTTACTTTTTAATAACTTTAATTATTATTTTATCTGAATAATAAATCTATGTTTACTGATCTAATATATATTTTATTTACTAACCTAATACCTCTTAGTCAAATGAGCAGCCATGCATATCGGGCATAAATGAGTTTTCAATGTTAGTAATAATTACTAAGCTTGTGAACATGATATTTGTGGTCACATTGTAAGATGTGTTAGTTGATTCTGTAATTTTTCATGTAATAATACAATCATTATTGTTAATTTTTCTGCACTTCTTACAATAAATACTAACTGGACTTATGCGTACTGGTCTTCTATTCAGTTATTAAAAAGTTTAATAACACAATAACATATTTATTGGGATTAGTGAATATAATGTGTCAGTGTAAGCACATTTCCTACTATGGCTAGTACAGGATGGGCAGGTAGGGCTTTACACAGCTTAAGAAATTATTTCTGTTTGTAAAGCACTAAATATTTTGGACATGCCAATACAGTAACTATAACAATAGCTAAGATGGGTTCAGATTTGCAGTGTTGTATAGCTCAAAACAAAACTACAACCACAGTGTGAAAACCATAACAAGAATAGGATAGCTACATATAAAATACATGCATTTGCTGTGACAGTTCTAGAAAATGTTTTTAGAAATATTTAGAAAAATATATAAAAACTGATCTTAAAGGGGTACTCCGCTGACATCTTATCCCCTATCCAAAGAATAGGGTATAAGATGTCTAATCGCAGGGTTCCCGACACTGGGGACCCTCGCGATCTTCGCTGAGGCACCCCTGTCATTCGGTGCACGAAGCAAACTCCATTCCGTACCCAATGACTGGCGATGCCAGCCACCACGCCCCCTTCATTTACATCTATGGGAGGATGTGTGACAGCTATGTACTAGCTTTTACGCCCGCTCCCATAGACATGAATGAAGGGGGCGTGGCGTGACATCCCGAACGTGGAAGCTGAAAGCTTCCGTGTTCTGGACACCACTGCTGTGGGCCTGGAGATCACGGGGGTCCCAGCGGCTGGGCCCCGCAATCCAACATATCATCCCCTATGCTTTGGATAGGGGATAAGATGTTTTAAGCGGAGTACCCCATTATCCCCTTAACGACAATGGACGTAAATGTAAGTCATGGTGCCGTGGTACTTAATGCACCATGACGTACATTTACACTCCACCATGACCACGAGCACCACATCGGTGCTCGCGTCATATTCGGCAGGTCCTGACTGCTATCAGTAGCCAGGGACCTACCGGTAATGGTGGATATCAGCGATCACACGGATGTCCGCCATTAACCCCTGAGATGCCATCAATACAGATCATGGTATCTGCGGCAGTGCTATACTACAAATGGATGATCAGATCGCCCAGATCGCTGCCGCAGCGGGAGCCGATCATCCAGCATGGCAGCCGGAGGTCCCCTCACCTGCCTTCGGCAGTCTCCTGGGGTCTTCTGCTCTGGTCTGAGATCAAGCAGACCAGAGCAGAAGATCGCCGATAACACTGATCAGGGCTAATCAGGGCCAATAAAAATGTAAATCATCCATTTTTCCCATTTTACCCCCCAAAAAGCGTTAAAAAAATTATAAACATATTTGGTATCGCCATGTGCGTAAAAATCTGAACTATCAAAATATATTGTTAATTATCCTGTATGGTGAACGGCCTAAACGTAAAAAAAAAAATTTTAAATCCCAAATTGCTGCTTTTTTGTCGCATTTTATTGCCCAAAATATTTATAAAAAGACAAACATATGCAAACATGGTACCGATAAAAACTACAGATCACGGCTCAAAAAATGGGCCCTCATACTGCCCTGTATACAGACAAATGAGAAAGTTATAGGTGGTCAAAATAGGGCAATTTCAAACATAATAATTCTGTTAAAATAGTTTGAGATTTTTTTTTACAGCGGTACAATTTTAGGAAAGCATTTTTTGGAGAAAATAATTTTTCCATCCAGTTTTCAAATAAAGCTTAGTACTGAGCAAGTCTATCTGTGCTAGCCACTTGGGCTGTTACAACCTCATTTAGTCCAATTAATCATAACACTAATAATTTGATTGACAGGTCAGCGACTTCATATTCCTATAGTACTACTTGCAACTATACTCTTGATATCTAATGTCCCAATTAATATTCCTTTTTGCAAAAAAAAAATAAAAAAAATACATTGTATCTTGTGACCATAACTCTATGAAAACTAAAAACTAAAAGAGTAAAATGGATCCGCCCTCACAAGGGGCGGATCCAGAGTCTAGTCTCGGGAGGGGCACTATCAGAGTATTGTGCAGTGGTCAACATGGCCCCTCCCATAGACTTGCATTGAGGGGGCGTGGTGTGATGTGACAAGGGGCGTGGCTGTGACATCACAACCCCTGCAGCCCGCACCCAGAGTTCGGAACAAAATGTTCTGAACGCTGGGGCAGTGGAGTACCCCTTTAAGTACGCAGCACAGTTCCCCCATACTAGGTAGACAGCATAGTTCCCCCACACTAGGTAGGCAGCATAGTTCCCCCACACTAGGTAGGCAGCATAGTTCCCCCCACACTAGGTAGACAGCATAGTTCCCCCCACACTAGGTAGACAGCATGGTTCCCCCACACTAGGTAGGCAGCATAGTCCCCCCCCCCCACACTAGGTTGTCAGCATAGTTCCCCCCACATTAGGTTGTCAGCATAGTTCCCCCCCACACAAGGTTGTCAGCATAGTTTCTCCCAAATTAAGTTGTCAGCATAGTTCCCCACATTAGGTTGTTAGCATAGTTCCCCACATTAGGTTGTCAGCATAGTTTCACCACATTAGGTTGTCAGCATAGTTCCCCCACATCAGGCTGTCAGCATAGTTCCCCCCACATTAGGTTGTCGGCATAGTTCCCCCACATTAGGCTGACAGCATAGTTCCCCCACATTAGGTTGACAGCATAGTTCCCCACATTAGGTTGTCAGTATAGTACCCCCCACATTAGGTTGTCAGCATAGTTCACCACACATTATGTTGTCAGCATAGTCCCCCCCCCCCACATTATGTTGTCAGCATAGTTCCCCCACATTAGCTTGTCAGCATATTTCCCCCACATTAGGCTGTCAGCATAGTTCCCCACACATTTTGTTGTCATCATAGTTCCCCCCACATTATGTTGTCAGCATAGTTTCCCCCACATTAGGTTGTCAGCATAGTTCCCCCCACATTAGGTTGTCAGCATAGTTCCCCCCACATTAGGTTTTCAGCATAGTTCCCCCACATTAGGCTGTCAGCATAGTTCCCCCCACATTAGGTTGTCATCATAGTTCCCCCACATTAGGTTGTCAGCATAGTTCCCCCACATTAGGTTGCCAGCATAGTTCTCCCACATAAGGTTGTCAGCATAGTTGGCAGTATAGTTTCCACCACATTAGATTGGCAGTATAGTTCCCCCACATTAGGTTGAAATATCAAAAACAACATATTCCAATTGCATAAATGTATTTATTAACAACACTAAAATAGTAGTAAGGGTGGTTCAAGACAATTATTATTTACATAATCATGGCATATAATGACATGTGATAAGCAGATCAGATGGGGACAGATAGTCTTATCCCTATCTGTATTACCTGCCTGACAGTACTGTAGGTCCTCTGTCCTAGAGACCTGGGCCTACACCGGAACCTCCTAGTAGACCCTAGGCTAGGTACGGGGCACAAATAATGGTGATAAACCAGTATAATAATTGCAGCAGGAGAATAACCCCTAAGGTAGGGGGTTGAGAATACAACCGCACAGATAAATCACAAAGAGACCAAACATGTGGTAGAGTTCCCCCACATTAGGTTGGCAGTATAGTTCCCCCCCACATATGGTAGGAAGTGGCCCCCACAGACATACAACCTTCAGCCATATACAGTGTATGGCTGGAGGCTGTAGGTCTCTGTACTGCTCCACTTTAGTGCTCCGACCACAGTTCATCTGGTCATGATCTACTGCTATGGCCTATAAGCCATAGCAGCAGGTCCCGGGACCGGAGGAGCAGTGGTCGGAGCATCAAAGATGACGTGCCCCTGGTAATTTACCATGCATGCATCCTCGCTGCTCCACTCTGCTCTATTCCTATGGGCGCACGTGACGTCAATGATGTCCCTGTGTGCGCTACCTCCCGGCGGCCCCTGCGTTTCAAAAGTTAACACGGGCCACAGAAAGGTAACCGGGACATCCTTGTGTCCCGAAAAGATCTTTCGGGACACAGGGATGTCCTGAATGTGACAGGGGAAATTAATCTTGTTGCCCCGCCCCCTGGATCTGCCAATGGCCCTCACCTGGTTTCCAAAGGAGCAGCTAACCCTGGTACATGTAAAGAGCAGAACAGAACATGCAATACCTCCCTGTACTGTCAGTGTATGCACCAGTGAAATACTCATTCTGATTGCTCAGTTCTTCCAGCCACTGACACATTTTACAGAACTGGACTTTCTATAAACCGAAGAAAGTTCCAAATGTGTAAAAACATAGCTGTATGCTGACAAGCCACTAACATATATTTAGTTGTGCTCAAAAGTTTGCATACCCTTGGAGAATTTGTAATACAGTAGAATCTCTCAATAGCGGACACTCATGGGGAATGAAAAAGTGTCCGCTATTGAGAGATGGGGAAAAAAGGCTCAAAAATCTTTTTAATGACCTAATACTGTCCTGTACTCTCTGCAGAGTATAATTACCTATAAACATGATAAAAAGCAATATTACAGTAGAATCTCCCAGTGCGGTTTAATCCAACCTATTATCCCTCCCCCCCGTATCATTTCATCCCTTCTTTATGCCCTGTGCCACCTTATTCCCCCGTGCCTTGTGCCAAATTATCCCCCCTTACCTCCTGTGCCACATCATTTCCCCTTGATCACTCTGTGCCATTTAATTCCCCTTTTATTACCCTCTGTGTAAATTCATCACCCCCCCCCCCTCTTTATGAAATGGCACAGGGGATAAAGGGGGAATAAATTGGCACAGGGGGATAAAGGGGAATGAAATAGCACAGGGGAGGAAGAAATGGCACAGGGAGTGGTGATGAATTTGAAGAGGGGGTGATGAATTTGCACAGAGGGTAATAAAGGGGAAAGAGGGATTGAAATAGCACAGGGGGATAAAGAGGAAATGATGCGGCACAGAGGATAAAAAAAAGAGGGGGGGGGGGAGATTTGGCACAGGAGAAATAAAGTGGCAAGGGGGATCAAGGAAGGAGCGTGAATGATGTGGCCGGCGGACGTACAGAAGCAGGAGACCACTTCTGCAGGGGGTGCATCGGGGGCCTGGGCCCATTACTGGGGTATTGGCTGTACCCCCTGATGGCGGCCCTGTGTACAAGGTAGCAAGGTAGTACAAGGTGGCCCTGTGTATAAGCCTAGTTTTCCCCTATTGGGAGTGTTTTGTCCCCTAATAGGAGTGTTCTGTTCCCTACTAGGAATGTTTTGTCCCCTTACGGGTGTGTCTGCTATTGGGAATGTCCCCTATTCAAATACAATAATTCTTATGGGACTCTGCCGGGGAATTCAAAACTGTGCACTATTGTGAGGTGTCCCCTATTGGGAGGTTTCCACTAAGGGAGATTTTACTGTATATGTGCCATCAAAAAAAAAAAA
Organism: Hyla sarda; assembly: GCF_029499605.1. Classification (NCBI taxonomy): domain Eukaryota; kingdom Metazoa; phylum Chordata; class Amphibia; order Anura; family Hylidae; genus Hyla; species Hyla sarda. Next base: position 463,265,948 of record NC_079189.1, on the reverse strand, counting down.
AAAACACACAAAAACATGCAAAGGTCATGCAAAGTCTTTGGTCGTCTGTATGAACCGCATATTTGAGATCTCCTCAGAGTAGCTCAATGATATTATGATCAGGAACCTTTATATTTTCATTGCTGTAACCACTGGAGGGTCGACTTAGCCCTGTGCTTAGGTTCATTGTAGTGCTGGAAAGTCCAAGAGCTTTCCATGTGCAGCATTAGTGCAGAAGAATTTACTAGTATGTTCTAGTATTTTATAATTACATGCTGCATTTGTTTTGACATTAACCCCTTAAGGTTGAAGCCCATTTTTACCTTCAGGGGAGGGCATTTTTTGCAAATCTGACCACTGTCACTTTATGTATTAATAACTCTGGGATGCTTTTACCTATCATTCTGATTTCAAGAATGTTTTTTCACGACATTTTCTACTTTGAAATAGTGGCAAATTTTCATCTATACTTTCATCATTTCTTTGTGAAAAATTCTAAAATTTCATTAAAAAATGTAAAAATTTAGAATTTTTCAACTTTTAAACTCTCTGCTTGTAAGGAAAATGGACATGCCAAATAAATAATTTATTGATTCACATATACAATATGTCTACATTATTTGACATTAGACATAAAGTTGACATATCTTTACTTTTTGAAGACATTAGAGGGCTTCTAAGTTTAGCAGCAATGTTCCAATTATTTACAAAAATGTCAAAATCTGAATTTTTAGGGACCAGTTCAGCTTTGAAGTGAATTTGAGGGTCTTTATGTTAGAAACCCCCATAATTGATGCCACTATGAAACCTGCCCCCCTCAATGTGTTTAAAATTATATTCAGAAAGTCTGTTAAACCCTTAAATGGTAACCCTCATTAAAAAAATTTTTGCTATTGCACTCCTTATGGCAAATAAGAAATATTTCTAATATACTTTGTTTAAAAAAAAGAAAAAAAAAAAAAAGAAGAAGTTTTCTATGTTTTATTTGTGCTTAAAAAAGCTCAAGAGCACATTTTCCCCTATCTCATACACAGACTTTGGTCCGAATCCCAAACACAGGAAGTGCAGCCTGAAGTGCTGAGGAGGGTGTGTCCAACCAACAGCATATGGCAGTTAAGTGTGAGAGGAGCTATGATTGGATGAAGCTGGACACCCTCCCCCCCCCCCAGCACTCCAGACTGCACTTTCTGTGTTTGGGCTTCGGTCCAAGTCTGTGTGTGAGATGGGGGGAAATGCGCTCTAGAGCTTTTTTTAAGCACAAATAAAACATAGAAAACGTAATTTTTTTTAAACAAAGTATATTAGAATTTTATTTTTATTTACCATAAAGAGTGCAATAGCAAAAATTTGTTTTAATGAGAGTTACCATTTAAGGTGTTTCACAGCAACAGAAGCAAAGTGGAGGAGAAAACTCAAAATCTAAATTTTTTTTCACTAACATGTTCTTGTAGACCCATTTTTTTTCTCATTTTACAAGTGGTAAAAGGAGGAAAAGCCCAACCCCCCCCCCCCCCCCCCCCCCAAAATTTTTTTTTTTATAAATGAATAGATAAATAAATTTGTAACCCAATTACTCTTGAGTAAGGCAATATCTTGTCGTTGTAAAGTGCTCTGTTGGTGCACTAGAGGGCTCAGAAGAGAAGGGCTTTTGGAGAGCAAATGTTGCTGAAATGGTTTTGGGGGCATGTCGCATTTAGGAAACCCCTATGGAGCCAGAACAGCAAAAAAAAAACAAAAAAAAAAACACATGGCACACTATTTGGGAAACTACATCCTTAAAGGAATGTAACAAGGGGTACAGTGACCCTTAACACTCCACAGCTGCCACTGGGCTTTTGGAAAGAGAATTTAGCTGGAATTGAAGTCGGAGGCCATGTGCATTTACAAAGCTTCCATGAGGCCAGAACAGCAGTAACACCAACATGTGCCATCATTTTGGAAACTACACCCCTCAAGCAACGTAACAAGGGGTGCAGAGAGCATTTACACCCCACTAGCGTTTAACAGATTTTTGAAACAGTGGGTTGTGCATATCAAAAATGGCTGTCAGACACCTGTGGTGTGTAAATGCTCTCTGCACCCCTTGTTACGTTCCTTGAGAGGTGTAGTAGATCATATGAGTGTTTTTTTTTCTTTTTTTTGCGATTATGTCAGAACTGCTTCAACTGTCAGCCATTCCAATGCAAATCACCAATTTAGGTCTCAAATGTACATGGTGCTCTCTCACTCCTGAGCCATGTTGTGTGCCTGCACAGCATTTTACGTCCACATATGGGGTATTTCCGTACTCTGGAGAAATTGCGTTACAAATTTTGGGGGGCTTTTTCTCCTTTTACCTCTTGTGAAAATGAAAAGTATGGGACAACACCAGCATGTTAGTGTAAAAAGCCTCCAGCTGTTGACTTCATAGTCAATGACTGTCCAGCAATGCTGGGAGTTGTTTTGCAACAGCTGACCACACACTAAAACCTCCAAGAGCAATCCGGGATTTGATTAAAAACAGCCAATCCGGGAATGACTAAAACATAACTTTTATTGTATTATGAAAATCAAGTGGTAAATATCAAATGGTGCTCAAACGTGATATTTAAAAATCCATGTCTCTATGCCTAGAAGTATACAATAAGCAAGTGGAAAGCCACTTGTAACATAATGCAAGTAGTGGGAATATGTTAAAAAAAACAAACACAATCATTAGGCATATACTGACATGATCCTAAAACACTTATACAGTGCCCCCTCTACATGGCGCAGCTTACCACGTGCGCCAGGATGTCACAGTAATGCGTCCGCAATAGGATCCAATCTGATCCTGAGTTATGCTTGTCGATTCTTGTTTATCATATCCCGCAACTACATTTACGTCAGATCTCCCGGGACCTATAAGATTACACAAAACAGATGGCATACTTACATATAGGCAGTGCGTCACTTCAATATGCAATAATAATGTGCCCGGACTCTCATCTCGCGATGTAAGACTGGTCATGTGCTCAGACTTAATACTCCTTATGGTGAGATGTTCTAAATGCGCATGCACCAGAACTCACGCATGTGGGTAAACTTAGACAATACCACTTGGAAAGCTCACGTCGGCACGTGCGCACTAACTCAGATATCCATATAGAAATAATTTACATTATCATTATGTCAAATCCTGCGCAAAAGTAACACAAATAATGATAAATAAATAATACTATTAAACCCTTAAGGATGAAGACCATTTTGACCTTAAAGGGGTTATCCAGGAAAAAAACTTTTTTATATAGATCAACTGGCTCCAGAAAGTTAAACAAATTTGTAAATTACTTCTATTAAAAAATCTTAATTCTTTCAGTGCTTATGAGCTTCTGAAGTTAAGGTTGTTCTTTTCTGTCTAAATCCTCTCTGATGACACCTGTCTCGGGAAACGCCCAGTTTAGAAGCAAATACCCATAGCAAACCTCTTCTAAACTGGGCATTTCCCGAGACACGTGTCATCAGAGAGCACTTAGACAGAAAAGAACAACCTTAACTTCAGAAGCTCATAGGTACTGAAAGGATTAAGATTTTTTTTAATAGAAGTAATTTACAAATCTGTTTAACTTTCTGGAGCCAGTTGATATATATAAAAAAGTTTTTTCCTGGATAACCCCTTTAAGGATGCAGCCATTTTTTTTCACTTTATGCATACATTTTTTGTGACATATTCTACTTTATGTTAGTGGTAAAAAAAAAAAAAGTGAAAATGTAGCATTTTTCTAACTTTGAAGCTCTCTGCTTGGAAGAAAAGTGGGCATGCCAAATAATTTATATTCACGTATACAATATGTCTAGTTTGTGTTTGCATCATAAAGTTTGTGAAGACATTAGAGGGCTTCAAAGTTTAGCAGCAATTTCGCAATTTTTCACAAACATTTTTGAAGTGAATTTGAGGGGCTTTGTTAGAAATACCCCATAATGGACCCCATTATGAAAACTGCACCCCTCAAAGTATTTAAAATGACATTCAGAAAGTTTGTTAACCCTTTAGATGTTTCACAGGAATAGCAGAAATGTGGAGGAGAAAATCTTAATCTTAATGTGGAGGATAAAAATACACTAACATGTTAAATCACCTGGCATGTTCACATATGCAAATAATTGTACAAAATAAGCATGCAGTATAATAGTCATTGCAATCACCGATCAAAAACTAGCAGTCATCGAGGTAATACAATAAACCCAATATTTACCCTAAGAAGCCCTCCCCCTTCCCACAAAATGATCCTGTAAAGGCCACAAAGGACCTCCCGTTTCCCACACGTCTACTGGTCCATTTATAAAGGTGAATATAGCAGTAATCTAGTTAGTGCACTAGAAAAGCGGTAGAACAAACATAGCCTGGCTCTGCGAGGGTCTATAAAAGAGGGAACTAACTCCTAGAATCCTTAGTTGCTTGCCATTTGTAATCTCCCTAAAGATCCCATCAGTGACCTGTGCAAATACCACGTGGTATCCTGGAAAGGTCGTATAACTTTCGCTATTTCTGCATCTGAACAGAATGAGAGTAGAAAAGTCCTCCATTTTTTTGAAGAAAGATTTCATAGACTTTTCTGTCACAAACAAGTTCAGTGAGGTCCATAAATAAGTATTTTTTCATTTGTACAGAAGGTACAGATTGTTGCAGCCAATGAGCCAGAAGACATTGTTTCGCCACTAGAATAAATGTATGTAACAGTAAAGTCACTAACGACTGCTTTACGTACCTTAGCCCCCCCTTCTAAGATTGAGACTGTCAAGTCAACCTTCTCCAACTTGCCTTCCCAGTACTGGAACAAAGAGGAGTGAATCCTCTCTGCACCTCTTCTTCGGAGATGACGGTATAATCTCGACAAAGAGTGAATACTCTCCTCTGAGGAAATAAAATGATCAAAGGAAGTCGGGCTATGCTCCCTCGAGAGATCTCTAAGTCGAGGTCTCAGGAAGGCCTGTTGATAGGGAAAAAAGTGCTTCGGGCCCAATGAGTATGTTGTAGAGATCTCCAAGAAGGAAAGATAGCGCAAGTCAGTCGGACATAAGAGATGTTGTACATTTTGTATTCCTGCCAATCTCCATTGACAATACTTAACATTATCCCTACCCTGCTGGAATTCGGGAAGAGACCAGAGAGGCATATGTTTGCTAAGCGCATACAGTAGATGCATAAGAGCTCTGCCGGTTTTCCATGCCGCTATGGTGTCACGTACAATACAAGATACCCTGAAGATATGAGGAATGGCCCCAAATTTAGTGTGCAAAAGGCCAGACAGTGACCATGGCTTGACCAATTCGGATTCCAAAGCCATATTAGAGTATGCCTCCCCCCTCTAACCCAGTCTATACAGTGTCTATAGAGGCATGCTAGATTATAATGCTGAATATCAGGGAAGTTCAGTCCCCCCTTCTCTTTAGGGAGCATAAGTTTGCGTAATGTTATGCGGGGTCGTTTGTTTGCCCAGAGAAATTTTGTAAAAGCAGAAGTAAGTGAGGATATGTCAGTGCGCTTCACCAAAATCGGTATAGTTTGCAAGGGATTCAGCGATTTGGAAAAACTGAGCATCTAAAGCAGATGACAACGTGCTTATAACTGAAGGGGAAGGGAATTCCATCTGTTCGGTTCGTCTACTATTTTGCATATTAATGGTGGAAAGTTAAAGGGGTACTCCGGTGGAAAACTTCTATTAAAAAATCTTAATCCTTCCAGTACTTATTAGCTGTTCAGGAACTGAACAGAGCATATGTTTGCTATGGGGATTTTCTCCTATTCTGGACAGTTCTTAAAATGGACAGAGATGTCAGCAGAGAGCACTGTGCTCGTGATGTCAGCAGAGAGCTCTGTGTTCCAAAAAGAAAATAATTTCCTCTGTAGTATTCAGCAGCTAATACGTAAGGGCAGGATTAAGATTTTTTTTATAGAAGAAATTTACAAATCTGTTTAACTTTCTGGCACCAGTTGATTTAAAAAATAAAAAAAAATTTCCACCAGAGTACACCTTTAAGCATAAGAGTACAGAGATTGATCTGTTCTACCCACCCCTATCCCTAAGTACTTAATAGAGGATCTAGTCACTGCGATGGGCAGGGACAAATACGCCTCCAGCACCCTGCAAACCAGCGAGAAAAGGTCAAGAAGTACACTCTTGGTCCCATTAACTCTGTAACCCGATTCCAAACCAAATTCAGTAAAGAGGTTGAATACCACAGACATGTCGCGGAAAGGTCAGCCAGAAAAACCAAAAGGTCATCTATGAACAAAGCATGCGTAATAGAGCCCTGACCAATTGTGATGCCCTCGACATCTCTTGCAAAAGACAAGACCCTGGACAGGGGTTCTATAGCCAGATTAAAAAGCAACGGCGATAGGGAAAGCCCTGTCTGGTACCTTTTTGGGGAGTGAACGGCGTAGAGAGGAAACCAGGGGTAGAGATACGGGCTAGGGGTGTTGTATATAATGCCGTAATATAGGTTAAAAAGGGGCCTGAAAAGCCCAGAGTCTGGGGCACCTTCCACAACCATCCCCAGCGCACATTTTTGAAGGCTTTTTCAGCATCCACCGACAATATGGCCAGGGACAGGTGCAGAGATGGACGGAGCTGGATCTCATCCAACACCATTATGACTCTTCTTATATTTGCTACTGCCGAACGCCCCTTCACAAAACCCACCTGCAGGGGAGAGACCAGTCTAGGCAGTAGATTTGCTAATCTGCTAAAATCTTGGTAGCGAGTTTTAAGTCTACGTTAATGAGATCCTTCCTAGGTTTGGGTAGGACTTTGATGTAAGCGGTATTCATGGTAGGAGGAATGGTGGTCCCCTGCAGGTAGGAATTGAATAAGCTCAGTAAAATCGGGGAGATGTGCTCCCTTTAGATTTTATAGAACCCCCCCGAACACCCACCGGCCCTGGCACCTCATTGGGCGATAACGATTTAATCACAGGGTTGAGTTCTTCCCCAATTATCGGGGTATTGAGAGTCACCCTCTCATCCTCAGTGAGGGAGGGGAGGTTAGCTGATGTCAATCTCTGGAAGAGGACTCGGCACTTGCGCATCTGAATAAAGGTTTTGAAAATAAGATTGCAGAATATCATTGATCTTCTTGGGGTCCCTCTGTAATATGCTGGAGCCATCTTTGAGCATGGAAATATGAGAAGGGGGAGTAGAGCCCTTAGCAAATCTAGCAGGCTTTTCCGCCATGACGAAATAGGGTTGCCTCAAATTGCCTTCACCTGAAGCTATCCCTTTGTTCAATGCAGGCTTCATATTTTGACTTTGCTATAGACCAGGCCTCCTTAGAAGAGTCTGATGGGGAGGTTTGAAAATGTGTATAGGCCTGTCTCAAAGTTTGGCCCAAAGAGGTCAGTTGTGTGGCCAGTTTCTTTTTTAGGGGTGAAGTATATCCTAAGATGCGTCCCCTCAGGACAGCCTTGGCAGTGTCCCAATATAGCTGGGGTGTATCAGTATGAGTTACGTTGGTCTGCGCATATTCCAGGCACCAACCTTTTACTAGCATATCTCGCCCCAGCCCTACCAGGAACCGTCAGAGGAAGTCAGTTCCTCATGGCATAATATCTGCTAGATGGAGCAAAATGGGAGAATGGTCAGATATGACCAAATCCTCCAGATGCACACGCTGCACCCTAGGGAGCAGGGACGGAGAAGAGAAGTAATAATATAGTCTCGACTGCGAATCATGTGCGTTGGAGTAAAGGCTATATTCACCTAGGGGTGCAGGGTGTGCCAGACAATCAGTCTGGTCTGCGATGCCCATTGTGATAAAAAGAGGTTATAAGGTCTAGGGGGTAAGTGTCTTGATCTATTGCTCCTTCTATCCTCAGCCGTGTCCCCCGTGGCTTACCATTACTTGTTGGGCTAAGCCCTCAAAGAAGGATCTGTCATCACTGTTAGGGCCATATGTGTTGAATATAGTGAAATCTCCTGAAGCTGTAGTAATGCGTACCTGACATAGTCTCCCCTCCGAATCTTTATGGACCTGTATCAAATCATATGTAAAAGACTTGTGGAATAGAATTAACACCCCCGTCTTGCAATTCACCGCCGGTGAGCCTTGAACTCTCCCCACCCACCACTTGCGCATGCAAAAAAAATCTGACTCCTCGTGAGTTCCTGAAGAAGAACCACATCTGGAGACAGTCGTTTAAATTGGCATAGGACCAAGCTACGTTTATTAGGGAACTGCAACCCCTTAACATTCCAGGAAATGACCTTCATAATACCACCAGTGGAAAGGTAGCTCTAGCCAGACGAGAATCATTACGGACCAGTTGCAGTATTCAGCATAAAGGATCACACACTAAAGATACCCCATATAACAACAACCGCCCCCCTTCCAAAACCAGTGTGTAACAAAACATATGGAAAACAGGCAGAATCAGTAAAACCTACACCTCTACCAGGTTCTAAGAGCCTTAGGGACTTCCCTACTTGCCAAGCTAAGGACGTATACCAACAAGGAGAAGGCTCCCCCAACCCCGCCCCCCCCCCCCAACTCTGGTATGGTCTCCAATGGAGAAAGATAAAACCTGCTAGGCAACATGTCCCCCATAGCACCATAGGATCCCCATTAGGATTAAACATCAGACCCCTGAGCCCGAGTATGTTTGGGCATGGTAAGTAACACCAGGAAGGATTACTAAGTACAGAGAGCTAAATAAGAAAAATAAAATGTCCCTTCTCTCTGAAGCTTCCCCCCTCTATCCCTATTAATGCAATCATAACCCACCCTCCCTTCACCAGCTTCTAACCCCATAAGGCTACCCAACAACATCTTGCCGCTGAGTAGGGCCACCTTGTCAGTAATGTCTAGGTATTTAACAATAACTTGGCGTGGCCAGTTACGGTGTTCCAGACATGGGGGCACAGACTTGTCCACCGCTGCTCTCATGTCTGGGCCACGCCTATGTGCCCGTTCCACATTACAAGGGCGGGGGAGTTCCAATACCTTGGGGAGCAGGACCTCACAGATATGAAGGTCTTTATCTGGGACAGATTCCGGTAAGTCCACGATTCTCAGGTTACTTCGCCGGGAACAAGTCCTATACTTTGTTCCATAGTTGGCGGCATTTCGATTCCAGGGACGTCACTTTTCAGTCGGAGACCTCCGCCAGGTCCTCCACAGAGCTCACTCTGGTCTCTACTTCAGAGAGCCAAGAGCCATAGGCAGCTGTAGTTTGCTGGAGTTGCTGCAGTGTGTCCTGTATCGCACCACTACCTCCTGTGCACGTGGGACTATGATTTTAGCCACCTCCACCGCCAGCTTAGCGTAGTCCAGGGATATCAAAGTCCGGCATAGAGGCCCGTCAGGCAGCACGTTTTCCATTTTCACGGACAACTGTTCAAAAAATCTGTCAGACACCTGTGGGGTATAAATGCTCACTGCACCCCTTATTACATTCGGTGAGGGGTGTAGTTTCCAAATTGGGGCCAAATTCTCTCTCCAAAAGTCCGCTTCTGAGCCCTGTAGTGCGCTCACAAGAGCACGTTACATCCACATATGGGGTATTTGCTTACTCAGAAGAAATGGTGTTAGACATTTTGGGGGGCTTGTTCTCCTATTACCTCTTGTGAAAATGAAAACATTGGGGTTACATCAGCATTTTAGTGAAAAAAATCTAATTTTTCATTTTCACGTCCAAATTTAAGGAAGATTTGTCAAACACCTGTGGGGTGTTAAGGCTCACTATACCCCTTGTTACATTCTGTTGAAAAAAATACAACTCCCAGCATACACTGACAGACTGTGGATGCTGGGAGTTGTAGTTATGCAACAGCTGGAGGCACACTGGTTGGGAAACACTGAGTTTGGTAACAGACTACTGCAGTTTTTTTCTGCATCAGTGTACCTCCAGCTGTTGCAAAACTACAACTCCCAGCATGCAAGGTCTGTCAGTGCATGCTGGGAGTTGTAGTTTTGCAACAGCTGTAGGCATACTGGATACAAAATACTGAGTTAGGTAACAAACCCTAACCCAATGTTTTGCAACCAGTGTGCCTTCAGCTGTTGCAAAACTAAAACTCTCAGCATGCACTGACAGCCGAAGGGTTGTAGTTATGCAACAGCTGGAGGCACAATTACAACTCTCAGCATGACCTTTGTCTGTCTGTGCATGCTGAGAGTTGTAGTTATGCAACAGCTGTTGCAAAACTACTCCCAGCATGCACAGACTGCCCAAGGGCATGCTGGGAGTTGTAGTTGTGCCTCAAGCTGTTGCACAACTACAACTCCCAGCATGCCCTTTGGCTCTGCATGCTGAGAGTTGTATTATACAACAACTGGAGGTACACAGCACTGACCTCCTGCTGTTGTATAATACAACTCAACAGCATGCACTGCCCTTTGGCTGTGCATGCAAGGAGTTGTTGCTAAGCAACAGCAGGCACACAGGCCTCACCTCCTGCAGGTGCCGGATCCTGCCGATGCTTCCTCCTCCGGACCCACCGCCGCAGCTCCGGACCCGCCAGTAAGGTGACCCCCGCCACTGACGATCACCTGCCCCGCAGGACCAGTGATTGGTCGACCGGTCTAATACGATCAATCACAGGGATCGTGAGGTGGCACCAGTGGGCAAGGCTGATTGGTGCCGTCTCTGACCATTGTATTCTGGGTCACCAGTAACCCAATTGACCCGGAAAATCTGCGATTCGCCGGTCAGAATTGATCTGAGAATCACGGAGATCACAGACAAGAGGGGGGGGGGGGGGCGATATGCCGGGGTGGCTACTGTTAGATAACAGAAGCCATGCTGGCCCGATCACTGTGTCCGGAGAAGCGGTGATCAAGGAACGCAGCGCCGTATATGCTGTGTGTTAAGTATCCTTTAGCATCAACTTTGAAAGCAGCGATCTAAAGGGTTAATAGACGGCCACGGCAATTGCTGCATGTCGGCTATTAACTCCGGCCCTCAGCTACAGGAATCAGCTGGGGGGCGGCCAATATGGTGCGAGCTTGAGTCGGGACCCGCACCATACACCGCTTACCGTCTCAGGACAAGCTAGCTGGTCCTTAGATGGCAACCAGTTAAACAAAGCGCATTAGAAAGATTTTCTATTTACCATAAGGAGTGCAAAAGTAAATCTTTATTTTAATGACAGTATCCATTTAAATACTTCCACATGTTTTTGGAGTTTAGTCTCCAGGAAACTATATTCCGGATGACAAGCAAATGCTTGTACTTCCTTAATCTGACTTTCTAACTGAGTGTTAACCACAGCTAGGTGTTGAAGATAATCTATCATCCGTAATGAATTCTCGGTAAGAAGTTGTTCCCAGCCATGCATAAAACGATTATCCTCACAATGCGAGTTAGGTATTATCGGTATACACAATCCCCTTTACACAATTTTCTGTTGGAGGTAAGTTTCAAAATTGGTGACTGCCCACCATGATATAACACATTGTTTATACATGTTTGTAAGATTTTTAAAGGCTTGGTGAATGTCTAAGTTGTTTAAAGGAAGGCTTTCTGTAGAAAAAACATGTGTAGCTTCAGCCGCCAAGCTATCCGGGTTAACTATCTTTGTTAAAAAGCCTGCCATACTAATGCCAGGATGTCACAATAATGCGTCCGCATAGGATCCAATCCGATCCTGAGTTATACTTGTCCAATCATGTTTATTATAACCCCCAACTCAAATTACGTCAGATCTCCCGGGACCTTTGGTAGATGTCGGTTTCCCATAAATCTGTATATGGCCAGAATCGTCAATGTAAATGTTCAAATCAAGAAAGTTCAAGGATCTACCACCAAATTCCAACCTAAACAGCATGCCAACCTCATTACCATTAAGATGTGTAACAAAATTTTCAAAAAGTGTTTTATCTCCATCCCACAAAAGGACATCATCCCCCCCAAAAAATAATGTGACTAGTGAATTCACTCAAAAAGTCCCCAAAAACAAGTGTCTTCCCACCACCCTAAGAAAAGATTTGCATAGTTAGGTGCACAAGACCCCATAGCAGTGCCTTGTGTTGATGATAAAACGTGCAATTAACCCCTTCCCGCTATTGGACATATGCATACGTCCAGGCGAATTACACGTTCGCGCAAATGGATGTATGCATACGTCCAAGCGATCTCCTGCTCTGCCGCGGGCAGCGCAGGAGATCGCGGGTGGGACTCAGCTGTCAATCACAGCCGGAGTCCCACCGCAGCTGCCGGGGCCGCGATCGCGCCGGTCCCGGCAGCATTAACCCCATAGATGCCGTGATCAGTTCTGATCACGGCATCTATGGTGTTTGCAGGGGGAGCGCTCTCCCCCTGCCCATCAACGGTGGCTCCGCGATAAAATAAGGGGGATCGAGGGTGTCCAAGACACCCACGATCCCCCTTGAAGAGATAGGAGTGAGGTGGCAGGCTTGCCACCCCTCCTATCCGTGCTATTGATCGGTCGAGCGACCGACCAATAGCAGACTGGGGGCGGGGGGGGTTAAAGTTCGGTTCCCCTCCGCTATGCCCACCCATCGGTGTCCGGGCACAGCGGGGGGAACCGTGTAGTAGCGGCGGCAGCGGCGGTCACTTACCCGGCGGCGGCTGTGATCATGGCGGCGGTGGAGGCGAGTATGACGCCGCGTGTCCGGGAGTCTGTTGCCTAGCAACATCTGCAGGGCGACAGTTTAGAGAGTGGTCTCTAAACTGTCGCCCTCCAGATGTTGCAAAACTACAACTCCCACCATGCCTTGCCTTGTTTGCTGTGTTGGCATGCTGGGAGTTGTAGTTTTGCAAGATTTAGAGGGGTTCAGGCTGGAGATCACTGACAGTGGTCTCTAAACTGTAGCCCTCCAGATATTACAAAACTACAACTCCCAGCATGCCCAGACAGCAGTTTGCTGTCTTAGCATGCTGAGATTTGTAGTTTTGCAACATCTGGAGGGCCACAGTTTAGAGACCACTGTCAGTGATCTCCAGCCTGAACCCCTCTAAATCTTGCAAAACTACAACTCCCAGCATTCAGGAACAGCAAATGGCTGTCTCGGCATGCTGGGAGTTGTACTTGCGTGCCTCCAGCTGTTGCATAACTACATCTCCCAGCATTCCCTTTGGCAATCAGTACATGCTGAGAGTTGTAGTTCTGCAACAGCTGGAGGCACACTGGTTGGAAAATACCGAGTTAGGTAATAGGTTCTATTACCTAACTCAGTATTTTCCAACCAGTGTGCCTCCAGCTGTTGCAAAACTACAACTCCCAGCATGCACGTTCTGTCAGTGCATGCTGGGAGTTGTAGTTTTGCCCCCCCCCCTCCCATGTGAATGTACAGGTTACATTCACACTGGCGGCGGATTACAGTGAGTTCCCTGCTTCAAGTTTGAGCTGCAGCAGCCGCAGCTCAAACTCCTAGCGGGAGACTCAGTGTAATCCGCCGTCAGTGTGAATGTAACCTAAAAACACTACACTACACTAACATAAAATAAAGAGTAAAACACTACATATACACACGTAAACTGCCATCCCCCCACCCCTTCCCCCCCAATAAAAATGAAAAACGTATCCTACAGCAGGGTTTCCAAAACGGAGCCTCCAGCTGTTGCAAAACAAAAACTCCCAGAATTTCCGGACAGCCATTGACTGTCCAAGCATGCTGGGAGTTTAGCAACAGCTGGAGGCACCCTGTTTGAGAATCACTGGTGTAGAATACCCCTATGTCCACCCCTATGCAAATCCCTAATTTAGGCCTCAAATGCGCATGGCGCTCTCACTTTGGAGCCCTGTCGTATTTCAAGGCAACAGTTTAGGGCCACATATGGGGTATCGCCGTACTCGGGAGAAGGTAAAGTTGGGGGGATTTTTCTCCTTTTACCCCTTATGAAAAGGTAAAGTTGGGGTCTACACCAGCATGTTAGTGTAAAAAAAAAAAAACATTTTTGTACACTAACATACTGGTGTTGCCCCATACTTTAAAATTTCACAAGCGGTAAAAGAAAAAAAGCCTCCAAAATTTGTAACGCAATTTCTCCTGAGTACGGAGATACCCCATATGTGGGCGCAAAGTGTTCTGGGGACGCACAACAAGGCTCAGAAGGGAGAGTGCACCATGTAAATTTGAGGTCTAAATTGGTGATTTGCACAGGGGTGGCTGATTTTACAGCGGTTCTGACATAAGTGCAAAACAATAAATACCAACATGTGACCCCATTTTGGAAACTACACCCCTCACGGAATGTAACAAGGGGTACAGTGAGCATTTACAACCCACAGGTGTCTAACAGATCTTTGAAACAGGGGTCTGTGAAAATGAAAAATAAAATTTTTAATTTGCACAGCCCACTGTTCCAAAGATCCGTCAAATGCCAGTGGGGTGTAAATTCTCCCTGCACCGCTTATTACCTTCCGTGAGGGGTGTAGTTTTAAAAATGGGGTCACATGTGGGGGGGTCCACTGTTCTGGCACCACGGGGGGGCTTTGGAAATGCACATGGCCAAATTCTCTCTCCAAAAGCTCAATGATGCTCCTTCTCTTCTGAGCATTGTAGTTCGCCCCCAGTGCACTTCACGTCCACTTATTGGGTATTTCCATACTCAGAAGAGATGGGGTTACAAATTTTGGGGGGTATTTTCTGCTATTATCCCTTGTAAAAATGTAAAATTTGGGGGAAAACAAGCATTTTAGTGTAAAAAAAATATATTTGTTTTTACATATGCAAAAGTCGTGAAACACCTGTGGGGTATTAAGGTTCACTTTACCCCTTGTTACGTTCCCCAAGGGGTCTAGTTTCCAAAATGGTATGCCATGTGGTTTTTTTTTCTGTCCTGGCACCATAGGTGCTTCCTAAATGAGGCATGCCCCCAGAGCAAAATTTGCCTTCAAAAAGCCAAATGTGACTCCTTCTCTTCTGAGACTTGTAGTGCGCCAGCAGAGCACTTTTCATCCCCATATTGGGTGTTTTCTGAATCGGGAGAAATTGGGCTTCAAATTTTGGGGGGTATTTTCTGCTATTACCTTTTTTAAAAATGTAAAATTTTTGCTAAACCAAGCATCTTTGGTAAAAAAATAAAAAAATTTTTTACATATGCAAAAGTCGTGAAACACCTGTGGGGTATTAAGGTTCACTTTATCCCTTGTTACGTTCCTCAAGGAGTCTAGTTTCCAAAATGGTATGCCATGTCGTTTTTTTTTTGCTGTCCTGGCACCATAGGGGCTTCCTAAATGCGACATGCCCCCCGAGCAAAATTTGCTCTCAAAAAGCCAAATATGACTCCTTCTCTTCTGAGCATTGTAGTTTGCCCGTAATGCACTTCAGGTCAACTTATGGGGTACCTCCATACTCATAAGAGATGGGGTTACAAATTTTGGGGGGTATTTTCTGCTATTAACCCTTGCAAAAATGTGAAATTTGGGGGGAAACACACATTTTAGTGAAAATTTTTTTTTTTTTTTACATATGCAAAAGTCATGAAACACCTGTGGGGTATTAAGGCTCACTTAATTCTTTGTTACGTTCCTCAAGGGGTCTAGTTTCCAAAATGGCATGCCATGTTTTTTTTTGCTGTTTTGGCACCATAGGGGCTTCCTAAATGCAACATGCCCCCAAAAAACCATTTCAGAAAAATGTACTCTCCAAAATCCCCTTGTCGCTCCTTCGCTTCTGAGCCCTCTACTGTGCCCGTCGAACAATTTACATAGACATATGAGGTATGTGCTTACTCGAGAGAAATTGGGCTACAAATTCAAGTATAAATTTTAGCCTTTTACCCCTTGTAAAAATTCAAAAATTGGGTCTACAAGAACATGCAAGTGTAAAAAATGAAGATTTTGAATTTTCTCCTTCACTTTGCTGCTTTTCCTGTGAAACACCTAAAGGGTTAAAACACTTACTGAATGTCATTTTAATACTTTGGGGGGTGCAGTTTTTGTAATGGGGTCATTTATGGGGTATTTCTAATATGAAGACCCTTCAAATCCACTTCAAACCTGAACTGGTCCATGAAAAATAGCGAGTTTGAAAATGTTATGAAAAATTGTAAAATTGCTGCTGAACTTTGAAGCCCTCTGGTGTCTTCCAAAAGTAAAAACCTGTCAATTTTATGATGAAAATATAAAGTAGACATATTGTATATGTGAATCAAAAAAAAATAATATTTGGAATATCCATTTTCCTTACAAACAGAGAGCTTCAAAGTTAGAAAAATGCAAAATTTTCAATTTTTTCATCAAATTTTGGGATTTTTCACCAAGAAAGGATGCAAGTTACCACAAAAATTTACCACTATGTTAAAGTAGAATATGTCACGAAAAAACAATCTCGGAATCAGATTGATAAGTAAAAGCATTTCAGAGTTATTAATGTTTAAAGTGACAGTGGTCAGATGTGCAAAAAAGGGCTGCGTCCTAGAGGTGAAAATGGGCTGTGTCCTTAAGGGGTTAAACAAAAAATAAATATGCGTTAGGACGAACATAAGAAGTTCGGGAATTAAGGCATTGTGTTCTGAAAAGAATGTGCTCTTGGTGTGCAAGAAATATGAAACTGCAGTGATCCTAAGATTGTGTTTGATATTAGTGTAAAGACTCTCTAAATCCAGTTAAGTAGTATTAGTGACTGTAATATCTTGTATAAAGCTCTATTTTGATCTGGTCATTTCAAATTAGTGTGCCAGAAGCTGTGAGGGTGTAAAGATGTTGACAGGTATATTGTAGCTGGTCTGTTTGTGGAATTGGTGCAGGAAAGGCTTCTTTGTGGCAACTCAACCATGCAGCAGATTTTTGTTCAGGTATCGTCGTATTGTGTTGCTTGAAGCAACCACACAGTCTTTTTCCAGCAGCCTGTGTGTAGAGAGACCCCAGGAAGATACCCGAAGTCCTATCAACCCTTTTTTCTGTGTTTTGTCCAGATCAGGGCCAGATCATCATTGGCGGTCATGGAGCACCTACTCCGGGCATGAGCATGGGGGAATGATTGGCAGGGGGGTAATGATGAGCAGGGGGTGTAATGATGAGCAGGGGGGGTAATGATGAGCAGGGGGGTAATGATGAGTAGGGGGGGTAATGATGAGCAGGGGGGGGTAATGATGAGCAGGGGGGGTAATGATGAGCAGGGGGGGTAATGAGAAGGAGGGGGGGAGGTTGAGCATGGGAAAACACGGGAAAGGAGGCGGGGGGTAAATATGGCACAGGGGCTGATAAAAGGGGAGGAAGGAGGGGGGGGCAAACTGAGGATCGAGGGTAATCAAAGTTGGGGGGGATGATGAGGCATATAGTTCAGAGCTATAGTCATTTATTTTACATTTATTTTTTTCCCCTCAAATTTTCCTGTGAAAATGAGGGTGCGTGTTATATGCCAGTGCGTGTTCTACGCAGATAAATACTGTAATTCCCCCTCCCCCCCTCACATTCAGCAGGTCATCCCTGTGTCCTGAAAGATCTTTTCGGGACACAAGGATGTCCCGGTTACCTTTCTGAGGCCCCGCAATAACTTTAAAAATGCAGGGGCCGCCGGGAGGCCCATAGGAGCAGAGTAACGAGGATGCACGCATGGTAAGTTACCAGCACGTCATCTTCGGTGCTCCGACCACCGCTCCTCCGGTCCCGGTACCTACTGCTATGGCCTGTAGGCCATAGCAGTAGATTGTGACCCCGGACCGGAGGAGCGGTGGTCGGAGCACTGAAGTGGGGCAGTACACAGACATACAGTTTTCCAGCCATACACTGTATATGACTGGAGGCTGTAAGTCTGTGGGGGACACTGCCAACGTAATATGGGGGGACTACAACCTAATGCGGGGGAACTGCAACCTACTGTGGGGGAACTACCACCTAATGTGGGGGAACTGGGGGTGGGGTTGGTGAAGAAAAGTGTAGTGGAGAAGGACCAGGAGGGCATGGGGGGCTGAAGTGAGGTTATTTGGGGGGGGGGGGGGGGTGAGGTAAGGTAAGTGTGGGTTTGGTAAAGGGGGCAGAGGAGTGTGAAGGGGACTGAGGGGGAGGGGGTAGGGAGTGCAGAAAAGTGGAATAGTGGAGAAGTACCAGGAGTGTTGAAGGGGGGGACTTAAAGGGGTACTCCACCCATAGACAGGGGATAAAATGTATAGGGGTGGAGTACCCCTTTAAGGACCAGGGGAGGACTAAGGTTCCAGAGAAGGCAAAAGCACAAGAAAAAAAATGCCCAAAAATTACCATAACACAGGAAAAAGCAGTAGCAGTTTTTCTGTGTTTTTGCAGGTAAAAAAAAGGGGGAAACCTAGCCTTAGGGTTCTCTGGGAGCAGGAGTCTGGAGGAGGACTTAGCGGTCTGGGGGCAGAGGGATCTGGGGGAATTAGGGCTCGTCCACATTATGAACTTCCACCAGCAGAATTTTGCTTGTTTTCAATGGGATGCTGCTGCTCTGTGCACACTACGGAAGACACAGTGTGTGGTAGTGTGGTAGCCCTTGGGGGGGTGTATGGTGGTGGTATGGTATCGGTATATGAGGGGTTAATATTAACCCTGTCACTCATGACGCCAGGGTGAGGGCTGGTATTACTGAGGTATAGCTTCGGCCTATCGCCACCCTTCCCAGAAACGACAGGCATATGCAGGTAATGACTGAAGGTCCAAACTGGAGTTAAATTTGAACTGAAGTAAGCTTTACTCTTGAACTTGCAGTACATTCAGAATACAGTTACAGTCTCTGCAAAACACATTTCTATAGACTTCAATGACTGATAGTTGCTGCGGACCTTGTGTCTTTTGAAGGTTAATAGAATAAAGGTAATTGGTGCGTGGATCCGTCCGGATTTAGGGGTAGATTAGGTCCGGTGGTCCCGCAGAGTATTTGGGGATTGATACACTCTATAT
The DNA here is from genome assembly GCF_029499605.1 of Hyla sarda. Taxonomy (NCBI): domain Eukaryota; kingdom Metazoa; phylum Chordata; class Amphibia; order Anura; family Hylidae; genus Hyla; species Hyla sarda. The sequence continues at coordinate 463,247,185 of NC_079189.1, read as the reverse complement.
TTGCTAAGGATCGACCGTTGCTGCAAGGCTTGGGCCTAACTCACGGTTTTTAGCAGTGCAGGTTCTATAGAGAGATGTTGCTCGCTTGGCAACCCAGGAACAAAGAGAACTAAAATGCCCACCGCGTCCCTTATATGGACAGGGGGTGGAGCCTAGTTTGATAGGTCCAAGGTCAGCTGTCACTCACTGTCACACAGGCTTCTGGGTGATCATCTGACTTCCTATACAGGTCCTATACACATAATAAAACCAAAACGAGGCTAGAAATACCAAAGTGAGGCCTGGAACACATCCATAGTGAGGCTTGGAACGAATCACATGACCCGAAGGCCCTGCGACGCCATAGAAACAAGTAATTAACCATTTATTTACATATACTATCCTATTTACATTAACATATGCATAAATTAGAGATTCATACCCTAGAATAGAGGCGACTAGGGGTAGACTGGCTAAGTGGGATCCCTAAGTCCTAGGGACTCTAGCTATGGGGACCCATAAATTGATACAAAACTACAACTTCTATAATGCCTGAAGCTCTCCAGACATAATGGGTGTTGTAGCTTTGCAACAGCTTGAAAGAGTGACTTGAACTGAGGTGATTTTTGACCATTTTATTTTAACGGGGCCTGACTCCTGTGACACCCACCAAAAAAGAAAAAAAAAGGGACATAGTAATATACCCAGGCCTATTTTTGGTCTCAGTCTGTTCCTTACTTGACAGGCCCGCAACAAGTCTCAGTGGAAGGGAAGGGGGACTATCGATGGGGGGGGGGGGGGGGTATCATAGTGAAGTGCTCAGTCTTCCAGGCAGTCTTAAACTGGCCCTGCCCCTTACCCCATAACCCCATTATGTGGTCCGGCATACATAATCTGGTTTTTGGTAGTCAAATACGCATTTAAATTTTTTTTATCTGACCACCAAATGTCAGTTTATGTATTGTAGAAACAAGAGCTATGTTGTCAGAACACTATATCTAACTATTTTGCTAAGCATGCACAGACTCTCCCACATTTCTTCAACCAATGTTTTTGTTTGGCCCTGCCCCTGCAGTGTATACATCCCCAGCCCCTGTAGTGTATACATCCCCAGCCTCTGCAGTGTATACATCCCCAGTCTGTGCACTTTGTCATTGTGGTGTCCCGGTACCATATTTCATACCTTTGTAGAGGTCCCCATAGTCAGAGTCCCTAGGAACGTTGGGGTCCCTCTCCTATAGTTATCCTCTTGTCACCCCTCAGTTAGTCTATGACTGTATAGAAGTTCTTATAAATATAAGTATTAATATGTATATATTTAATTCCCTACCTGCGGGTCACGTGATTAGGTTAGAAGCAATGGTTTTGCTACAGGACCTTTGGAGGTTCCCATGACGTGTTCACCCACAATGCAATGTAACAGTGAGTGACAGTTGTTATGTACCAATCCAAAACATCCAGCCCCGGCCCATATAAGGGAGCTGCGCCATCTTGATTGGTCTCTTCTCTCTTGGGTTGCTGATTCTGGAAGAGGTAGGACCTCCGCAGCTTACAAGACAATTTACTAGGCCAAAGCCTTGTGGCCTCGGCCTCTAACATAGCGGATATACTAAGCAATTCCCCGCTACTCACCGCAAGATCACTGGACCTAAACGCACCCTTAAATCCAGCGGATCTATGCTACAAAATCTCTGAGAAGCTAAATTGCGCTTATCTGATCCCAACCGACTGTCAATCGCTGCTCAGCTATATCAGTAGAGACTCTGGACTGTTACTATTGCTGCATGCACAGAAATACTCCAGTAAAAGTTCCTGCAAGTTTTCAGTTAACAGTGGTTGTGGACAATCCTTTATTCTACATTCACCTATTGCTCTTGGGAAGGGTGGCAATAGGCCTATCAAGATTACAGAATTTAACCCGCACCCTGGCGTCACGAGTGACAAGGGTTTACAGCGCCCTTTATTATTCTGAACAGCAACACCCTAACTACGCTACACCCCACAAGGCTTTATCCCCCAAGGTTACCACAAAGTCTTTTTGGCATCGCACGAACAGGATTCGGGTGTGTGCCTACTGCTGTTGCCACTAGTGAAAGTGTACTCCCCCCCAGAAAGTAACGGATTTTATTCATGTGTCGCAGACCGCATTACAGTGTACAAGAGCGGTACGTGTGGTGCAAACTGCAAGGGGGCCACGCGAAAAGTAATGGGGAGGCGAAAATTTATGCGCAGCAAGAATGTGTAAACTGCGAAACAAATTCATGCTACGATCCTCTGGTCTGGTCGGCACAGGAAGAGTTAACCTGCTACCAGAGAAGCACGTGAAAAAGTCCCGCACTGTGTCGCAGCCGAAGGTGAACTTGGAAACAGAGGAGTCGTTTCTGGGAGGACAGGAAGTCGGGGCTGCACCGATGACGTCCTTCCTGCCAGCCGCCATTTTAAACTATAAAAGACACCATGCACAGCGACCAGAACAGCGAAAAGTTGTGGCAGTCGCAGCCCGACTTTTCCAAGAACTTGCTGACCATCTGCAGCGGTTGTCATTAGATGAAGAGGGGGCCTGCAATCTTCCCCCACTGCCTGATGATGATGACGATTGGCCAGACACACCTCCAGCGGAGAGCGCAGGGACACCTGGAGGTGCATCGCCAGTGAGATTGTCCCCTTACCACAGAACTTGGGGCTCGTGGGCCGAAATCCCATCGGAGGAGTCTGCAGTGAGTACACTGCCAGAGGTGGCCTTTTCTTCCTCCTCCAGCCCTGAAGCTAAAATACCCCTATCTACTTTGCCAAGTGCACGACCGTGCTCACCAGATTTGCCCCAGTGGATCTTTGGGGACGAGCCGGGACTCATTGAGTATATGCACGCGGTTCTACAACCCATGCCTGGGAACAGTGGCGTTGCTAGGGTTGGTGTCACCCGATGCGGTAGAAAATGGTGTCACCCAATACCTCCCCCCTGCCCCCCAGTAAGTTTTTAGCCTGTTGTGACAGACACCACTGTTGTAGCGCATTGTGAGAAATTCCAGAATAATAATCAGATATACCAGTTGCCACAGAATAGGAAAGTGTTAAAGAAGTTTTCACCATTTAAATATACAGCTCCCAGAATTACTTAAAGGGGTACTCCACTGGAAAACATTTACTTTTATATCAACTGGTGCCAGAAAGTTAAACAGATTTTTAAATAACTTCTATTTAAAATCTTGATCCTTACAGTACTTATAAGCTGGTGTATGCTCCACAGGAAGTTGTGTAGTTCTTTCCAGTCTGACCACAGTGCTATTTGCTGACACATCTGTCCATGTCAGGAACTGTCCATTTGCTCCTACTATGGACAGTTCTTGACATGGACAGAGGTGTCAGCACAGAGCACTGTGGTCAGACAGAAAAAAAATTAAAAAAGAAAAGAACTTCCTGTGAATCGCTTATACAGCAGCTAATAGGTACTGGAAGGATTACGATTTTTAAGTAGAAGTAATTTACAAATCTGTTTTACTTTGTATCACCAGTTGATTAAAAAAAATGTTTTCCAGTAGAGTACCCCTTTGAGCAGTGGTGAGGTTATGCTGGGAGTTGTAGTTTCACTCATCATAACTGTAGAACTGACAAGTGACTACAGCTCTGATAGGACATAGAGAGGAAAATGTACAATGATATCAGTGACTACAGGTGACATCTTCTCTATAGTCTTCCCTTATCTAATTCAGATGGTACATACCGCCTAGTCCAGCTAAATCTTCTGTCTGTAGAATGTGACGCCCAGATGACTCCTCACTATGTCAGCGCATTCTCATCCTCTATATGAAAACAAGTGTTATTATAAACCTGCCAGACACTGTATCCTCTAAATATAATACTACTATACACTATACTCTTTGATTATAAACCTTCCATACACCGTACCCACTGAATATAACACTACCACACACTGTACATTCTGAATATAATACCAACACATACTGTACCCTCTGAATATAAATCTGCCACATACTGTACCCCTGAATGTAATACCGCCACACACTGTACCCTCTGAATATAATACCAACACATACTGTACACTCTGAATATAAATCTGCCACATACTGTACCCTCTGAATATAATACCGCCACACACTGTACCCTCTGAATATAAATCTGCCACATACTGTACACTCTGAATATAAATCTGCCACATACTGTACCCCTGAATATAAATCTGCCACATACTGTACCCCTGAATATAATACCGCCACACACTGTACCCTCTGAATATAATACCAACACATACTGTACACTCTGAATATAAATCTGCCACATACTATACCCTCTGAATATAATACCGCCACACACTGTACCCTCTGAATATAATACCAACACATACTGTACACTCTGAATATAAATATGCCACATACTGTACCCCTGAATATAAATCTGCCACATACTGTACCCCTGAATATAATACCGCCACATACTGTACCCTCTGAATATAAATCTGCCACAAACTGTACCCTCTGAATATAAATCTGCCACATACTGTACCCTCTGAATATAATACTACCACAAACTGCGCCCTCTGAATATAACGTTGCCATACAGTGCACCCTCTGAATATAATACCACAACCGCAGTAACACCCCTCAACATCCGTTAGCTGATGCTATTACCACGGGAGGGGGGTGTTGGTGGTGTTGCTAGTGGATGATGGGGGTGCTACTACAGGGGGGGGGTGTTGCTGCAGGATGATGAGGGTGCTACTGGCCATTCCCCCCTGGCAGTATCACCCCCATCATGCATCGGCAGGATCATCCTCCTGGCAGGATCTGCTGATGGAGGTGCTACTGCTGGGGGGGGGGTGTTGCTGGTGGATGATGAGGGTGCTACTGCCAGGGGGGGGGGCATTAGGTGGGCAGCAGTTCCCCCACTTTAGGTAGGCAGCAGTTCCCCCACATTAGGTAGGTAGCAGTTTCCCCACATTAGGTAGCATATTTTCCCCATATTAGGCAGCATAGATTCCCCACATTTGGTACCAGTTCCCCCACATTAGTTAGGTACCAGTTACCCCACATTAGGTAGCAATTTCCCCACATTAGGTAGCACAGATTTCCCACATTAGATAGCAATTTCCCCACATTAGGTAGCATAGATTCCCCACATTCGGTAGCACAGATTCCCCACATTAGGTAGCATAGACTCCCCACATTAGGTAGCATAGACTCCCCACATTTGGTAGTAGTTTCCCCACATTAGACCACAGGTTCCCTTGCAGGTTCCCCACAATGGGTCAAAGTCTTCCCAAATTAGATCGCTGGTTCAAACCCCCCCCCCCCCCCCCAAAAAAAAAGACAGACACACACACAGAGTCACACACACAGCGTCACACACAGAGTCACATAGTCACACAAACACAGTCACACAAACACACACACAGAGTCGCAGAAACACACACACAGAGTCACACAGTCACACACACAGAGAGTCACACACACAGAGTCACACACACAGTCACACACACACAGAGTCCCATACACACAGCGTCACATACACACAGAGTCACACACACTGCTTTAAGTGGGTCAAAAGAGGTGCCGGTACTCTATTAGGTGCCGGTGCTCCCCCCCCCCCCCCCCCCAGCCCGACACTCCCCAGTACTGAACATGAAAACACCCTTAGAAAGTACCCTTAGAAAGAGCTACTGAACATAAATAAAATGTGCAAAAGGGTATTGAAAAAATTTGGTAGAAAATGTACATAAAATAAATAATAAAACATACTAACATACTAACCATAGAACAGTAGATATAAACCTGTTCCCCACATTAGGTTTGCAGTATAGTTCCCCCACATTAGGTGCAGTACAGTTCCCCACATTAGGTTGGCAGTATAGTTCCCCACATTAGGTGCAGTACAGTTCCACACATTAGGTACAGTACAGTTCCCCCACATTAGGTGCAGTATAGTTTCTCCACATTAGGTGCAGTATAGTTCCCCCACATTAGGTGCAGTACAGTTCCCGCACATTAGGTGCAGTACAGTTCCCCACATTAGGTGCAGTATAGTTCCCCCACATTAGGTGCAGTATAGTTCCCCCACATTAGGTGCAGTACAGTTCCCCCACATTAGGTGCAGTACAGTTCCCCCACATTAGGTGCAGTATAGTTCCCCCACATTAGGTGCAGTATAGTTCCCCCAAATTAGGTGCAGTACAGTTCCCCCACATTAGGTGCAGTACAGTTCCCCCACATTAGGTGCAGTGCAGTTCCCCCACATTAGGTGCAGTATGGTTCCCCCACATTAGGTGCAGTATAGTTCCCATATAGTTCATATGGGGGTGCTACCTCCTACTGGCAGGAAGAGGGGGTTCATTTGAGGGTACTACCTTCTTACTGGGGGGGGTTAATCTGGGGGTACTACCTGCCTACTCGGGGGCCCCAGATTAACCCCCCCCGGTAGGCCGGTAGTACCCAAGATTAACCCCCTCCCCCCAGCAGGCAGGTAGTACCCCCAGATTAACCCTCTCCCCTCAGCAGGCAGGTAGTAACCCCCAGATTAACCCCCTCCCTCCAGCAGGCATGTAGTACCCCCAGATTAACCCAGGAGGGGGGTTCATCTGGGGGTGCTACCGTCCTACTGGGGGGGGGGGGGAGTAAATCTGGGGGTACTACATGCCTACTGGAGGGAGGGAGTTAATCTAGGGGTACTACCTGCCTACTGGGGGGGGCAAGTTAACCCCCTCCCCCCCAGTAGGCAGGTAGTACCCCCAGATTACCCCCCCCAGTAGGATGGTAGTACCCCCAGTTTAACCCCCCCCCCCCCTTGTAGGAAGGTAGTACCCCCCAGATTAACCCCCTCTCCCCCCCCTGTAGGAATGCAGTACCCCCCAGATTAACCCTCTCCCCCCGCCCTGTTAGAAGGTAGTACCCCCCTGATTAACCCCCTCCCCTCCCCCCAGACCCAGTAGGCAGGTTGAAATAACATTCACTCACTCAGCGCGGTAATCCAACGAGCCGCGTACCGTCACGTGACACGTCATGCTCTGGGGCCGGCGTCCTTGAATTCAGCGTTACATCCTGATGGTCATGTGACGGCAGTGAAGCGCGGAAATACAAATCCCGGACCAACTGAAGGTGAGCCAGAGCGGGGCGGGGCACAAAAAGGAGCAGGAGGCAGCGCTGTGCGGTGCGCCTGATGGACAGGCGCACCGCACAGCGCAGGAGAAGGGGGGGAGGCCGGTCGGGCACAGATGGGGGGTGCTGCGGAGCGTCTTGGTGTCACCCCATTAGGTTGGTGTCACCCGGTGCGGGCCACACCCCCCCAAACCCGGGTCGCAACGCCACTGCCTGGGAAGCCACTCCCACCAATTTCAGCCGCACAAAGGGAAAGGGCCCGTCAAGAAGCCGAGCTGGCTGAACGGATGGATAAACAAAAGGCCCAACACAGAGAACTGTACGCCCCTAAGCATGTGCATTTGCCTCCTGAGGAAAGAATTCGCTACCAGGAGAATACTAAAGAAATGGAAGCATTATTTATCCGCAAATGGGACCATCCCCGAGAAGGGGAGGAGCCTCTAGAATGACGAAGAGCAACTGTGGCCAAGTTCGACAAGGTCAGAGGTTATGGGACAGATTGCCACACAGGGTAAACCAGTGAGCAGTACAGAGGCCATATCTTCATAAAAAGTTCTACTTCTTGGAGGTGGGTGAAATTGTGGAGTACACCCCCGTCCAGAGCCTGCGTGGAGAATGGGCTGCAGCGGTCACAAGACCAACAGCCCAAACACAGCTTCCCTTCAAATACTTTCCGTCTACAGATTGGGAATCGGATCCCTTCAACCTGAGGCCGAAATGGTCTGCTCCTGATGCCTCCACCAACGTACTCAAGGAGGAGGAGCCTCTACAGCATCAATAATCTTCTGTGTACAGTAAAGTGCCAAGTCCTGCTCAAGATCAAGAAAGTAAGCCTAAATTGCGGGCACCAAAGACCGTACTTAGACCCTCTCAGAGCAATGAGAGTTTGTCTGTTCCAGAGGACCAACGCAGGTACCTAGGCCCTCTCAGAGCAATGAGAGTTTGCCTCCTGCACAGGTACCAACGTATGTACCAAGGCCCTCTTCCGACGTGGAGAGTTTGCCTGTTTCTAGGGTACCGACGAAAGTGCTTTGGCCCACTCCTGATATGGAGATGAGGCTAAAACCTTATGCACCAACTGTGATCCCGACCAGTAAGCCTCTGGTCACTTTGAATCCTACTGTTGCCCATTCTACTCTCACCAATGTGGTGTGGGAGAGTCACATTAACTCCTTGCCTGTTTTAGATGTTGGGAGGTATAGAGGATCTACAAGAGGCACAAGAAGATTACGGAAAAATGTCTTTTGAAGGACTGTAAAGTAATGTATATTGCTTTTCTATGATAACCACTTTTGTTTTCCAGTAGCCAAGTTCAAGACATGTGCCTAGCAGGACTGTGCTAAGATTGTTCCAGTTTCAAGTTCAGCAACGTAACCATCAAGCTTTGCGCCTGACCATCAGGTCAAGAGACTCCTAGCCAATAGGAGATTTGTAAGTTTTTGTGCCCGGTTGATTTGGGGCAACCGTGAAATATAGACTCCTTGTGTAGGTGGACTGCAGATCCTTACACGTCCGTTCTATGTACATAACTGTGACGCTGAGCGCTCCGGGTCCCGCTCCTCCCCCGGAGCGCTCACGGCGTTCTGCCCTTGCTTGCAGCGCCCCGGTCAGACCCGCTGACCGGGAGAGCTGCTCTGTGTCTCTCGGCGAGGATGCGATCCCCGCGGCGGGACGTGCCCGCCCGCGGGTCGCATCCCGTATCTCTCACCTGCCCCATGCTCCTGCTCAGTCCCGGAGCGTGCGGCCCCGCTCTCCAGGGCGCGCGCCGGGTCTCTCAGATTTAAAGGGCCAGTGCACCATTAATTGGTCCCTGGCCCAATCAGTTCCAATCACTCCCTACTCCATATAAAACCGCTTCCCCTTCCTGTCCTTGCCGGATCTTGTTGCCCTAGTTCCCTGAGAAAGCGTCTTGTGTGTTCCCAAGCCTGTGTATCAAGACCCTTGCTGTTGCCCCTGACTACAAACCTTTGCCGCCTGCCTTGACCTACTGCTATGTCCGGCCTTGCCTTCGCCTTGTCCTTGTGTACTATGCCTATCTCAGCTGTTAGTGAGGTCAAGTCGCCATCGGGGGATACGACCTGGGAGTTACCGCCGCAGCAATTCCATCCCGCCTTGCTCTGGTGAAGACCAGTAACTTCTTAGAACCGGTCCCCTGGTACGGCTCACGTCATCGCTTCACTAACACAGAGGATCCACTACCCGCTTCCAGTCCGGTTCCTGACAATAACCCTATATTCATAGGATTCTCTTGCTAAAATGTGCACTTATCACATGTATGCGCCTGAACCTTGTTGGAGTGTTAATAAATGTGTAAGCTTGTATAATAGAAATGTATATGGTTCCTGTACACAGAAAAATAGCTTTGTGTCTGTGTACATAAAACATAAGTAAAGGTTGTACACGGAAAATTGTCCGCTAGATGCACGTGAACACCAAAAACAAAAAACGTAAATAATTCTTATACACATGTACATACAAATGTATAAAAATACTAAAAAGGTGTTTTAGTAGTTGCTAAATAGGTGACTCTCCCGGCTCCTCCGAGAGTAGCATACCAGTCGCTAGCACCGGTCTCAACAAAAATAACAGGGTAACCTAACCTTAAGATAGCAAGACTAACTGGTAAGTAGTACTTGCACACATAGTACACCAAATTACTCACTGAAATGTACTACCTCATTCTTCTTCAGTACATACACAAAAACTAAATATATCTCACATTCAAGAAACACTTAGGAATTGTAGCCTATTGATACCCAATTCCTGCCACTGTTAGGTACACTCATATTTATTTTCTCCTTATTACATGTGTGAGATGCTCTACCTGGCCAGTAGGTGCTCTTGCGAGCTTGACAGTAAACACATATTTCTAAATGTAACCTAGGAAGGTTATACTGTTGTGTTCTAGGGGTAAGTAGCGTGTAGCCGATAGACCCTAGTAGCTAACCTTATTGGTAGAGAGCCTTGGGCAAGCCAATATACCCTTCTGTGTACTAACAGGTGACTCATCGAGTCAAAAAGAAAAAATGTGGTGAGATTTCGGAAATGTCTAAACAGCTTTAAACTAAATGTATAGAGAGCTGTACTAATGTATAGTCAGCCTCATAAATGTTATAGAGAGCTATAAAAAAAATGTCTAAGGAGCTAGAAACTAAAGGTTAGATAGCTTCATCACTGTCTAGATAGCTTCAAAATTTCTAGATAGCTTCAAAATTTCTAGATAGCTTCAATATTGTCTAGTCAAGATGCTAGTCAGAGTAACAAGAAAGTACAAATGTGTTTAATGTTTACTCAGGTTTTGTCAGGATGTATAGAAAGTATTAATAATCCTGTCCTAGTCCTAGTTTCTTTGCCTTAGGGGACAGGCGTTGGGGTCGACTTGTTTTAAGTAAGGGGGTTTGTGGTGTCCCGGTACCGTATTTCATACGTTACCTTTTTAGAGGTCCCCATAGTCAGAGTCCCTAGGAACGTCCCTCTCCTATAGTTATCCCCTTGTCACCCCTCAGTTAGTCTATGACTGTATAGAAGTTCTTATAAATATAAGGATAAATATGTATAGATTTAATTGCCTACCTGTTTAGCGTAGCAGGACCTGCGGGTCACGTGATTAGGTTAGAACTCTATGGTTTTGCTACAGGACCTTTGGAGGTTCCCATGACGTGTTCACCCACAATGCAATTTAACGGTGAGTGACAGTTGTTATGGACCAATCCAAAACGGCCAGCCCCGGCCCATATAAGGGAGCTGCGCCATCTTGATTGGTCTCTTCTCTTCTCTCTTGGGTTGCTGATTCTGGAAGCGGTAGGACCTCCGCAGCTTACAAGACAATTTACTAGGCCAAAGCCTTGTGGCCTCGGCCTCTAACATAGCGGATATACTAAGCAATTCCCTGCTACTCACCACAAGATCACTGGACCTAAACGCACCCTTAAATCCAGCGGATCTATTCTACAAAATCTCTGAGAAGCTAAATTGAGCTTATCTGATCCCAACCAACTGTCAATCGCTGCTCAGCTATATCTGTAGAGACTCTGTTATCTGGACTGTTACTATTGCTGCATGTACAGAAATTCTTCAGTAAAAGTTCCTGCAAGTTTTCAGTTAACAGTGGTTGTGGACAATCCTTTATTCTACATTAACCTATTGCTCTTGTGAAGGGTGGCAATAGGCCTATCAAGATTACAGAATTTAACCCACACCCTGGCGTAACAAGTGACAAGGGTTAACAGCGCCCTTTATTATTCTGAACAGCAACACCCTAACTACCTTACACCCCACAAGGCTTTATCCCCCAAGGTTACCACATCTTCCTCCCCTGGTTACCACATCATCTTCTTTCTCCAGTGCAGACCTGCGTCCTCCGAAGGCAGAGCAGGGGGAGTGGAGATGCCTGCAGTATGTCCCCCTTCACACATAGAAATCATCCCCAGCTTGCGTGCAGTGATGTCCCCCCCCCCCCTTATCCCCAGCCCGTGCAGTTTGATGTCCCGATAGGTATAGTAAACTGTACCTTGTATGGTGGTCCCCAAAGTCAGAGTTACTTCGTTCCAGTTGGGTCCTCCTTGTGGGATAGTAATCACAAGTGTCCCCTAAAAGGACAATCCGGGATATGATCAATTATATAACACAATTACCCCAAAGCACATAGCCTGGGGTACAGATATCCCTATATAGTAGGATTCCCTAAAACATAACTTTTATTATTAAACTTTAAACTTAATAAATCAAAGAATTGGTGCTCAAAAGTGAGTTTAAAACTACATGTAGTATATGCCCATTCAGATCATATTAACAGGTGGAACATTACTCTCATATGTAATAGTAGTGGGAAATACGTGTGTTAACCCACTTAGATTGGCATAGATCTCATGCGTTTAAAAACATTAGATGCCTCCCCTACATGTTTCGGTGAAACATCACCGTCATCAGGAGGTATGGCAACAACACTGACACGTGAAAGGCCCAGTATTTATAGACTATCATTACACTGTCACAAGTCTGCGCCCATCCAATAACGCTGTTGTTAACACTCAGCCAATCACAGTCTGTCGCTGGACTCACCTGACAGGTGAATCCAGCAGCAACACAAAACATGATAGGTGTATGGTTTACCTGTGTACTCCACGTCACCAGGTTACATCATTCCGGGTGCGCCGCATAGAAGATCCCGCGATACCCTTGTGGGATAGCCCCTAGTCACCTCTACCTTCTGTAATTTTGTGATGTTTATGTATGTATATTTAATTGTGTATGTAGTGTCGCAGGACCTTAGGTCATGTGACTAATGTTAATTCTCTTAGGATATGTTAAAGGACCTTCCTAGGTCACATGTGTGGTCACATGTTTAGACCATAATTCCTTGTAAAGTGAATGACAGATGGTATGGACCAATGAGCTCAAGGCCAGCCCCTGACCATATAAGGGAGCTGCCAGCCAATCCTCGCTCTCTTGTTCCTGAGCTGCAAAGCAAGCAGCATATCTCTTGGGTTCCGGACTAGCAGAGAGTAGAGATCCGTGCAACTATCAAAGACAAGACCAGGCTGAAGCCTGATAATACTACCGCTAAAGTCCGCGTGACTGCTGGACCTAAAATCAATCCCCTAAATCCAGCGGAACAGTGCATATAAATCTCCTGAGCTTAAAACTCACAAGGTCCCAAACTCACAAGGTCACATCCTTAGCTGGATCTCTCCCCCTTCTTATAACTTATAAATCATTTTAGTCTTATGTAGGTAGTTAGAAGTATTGATATACTCACCAGTAAGATGCCTCTTAACATATTTTGCATGCAGTATTAATTTTTTTTAATTTTTGTATGCACTAGCTCCGGTGTGAGCTCACCTATGGTCACATGACCATCAGCTGCACTATATCCTTTGCACAGCGCGATGACGTAAACGAGGCCGGACGAAGCGCATTAATATGTGTGAAATCGCCGGCAGTCGCCTCTGAGCGCCCCACGCTGTCTTGATTTCCCTAGCGGAGGATCGGCCCGAGATGGGAGCTGAATAACCAGATCTTACGTGGTGAGTGCAGGACGCCTGTCCTTTTCTACAATTTGCATATCATTGATTCCTGTTTATTGTCCTAGCACCGCCGTGTATGGTTGTATCTGGTTTCCTGCCTGAAGTGAGTATCTCCATCTCGTGGTTGTGAGGGCTGTAGGTTTTGGTGCCACTGTTTTGGGTCTTTTTTGGTTGGATCATATTCACACTTGCACGTTTCCTGTTATCAGTTGAGCATGTCACCAAGCCACCACATTGATGGATAAAGAGGAGGGAGCTGTAGGTGGGAACCAGATCCCGGATACAGGGAGAAAAGACGCAGGGGCCTTTTTCTCGTCCTGAAATTCACAGGACGAATTGCAGTTAATTAGCACTAAAATACTTCAGCACAGAATCACGTCACTGGCTGAAAAGGAGGCAAGATCGTTTTGGTCTATCAATTCTTTACAGGCCTATTTGGAATCAGGTCGCGCCCTAGAGGCCTGAGAAATTACAAATTTCCTTCTCAACTTCTGGACAGTGATGAATTTATTTATGCCTGGAAACAAGCTCATATGAAACATGCATTGACACTAGTAGAAATTGTATTGGAACAACATCAGAAAGATTATGTAAGACTTACTGAAGATTTATGTAAATGGAAATTGAAGTATCGAAAGAGAGTATCCGAAAATCAGGCCAGCCAATTTTTGAAAAACCTAGAGAAAAAAACAGCATTGTTACAAATCGAAATTAAGGAGATCTACGTGATAAGTTTGTCCGAGACCTGAACATCAAGGTAATACTAACATACTTAAATTTATGGGTCTACAAAAATTGAAGCTAGAAGCTGGTCAGGATAATATAAAGAGACTGCGGGAATTAGAAGCCAGATGGATCCTGCGAACGCGAACTCAAGAAAACGCAGGCTTGAATGACAGAATAGATATGGCAGTCTTTCTTTAGCATTTTGCAACTGAATAGATACAAATAGATATTATGTATATGCTACATTGTTTTGATGATTGTATTCATATTTAAACTATATCACTTTTTCTTTTTGTACCACCCCTTCCACTTACCTGTGTTCCACGTCACACAAGAGGGGAGTGTACTTAAGCACGGGAGCACGGGCGAGAGGAATCCGTCTGTTGAAGTTCGGAAGGAAAGAAACAGCTGTCACCAATCAGTGCACACTGGCATCTTCCACCTACTATAGCTGCATGCTGCAGCCTTATGTCTGTATGGACTTTTGATCATTAAAAGCGAGAAGTTCACTGTACGGGTGAGTGCCTTTGTTATTCCTTCTTGAATGGATTTGTACATTATGTCTGGACTTTTCCACAAATGAGCACCACCTTATACACAGTGTTTCACTTTCCTGCCGCCACCATTGTATGAACTGCACCATACCATCTTTAGCTATTCCAGCAGTGCCTACATCTATCTGCATCTTTATTGTTGATCTATATTAGGGATTGCATAGGGGTAGACATGCCAGTGATTCCCAAACAGGGTGCCTCCAGCTGTTGCTAAACTCCCAGCATGCCTGGACAGTCAGTGGCTGTCCAGAAATGCTGGGAGTTGCTGTTTTGCAACAGCTGGAGGCTCTATTTTGGAAACACTGCCGTACCATATGTTTTACATTTTTCTTGGAGGGGGGGGGGGGCAGTGTAAGGGGTGTACATGTAATGTTTTACCCTTTATTTTGTATAGTGTAGTGTAGTGTTTTTAGGGTACATTCACATAGGCGGAGGTTTACAGTGAGTTTCCCGCTAGGAGTTTGCGCTGCCCCGAAAAATTTGCTGCAGCTCAAACTTGAAGCAGTAAACTCACTGTAAACCTGCCCGTGTAAATGTACCCTGTACATTAACATGGGGGGGGGGGGCAAACCTCCAGCTGTTGCAAAACTACAACTCGCAGCATGTACTGACAGACCGTGCATGCTGGGAGTTGTACTTTTGCAACAGCTGGAGGCACACTGGTTGGAAAACCTTCAGTTAGGTTCTGTTACCTAACTCAGTATTTTCCAACCAGTGTGCCTCCAGCTGTTGCAAAACTACAACTTCCAGCATGTACCATCTATCAGTGCATGCTGGGAGTTGTAGTTTGCCATAGCTGGAGGCACACTGGTTGGGAAACACTGAGTTAGGTAACAAACTTCGCAACCAGTGTGCCTTCAGCCATTGCAAAAACTACAACTCTCAGCATGCAGTGAAAACTGAAAGGCATGCTGGGACTTGTAGTTCTGCAACAGCTGGTGGCATACTAACACTCCCAGCATGCCCTTTGGCTGTCTGTGCATGCTAGGGGTTGTAGTTATGCAACAGCTGGAGGCACACTGGTTGCAAAACACTGAGAGTTTGTTACTTAACTCAGTGTTTCCCAACCAGTGCGCCTCCAGCTATGGCAAACTACAACTCCCAGCATGCACTGATAGACCGTACATGCTGGAAGTTGTAGTTTTGCAACAGCAGGAGGCACACTGGTTGGAAAATACTGACTACAACTCCCAGCATGCCCGGACAGCCGACAGGGACATGTTGGGAGTTGTAGTTTTGCAACATCTGGAGGGCTACAGCTTGGGCACCACTGTAAAAGGGTCTCCAAACTGTGGCCCTACAGATGTTGCAAAACTACAACTCCCAGCATGCCCAGACAGCCTTTGGCTGTCTGGGCATGCTGGGAGTTGTAGTTTGGCAACTCCTAGAAGGCAGCAGTAAAGATTGCTTTACGGCAATCTTTACTGTTACCTTCACAGCCGCCGTCCCTTCCTTACCACTGATCCCGCCACCGCTGATCCTGCCGATGGTCGCAGGTCCCCGCCGACAGTCCCCAGGTACCCGCCGCCATCTTCTCCCCCCGCTCTGCCCGACATCCAGGGGCGGGCAGAGCGGGGATTTCCACGGTAATATCCCCCCTGCCCCTCCTGCCATTGGTCAGTTGTCATAACGACCAATGGCTGGGGATAGGAGCGAGGTGGCAGTTGCCACCTCGCTGCTATTCCTCAGGATGATCAGGACTGTCTCTGACAGCTCCGATCATCCCGATTTTCCAGGCTATCGCGTCACCAGAGACTCGATCAGCCCGGAACCACACAAGTCCTTGTCATTAGTCAGTCTCTAACTGACTGACTAATGACAACGATCAGCAGCAGGGGACCATTCTGATTGGTCCCCAGCTGCAAAGTGTCATCAGTCAGCGGTCCAGAACAGCTGCGATGATGTTTCTATCACCAGGTCACCGGACATGGTGATAGAAAATGTATTGGACGTTTATGAACATCCATTTGCGTTAAGTCACAGGAAAAATGGACGTTCATAAATGTCCATTTGTGGGAAGGGGTTAATGATACAGACAGCTTCCTCCAAATGCTGGACAACTTTCAGTGGCATGAGTTATTCAACCTAGCCACAATAGACTAGTGTTGCTCGCGAATATTCGCTATGCGAATTTTATTTGCGAATATCGCATATTCGCGAATATTCGCGAATATAGCGCTATATATTCGTAATTACGAATATTCGTTTTTGTTTTTTTTTCACAGTACACATCACAGTGATCATCCCTCTCTGCTTCCAGCTTGTGTGGTGTAAAGAAGGCTCTAATACTACTGTGTGCATATGCGAATTTTTGCTTATGCTATTTTTATATGATACTTTTCGCATATGCTAATTTTCGCATATGCGAAAATATAACGTGAATATTACGAATATTCGCGAATATATGACGAATATTCGTCCATATATTCGCGAATATTCACAAATTCGAATATGGCCTATGCCGCTCAACACTACAATAGACGTGGAAAGTCTGTACACCCGGATCCCACAAGACCGCAGTTCAATGATTTCATTTAGTATCTTAATAACAGCAACAACATGAATACGTTTTCATAAGTAAATTTTCCACAAATAAAATCGAATTCCAAGATGTGGAATTACATACGAAAGGAAGCACTCTGACCAACACTGGATTTTGTAAAGAAACTGCAACCAATTCCTACCTTCATTACAACAGCTACCACCCTCAGCATACGAAAAACTCCTCAAACAAGCCACATAACTTACCGATCGTCTTATCGAACAAGGTTAACCCAGGAAATTAACACTTACATTGATGTGATCTAAGGTGCTCAACTCCAAGTGCAGTTGTGCACCTACGTTGGAGTGGAGGACCTGCACCTATGGATCACAATCTGGCTTCACAACTGTGGTTAATGTAAACAATGACATTAGCTAACCCTCAAAACTGATGTAAAATTGAGACATTAGCCAGTATATCCTTATATGAAGGACACACTTGAGCCCGCACACCACGCCAAGGTTTCTCACATGGTGCGGGTCCTATCAACTAACCTACCTGGCCAGATAAATAAAACCAGGAACCAAATTACGGCAGCCATAGGCCTGACCTGCAGATTGCTCCTCAGTCACCTCCAGTGTGAATCTAAGCACACATACAATGGGAGGGAGTAGACAAGCTACAAGCCCCACCCTGGTTGGTTCATTTATAGCAGGCCTCACAGGTGAAACCCTAATGCTACCCAGCATTTTACTTTCGGATGCATTGGATAAAGTTTAATCGATTCCAGGCAAAGATCTCATCTACAAAAAAATACAAAAAACTGAATACCACTAGCAACAAAAAAGAGACAGAGATTTGTATTTTCTTTCCAATTTAATCCGCTTGTCAATGTCATTAAAAAAGCCATTTACAGTAACTGGCACATTTTAGAAACAGACCCGATTCTGCAGAAAAAAGCAAGCAATAAACCTCAGATCACTTTTCACCACAGCGAAAATTTAAAAGCTTATTAGTCTCTTCTACCTTCTCAAGCCAAAAACCGAAAGAAAATTGGCTCACAGAATGAGCTGAAAGGAAATTTTTAATGTGGCACCTGCATCCATTGCAGTCAAATGTACAAAGGCACCTGCATCACCTTAGGAGGCTGCAAATTTACCATCAGAGAATTTATCTGCTGCCGATCTGAGTGGGTCATTTACGCCATCCTCTGCCCGTGTGACTGATATATCGGCTCAACGAATAAATGCTCACTGAAAACCGGCATCGGCTCCGCTTGATTGATAGAGCATATGAAAGAATGTCATGACAGCGACAAGAAGACTCTCACGATCTGCGGAATAGAAAGAGTGACTGCGGGCGGTGTGAATAAAGAGAAGATCCTACGGCAGCGCGAAGCGCTATGGATCCTAAGGTCCTTGGTCTCAACGACCGGAATGAACTAACAGTTTTTCTGTGAACTTTTGGTCGATGCACTACCCCACTCTCTCCTTCCCCCTACCTATTCCCCTATCCCTGTACTAAGTCCGCATATTTTCATTTGTTGCATCCTTTGTTTTTAATGCTATTTTTTCACTTACCTGATTAGGTGTGTTTCACCCCTCCCCAGCGCCACCCCAGCGCCCAGATATAGGTGCGCTCGGGGAGACACGAGGTAAGGCCAGATGAAGCGGTTGGGGAGGAGTGCGATTTTTCTTCACTTCTCTATGTTGGATTATAGTAGTTATAGTCTTGTACATAGGAGCAGTGTTATAGTAGTTCTATTCTTGTACATAGGAGCAGTATTATAGTAGTTATATTCTTGTACATAGGGGACTGTATTATAGTAGTTATATTCTTACATAGGAGGACATTTTTATTAGTAAAAACCAACAGAAATGTTGCAGTACATTTGACCAAAAATTACCAAAACAATAATCAAATATAAAAAATCATACATTTGCATTACAGAATAAACGTAATAATAATAGTATAAAAAGGGAGGCAGTCCTGCTAGGCTAGGTAAGAGTAAAAGATATATGGTCAAAAATTAGAAAGAAGAGAAAGAGAAAACATGTCTAAATTAGCATAAAATAATGGCATTTATTTAGAAAATGATGTGAGGTCTGTGGCAGGGCCCTTGTCGCAGACTGGTCACTAGATAAAATGTTTGCATTGGTATAAAATATATAAAATATAAACAGTGATATTGCCCTTCAACAATTGGACAATGAGACAATGAAAGTGGGGCAATGGGACAGTGCAAACAGTATCTGTTTAGTTATACTGTAACTTCATATTATAGGAGCCGGGATTAATCCAGATGAAAGTGCATGGCAAAAAAGTTAATAATCCAATAGGGCAATTTTAAGTAGCTCTGGAGCCTCCCAGATTGGGGCCCACTACGGTGATCCCTCAACTTACAATGGCCTCAACATACAATAGTTTCAACATACAATGGTCTTTTCTGGACCATTGTAACTTGAAACCAGACTCAACATACAATGTACAGACAGTCCAGATCTGTGAAACGTCTCACAACTGGAGGAACTGACCAATCAGAACTGGCATTTTACTGGTAAATCACCTGTATTACTGAAGTACATGCACTGAATGGCTGTCTGGTAGTGCCCCCTACAGTACAGGGAGGAACTACAAGTTCTGTACTACTCTTTACCTGTGCCAGGGTTAGCTGCTCTTTTGGACACCAAGTAAGGGTGGTTCCATTTGGGACACACTGTGTACTGTATAGGACCCTGAAGAAGCGCCTGTCCTCTACATAAACCATTGTTTCCCAACCAGGGTGCCTCCAGCTGTTGCAAGAGATGATGGCTGGAAAGCAGCGTGTGGCAGCGTGTGGCAGCACTGTGAAACCTAGCGATCGTAGCAGCGTATGGCAGCGCTGGAGGTATCCTCTCTACCCCAACGGCACGGGGAGCAGGTGAGAGGGTAGGTGAGGACCGGCAATGCGGTAACAATTGTCTCAGATGATGTGCAGGGTTGTCTTAACACCAGACACGTTTCGGGGAGCTGCGTCCCCTCTTACCTAGCCTAGCAGGACTGCCTCCCTTTTTATACTATTAGTACTCTTTTTTGGCACATGGGTATGTGCAACGCAGTATCCTCGGTATAGGTTTTCCACTTTTTTACGTTGAGCTCCCACATTTTTTGTATATTTTAAACTTAATAATAACTTAAAAATAATCCACTGCTTCTAATGGAGAAAAATAAATAAACAACACAAATTCATCATGAAGGTGAATATTAATCTATATACACGTTCCTCCATAATGTTAGGTTTTTCCTATCTTTCCTGATCTCCAAACACTTGATCCACCTCAGTTCTGACATGATCAGGTTCACTATACATGGAGACTCTTGTTCTGGTGTGCAAGTGATAATACTTTATGATGGTAATGATTATATATAAGGTCTGCCGGTCAATGTCCCTCACACTAGATGATGTCAGGGTATTTTAAGAACTGTAGTATGGTCTGCCATATGTGTCGCCCTCCCCAGCACTCCAATATAAAATGTGTCATGGTCTCCTCCTCCTGACACCCCAGGGGACACTTATGATCTGACACACAAAGGCATTTTAAATTCCCCCTGACAAACAGTTTCCCATGTAAGGACAGCCAGGCAATGTCATAAAACTTTTTGGAGAGCCTCAAACTATTCAGAAGCCTCAGACTGTCCTGTACAGGGCTGGATCATCATTGGTGCTCATGGAGCACCTGCTCCATACCCCGTGCCCGCCCGTCACATTAGGGACATCCCTGTGTCCCGAAAAATCTTTTTGGGGAACTATACTGCCAACCTAATGTAGGGAACTATACTGCCAACCTAATGTGGGGGACTATACTGCACCTAATGTGGGGGAGCTATACTGCACCTAATGTGGGGAACTATACTGCCAACCTAATGTGGGGGAACTGTACTGCACCTATACGGGGAAACTGTACTGCACACCTAATGTGGGGGAACTGTACTGCACACCTAATGTGGGGGAACTGTACTGCACACCTTATGTGGGGGAACTGTACTGCACACCTAATGTGGGGGAACTGTACTGCACACCTAATGTGGGGGAACTGTACTGCACACCTAATGTGGGGGAACTGTACTGCACACCTAATGTGGGGGAACTGTACTGCACACCTAATGTGTGGGGACTTGTACTGCCAACCTAATGTGCGGGGACTTGTACTGCAAACCTAATGTGCGGGGACTTGTATTGCCAACCTAATGTGCGGGAACTTATACTGCACCTAATCTGGAGGAACTACAACCTAATGTGGGGGAACTATCAGGGGGGGCCCCATCATAATGAAGTGCTCCGTCTTCCAGGCAACCTTAATCTGGCCCTGGTCCAGATGTCTAGAGATAAATTGAACCTAACAACCAAGAATGAACAGCAAATCAATTAAAAGAGCGACTCCTAGTGGCTGAAACTCTACACACATTTTTCAGTGTAAAATCAGCAAATGTTTTAAAAAAGTAATTGTCACTTTAGATACTGCTCATATGCACTCAATCAGCATAATTAGCATAATTAGTATGAAAAGTTCTGTAAAAAAAAAAAAAAAAAAAAAAACCTCATCTCTTGTTTTTCATGTTGTTTATTTTCAAGAGTTAACAGAACAAGTGTTTGTTTTAATTACTGTAAACTACTATTTTTGTTTCCTTACAAACCACTTTAGAGCTGTAAGCTCTAAAATGACTCATGCGGAAGCACACAGGCTTTTTACTAATTATAGTCACCCTTGGGTTATTCAGTAAATGGCTCTCTTCTCTGTGTAGAAGTTGGATTTTGGTATTCTTTTAGCTTTTTTTTCCCTATACCTAGCTGCTGAAGAAAGGACCTAAGGGGGACCAGCTACTTATTACCCCAGTGACTACCACTACCTACAATATTGAGATATAGCACAAGTCTCAAACATATTTGTCCATCTTACCGGCATCATCAGACCTGCCAATCAACCCGTGACAGCGAGCGCTACCTCAAACACGAGGACGCCGCCGGGATCTGCTACTGCTGCATCCAGGAGAATAGCTGCAGTCCACACAACCGGAGTCCACTGCCGTTCACGTTGCGAATCAAGGAGACGGCCGAGTCTCTAGCAGCGCACTCCCTGCCAGGAGAAACCGGAACGTGGATTACAACTGACACGCATCTCAAGGTACCATCCACCTACCTGCACAACTGTTACCTAATATTGCAGTACAACTAATAACATTGCACAGAGACTTTGCATCTTTCCACACTCCCGAATCAGGAAGTCATAGACTTGTCACCATACCTGGACATTACTGGCTTACTGAACTGAGTCGCATGATAAGAGTGAGCACTCTAAAACGGAACAAAAAGCACAATATACTGCACAGTATTTTATCCAGGTTGTACTTATTATAATGTATGGCCACATTTTATTATTTTATTAGCCCTTTTTTGCCATTATATATTTTATATATATTTTATTTTACATTGCTATCTTATGTCCCTGTTGACTCACAAGGGCCCTGTGAGTCACAGTACATAACACTGATTAATATATTATTTTTTTAAATATTAATAAATACTGTTTGGTTCAATATTCATGACCCTGAGCCCAAATTTCTTCTTTTAATCTGCCTATTGTTCGACACCGTGGGTATAGGTGCCATTTGGGTAGCTCGGGTCCACAGGTTGCTAGTCTAACAAGAGCCTCTCCAACATTTTTTATATTTCTTTTAGCTTTTGTTTAAAAAGCCAACATTGTCTAAACAATGACATATGAAGGACTTCAAAACAACCTGAACAGAAGTAACTCCAGCTGTTGTATGTTTGAAGAACCTGTTCTCTTCTACCTTCTTCCTCCCATACTAATTCTAATAATTGTGCTGGGATCTGTTTTTAACTGCGTAGCTTTATGGGCATTTTGCTTCCACGTCAAGAAATGGAAGAGCAGTACAGTTTATCTCTTCAACTTGTCGATGGCTGATTTTCTACTCATTATCTGCCTGCCCTTCAGAACAGACTATTATCTGAAGAAGAAACGCTGGATTTATGGAGATGTCCCATGCAGACTAATGCTTTTCATGCTTTCAATGAACAGGGCAGGAAGCATCCTCTTTCTCACTCTGATTGGACTGGATCGGTACTTCAAAGTTGTTCATCCACACAATAAAATCAATTCCTTATCCACAAAGTCTGCCACCATTATTTCATGTGCTGTGTGGCTTACAACAATTGCAACAAATACCTTCATTCTCACTGAAGATCATTACGGAGGAGACATATCAAGCAATTATATTTGTGAAAGTTTTATGGTTTGTCCTGCTGACTCATGTTGGCATGACGTGTCCTTTATTCTTCTTTTTTTCCTCCCTCTGTGCATTGTTCTCTTTTGCTCTTATAGCATCATATGGAAACTCAGGCAGAGGAACCTGGACAGGGATTCAAAGATAAAGAAAGCAGTCAAATGCATAATATCGGTTGGTATTGTGTTCCTGGTATGTTTTTTACCAAGTGTGTCAACCAGGATAAAAATCTTAATCCTTTTATCTTATCCACAAAGGAATGATTGCAGCATATATAAATCTATAGACACAGCATTTTATGTTACTATTTGCTTGACATATATGAACAGTATGTGCAACCCTTTGGTCTACTTCTTCTCAAGCCCCTCATTCAGTGTATTTTATAGAAAGATCCTGAAGTGTTCAAACCAATCTGACTCTGAATCAAACACAGTGCCTACTAATCCCAACATTACTTCTTAAAATAACAACAGCCACACATTGGATAAAGCTATATAGCCAACGGGAGTAGGTCTATTTTTTTAGGGGTTTGTTCCTGCAAGTATTTGTTAGTTTTAGTTAAGCTGTGGCTATAACTTATTTTCCTAAATGGAAGTGCAGGTTACTAAAAAGGACGACAATACTGAAAAAACTTAATTTAACATGTTGATATATAATCTGCCAGTTATTACCTGTAATCTGTCATTTTGAACACATTTTTTTCTCTCAGTAGTGTAGAACCATTAGGATAAGAACGTACCTGGCTTTTTTGATAGTACGATTGACGCATTCGGTTAGACCTAGCTATATATAGCTATATATATACTGCATATTCATGTTTCACCTATATCCTTGTGCTGGCAGTGTGCTGCTGCATTCTTCAGTTGCTATATATAGTCTGTATATATTGCTAGAGCTATATATAGTCTGTATATATTGCTAGATTTTATTCTGAAAATCATACAATATATAATGTATGATTCTGTATTGGTACAATTGCTTCAACATGTGTAGCTATTAAAATAACTTGTAATTAACCAATGTATGGATTAGTATATTTCATTGTATTTTTCGCTTTCCTATAAAATTAATGAAGTGTTTAGAACGAATCTTTAAAATATATATGCTTCAGATTGCTTCTTTTTGACATAACAATTGGCACATTTGGTGGCACGGAGCTGTATTCTACATCCACTGCTATAATGTATCCTTCAAAAATTATAATGTATCCTTTATGATTGTTTTCTTACAATTGTACAAATGTGTGTCGCAATTCATTTAATGTGTAATTTACCAATTTATGTATTATTATATTCCAATGCATACTTTTAGTTTTCTCATAGTATGAAGACTTCATAGATGAACACTATTTTTTTAGTTGTAAAAACAAAACAAAAAACAAAACAAAAAAAAATTAAAGAACATTCATATTACTGGTTTCCTTTATTAGGTTTATTTATTTCTTTTTTTGTTTTTGTTTATTAAAACTGATCACTAATTGGGTGAAAACATCAGTTTATATCCTTTTTTTGATCCTACCAATCCATTTTAACTTTTGTTTGCATTTAAAAGAAGCATTTAAATATAATTAGAAGAATTGCAAAAACCCTGGCTATGAGTGTATGTAGATGAAGGCTTAGCAGGTTAAAGAGTATCAGGTTAATTGATAAAGATGAATGATCCTACATTAGATTTTTTTGTTTAGCATGCCTGCCGTGGTATTTTCTGCAATGGACAGAGGATTGTTAGGAAAAATTTCATGCAGCATGACAGCTGGGAATAATCCACTGTAATATTATCGGAGATGTTGATAATAACAACCCTGTTTAGGATTGTCAGAGCATTGTGAAAATATGTAAGAGGTCATTACTGCCTGCAACCTTATTTCTCTTAAAGAATGAAATCAAAATTTAATAAGGTGACAATTCAAGCTGTGTACAGCATGCTGATGTCACTACACCGCCACAATGCAAAGATAATTCATGCATTGTTAGTGCAGCACAGGTATAAGGTGTAATAGCAAAAGCATAATACACAAATCAATATGACAGCAAAGGCATAGCACAGTAAGTGATGTTAATTACACCGCCAATTATCCTTGAGCAGCAAACCCCCTTACCATCAGAAAAATTTTACTTTTGATGAATAAGGTTTTTAATTGAATTAAGTGACTTGTGAATTTATAAGTAATAATTAAAAATTAAATGGCAGTTGGCCCAGACCACTGAGGATGACAGATTGTTATCTATCTATCTATCTAAATCCCAAAAATAGGATGCAGCACACCACAAATGCAATCAAAGGTGTTGGTTTATTCCATAACGTGCAGAGGACAACGTTTCGCCAGCCTCACGCTGGCTTTCTCAAGCGTGAGGCTGGCGAAACGTTGTCCTCTGCACGTTATGGAATAAACCAACACCTTTGATTGCATTTGTGGTGTGCTGCATCCTATTTTTCGTATTTGGATTAAGGAACTGGTGGACCCAGGCTCCAGCTATGCGAGCACCCCAAAATTACCTATATCTATCATTGCTTGATGTGCTGCTTTTATTTGGATTTTTAATCTATCTATCTATATATAACTCCACGCTCATTCTAGGTAAAAAAAGAGGAAAAAAGTTATGTTAAAGCACAAAATGATGTCATAGTACATGACAGTATAAAAAAGGGATGTTACAGGACTAACTGATAGAATAAATGGTATAACAATATAGTACAGCGCAAACATTTTTGTCAAAGGTGATCAGGCAGCCCTCTGCAGAAGTCACAGCAGCAGATACAGTAGAATCTCCTAATAGCAGACACTCACGGGGAATAAAAGTGTGTCGGCTATTAAGAAATGTCCCATATTGGAAAAAAAGGCTAGAAAATCTTTCTAAATGACCTAATACTGTCCCGTACTTACTCCAGAGTGTAATTGCCTATAAAACACAATAAAAAACAATATTACAGTAGAATCTCCCAGTGCCGTTTAATCACCCCTTATCCCTCCCCCTTATACCCTGTGCCTCCTTATTCCCCCATGCCTTGTGCCAAATTATCCCCTCCTTACCCCCTGTGCCATTTCATTCCCCCTTTATTACCCTCTGTGTAAATTCACCCCCCCCCCCACGCTCCCTTTTATGAAGTGGCACAGGGGGATCAAGGGGGAATGATATGGCACAGGGGGTAATAAAGGAGGGAATGATTTGGCATGGGGGAAATAAAGTGTGGGGGGGGGGGGTCAGGGAAGGAGGGGGTGAATAATGTGGCCGGCGGATGTGCAGAAGCAGGAGACCACTGTTTAAACAGCGGTCTTCTGCTTCTGTGCTTGGGCTTCTGCAGAGGGGTGCATTGGGAGCCTGGGCCCCTTACTGGGGTATTGGCTGTACCCCCTGACAGGAGCAATGTGTACAAGATAGGCCCTATAACCTGGTTCTCTCCTATTGGGAGTGTTTTGTCCCCTACTGGGAGAGTTTTGTCCTCTTTCGGGTGTGTCCGCATCTGCTATTGGTAATGTCCCCTATACGGAGGGCGCAAATACATTAAATCTTATGGGAGTCTGCTGGGGAATTAACCGGTTACCGTCTAATGATGATCTTGCTCATCCTACAATGGCAAGCGGTGTATGGCACGGGCTACTGACTCGAGCCCATGCCATACCGGCTGGCCCCCAGCTGATTCCTGTAGCTAAGGGCCACCATTAACCTCTTCAGGACTCAGGGCGTATGGATATACCCTGCATTCCGAGTCCTTAAGTACGCAGGGCGTATCCATACGCCCATGGGAATTCCGGTCCCCACCGCTAGCCGGTTGGGGACCGGAGCCGGATGCCTGCTGAAATCGTTCAGCAGGCATCGCGGCATATCGCCCAGGGGGGTCATTATGTCCCCCCATGTCGGCGATGGCCGCAGATCGCTGGACAATTCAGCCCAGCGATCTGCGGCGATCCCGGGTCAATCGGGTCTCCAGTCTCTGACGGCCCCGAACAGCCATAGCCAGCAGGGGTGAGGTGGCACTGGTGCCACCTCACGGTCGCCCTGATTCGTCGGCCAGTTTACCGGCCGACCAATCAGGGCACCTGCTGTGGGTGTCACTCCCGCAACCCGCTCCGCCCCTCTTCCGGAGGACGTGATCGGGTGCGGGAAGAGGACCCCTGGCGTCCCTGTGGGGATCGGGGCCCCAGGAGTGGTGGCAACGACGAGGGACTGACCTGTGTGCGGGAGCAGCAGTTGGAGATGATTGACAGCCTCCTGCTGTTGCTTAGCAACAGCTCCCAGCGTGCAAAAAGGGCATGCTGGGAGCTGTAGTTATGCAACAGCAGGAGGCAAACCACCACAACTCCCAGCATTCCCTTATGGGCAACAGCTGGAGGCACATTTTTTATATGGAAAAGTGTACCTTCAGCTGTTGTATAACTACAACTCCCAGCTTGCACAAACAGCTAAAGTGCATGCTGGGAGTTGTTGTGGTGACTGCTGAGAGTTGTAGTTTTGCAATAGCTGAAGGCACACTGGTTGTGAAACACAGATTTTTTTTTAACTTAACTCAGTGTTTCACGACCGGTGTGCCTCCAGCTGTTGCAAACTACAACTCCCAGCATCCACCGTACATGCTGGGAGTTGTAGTTTTGCAACAGCTGGAGGCACACTGGTTGTGAAACACTGAGTTAGGTCACAAACTCAGTGATACATAACCAGTGTACCTACAGCTGTTGCAAAACTAAAACTTTCAGCATGTACAGTCTGTCAACGCATGCTGGGAGTTGTAGTTTTGCAACTGCTGGATGTTCCCCTCCCCAATGTGAACGTACAGGGTACACTCACATGGGCGGAGGTTTACAGTAAGTATCCGGCTGCAAGTTTGAGCTGCGGCAAATTTTCTGCCGCAGCTCAAACTGCCAGCGAGAAACTACTGTGAACCCCTGCCCATGTGACTGTACCCTAAAAACACTACACTACACTACACTAACACAAAATAAAAAGTTAAAAACACTACATATACACATACCCCTACACAGCCCCCCTCCCCTCCCAAATAAAAATGAAAAACATCTGGTACGCCACTGTTTCCAAAACGGAGCCTCCAGCTGTTGCAAAACAACTACTCCCAGTATTACCAGACAGCCACTGACTGTCCAGGCATGCTGGGAGTTTTACAACAGCTGGAGGCACCCTGTTTGGGAATCACTGGCGTAGAATACCCCTATGTCCACCCCTATGCAAGTCCCTAATTTAGGCCTCAAATGGGCATGGTCCTCTCACTTTGGAGCCCTGTCGTATTTCAAGGCAACAGTTTAGGGCCACATATGGGGTATCGCCGTGCTCGGGAGAAATTGTGTTACCAATATTGGGGGGTATTTTCTGCTTTTACCCTTTTTAAAAATGTAAAATTTTGGGGAAAACAAGCATTTTATGTAAAAAAAAACATTTTTTTTTTACATATGCAAAAGTCGTGAAACACCTGTGGGGTATAAAGGTACACTTAACCCCTTGTTACGTTCCCCGAGGGGTCTAGTTTCCAAAATAGTATGCCATGTGTTTTTTTTTTTTTGCTGTCCTGGCACCATACTGGCTTCCTAAATGCGGCATGCCCCCAGAGCAAAATTTGCTTCCAAAAAGCCAAATGTGACTACTCCCCTTCTGAGACCTGTAGTGCGCCAGCAGAGCACTTTTCACCACCATATGGGGTGTTTTCTGAATCGGGAGAAATTGGGCTTCAAGTTTTGGGGGGTATTTTCTGCTATTACCCTTTTTAAAAATGTAAAATTTTTGGGAAAGCAAGCATTTTTTTTTTTTTTTTACATTTGCAAAAGTCATGAAACACCTGTGGGGTATTAAGGCTCATTTTATCTCATGTTACATTCCCTGAGGGGTCTAGTTTCAAAAATGGTATGTCATGTGTTTTTTTTTTTTTGCTGTTTTGACACCCTAGGGGCTTCCTAAAGGTGACATGCCCCCCAAAAACCATTTCGGAAAAATGTTCTCTCCAAAATCCCCTTGTCGCTCCTTCCCTTCTGAGCCCTCTACTGCGCCCGCCGAACACTTTACATAGACATATGAGGTATGTGCTTACTCGAGAGAAATTGGGCTAAAAATACAAGTAAAAATTTTCTCCTTTTACCACTTGCAAAAATTCAAAAATTGGGTCTACAAGAACATGCGAGTGTAAAAAATGAAGATTTTGAATTTTCTCCTTCACTTTGCTGCTATTCCTGTGAAACATCTAAAGGGTTAAAACACTGACTGAATGTCATTTTGAATACTTTGGGGGGTGTAGTTTTTATAATGGGGTCATTTATGGGGTATTTCTAATATGAAGACCCTTCAAATCCACTTCAAAACTGAACTGGTCCCTGAAAAATATCGAGTTTGAAAATTTTGTGGAAAATTGCTGCTGAACTTTGAAGCCCTCTGGTGTCTTCCAAAAGTACATATTCTATATGTGAATAAAAAAAAAAATATTTTGAATATCCATTTTCCTTACAAGCAGAGAGCTTCAAAGTTAGAAAAATGCAAAATGTTCTTTTTTTTCATAAAATTTTGGGATTTTTCACCAAGAAAGGATGCAAGTTACCATAACATTTTACCACTATGTTAAAGTAGAATATGTCACGAAAAAACTATCTCGGAATCAGAATGATAAGTAAAAGCATTCCAGAGTTATTAATGTTTAAAGTGACAGTGGTCAGAATTGCAAAAAACGGCCGAGTACTTAAGGTGAAAAAGGACTAAGTCCTTAAGGGGTTAATAAAAAGTTTTAAAAAAAAACACCAATTAACCCCTTCCATATTAAAAGTTTTAATCACCCCCCCCCTTTTCCAAAATTCCATATAAAAAATATGTAAACATACTAAAAATCCCTGCGTGCATAAATGTCCGAACTATGAAAAATAGAATGTTAATTAAACTGCACAGTCAATGGCGTACACGTAAAAAAAAATTAAAAGTTTAAAATTGCATATTTTTGGTCACTTTGTAAACCCTAAAAAAAATTATAAAAAGCTGTCAAAAAGTCCCAACAAAACAACAATGGTACCGATAAAAACTTCAGATCACGGCACAAAAAATTAGCCCCCATATGTCCCTGTATTTGGAAAAATAAAAAAGTTATAGGGGTCAGAAGATGACAATTTTACACACACTCATTTTGGTGCATGTAGTTATAATTTATTTTTTTAAAGTAATAAAATAAAACCTATAAAAATTTGGTATCTTTGTAACCATATGGACCTACAGAATAAATATATGGTGTCATTTTTACCGAAAAGTGCACTGCATAGAATCGGA
The DNA here is from genome assembly GCF_029499605.1 of Hyla sarda. NCBI lineage: Eukaryota > Metazoa > Chordata > Amphibia > Anura > Hylidae > Hyla > Hyla sarda. The sequence goes on along the minus strand of NC_079189.1, from coordinate 463,216,783 downwards.
AGCCCCCACAATTTACAAAATGTCTTTTTTTTTTCAGTTTAGCCCCAAAAATATTTTTTTCTGGTTACGCTGTAAATTTTATGGTGAAATGATTGATGTCATTATAAAGTACAATTGGTGTTGCAAAAAAAAAAGCCCCCCTATGGGTCTGTATGTGCAAAATTTTAAGCGTTATGATTTTTAGAAGGTGATGAAGAAAAAACGAAGTTGGAAAAACCCTGCATGCTTAAGGTGTTAAAAATTGTCTGCTATTGGGAGGTGTCCCCTATTGGAAGGTGTCCACTAAGGGAGATTTTACTGTATAGGCTTCCTGTGAATAGCCAAAGCCCCAGGTTAAAACAATTAGTGCTATTTTTGGGGAGCAGCATGTTGGGTCCCAGACACTAAGGCTGCCTAAAGGTTTTGTCTCCTGTAGATTATATTAGATGGAGGCTTACAAGTTACTGATTAATAGAATAATCACATAGCATTCCCTGAAGGCCTCAGGGGTACACTATCTATGCTCCAAATACTTTCCTTTGTTCACCACCTCATCTTACAAGTACACAATGGCCCTCATTTACTAAGAGTGGAGTGTAGGTTTCTTTGTGGGTTTTAATTCCCTACAATTTATTTTCCACGGTATTTACTAAGGTTTCCCTACATTTTCCACTTTCCCTACACTTTGCTTTTTTTTACACATGCTCTGATCTGTCTGGTTTTCCTCAGCTCAAATCCACCACATTTAGCGTGGAAATCTTAGTAAATATGTTGGGTTTTTGTGAAAATGTCGGGAACATGCCCCTTTCCGGAGACCACGCCCCCTTTTCCCGGCCACCACACACCTTTTTCGGGGTTTTCTTAGCAAAATGAAGAGTTAGTCGGTTTTTTTTCAATTCTGGTGCAAATTCTGGTGCAAAATATGGCGCAGACAGAATTTCTGGTGTAATGCGACAGAATCTGGCACATAACCCGACAAAACATGTCGGGTTTGCAATAGTAAATGAGGGCAATGTGTTTTTTTTTTTTAAACTATTTTATTAACCACCATCAGAAAACACTACTGATGGTAAACAAATCTTCAGGGAACCATGAGCATATGGACATGATATCCATCAAATAGTATACAGTGAGATAGAAATAGAATGGTCATTTTCTAATAATCTCAAAACCAAATAAACCCTGCCAGCAACATAACTGCCATTAAGTAATAATTATCCTTGTAAGACAGAGAACTATGAGAACTGCCTGCTAGCACCTCTTTTATGTACCAGTCAATGCACTAAAAACAATTGACAACGGGCAGAATTTAATGAAAAAGTATGAGAAAAATCAATGATTTAGTATATGTATATGTATATATATATGTACAGTGGGGATCAAAGGTTTGGGCACCCCAGGTAAAAATGTGTATTAATATGCATAAAGAAGCTAAGGAAAGATGGAAAAAACTCCAAAAGGCATCAAATTACAGATTAGACATTCTTATAATATGTCAACAAAAGTTAGATTTTATTTCCATCATTTACACTTTCAAAATAACAGAAAACCAAAAAATGGTGTCTGCAAAAGTTTGGGCCCCCTGCAGAATTTATAGCATGCACTGCATCCTTTGCAAAGCTGAGACCTGCCAGTGTCATGGATTGTTCTCAATCATCATCTGGGAAGACCAGGTGATGTCAATCTCAAAGGTTTTAAATACCCAGACTCATCTGATCTTGTCCCAACAATCAGCACCATGGGTTCTTCTAAGCAGTTGTCTAGAAATCTGAAACTGAAAATAGATGACGCTCACAAAGTTGGAGAATGCTATAAGAAGATAGCAAAACGTTTTCAGATGTTAATATCCTCTGTTCGGAATGTAATTAAGAAATGGCAGTCATCAGGAATAGTGGAAGTTAAAGCAAGATCTGGAAGACCAAGAAAAATATCAGACAGAACAGCTCGCAGGATTTTCAGAAAAACTATTCAAAACTCACATTTGACTGCACAATCCCTCCAGAAAGATCTGGCAGAAACTGGAGTTGTGGTACACTATTCCACTATAAAGAGATACTTGTACAAATATGGTCTTCATGGAAGAGTCATCAGAAGAAAACTTCTTCTACGTCCTCACCACAAAAATCAGCATTTGAACTTTGCAAATGAACATATAGACAAGCCTGATGCATTTTGGAAACAAGTTCTGTGGACCGATGATGTTAAAATTGTACTTTTTGGCCGGAATGAGCAAAGGTACGTTTGGAGAAGAAGGGGAACAGAATTTAATGAAAAGAACCTCTGTCCAACTGTTAAGCATGGGGGGGTGGATCAATCATGCTTTGGGGTTGTATTGCAGCCAGTGGCACAGGGAACATCTCATGAGTAGAAGGAAAAATGGATTCAATAAAATTTCAGCAAATTTTGGATACTAACTTAATGCCATCTGTGAAAAAGATGAAGTTAAAGAGAAGATGGCTTCTACAAATGCATAATGATCCTAAACACACCTCAAAATCCACGTGGGATTACATCAAGAGGCATAAACTGAAGGTTTTGCCATGGCCTTCACAATCTCCTGACCTCAACATAATTGAAAATCTATGGATAGACCTTAAAAGAGCAGTCCGTGACAGACAGCCCAGAAATCTCAAAGAACTGAAAGACTTTGGTAAGGAAGAATGGGCAAACAAGAATTGAAATACTCTTGGCTGGCTAAAAAAAGCATTTACAAGCTGTGATACTTGCCAAAGGGGGCAGTACAAGACATTAACTCTGCAGGGTGCCCAAACTTTTGAAGATGCCATTTTTTTGTTTTCTGTTATTTTGAAAGTGTAAATGATGGAAATAAAATCTAACTTTTGTTGACATATTATAAGAATGTCTAATCTGTAATTTGATGCTTTTTGGAGATTTTTCCATCTTTCCTTGGCTTCTTTATGCACATAAAAAAAAATGTCTGGGGTGCCCAAACTTTTGAACCCCACTGTGTGTGTATATGTGTGTGTGTATATATATATATATATATATATATATATATATATATATATATATATATTAGTAGTCTACGGTAATTATAGAAAGCAATGTGGATCATGGCAACATAAAAATTAGGAGAACCTGAGTACAGTGACCCCCCGACATACGATAATTTCAACATGCGATGGCCTCTCAGAGGCCATCGCATGTTGAAGGCAGCATCAACATGCAACGCTTTTGTATGTCGGGGCCATCGCATAAACGGCTATCCGGCAGCGCAGACTGCTTCAGCTGCTGCCGGATAGCCGTTTACGGTGCCCAGTGTGCTGCGATGACGATCACTCAACTGTCCTCGGGGCTCTGGAGGTCCTCTTCGGGATATCCTGCATCGCCTGCGCTCTCCTTTGTCGTCGTCACGTCGTTGCACACGCCGTCCTGTCATCCAATAGGAGCGGCGTGCGTAGTGACGTGATGGCGGCAATGAAGAGTGAGGATCCCGGGGAAGCAGAGACGTAGGGAGCAGCTGGGACACCGCGGGGATGCAGCGACAGCGATGGAGAGCGACATCCAGAGCAGCGGTGATGAGCGGTGATGGGTCCGGAGCGGCGGGGACAGGTGAGTACAACTTCCTATTCTTTCCATTGCACGGCTCCCTCTACATACGATGGTTTCAACAAACGATGGTTCATTTGGAACGGATTACCATCGTTGAGGGACCACTGTATTAGAAATTATTAGAAATATAAATTGTAAATGCAACATGAAAATGGAAGGAGTACATATAAGAATATCACTATTAAATTGTATACTTTACCTAGGAAGTATAACCTGAACCAATAAAACATGACTATGGTCTAGTTCTTATCAATCACCATCTGTTTCAGGAATAGAATGTACGCGACTTCCCTAATCTGCTGTGCAATAGCTTTGTGGTTCATGAAAACATATTTTTACCAGAACAGAAGACTTTATTGGTAAAGCATTAACATTACAGTATTTAAAAGGTTTATAATAGACAGTTTGTTCTTTCAACACTTTCCTATCTACAAATATGTTATTAATTTTGCTTTTGATTAACACCTATGAGTCCCTGAGGAAGTATCAATTTCTGCAAAGTGGCTCTAAGTTCAATCAATACTTTATCATGCAAGAGAAAAACAAAAGTAAAGTCATATGCACAGTACATTACATCTGGTGGCGACATGCTGTACACGCTCCATTTATGATTACAGTCCTGCAATGTAAATATTTTTACGTTAGTATCCTGAAACAAAGACCACTGTAATCAAAAGACAACCATACAGTAAGATAACAGGTGTTGTATATGATTTATAGAGTATTTCCGCCACAGGATTTTCCATATCATATCTGTAAGACGAGGCTTGATACCCTAAGTACATATAATAAAAGTGCATTTTAACATTTTATTGTTAATGCTCTTCCAGTACAGAAATCATTGCTGTTTGTTCAGTCTTCATTCAACTGTTAAAAAGAAACCTTATGTCTGACAGCTGGAGTTACAGCTAACATTTTAGGACCAGGATGGATTTTTAAGTAGAACTTTGTCCTGTTTGGTTACAGTAATATCAATAATGAAAAAAATCTATACAAAACTTACCCTTATGATTCACAATACATGTTATAATAAAGCTGCAAGGAGTCTAACCAAAGTTGTGTCATGAGAGATCCACACTGAAAGCTTACCAATCAAGAGATCTCAAGGGCTCTCACAAAGTAAGTGCATCATTTATTTACTTATTGTCACAGGTTAACAATAATAATAATAATAAAAAGTATTTAATAGATTAAAAGCTGAAGGAAAATTGTACTTACATGTGTGGCAAAGTCTTGAAACTGACGCAAACTTTAGTTTTCACAAAGATGTTTCTATGGTATACTAAAGTACAATCCCCATAGCAAACACCTGCTGCTCTGGACAGTTCCTAAAATGTACAGAGATGTCCGCAGAGAGCACTGTGCTCATGATTCAGCAGAGAGCTCTGTGTTCCAAAAAGAGAAGAATTTCCTCTGTAGTATTCAGCAGCTAATAAGTACTGGAAGGATTAAGATTTTTTTTAATAGAAGTCATTTACAAATCTGTTTAACTTTCTGGCACCAGTTGATAAAAAAAATTCGCTCTGTGCGTAATGACGGGCGATACAGGGGACGGAGCAGAGTGACGTCATGGCTCCGCCCCTCGTGACATCACGGCCAGTCCCCTTAATGCAAGTCTATGGCAGGGGGCGTGATGACCGCCACGCCCCCTCCCATAGACTTGTATTGAAAGGGGCGGGCCGTGACGTCACGAGGGACGAACTCGCTCTGTGCTGTAATGATAGCGCAGTGCAGCAGCGGGACCGCGGTGATCTGACATCTTATCCCCTATCCTTTGGATAGTGGATAAGATGTCTAGGGGCAGAGTACCCCTTTAAGGACTCAGGGTTGTTCCATTTTTGCCCTTTAGTTTTTTATTCCTTACCTTAAAGGGGTACTCCGGTGCTTACACATCTTATTCCCTATCCAAAGGATAGGGGATAAGATGCCTGATCGCAGGAGTCCCGCAGCTGGCGACGCCCATGATCATGCACGCGGCACCCCATTTGTAATCAGTCCACGGAGCGTGTTCGCTATGGGACTGATTACCGGCGACCGCAGGGCCGGCGGCGTGTTATGTCACGCCTCCGCCCCCATGTGACGTCACGCTCCGCCAATCAATGCAAGCCTACGGGAGGGGGCGTGATAGCTGTCACGCCCCCTCCCGTAGGCTTGCATTGAGGGGCGGAGCGTAACGTCACAGCGTAACGTCACATGCCGCCGGCCCTGCGGTCGCCGGTAATCAGTCCTGGAGCGAACACGCTCCGTGGACTGATTACAAACGGGGTGCCGTGTGCATGAACACAGGCGTGCCCAGCTGCGGGACTCCCACGATTAGGCATCTTATCCCCTATTCTTTGGATAGGGGATATGATGTGTAAGCACCGGAGTACCCCTTTAAAAATCATAATCCTTTCAATTTTGCAACTAAAAATCCATATGATGGCTGATTTGCTGTGCCACCAATTCTACTTTGTAATGACATCAGTCATTTTACCCAAAAATCATTGTGCGACAAAATTGAAGAGAAAACACCATTTTGTAAGTTTTGGGGGCTTTCGTTTCTATGCAGTACATTTTTCGGTTAAAATTACACCCTTTCTTTATTCTATAGGTCCATATGATTAAAATGATACCCTACTTATATAGGTTTGATTTTGTCGTACTTCTGGAAAAAAAATCATAACTACATGCATGAAAATTTATACGTTTAAAATTGTCATCTTCTGACCCCTATAATTTTTTTTTTTCCACGTATGGGGTAGTATGAGGGCTCATTTCTTGCTGCATGATCTGAAGTTGTTAGTGGTACCATTTTTGTATTGATCAGACTTTTTGATCGCTTTTTATTCATTTTTTTATGATATAAAAAGTGACAAAAATATGCTATTTTCGACTTTGGAATTTTTTTGCGCATACGCCATTGACCGTGCGGTTTAATTAATGAAATAATTTTATAATTCGGACATTTACGCATGTGGCGATACCAAATATGTTTATTTTTATTTACACAGTTTTTTTTTTATTGGAAAAGGGGGGTGATTCAAACCTTTATTAAGGAAGGGGTTAAATGATCTTTATTAACTTTTTTTCACTTTTTTTTTTTTTTGCAAGGTTATAGCTCCCATAGGGGGCTATAACACTGCACACACTGATCTTTTACATTGATCATTGTTATTCCATAGGATAACATTGATCAATGATTCTGCCACTTGACTGCTCATGCCTTAATCTCAGGCACTGAGCAGTCATTTGGCGATCGGACATGCAGGAGGCAGGTTGGTGCCCCTCCTTGTGTGTTCCAGCTGTTCGGGATGCCCAAACAACCAACTGAGCTAGCCGGGAGTAGTTTAAAGGGTTAATAGCCGGGAGTAGTTTAAAGGGTTAATAGCGCGCGGCACCGCAATCAGTGCCGTGCGCTATTAGCCACGGGTCCCGGCTGTTGTTAGAGGCCGTGGCCCCGCGTTACAGAAAGGGAGCGGACTCAGGGCATACAGGTACGTGGTTAAGGACCCAGCCCATTTTCATCTTAAGGACCCGAGCATTTTTTGCACATCTGACTACTGTCACTTTAAGCATTAATAATTATGGGATGCTTTTACTTATGAATTTGATTCCTAGAATGTTTTTTTGTGACATATTCTACTTTAACACAGTGGTAAATTTTCATCAATGCTTGCATCATTTCTTGGTGAAAAATTCAAAAATGTCTTAAAATTTCGCATTTTTCTAACTTTGAAGCTCTCTGCTTGTAAGGAAAATAGACATACCAAATAAATTATATATTGATTCACATATAAAATATGTCTACTTTATAGTTGCATCATAAAGTTTTTACTTTTGCAAAACATCAGAGGGCTTCAAAGTTCAGCAGCAATTTTTCACAAAATTTTCAAAATCAGAATTTTTCAGGGACCAGTTCAGTTTTGAAGTGGATTTGAAGGGCCTTCATATGAGAAATACCCCCTTATAAAAACTGCACCCCTCAAAGTATTCAAAATGACATTCAGTAAGTGTAGGAAGGGAAGGAGCGACAATGGGATTTTGGAGAGTGTGTTTTTTGGGGGGCATGTCACATTTAGGAAGCCCCTATGGTGCCAGAACAGAAACAAACAAAAAAAAAAGAACAACAACATGGCATACTATTTTGGAAACTACATCCTTCAAGGCATGTAACAAGGGGTACAGTGAGCCTTAACACCCCACAGGTGCTTGATGACTTTTCGTTAAAATCTGGTGTGTAAATTAATTTTTTTTTCACTAAAATGCTGGTTTCCCCAAAAATTTTACAAGGGATAATAGGAATAAATACCCCCCCAAAATGTTTGACCCTGTCTCTTCTGAGTATGAAAATGAATGCCAAGTGCACTGTGGGCGCACTACAATGCTCAGAAGAGAAGGAGTCATATTTGGCTTTTGGAAAGCAAATTTTGCTGAAATGGTTTTTGCATGTCGCATTTAGGAAACCCCTATGATGCCAGAACAGCAAAAAAAAAAAAACATAGGGCATACTATTTTGGAAACTAGACCCCTCAAGAAACGTAACAAGGGGTACAGTGAGCCTTAACACCTCACAGGTGCTTGACGACTTTTTGTTAGAGTTGGACGTGAAAATGAAAAATTAGATTTTTAACACTAAAATGCTGATGTTACCCCAAATATTTCATTTTCACATCAGGTAATAGGAGAAAAAGGCCCCCAAAATTTGAAGCCCAATTTCTTTCGAGTAAGAATATACCCCATATATGGACGTAAAGTGCTCTGCTTGCACAACACAGGTCTCCAAACAGAAGAAGCGCTATTGGGCTTTTTGAGAGAGAATTTTGCTGGAATTGAAGTCAGGGGCCATGTGCGTTTACAAAGCCCAATTGGGCCAGAACAGCGGAAACCCCCCACATGTGACACCATTTTGGTAACTAAACCCCTCAAGGAACGCAACAAGGGTTACAGTGAGTACTTACACCTCACAGGTATTTTCTTCACCCCATTTGTGGACGTCAAGTGTTCTGCTGGCGCACTACAATGCTCAGAAGAGAAGTAGTCACATTTGGCTTTTGGAAAGCAAATTTTGCTGAAATGGTTTTTGGGGAGCATGCCGCATTTAGGAAGCCCCTGTGGTGCCAGCAGGGCCAGATGAAGGCTGCTGTCAGGATCCGGGTACTGTGAGGATACTGGTGGTGGATCCTCTGTGTCAGTGGGGTGATGACGTGGGCCATACCAGGGGAACGGAGTCTAAGGGGTTACTGGTATTCACCAGAGCCCGCTGCAAAGCGGGATGGACTTGCTGCGGCAGGTAACCTCCAGGTCGTTCCACCCGATAGCGACTCAACCCCGACAGACTGCTGAGATAGGCGCGGTACAAGGGATTAGGCAAGAGCGAGGTCGGACGTAGCAGAAGGTCAGGGCAGGCAGCAAGGATCGTAGTCAGGGGCAACGGCAGGAGGTCTGGAACACTGGCTTGGGACATGCAAGGAACGCTTTCACTGGCACAATGGCAACAAGATCCGGCGATGCTGGGAAGGGGAAGTGAGGTATTATAGACATGGACACAGGTGAATTCACTAATTTGGGCCAGGCGCCAATCAGCGGCGCACTGGCCCTTTAAATCGCAGAGAGTCGGCACGCGCGCGCCGGGACTGAACAGACAGGGAACGGGTCCGGTAAGCAGACTGGGATGCGAACCGCGAGCGGGCGCGTCCCGCATCACGGATCGCATCCCTGCTAGGGACACTATCGCAGCGCTCCCGGTCAGCGGGTCTGACCGGGGCGCTGCGAGCAGGTAAACGCTGCGAGCGCTCCGGGGAGGAGCGGGGACCCGGTGCGCTCGGCGTAACAGTACCCACCCCTTTGGTTGGTCTCCCCCTCTTTTTGGAACCCGAAAATTTGTGAATGAGGTCTTTGTCGAGGATGTTATCCTCGGGTTCCCATGACCTCTCCTCAGGACCGCAATTCTCCCAATCTACGAGAATTTTTTTTTTTTACCTCTGACTGTCTTAGACGCGAGAATTTCTTTAACAGAGAAGACATCGGAGGAACCGGAGACAGGAGCAGGAGCGACAACCTTGGGAGAGAAGCGGTTAAGGATAAGCGGTTTAAGGAGAGAAACATGAAAATCGTTAGGAATGCGAAGAGAAGGGGGAAGAAGGAGTTTGTAGGAGACAGGATTGATTTGGCATTTGATTTTAAAGGGTCCAAGATAATGTGGTCCCAGTTTATAACTGGGGACACAGAAGCAGATATACTTGGCGGAGAGCCACACTTTGTCTCCAGGAGAAAAGACAGGAGGAGATCTTCTCTTTTTGTCGGCATGCTTCTTCATCCGGGATAAGGCCTGTAAGAGAGATTTTTGAGTCTCCTTCCAGATGGTGGAGAAGTCCCGGGTAACTTCGTCAACAGCAGGCAGACCAGAAGGGGTGGGAGTGGGGAGGGGGGGGAAGAGGGTGACGACCGTACACCACAAAGAACGGGGATTTGGCGGAGGATTCAGAGTCTTTGAAATTGTACGAGAATTCAGCCCAGGTTAGGAGATTGGCACAATCATCCTGGCGGGAGGAAACAAAATGTTGCAAATAGTCACCAAGGACCTGATTAACTCTCTCTACTTGCCTATTGGATTGGGGATGATAGGAAGACGAGAAATTTTATTTGATTTTTAGTTGATTACAGAGAGCTTTCCAGAATTTCGATACAAATTAAACGCCTCTATCCGAGATGATATGCGTGGGAAGCCCGTGAAGGCGAAAAATGTGGACAACATTTTTTTTCGCCAACTGTGGCGCAGAAGGAAGGCCTGGAAGTGGAATAAAGTGTGCCATCTTGGAGAAACGATCAACGACCACCCAAATGACTGTGTTGCCATGGGATAAAGGCAGGTCCATTATAAAATCCCTGGCAATCTGAGACCATGGTAGCTCAGGGATAGGCAGAGGATGAAGGAGGCCGGCAGGCTTCTGGCGAGGAGTCTTGTCCCGGGCACAGACTGTACAGGCCCGATTGAAATCAGCGACATCTGCTTCCAGGGTAGGCCACCAATATAAACGGGAGATGAGTTGGATGGACTTCTTGACGCCAGCATGGCCGGCGAGGTGCGAGGAATGTCCCCACCTGAGGATCTTGAGGCGCTGACGTGGGGGAACGAAAGTCTTTCCAGGAGGTGTTTTGTCTGTTAGAAGCTGGAGAAGAGGAGATCAGACACTCAGGAGGAACAATGTGTTGCAGGGGGGCTTCCGTTTCGGAAGCATCAGAGGAACGAGAAAGGGCGTCAGCCCTGATGTTATTGTCAGCAGGTCGAAAATGAATCTCAAAGTTAAAACGGGCAAAAAACAACGACCACCTAGCCTGGCGTGGGTTCAACCGTTGGGCAGACTGAAAATACAAGAGATTCTTGTGATCCGTGAAGATGACAATTAGGTATTTGGAACCCTCCAGCAGGTGTCTCCATTCTTTGAGGGCAAGTTTAATGGCCAGCAGTTCTCGATAACCAATGGAGTAAATTTTCTCCGCCGGAGAGAAAGTCTTAGAAAAGAAACCACAAGTAATGTTATGTCCAGAAGAGTCTTTTTGTAGGAGTACAGCTCCAGCTCCCACCGAGGAGGCGTCTACCTCCAGCAAGAAGGGTTTAGATGGATCAGGTCTGGAGAGTACAGGAGCAGAAGAAAAGGCAGTTTTGAGACGATTGAATGCCTCATCCGCTTGGGGAGACCAGGACTTAGGGTTGGCGTTCTTCTTGGTGAGTGCCACAATTGGAGCCACAATGGTTGAAAAGTGCGGAATAAACTGTCGGTAGTAATTGGCAAACCCCAAGAAGCGTTGGATAGCTCGGAGTCCGGAGGGGCGTGGCCAATCTAAAACGGCTGACAGTTTGTCTGGGTCCATTTGAAGTCCCTGGCCAGAGACTAAATAACCTAGAAAGGGAAGAGATTGGCATTCAAAGAGACATTTTTCTATCTTGGCAAATAATTGATTGTCACAGAGTCTCTGGAGCACTAGACGAACATGACGGCGGTGTTCTTCGAGGTTAGAAGAAAAAATCAAAATGTCGTCCAGGTAAATCACAACACAGGTATATAACAGATCTCGAAAAATGTATTCACAAAGTCCTGGAAGATAGCAGGAGCCCAAAGGGAATAACCAGATATTAAAAATGTCCATCTCTAGTTTTAAATGCGGTCTTCCACTCATCCCCTTTCCTGATGTGGATGAGATTATATGCACCTCTTAAATCCAATTTGGTGAAGATGTTAGCGCCACGTAGGCGGTCAAAGAGTTCCGAGATAAGAGGCAGGGGATAGCAGTTTTTTATAGTGATCTTATTAAGACCACGGTAATCGATGCACGGCCGTAAGGAACCGTCTTTTTTGGAGACAAAGAAGAACCCCACTCCGGCAGGGGATGAAGACTTGCGGATGAATCCCCTCTTTAAATTTTCTTGGATGTAATCCGACATGGCTTGTGTCTCAGGAGCTGACAGAGGATAGATCCTGCCCCGGGGTGGAGTAGTACCAGGAAGGAGATCAATAGGGCAGTCATAAGGCCTGTGAGGAGGCAAAGTCTCTGCTTGTTTTTTGCAAAAAACATCGGCATAGTCCAAATAGGCCTTGGGGAGACCTGGTATAGGAGGAGCCACAGGGGTTTGACTGGCGGGACTGGGAGCAGACGTGAGGCATTTTTTGTGCCAAGAAGCACCCCAGTTCTTGATCTCCCCGGTGGTCCAGTCAAGGGTAGGAGAATGGCGTTGGAGCCAAGGCAGTCCGAGAAGAATTTCAGAAGTGCAGTTAGAGAGGACCAGAAATTCAATTTTTTCATGATGAGGTCCAATGCACATTAACAGGGGTTCTGTGCGGTAACGCACAGTACAGTCCAATCTTTCTCCATTAACTGAAGCGATGTAGAGAGGTCTGGCGAGACTGGTCACTGGGATGTTGAACCTGTTAACGAAAGAGGCCAAAATAAAATTTCCTGCAGAGCCTGAATCCAAGAAGGCCACAGCTGAGAAGGAGGAGTTAGTAGAAGAAAAAATCCGCACAGGCACAGTAAGACGTGGAGAAGCAGAGTTCACACCTAGATCTGTCTCACTTTAGTGCGGAATCGGAGTGCGTCTTTCCTGACGTGGAGGATGGATAGGACAATCCTTCAGGAAGTGTTCGGTACTGGCACAGTACAGGCATAGGTTCTCATTGCGGCGGCGTGTCCTCTCTTGTAGGGTCAGGCGAGACCGGTCTACTTGCATAGCCTCCACGGCAGAAGGCATAGGAACAGATTGCAGCGGACCAGAGAAGAGAGGAGCCGGGGAGAGAAATCGCCTAGTGCGAACAAAGTCCATATCCTGACGGAGCTCCTGGCGTCTTTCGGAAAAACGCATGTCAATGCGGGTGGCCAAATGGATAAGTTCATGCAGGTTGGCAGGAATTTCTCGTGCGGCCAGCACATCCTTAATGTTACTGAATAGGCCTTTTTTAAAGGTCACGCAGAGGGCCTCTTTGTTCCAAGATAATTCAGAGGCGAGGGTACGAAATTGGATGGCGTATTCGCCTACAGAAGAATTACCCTGGACCAGGTTCAGCAAGGCAGTTTCGGCAGAAGAAGCTCGGGCTGGTTCCTCGAAGACACTACGAACCTCAGCGAAGAAGGACTGTACAGTGGAAGTGACAGGATCATTGCGGTCCCAGAGCGGTGTGGCCCATGACAGGGCCTTCCCAGACAGGAGACTAACCATGAAAGCCACCTTCGACCGTTCAGTGGGAAATTGGTCCGACATCATTTCCAAATGCAGGGAACATTGCGAGAGAAAACCACAGCATAGTTTAGAGTCCCCATCAAATTTGTCCGGCAAAGATAAGCGGAGGCTGGAATCGGCCACTCGCTGTGGAGGAGGTGCAGGAGCTGGCGGAGGAGATGGTTGCTGTAGATGTGGTAAAAGCTGTTGTAGCATATGTCACGACTCGGCTGGCTGGAGGTGGATCCTCTGTGCCAGAGAGGGATTGGCGTGGACCGTGCTGGTGGACCGGTTCTAAGTTGCTACTGGTATTCACCAGAGCCCGCCGCAAAGCGGGATGGTCTTGCAGCGGCGGTAGCAACCAGGTCGTATCCACCAGCAACGGCTCAACCTCTCTGACTGCTGAAGATAGGCGCGGTACAAGGGAGAAGACAAGAGCAAGGTCGGACGTAGCAGAAGGTCAGGGCAGGCAGCAAGGATCGTAGTCAGGGGCAACGGCAGGAGGTCTGGAACACAGGCTAGGAACACACAAGGGAACGCTTTCACTGGCACAATGGCAACAAGATCCGGCGAGGGAGTGCAGGGGAAGTGAGGTATAAGTAGGGAGTGCACAGGTGAGAATACTGATTAGGCCTGCTGCGCCAATCAGTGGCGCAGCGGCCCTTTAAATGGCAGAGACCCGGCGCGCGCGCGCCCTAAGGAGCGGGGCCGCGCGCGCCGGGACAACACAGACGGGGAACGGGTCAGGTACGGGAGCCGAGATGCGCATCGCGAGCGGGCGCATCCCGCATCGCGAATCGCATCCCGGCTGGGAGTAATATCGCAGCGCACCCGGTCAGCAGGTCTGACCGTGGGCGCTGCGAATGAGAGAACGCTGCGAGCGCTCCGGGGAGGAGCGGGGACCCGGAGCGCTCGGCGTAACAGTACCCCCCCCCTTGGGTCTCCCCCTCTTTTTGGAGCCTGAGAACCTGAGGATAAGACTTTTGTCCAGGATGTTGTCCTCAGGTTCTCAGGATCTCTCCTCAGGGCCGCAATTCTCCCAGTCGACCAAGAAGAATCTTTTACCTCTGACCGTTTTGGATGCTAGAATCTCCTTCACAGAAAAGACGTCAGAAGATCCGGAAACTGGAGTGGGAGAAACAACTTTGGGAGAGAAGCGGTTAAGGATGAGTGGTTTAAGGAGAGAGACATGGAAGGCATTGGGAATACGGAGAGAAGGAGGAAGAAGGAGTTTGTAAGAGACAGGGTTGATCTGGCACTTGATTTTGAAAGGACCAAGATAGCGTGGTCCCAGTTTGTAACTAGGGACACGAAAGCGGACATATTTAGCGGAGAGCCATACCTTGTCTCCGGGAGCAAAAATGGGGGGAGTTCTTTTTTTATCAGCAAATCTTTTCATCCCGGATGAAGCCTGTAAAAGAGAATTTTGGGTCTCTTTCCATATGGTGGAAAGATCAACAGTCACTTCATCCACAGCGGGCAAACCAGAGGGCAAGGGAGTAGGGAGGGGGGGAAGAGGGTGACGGCCGTACACCACGAAAAATGGGGACTTGGCAGAAGATTCGGAGACTCTGAAGTTGTATGAGAATTCGGCCCATGGTAGAAGATCTGCCCAGTCATCCTGGCGGGAGGAAACAAAATGCCGTAAATAGTCACCCAGGACCTGATTAACTCTTTCTACTTGCCCATTGGATTGGGGATGATAAGAAGAAGAGAAGTTTAATTTGATCTTGAGCTGTTTACAGAGGGCCCTCCAGAATTTAGACACGAATTGGACGCCTCTATCTGAGACGATATGCGTGGGCAAACCGTGAAGGCGAAAAATGTGTACAAAAAATTGCTTTGCCAACTGAGGCGCTGAAGGAAGACCAGGAAGAGGAATAAAATGTGCCATCTTGGAAAATCGATCAACGACCACCCAAACAACTGTGTTGCCACGGGATGAGGGCAAGTCCGTAATAAAGTCCATACCAATCTGTGACCAAGGCTGTTCAGGAACAGGCAGAGGATGAAGGAGACCAGCAGGCTTCTGGCGAGGAGTCTTATCCCGGGCACAGACAGTACAGGCCCGCACGAAATCAATAACATCAGTCTCCAGAGTCGGCCACCAATAAAATCGAGAGATGAGTTGCAAGGATTTTTTGATGCCCACATGGCCTGCGAGGTGGGAGGAGTGTCCCCATTTGAGAATCCCGAGACGCTGGCGTGGAGAAATGAAGGTCTTCCCTGGAGGAGTTTGCCTGATGGAAGCTGGAGAAGTGGAGATCAGACAGTCCGGAGGAATGATGTGTTGCGGAGAGACCTCTACTTCAGAGGCATCAGAAGAACGAGAGAGGGCATCGGCCCTAATGTTCTTGTTAGCAGGGCGAAAATGGATTTCAAAGTTAAAACGGGCAAAGAACAACGACCACCTAGCCTGGCGAGGGTTCAGTCGTTGGGCAGACTGGAGGTAGGAGAGATTCTTGTGATCAGTGTATATGATAACTGGAAATTTTGATCCCTCCAGCAGGTGCCTCCATTCCTCAAGCGCCAATTTAATGGCCAGTAGTTCTCGATCCCCGATGGAATAGTTTCTCTCCGCCGGGGAGAAGGTCCTAGAAAAAAAACCACAAGTCACAGCATGCCCGGAAGAATTTTTTTGTAGAAGGACAGCTCCAGCTCCCACTGAGGAGGCATCTACCTCCAATAGGAAGGGTTTAGATGGGTCAGGTCTGGAGAGCACGGGAGCGGAAGAAAAGGCAGACTTGAGATGTTTAAATGCGTCTTCCGCTTGGGGGGACCAGGACTTGGGATTGGCATTTTTCTTGGTTAAAGCCACGATAGGAGCCACAATAGTGGAAAAGTGTGGAATAAACTGTCTGTAATAATTGGCGAACCCCAAAAAACGTTGGATAGCACGGAGTCCGGAGGGGCGTGGCCAATCTAAGACGGCAGAGAGTTTATCTGGGTCCATTTGTAGTCCCTGGCCAGAGACCAAGTATCCTAGGAAAGGAAGAGATTGACATTCAAAGAGACATTTCTCCATTTTGGCATAAAGTTGATTGTCACGAAGTCTCTGAAGAACCATGCGGACATGCTGGCGGTGTTCTTCTAAGTTGGCAGAAAAAATCAGAATATCGTCCAGATAAACCACAACACAGGAATATAGGAGATCACAAAAAATTTCATTAACAAAGTCTTGGAAGACGGCAGGGGCGTTGCATAGGCCAAAGGGCATGACCAGATACTCAAAGTGTCCATCTCTGGTGTTAAATGCGGTCTTCCATTCGTCCCCCTCCCTGATGCGGATGAGATTATAAGCACCTCTTAAGTCCAGTTTGGTAAAGATGTGGGCACCTTGTAAGCGATCAAAGAGTTCCGAGATAAGAGGTAAGGGGTAGCGGTTTTTTACCGTGATTTTATTAAGTCCGCGGTAATCAATACAAGGACGTAGGGAGCCATCTTTTTTGGACACAAAAAAAAATCCAGCTCCGGCAGGAGAGGAGGACTTGCGGATAAACCCCTTTTTTAAATTCTCCTGGATGTACTCCGACATGGCAAGAGTCTCTGGAGCAGACAGAGGATAGATTCTGCCCCGGGGTGGGGTAGTACCCGGGAGGAGGTCAATAGGACAGTCATAAGGCCTGTGAGGAGGCAAAGTCTCAGCTTGCTTTTTGCAAAAAACGTCAGAATAGTCCATATAAGCCTTAGGAAGACCGGATACAGGGGGAACCACAGGGTCACGGCAAGGAGTACTGGGCACCGATTTAAGACAGTCCTTGTGACAAGAAGTACCCCAGTTCTTGATTTCTCCTGTGGACCAATCAAGGGTTGGGGAATGGCGTTGAAGCCACGGTAATCCAAGAAGAATTTCAGAAGTGCAGTTGGAGAGGACCAAAAATTCAATTTTTTCGTGATGAGGTCCGATGCACATTAGGATAGGTTCCGTGCGGTAACGCACGGTACAGTCCAATCTTTCATTGTTAGCAGAATTGATGTAGAGGGGTCTGGCGAGACTGGTCACCGGGATGTTGAACCTGTTGATGAGAGAGGCCAAAATAAAATTTCCTGCAGATCCGAAATCCAAGAAGGCCGTAGCAGAGAAGGAGAAGGTAGAGGAAGATATCCGCACAGGCACAGTAAGGCGTGGAGAAGCAGAGTAGACATCAAGAACTGTCTCATCTTTGTGCGGAGTCAGCATACGTCTTTCCAGGCGGGGAGGACGGATAGGACAATCTTTCAAGAAGTGTTCGGTACCGGCACAGTACAGGCATAGGTTCTCCATGCGGCGTCGTGTCCTCTCTTGAGGTGTCAAGCGAGACCGGTCAACTTGCATAGCCTCCACGGCGGGAGGCACAGGAACGGATTGCAGAGGACCAGAGGAGAGAGGAGCCGGGGAGAGAAACCGCCTCGTGCGAACAAAGTCCATATCCTGGCGGAGCTCCTGACGCCTTTCGGAAAAACGCATGTCAATGCGGGTGGCAAGATGAATAAGTTCATGCAGGTTAGCAGGAATTTCTCGTGCGGCCAGCACATCTTTAATGTTGCTGGATAGGCCTTTTTTAAAGGTCGCGCAGAGGGCCTCATTATTCCAGGATAATTCGGAGGCAAGAGTACGGAATTGGATGGCGTACTCGCCAACAGAAGAATTACCCTGGACCAGGTTCAGCAGGGCAGTCTCAGCAGAAGAGGCTCGGGCAGGTTCCTCAAAGACACTTCGGATCTCCGTGAAGAAGGAGTGTACAGAGGCAGTGACGGGGTCATTGCGGTCCCAGAGCGGTGTGGCCCATGACAGAGCTTTCCCAGACAGAAGGCTGACTACGAAAGCCACCTTAGACCTTTCAGTTGGAAACTGGTCCGACATCATCTCCAAGTGCAGGGAACATTGCGAAAGAAAGCCACGGCAAAACTTAGAGTCCCCATCAAATTTATCCGGCAAGGATAATCGTAAGCCGGAAGCGGCCACTCGCTGCGGAGGAGGTGCAGGAGCTGGCGGAGGAGATTGTTGCTGGAGCTGTGGTAATAGCTGCTGTAGCATCACGGTCAGTTGAGACAGCTGGTGACCTTGTTGCGCTATCTGTTGCGACTGCTGGGCGACCACCGTGGTGAGGTCAGCGACAACTGGCAGTGGGACTTCAGCGGGATCCATGGCCGGATCTACTGTCACGACTCGGCTGGCTGGAGGTGGATCCTCTGTGCCAGAGAGGGATTGGCGTGGACCGTGCTGGTGGACCGGTTCTAAGTTGCTACTGGTATTCACCAGAGCCCGCCGCAAAGCGGGATGGTCTTGCAGCGGCGGTAGCAACCAGGTCGTATCCACCAGCAACGGCTCAACCTCTCTGACTGCTGAAGATAGGCGCGGTACAAGGGAGAAGACAAGAGCAAGGTCGGACGTAGCAGAAGGTCAGGGCAGGCAGCAAGGATCGTAGTCAGGGACAACGGCAGGAGGTCTGGAACACAGGCTAGGAACACACAAGGGAACGCTTTCACTGGCACAATGGCAACAAGATCCGGCGAGGGAGTGCAGGGGAAGTGAGGTATAAGTAGGGAGTGCACATTTGAGAATACTGATTAGGCCTGCTGCGCCAATCAGGGCGCAGCGGCCCTTTAAATGGCAGAGACCCGGCACGCACGCACCCTAAGGAGCGGGGCCGCGCACGCCGGGACAACACAGATGGGGAACGGGTCAGGTACGGGAGCCGAGATGCGCATCGCGAGCGGGCGCGTCCCGCATCGCGAATCGCATCCCGGCTTGGAGTAATATCGCAGCGCACCCGGTCAGCAGGTCTGACCGGGGCGCTGCGAATGAGAGAACGCTGCGAGCGCTCCGGGGAGGAGCGGGGACCCGGAGCGCTCGGCGTAACAGCATAACAGTCAGTTGAGACAGCTGATTGCCTTGTTGCGCCTGCTGGGCGACCACCGTGGTAAGGTCAGCGACAACTGGCAGCGGGACCTCAGCGGGATCCATGGCCGGATCTACTGTCAGGATCTGGGTACTGTGAGGATACTGGTGGTGTCAGTGGGGTTGGTGACGTGGGCCGTACCAGGGGAACAGAGTCTAAGGGGTTACTGGTATTCACCAGAGCCCGCCGCAAAGCGGGATGGACTTGCTGTGGCAGGTAACCCCCAGGTCGTTCCACCAGATAGCGACTCAACCCCGACTGACTGCTGAGATAGGCGCGGTACAAGGGATTAGGCAAGAGCAAGGTCGGACGTAGCAGAAGGTCAGGGCAGGCAGCAAGGATCGTAGTCAGGGGCAATGGCAGGAGGTCTGGAACACTGGCTTGGGACATACAAGGAACGCTATCACTGGCACAATGGCAACAAGATCCGGCGATGCTGGGAAGGGGAAGTGAGGTATTATAGACATGGACACAGGTGAACTCACAAATTTGGGCCAGGCGCCAATCAGCGGCGCACTGGCCCTTTAAATCGCAGAGAGCCGACACGCGCACCCTAGGGAGCGGGGCCGTGCGCACCGGGACTGAACAGACAGGGAACGGGTCCGGTAAGCAGGCTGGGATGCGAACCGCGAGCGGGCGCGTCCCGCATCGCGGATCGCATCCCTGCTAGGGACAATATCGCAGTGCTCCCGGTCAGCGGGTCTGACTGGGGCGCTGCGAGCAGGTAAATGCTGCGAGCGCTCCGGGGAGGAGCGGGGACCCGGAGCGCTCGGCGTAACAACTGCCTGGAAAACGGAGCACTTCATTATGATGGCCCCCCCCGACAGTTCCCCCACATTAGTTGCAGTATAGTTCCCCCCCCATTAGGTGCAGTATAGTTCCCCCGCATTAGGTTACATAGTTACATAGTTAGTATGGTTGAAAAAAGACATACGTCCATCAGGTCCAACCAGGGGATTGAAGGGAAGGGTGTAAGGGGATAAGGGAAAGGGATGTAGTTTTATAATTCTGCATAAGCATTAATGTTATTTTGTTCCAGGAATGTATCTAACCCTGTTTTAAAGCTGTTAATTGTTCCTGCTGTGACCAGTTCCTGAGGTAGACCGTTCCATAAATTCACAGTCCTCACGGTAAAGAAGGCGTGTCGCCCCTTTAGACTAAACCTTTTCTTCTCCAGACGGAGGGAGTGCCCCCTCGTCCTTTGGGGGGGTTTAACCTGGAACAGTTTTTCTCCATATTTTTTGTATGGGCCATTTATATACTTATATACGTTTATCATATCCCCCCTTAAACGTCTCTTCTCAAGACTAAACAATTGTAACTCCTTTAATCGCTCCTCATAGCTAAGATGTTCCATGCCCCATATTAGTTTAGTCGCGCGTCTCTGCACCCTTTCCAACTACGCAGTGTCCCTTTTATGAACAGGCGTCCAAAACTGAACAGCATATTCCAGGTGAGGCCGTACCAATGCTTTATAAAGGGGGAGTATTATGTCCCTGTCCCTCGAGTCCATGCCTCTTTTTATGCATGACAATATCCTGCCGGCTTTGGAAGCAGCAGCCTGACATTGCATGCTATTCTGTAGTCTGTGATCTACAAGTACTCCCAGATCCTTCTCTACCAGTGACTCTGCCAGTTTAATCCCCCCTAAGATATACGATGCATGCATGTTCTTAGTACCCAGATGCATAACTTTACATTTTCCAAGTGGATGCCCAGACACTTAGTCTATCCAAGTCATCTTATAACCTATACACATCCTCTATAGACTGTACCGTGCTACAAAGCTTGGTGTCATCTGCAAAGATAGAAACAGAGCTGTTAATGCCATCCTCTATATCATTGATAAATAAATTAAACAACAGCGGGCCCAGTACTGAACCTTGGGGTACACCACTAATTACCGGGGACCAATCAGAGTACGAATCATTGACCACCACTCTCTGGGTACGATCCATGAGCCAGTATTCAATCCAGTTACAAACTAAAGTTTCCAAGCCCAAGGACCTTAACTTACCTGTCAGACGTCTGTGACGGACAGTATCAAACGCTTTGGCAAAATCCAGAAACACTATATCCACAGCCATTCCTCTGTCAAGGCTTCTACTCACCTCTTCATAAAAGCAAATTAGATTGGTTTGACAACTTCTGTCCTTAGTAAACCCATGCTGGCTATCACTTATAATACTATTATCCCCTATGTATTCCTGTATTTAATCCCTTATAAGTCCTTCAAACAATTTACCCACAATGCACCGTTAGACTTACCGGTCTATAATTGCCTGGCGAAGACCTAGAGCCCTTCTTGAAGATTGGTACCACATTAGCCTTGCGCCAGTCCCTTGGCACAATACCAGACAATCTCTAAATATCATGAACAAGGGTACAGATATTACTGAACTTACCTCTCTAAGAACTCTTGGGTGTAGTCCATCCGGCCCTGGAGATTTGCTTACATTTACTTTACTTAACTTACCTTGTACCATCTCTACATTAAGCCAGTTCAGTACATTACATGATGTGTTACCAGCACTGACCTGGCCAATGTCAGCTCCTTTTTCCATAGTGTATACAGAACTAAAGAACCCATTCAGTAGCTCCGCCTTCTCTTGATCGCCCGTGACAACCTCCCCATTATCATTATTAAGGGGTCCTACATGCTCTGTCCTTGGTTTTTTTGTATTTATATATCTAAAAAAATATTTAGGATTAGTTTTGCTTTCTTTGGCCACCTGTCTCTCATTTTGAAATTTTGCTGTTTTTATTACATTTTTACAGATTTTATTAAGCTCCTTGTACTGTTTAAATGTTATAGCTGACCCATCAGATTTGTATTTTTTGAAGGCTATTTTTTTGTTGTTTATTGCTCTTTTAACATCATTTGTCAGCCATGTAGGATTTAGTTTTAATCGCTTATATTTGTTCCCCTTTGGTATATATTTAGCTGTAGAGTTATTTAGAGTTGATTTAAAGATGTCCCATTTCCCTTCTGTATCAGTATTTGAGAACACCTCCCCCCAGTCTATGTCCTGTAGTGCAGCCCTCAGCCCAGGGAAGTTTGCCTTTTTAAAGTTATATGTTTTTGCCTTCCCCGCCTGTCTTTGTTTTCTACATTTTAAGTCAAAAGTAACTATATTTTGGTCGCTATTACCAAGGTTTTCCCGCACAGTTACATTACCAACCAGCTCTGCGTTGTTGGAAATGATCAGATCCAACAAGGCATCACTTCTTGTTGGGTCCTCCACAAACTGGCCCATAAAATTATCCAGCAATAAATTTAGGAATTTTCTCCCCTTTGTAGTTTTAGCCAGCCCTCGGCCCCAATCTATATCTGGATAGTTAAAATCTCCCATTATTACCACTGTACCTGCCCGGACGGCCCTCTCTATTTGTTTATACAGCCGACCTTCTATCTCTTCAGTGATATTAGGGGGTCTGTAGATTACACCAAATATTATTTTTTCAGTATTTCCTTCCTTTTGTAATTCTACCCACAGTGTTTCAACATCCTCAGAATCATCACACACTATGGCATCGTTCACACTGACTTTCATACCACTTCTTACATACAGACAGACTCCACCACCTTTTCTGTTCATTCTATCTTTGCAAAACAATGCAAAACCCTGCAGATTAACGGCCCAGTCATGCGAGGAGTCCAGCCATGTCTCAGTGACCCCAACTATATCAATATGTTCCTCCAGTATCAAGGCCTCAAGCTCCCCCATTTTATTTGCTAGGCTTCTGGCATTTGTGAACATACACTTTACATTTCCATTAAGTTTTACACATAAAGTCTCACTAATGGGATTTTCAGAGTTATTGGGGTTAATGTCATTATTTGAGTTATAAGGGCTAATTGTACTATTTAAGTTATTGGGGCTACTGGGATTTTTTCAGTTATTGGGTCTAACGTTATTATTTAAGTTATTGGGGCTAATGGGATTTTTCGCGTTATTGGGTCTAACGTTGTTATTTAAGTTATTGGGGCTAACGGTATTTTGTGAGTTAATGGGGCTTATTGTAGTTATTGAGTTATTGGGGCTAATGGAATTTTTTGAATTATTGGGATTACAATTTTTCGTGCTACATTTATTTTTACGGCTGGTTTGTAACCCATGGATCTCCTTATCCACTGCTCTTTACCTCCCCCCACAGGACTCCTCTCCACCCACCATTATGTCCTGACCCCTCTCTAACCTATCCATCCCACTGTCTGCTTTCTTTGCTTTATTATCCTCCCCCCACTCACCTAGTTTAAATACTCAGCCACCCCTTCCAGGATTCTCTCCCCCAGCACAGCGGACCCCCTTCCATTCAGGTGCAAATTATCCGTAGAATAGAGTTTGTACCCCAATGAAAAGTCAGCCCAGTGCTCTAAAAACCCAAACCCTTCCCCCTCACACCACGACTTAAGCCATGCATTTAACTCCCTAAGCTCCCGCTGTCTCTCCTGCGATGCGCATGGCACAGGAAGTATTCCAGAGAACACAACCTTAGAGGTCCTTCCCTTCAGCTTGGCACCTAGTTCCTTGTAATTATTCTTCAAGGACCTCCACCTACCATGTATTCTGTCATTGGTTCCCACATGGACCACAACAGCTGGGTCATCCCCAGCCCCCCCTAGTAATTTGTCCACCCTTTCCACCACATGCCGAACCCTGGCACAGGGAGACAGCAAACCATTCGGTTGAGGTGGTCTTGGCGACAAATTATTCTATCCGTCTTCCTGATTATAGAATCCCCTACCACAACTAACTGTCTTGGCCTACCTGCGTTACCATCCCCCACACTACTAGTTGAGCTGTTCCTCCGGCTGTTAGGGAGACCAGTATCCACTAGGGCTGCCATCTCGGATACTGAGGTCCTCGCATCATCGCCCAACTTGGCAATTTTACTTGGGAGATCAGAAGCAGAAGTGACCTTCCTTTTCCTTGCCCCCTTTCCAGTCCCTCTAACTACATTAACCCAGCTCCCTGCTTGGGCATCCTGGCTAGTTTCTCCAACCTCCATTTCTACCCCACTAACTGCTTGCTCTGTAAGATTGTCAATCGCCCTCAATGTTGCATTTTGCTCCTCTAGATCTCTAATACGAGCTTCCAGGTGGGCAACATGCTCACATTTGTCACAGCGGTATTCACCCTGAAGCTGCTGCTCCAGAGATGTATACATGTGGCACAATGTGCACTGAAGAAAACCTCCAATCCTGCTGTCCATATCCTTGGTGACAAACAGCTGTTATTAACTATTAAGAAAAACTACTTTATCAACTACTTTTATCAAGGTTGGCAGTATAGTTCCCCCACATTAGGTTGGCAGTATAGTTCCCCCGCATTAGGTTGTAGTTCCCCCACATTATGTTGGCAGTATAAGTCCCCGCACATTAGGTTGGCAGTACAGTCCCTGCACATTAGGTTGGCAGTACAGTTCCCCACACATTAGGTTGGCATATGCACAAAAAATGGGATGGAGTACTAAATTAGCAGTAAAATATTATAACTTTATTAACAATTCATTACATTACATAAAAACATCATGAAAGGGAAAAGTCAACTTGTGGTGGAAAGAGGGCGTCACTCCAGAAGCTCCACAATGTAAACTATAATATTAGACACATTACATATATTGCACTACTGCTCATTCTATTGCACAATCCCATAGAAGATATACCTCAACAAATATAAAGTGCTTAGGGATAGTGTACATACCAGTAAACAAAAAAAATGTACAAATGAGAGAGGGACCGCTGGAGAGACGCCACCCCAACGTACGTTTCGGGTTGTCCTTCGTCCCGGACGAAGGACAACCCGAAACGTACGTTGGGGTGGTGTCTCTCCAGCGGTCCCTCTCTCATTTGTACATTTATTTTGTTTACTGGTATGTACACTGTCCCTAAGCACTTTATATTTGTTGAGGTATATCCTCTATGGGATTGTGCAATTATAACAATTATATATAGGAATCATAGATCCCTAATTATGATATATACTATACTATGCCATAATTTTGGTTACATTAGGTCGGCAGTACAGTTACCCCCACATTAGGTCGGCAGTACAGTTCCCCCCACATTAGGTCGGCAGTACAGTTCCCCCCACATTAAGTTGGCAGTACAGTTCCCCCACATTAAGTTGGCAGTACAGTTCCCCCACATTAAGTTGGCAGTACAGTTTCCCCACATTAGGTTGCCAGTACAATTCCCCCACATTAATTTGGCAGTACAGTTCCCCCACATTAGGTTGGCAGTACAGTTCCCCCACATTAGGTGCAGTATAGTTCTCCACATTAGGTGCAGAATAGTTCTCCCACATTAAGGTGCAGTAGTTCCCCCACATTAGGTGCAGTATTGTTCCCCCACATTAGGTGCAGTACAGTTCCCCCACATTAGGTGCAGTACAGTTCCCCCACATTAGGTGCAGTATAGTTTCCCACATTAGGTGCAGTATAGTTCCTCCACATTAGGTGCAGTATAGTTCCCCCACATTAGATGCAGTACAGTTCCTCCACATTAGGTGCAGTATCATTCCCCCACATTAGGTGCAGTATGGTTCCCCCACATTAGGTGCAGTATTGTTCCCCCACATTAGGTGCAGTATTGTTCCCCCACATTAGGTGCAGTACAGTTCCCCCACATTAGGTGCAGTATAGTTTCCCACATTAGATGCAGTATAGTTCCCCCACATTAGGTGCAGTACAGTTCCTCCACATTAGGTGCAGTATCATTCCCCCACATTAGGTGCAGTATGGTTCCCCCACATTAGGTGCAGTATGGTTCCCCCACATTAGGTGCAGTATGGTTCCCCCACATTAGGTGCCGTATGGTTCCCCCACATTAGGTGCAGTATAGTCCCCCCCCCCCATTAGGTGCAGTATAGTTCCCCCACATTAGGTGCAGTACAGTTCCCCCACATTAGGTGCAGTATAGTTTCCCACATTAGGTGCAGTATAGTTCCTCCACATTAGGTGCAGTATAGTTCCCCCACATTAGATGCAGTACAGTTCCTCCACATTAGGTGCAGTATCATTCCCCCACATTAGGTGCAGTATGGTTCCCCCACATTAGGTGCAGTATTGTTCCCCCACATTAGGTGCAGTATTGTTCCCCCACATTAGGTGCAGTACAGTTCCCCCACATTAGGTGCAGTATAGTTTCCCACATTAGATGCAGTATAGTTCCCCCACATTAGGTGCAGTACAGTTCCTCCACATTAGGTGCAGTATCATTCCCCCACATTAGGTGCAGTATGGTTCCCCCACATTAGGTGCAGTATGGTTCCCCCACATTAGGTGCAGTATGGTTCCCCCACATTAGGTGCCGTATGGTTCCCCCACATTAGGTGCAGTATAGTCCCCCCCCCCATTAGGTGCAGTATAGTTCCCCCACATTAGGTGCAGTACAGTTCCCCCACATTAGGTGCAGTACAGTTCCCCCACATTAGGTGCAGTACAGTTCCCCCACATTAGGTGCAGTACAGTTCCCCCACATTAGGTGCAGTACAGTTCCCCCACATTAGTGCAGTACAGTTCCCCCACAGACATACAGCCTTCAGCCATATACAGTGTATGGCTGGAGGCTGTATGCCAGTTTACTGCCCCACTTCAGTATTCCGACCACCGCTCCTCTGGTCCGGGGACCAGGGTCACGATCTACTGCTATGGCCTATGGGCCATAGCAGTAGGTCCTGGGACCGTAGGAGCAGAGGTCGGAACACTGAAGATGATGTGCTGCTGGTCACTTACCATGCGCGCGCATCCTCCTAACTGCTCCGCTTTTCTCTTATGGGGGCGCAGGGGATGTCAGTGACGTCCCTTCGTGCGCTATCTCCCGGTGGCCCCTGCGTTTTTAAAGTCAACGCTGGGGTTGCCGCAGAGAGTTAACCGCCGGGACATCCTTGTGTCTCGGATGTCCCGAATGTGATGGGGGCCCCCTGTGGGCCCGGAGCAGCCGCTCCATGAGCCGCTCCAATGATGATTCGGCCCTGGGTGCCAGAACAGCAAAAAAAGCTCCACATGGCACACTATTTGTGAAAAAAGCACCCCTTAAGGAACGTAACAAGGGGTACAGTGATCCTTTACATCCCACAGGTGTTTGACAAATTTCCGCTAAAGTTGGACGTGAAAATTAATAGATTTTTTCACAAAAATGCTGGTGTTACCCCAAATTTTTCACTTTTACAAGGGGTAATAGGAGAAAAAACCTCCCATAATTTTTAACCCCATTTCTTCTGAGTATGGAAATACCTCATGTGGATATAAAGTTCTCTGCGGGCGAACTACAATGCTCAGAAGAGAAGGAGCACAACTGAGCTTTTGGAGAGAGAATTTGTTTGGAATGGAAGTCGGGGACCATGTGCGTTTACAAAGCCTTCTGTGGTGCCAGAACAGTGGATTCCCTCAGATGTGACCACATTTTGGAAACTACACCCCTCACAGAATGTAATAAGGGGTGCAGTGAGCATTTACACCCCACTGGCATTTGACAGATCTTTGGAACAGTGGGCTGTGCAAAGGAAAAATTAAATTTTTCATTTTCAAGGACTACGGTTACAAAAATCTGTAAGACACCTGTTGGGTGTAAATGCTTACTGAACCCCTTATTATGTTACATGAGGGGTGTAGTTTCCAAAATGGGGTCACATGTGGGGCGGGGCACTGTTCTGGCGTTAAGGGGGCTTTGTAAACGCACATGGCCTTCAATTCCAGACACATTCTCTCTCCAAAAGCTAATTGCTCTCCTTCTCTTCTGAGCAATGTAGTGCGCCAGCAAAGCACTTTATGTCCACCCAATGGGTACTCCTTGAGGAAATAAAAAATTTGGGATAACACCAGCATTTTAGTGAAAAAAATAAAAAAATGTCATGTTCACGCCCAATTTTAACGAAAATTATTCAAACACCTGTGGGGTGTTAAGGCTCACTATACCCCTTGTTACGTTCCATGAAGGGTGTAGTTTTCAAAATGGGGTCACAGGTGTTTTTTTTTGTGTTTATGTCAGAACCGCTGTAACGATCAGCCACCCCTTTGCAAATCACCTCAAATGTACATGGTGCTCCCACTCCTGAGCATTGTTGTGCGTCCGCAGAGGGGGTATTTCCATACTCAGAAAAAATTGCATTACAAATTTTGGGGGTCTTTTTTTCCTTTTCCCTCTTGTGAAAATGAAAAGTATGGGGCAACCCCAGCATGTTAGTGTAAAAAATCTAATTTTTTTAACAATAACATGCTGGAGTAGACCCCAACTTTACCTTTTTATAAGCGGTAAAAGGAGAAAAATCCTACCAAAATTTGTTAGGCAATTTCTCCTGAGTACGGAGATACCCCATATGTGACATTAAACTGTTGCATTGAAATACGACAGGGCTCTCAAGTAGTGAGAGAGCGTCATGCGCATTTGAGGTCTAAATTAGGGATTTGAATGGGACGGACCTGGATGCAAGAATTACACTTGACTCCGATACCAAATTTACCCTACCCTACCTGTTTCCCAAACAGGGTGCCTCCAGCTGTTGCAAAACTCCCAGCATGCCTGGACAGTCAATGGCTGTCTGGGCATGCTGGGAGTTGTAGTTTTGAAACTCCTAGAAGCAGCAGTGAAGATCACTTTACAGCGATCTTCACTGCTGCCTCTGACGTCGCCGCCGCTGCATCCACTTGCCTGCGCCTCCTTTCTGCCACCGGTCCCCGGGTGTCCTCCAGGTAGCTGCTGCTAGTCCCCCCCCCCCCCCGCATCAACGGCCTCCGCAGCCTTCACCGCCATCTTCCCCCGCTCTGCCCGGACTTCAAGAGGTGGGCAAGGCGGGGGAAATGAACTTTCCCCCTCCGAACCTGCCCTGCGATTCGCCGGTCAGTCCTGACCGGCCAGTCGCAGGGGATAGGAGGAGGTGGCACCCCTGCCACCTCGCTCCTATCCTTTAGGATGATCGGGGCTGTCTCTGACAGCTCCGGTCATCCCCATTTTTCGGGTGATCGAGTCGCCAGAGACCCAATCAGCCCGGAATCGCCTATCTGAATTGATCTGCGATGATCGCCGACATGGGGGGTCTCATGACCACCCCAGGGGTTTGCACGGGGAGCCTGCTGAATGATTTCAGCAGGCATCCCGGTCGGGCCCTGCCAGGCGCGGCATGGACCGAAATTCCCACGGGCATACAGGTACGCCCTGGGTCCCTTAAGTACCAGGGCGTCAGGGCGTACCTGTACGCCCTGGGTCCCTAAGTGGTTAAGGACACAGGGTTTTTCTGTTTTTGCACTTTTGTTTTTTCCTCATCACCTTCTAAAAATCATAACTCTTTCAATTTTGAACATACAGACCCATGTGAGGGCTTTTTTTTTTTGCGCCACCAATTGTACTTTATAGGGACATCAATCACTTCACCACATCTCATCTATGATGAAACTAGAAAAAAAATATTTGGGGGTCAAAATTGAAAAAATAAAAAAAACGCCATTTTGTAACCTTTGGGGGCTTCCGATTCTATGCAGTGCACTTTCTGGTAAAAATTACACCATATCTTTGTTCTGTAGGTCCATATGGTTACAAGGATACCTAAATGTATATAGGTTTTATTTTACTACTTATCAAAAATTATAACCTTATAACTATTTTATTTTTCCATATACAGGGATCATTTTTTGCACCATGATCTGAAGTTTTTATCGGTACCATTTTTGTTTTGATGTGACTTTTTGATAGTTTTTATAAATTTTTTTAGGGTATACAAAGTGACCAAAAATATGCAATTTTGAACTTTGAAATGTTATTTTACGTCTACACCTTTGACCATGCGATACCACATATGTTTATTTTTATTATGGTTACATATTTTTTTATATGGAATTTGGGATAAAAGGGGTGTTTTAAAGTTTCATTATGGAAGGGGTTAATGGGTGTTTTTATTATTTTTTTTTTTATTCAACTTTTTTTTTTTACACTTTTAGTCCCCTTTTAGGAGGAATCATTAAATTCCTCAAACAGATCAATGTGGTTTCATAGAACCACATTGATCTGTGTGTTCTGCACTCGATTGATAAAGCCTGGTCGTGCCAAGCTTTATTATTCACAGCGCAGCAGCCGGCACAGGAAGAGAGATAAGCCCTCTGGCTACCTCAGCAGTGGATTGCCCCCTTATATAATTGCAGTAGTCTTGAAACAGAAGGATCAACATATTTAGGGGGAGATTTATTGTTCTGTGCTAAGCTAAAAAACATTTTTAAACTAACTAAGGCTCAAGTCATGTGTACGTGCCGCTAATTAATCAAAAGTTGCACACTATGTGATAAACTTGTGCAACTTTTGTGCAAAATGTGTTTGGATTCTTTGCTACAGCGACAAAATTTGCGATGTTTGGGGAAAAGTCACACATGACAAATTAACAACCACTACAAAGTCAAAGCGCAAAGTTATTCAAGCAAGTTTGGCAGAATTCACCTCAGGACAAAAAGTAGCAAAATGATTAACCCCTTAAGGACCCAGCCCAAATATACCTTAGGGAACCCGGCCATTTTTTGAACATCTGACCACTGTCACTTTAAGCATTATTAACTCTGGGATGCTTTTACCTTTCATTCTGATTCCGAGATTGTTTTTTCGTGACATATTCTAGTTTATGTTAGTGGTAAAATTTTGTCGATACTAGCATAATTTCTTGGTGAAAAATTCAAAAATTTGATGAAAACATTGAAAATTTTGCCTTTTTTTAACTTTGAAGCTCTCTGCTTATAAGGAAAATGGATATTCCAAATAAATGTTATATTGATTCACATATACAATATGTCTACTTTATGTTTGCATCATAAAGTTGACATGTTTTTACTTTTGGAAGACACCAGAGGGCTTCAAAGTATAGCAGCAATTTTCCAATTTTTCACAACATTTTCAAAATCGGAATTTTTCAGGGACCACTTCAGTTTTGAAGTGGATTTGAAGGGCTTTCTTATCAAAAATACCCCATAAATGACCCCATTATAAAAACTGCACCCCTCAAAGTATTCAAAATGACATTCAGAAAGTTTGTTAATCCTTTAGGTGTTGCACAGGAATAGCAGCAAAGTGAAGGAGAAAATTCAAAATCTTCATTTTTTACACTTGCATGTTCTTGTAGACCCAGTTTTTGAATTTTTACAAGGGGTAATAGATGAAAAATCCCCCCAAAATTTGTAACCCAATTTCTCTTGAGTAAGGAAATACCTCATATGTGTAAGTCAAGTGTTCGGCGGGTGCACTAGAGGGCTCAGAAGGGAAGGAGCGACAATGGGATTTTGGAGAGGGAATTTTGCTGAAATGGTTTTTGGGGGGCATGTCACATTTAGGAAGCCCCTATGGTGCCAGAACAGCAGAAAACCCCCACATGGCATACCATTTTGGAAACTACACCCCTCAAGGCAAGTAACAAGGGGTCCAGTGAGCCCTAACACCTCACAGGTGTTTGACGACTTTTCGTTACAGTCGGAAGTGTAAATGAAAAAAAAAAATTTTTCACTTAAGTTCAGTTTTTTCCCCAAATTTATCATTTTTTCTTTTTTATCATTCAAAGTTTTATTTCAAGAATACAAAGAAACAGAAATCAAGGCAGACAAAGAAATCTGACAAACAAAATAAGGGGAATCATCCACGAGTACTCAGGGTACTTGATTATACCAATCAAATCTGGGCTCGACTATCAGAACATAGTATAACAGTTCAACTTTGCTGAGTCTCGACAAAGACCAAGGAGACTCAGCCAACTTGCTAAGATTACAGCGATATAGTTCAGATGGCAAAAAAAAGTGCAAGCCAAGGTGGCAACAGAAAACCAGAAAGTAAATGGGCAGTAATGGGACAGAGTGAAGGAGGGGGAAAGAGTAAGACGGGAAGACGAGAGGATGGGTCAGCAAAGTTAGGGAAGGGGGAAAGTAGAAACACATTAGGGAGCCGCAGGGGTAGGGGGGTCTAACAAGGCACGGTAACCAGGAGTCTCTCTGAAGGTCATCCATGTAGACCAGGTTTTACTATAGCGCTCATGCTCCGCAGGGGTTAGGGCCATCAGCTCCTCCATTCGTTGCGTGTTTGCTATTTCCATCAACCACTCACTTACAGTAGGAGGTTCCGGAGATCGCCACCTGCGGGGAATGACCGCCCTGGCAGCCTGAAGCATGTTGCTAAGGAGAGGTTTACGGAAGGAGGAGGAGGACATAGGGAAATGAAAAAGCAAGGCCGCCTCAGGACAGTTCGGAACAGAAATTGCAGTGACCTCCCTAGTGACGCGCAGGACGTCCGACCAAAAGCGGGTCAGCGCCGAGCAGCTCCACCAAATGTGCACCATGGTACCCTGGGCCAACCCACAGCGCCAACAAGTTGAAGGCACAGTAGGATACCACCTATGGAGTTGTGCAGGGGTCCTATACCAGCGGGATAGTATTTTATAGTTAGTTTCCTGCCCCCTATTGGCAATGACTGACTTATGAGTGAGAAGAAAACATTTAGCCCATTGAGCAGGAGTAAAGGTCTGTCCTAACTCTGCCTCCCAGGCTCCGCAAAATGGGGGCAAAGAGGAGGAAGAGCCCGAAAGCAGCAGGCGGTAAAGAAAACCTATCGTGTGTGGGGGTGAAGGGGGCGTAAGGCAAAGTGTTTCGTAAGTGGTCAGTGTCCGGTGCAGATGAGTGGAGCGCTTGGTAGAGGAGTAGAAATGTTGCAGCTGAATGTAGTCATAGCGGCAGCGACCCTGAGGTGTTGTATCCGGACATAGATCAGTGAAAGGAAGCAGCTCTGTGGGTGTAAGGACATGGGTAAATCGTAGTGGGGAGGGACCGACCCCCCCTAGAAAAGTACCATGGGACAGCCCGGGAGGAAAAGCGGGGTTTCCAGTTATGGGAAGGAGTAGACCCGATGGGTCAATTAACCCCTTCATGACCCAGCCCATTTTCACCTTCATGACCTGGGCATTTTTTGAAAATCTGACCACTGTCACTTTAAACATTAATAACTTTGGAATGCTTTTACTTATCATTCTGATTCCGAGATTGTTTTTTCGTGACATATTCTACTTTATGTTATTGGTAAAATTTCACTGATATTTGTATCCTTTCTTGGTAAAAAAAAATCTAAAAATTTCATGAAAATTTTGAAAATTTAGCATTTTTCTAACTTTGAAAGTCTCTGCTTGAAAGGAAAATGGATATTCCAAATAAATTACATATTGATTCACATATACAATATGTCTACTTTGTGTTTGCATAAAAAAATTGACAAGTTTTTACTTTTGGAAGACACCAGAGGGCTTCAAAGTTCCGCAGCAATTTTCCAATTTTTCTCAAGATTTTCAAAATCGTAATTTTTCAGGGCCCAGTTCAGGTTGGAAGTGGATTTTAAGGGTCTTCATATTAGAAATACCCCATAAATGACCCCATTATAAAAACTGCACCCCCCAAAGTATTCAAAATGACATTCAGCAAGTGTTTTAACCCTTTAGGTGTTTCACAGGAATAGCAGCAAAGTGAAGGAGAAAATTCTAAATCTTCATTTTTTACACTCGCATTTTCTTGTAGACCCAATTTTTGAATTTTTACAAGGGGTAAAAGGAGAGAAATCACCCTAAAATTTGTAACCCAATTTCTCTCGAGTAAGGAAATACCTCATATGCGTATGTAAAGTGTTCGGCGGGCGCAGTAGAGGGCTCAGAAGGGAAGGAGCGACAATGGGATTTTGGAGAGTGAGTTTTTCTGAAAGGGTTTTTGGGGGGCATGTCCCATTTAGGAAGCCCCTATGGTGCCAGAACAGTGGACCCCCCCCCACATGTGACCCCATTTTGGAAACTATACCCCTCATGGAATTTAATAAGGGGTGCAGTGAGCATTTACACCCCACTGGCGTTTGACAGATATTTGAAACAGTGGACTGTGCAAATCAAAAATTTTATTTTTCATTTTCACAGACCACTGTTCCAAAAATCTGTCATACACCATTGGGGTGTAAATGCTCACTGCACCCCTTATTAAATTCCATGAGGGGTGTAGTTTCCAAAATGCGGTCACATATGGATATTTATTGTTTTACGTTTGTCAGAACTGCTGTAACAATTAGCCACCCCTGTGCAAATCGCCTCAAATGTACATGGTGCACTCTCCCTTCTGGGCGTTGTTGTGCGCCCCCAGAGCACTTTGCGCCCACATATGGGGTATCTCCGTAGTCGGGAGAAATTGCGTTACAAATTTTGGGGGTCTTTTTTCCCTTTTACCTCTTGTGAAAATGAAAAGTATAGGGCAACACCAGCATGTCAGTGTAAAAAATTTATTTTTTTACACTAACATGCTGGTGTAGACCCCAAATTCACCTTTTCATAAGGGGTTAAAGAAGAAAAAGCCCCCCAAAATTTGTAAGGCAATTTCTCTCGAGTACGGCGATACCCCATATGTGTCCCAAAACTGTTGCCCTGAAATACGACAGGGCTCCAAAGTGAGAGAGCGCCATGCGCATTTGAGGCCTGAATTAGGGATTTGCATAGGGGTATTCTATGCCAATGATTCCCAAACAGGGTGCCTCCAGCTGTTGCAAAACTCCCAGCATGCCTGGACAGTCAATGGCTGTCCGGCAATACTGGGAGTTATTATTTTGCAACAGCTGGAGGCTCCGTTTTGGAAACAGTAGCGTACCAGACGTTTTTCATTTTTTGGGGGGAGGGGGGCTGTGTAGGGGTATGTGTATATGTAGTGTTTTTTACTTTTTATTTTAGGTTAGTGTAGTGTTTTTAGGGTACAGTCACATGGGCAGAGGTTCACAGCAAGTTTGCCGCTGGAAGTTTGAGCTGCAGCGCAAAATTTGCGCTATCTCAAACTTGCAGCACTCACTGTAAACCTCCGCCCATGTGAGTGTACCCTGTACATTCACATTGGGGGGGGGGGGGGGGCAAACATCCAGCTGTTGCAAACTCCGAGCATGCCCTTTGGCTGTCCATGCATGCTGGGAGTTGTAGTTTTGCAACAGCTGGAGGAACGCTGGTTTGGAAACACTAAGTTAAGTAATAAACTTTCAAGTGTTTTGCAACCAAACCAGTGTGCCTCCAGCTGTTGCAAAACTACAACTCCCAGCATGCATGGTCTGTCAGTGCATGCTGGGAGTTATAGTTTTGCAACAATTGCAACAGCTGGAGGCACTGAGGAAGGAAACGGACAATGTTTCCCAACTAGTGTGCCTCCAGTTGTTGCAAAACTACAACTCCCAGCATGCCCAGACTGCCCAGGCATGCTGGAAGTTGTAGTTCGGCAATATCTGAAGGATCAGATGTTGCCCAACTACAACTTCCAGCACGCTTGGGCAGTCTGGGCATGCTGGGAGTTGTAGTTTTGCAACATCTGGAGGTCCACAGTTTGGAGACCACTGTATAATGGTCTCCAATCTGTGCTCTTCCAGATGTTAGAGAACTACAACTCCCAGCATGCCTGGACAGACTGAGCATGCTGAGATTTGTAGTTTTGCAACATCTGGAAGAGCACAGATTGGAGACCATTATACAGTGGTCTCCAAACTGTGGACCTCCAGATGTTGCAAAACTACAACTCCCAGCATGTCCAGAAAGCCAAAGGCTGTCTGGGCATTCTGGGAGTTGCAGTTTTGAAACTCTCAGAGGCAGCAGTGAGATCGCTTTACGGCGATCTCACTGCTGCCAATGAAGATGCCGCACTGCTACTGCAAACTCACCACCGGGGACGCAGCGCAGCCGGGACCGCATGGAGGACGCCGGGACCGCTCGGGACACCGCTCGGACGGGTAAGTGACGCCGGGGGACGGGTCAGGGACACTTAGCAGAGCGGTGTGTGTCCCGATCCCTGTGATCGGGACTCACACACCGCGCTGCTAAGTATTCTGATAGCGAAACGCTGCTATCAGCTAGTCAGATTTGACCAGCTGATAGCAGCGATCGCTGGGGTGGGTGGGGGATGAAACCCCCCGTGGTCGCACGGTAAGATGGCTGGCTATCAGTGATAGCAACCATCTTTCCGGGCGCTGCGGGGTGCCGCGAGTAGCGACAGTAATGTTCATGACGTACCTGTATGTCATGGGTCGGGAACACCTTGCCACCCATGACGTACAGGTATGTCATAGGTCGGGAAGGGGTTAAAGAGTCCCGCTCTTCCGATTTGCACAAAACTGAAAGCGTTTGCAAGGTAGTGAACGATAAGTTAGACAGGGAGGAGGGAGGCGGGGGCCACAACCATGGGAGCCCGGAAAGAGTAACCGGAGACACATCCTGTGCTAAGCGTACCCATAATTTAGAAGCAGCGCTGTGCAGCAGGTCCAGAAGGCGTGCGTGCATGGCCGCTAAGTAATAGAGACCGCAGTCAGGTAGGCCCACGCCTCCCGCCTCCTTGGGGCGGAACATGATCACCCGGCTGAGGCGCGAGCGCCCGGAGACTCATATAAAGGCACCGAACCGACTATGCAAAGCGCGCCAATAGGAAGCAGGGAGGGCTATCGGTATGGTCTGGAGCAAGTATAACAATTTAGGCAGAAGCGTCATTTTGATTGCATTGACCCTACCAAACCAGGAGAGGGTTTTCCCATGCCATCTATCCAGGTGGGATGAGAACCGAGAGAGCAAAGGGGCAAAGTTACACTGATACAAGTGGGATAAGTCAGCCGGGATGGTAATCCCTAAGTAAGAGATACCAGGTAAGGGCCAGGCGAAGGGGAAGTTAGCTCGGACCGAAGCAAATAGGGGTTGAGGGAGAGATGCATTCAATGCCTCAGATTTAGAGACATTGATTTTAAAGTTGGACCAATCACCAAATCCGGACAGTCTGGGGACATCAGGGAGGGAAGGGAAATATGCGGATTAGTGATGTAAACCAACAGGTCATCGGCAAAAGCCGAGCACTTATACTCAGGATCGCCAACACAAACCCCCGAGATGTCCGGGCTGTTACAGATAGAGACCAGGAGGTGTTCCATGACTAAGACATATAATAAAGGAGATAATGGGCATTCCTGGCGGTTGCCGTTGAAAATGTGAAGAGGTTTGGACAGGGACCCATTAAGTCTCAAACGTGCTGAGGGAGAGTGGTACAGAGACAGAATTTTCGAGATCAGGACGGGGCCAAGGCCGGCGATGTGCAAAGCTTCCTGTAGGGAAGACCACGATATGCGGTCAAACACTTTTTCCGCGTCGAGGGAGAGGACCATCAGGGGAATATTACGGGAACGGGCGTAATGAATAAGGTCCAGGGTCTCAAGGGTGTTGTCGCGGGCCTCCCTCCCCGGGACAAAGCCCGATTGATCGGGATGAACAAGCTTAGGCAAATCGGGGTTGAGTCTGTTCGCTATGAGCTTAGCAAAAATTTTCAGGTCCACATTTAACAGGGAAATGGGCCTGTAACTTGAACAGACTTGCGGATCTTTGCCCGGTTTAGGGAGGACCGCGACATGCGCCAAGGTAGATTGAGGGGGGAAGGGTGCATCAGGGCCCACTGCGTTGAAAGCCTCTATTAACAAAGGGGCAAAGCGCTCCCTAAACGCCTTATAAAAGCCCGCCGTGAAGCCATCTGGGCCAGGACTCTTTCCACCCGGCAGGGAAGCAATAACCCCCAAAAGCTGGGCCTGAGTGAATGGAGAGTCCAGCTCCTCCGCAGCATCAGGAGGGAGACTGGGTAGGTCTGTGACTGGGAAAGAACTTGCTACGGCAAAGTTGAAGGGCGCGTTTTGAGGAGGCGTCGAGCAGGCGTTTGGCTCCCTGTCAGGTCAATAGAAGGTCTCCCAGGACCGGGGCAGAGAGTGCACGTTTGGGGGCTAGTTCTAAATCAGCGACCTTACCTAAGGCCCGCTTCAAGGCAAAAGCTTTTTCCCATTTAAGACGGGTGCCGCGGAGTACGCATTTTGCAGCTTCCCATTTCACGGTCGAGGGAGTAGAATCCTGGGCATGATCTAGGAGGAAATTCTCGATGGTCCTGCCGACATCGGCTGTACAAACAGGGTCTAGAAAGAGGGAGTCATTTAGGCGCCAGGTCCACTCCCCCCTAACGAGGAACGTGCACGTCACGGGGGCATGATCCGACAAAAGGATAGTTCCAATGTCAGGGAAGGGCATTTTGGTGTTGAAGGAGAATGTAGTCAATTCGGCTATAGGAGCCATGTGGTGGGGAATAGAAGCTGTAGTCCCTATCCGAGGGATGGAGTAGACGCCACACGTCCTGTAATTGCAAGAGGGAGAGGGCACGTTTCAACCGTTTGATGGCCGAGTATGAGATGGAGGAGCGACTGGAGGAGTTATCAAGGAGGGATCTAGCGTGATGTTGAGATCACCACACAGTATCACCGTGCCTTTAAGTAGGGGTAGGACAAAGTCAGTAAAGTCTAACAAGAATGAAATCTGTCTGAGGTTAGGGGCATAGACGTTCAGGAGGGTAAGCTCATGGCCACCCACCAGAAGGGAAAGGACTATGTACCTGGCTGAGGAGTCAATCGTGCAATCCAGGATCTGATGCGGCAGCGATTTATGAACAGCAATCGCCACCCCACAAGACCTGGACTGAGGATTGTTAGCACAAAACCATGTGGTGTAGTGTGGGTGCTTAAGGGAAGGTTCGTGGCCTACCTTGAAGTGGGTTTCCTGGAAACAGATTAGATGTACCTTCTGTTTGGGGAAGTGGTGGAGTACTTGAGAGCTCTTCTCAGGCGTGTTCAGCCCTTTGACGTTGAAGGTAGCTATCTTGAGGTCAGCCATGAGAACACAAAAGAAAAGGCAACACAATTAGTAAAAGGCAGTCAGGAGAAAGAGAATAGGGGGAGGGGAAGAGGGGAGGGGGGATCACCTCCCCTGCGGCTAAAGGGGAAGGAGGAAGGAGAAAAAGAGAGGGTGGAGGGTGAAAGAGGGGAGGAGAAAAAGGGCGTAGGAGAGGGGGGGGGGGGAGAGTAAGAAAAAGAGAAAGCGGGAGAAAAGAGGATGGGAAAAGAAACAAAGAGAGGGGGGAAAAGGGAAAGAGTCAGTGACTGAACAGAAAAAGAGAAATGGAGGAAGCAGTAGGAGACAGAAAGGGGCTACTGCTGCTTAATCTAGGAGAAGAAACAGTAAAAGGAACACGGAGCCAGGGGCCCCCTGCCCAACGGGTCCTATACCTATGTGGGGTGGGAGTAGGAAAGGCAACAGAGAGGGATCATCCCCGTCGCCGCCAGAGAGTGTGAAGCCAAAAATAGAGACTGCTGCATAAAGACAGAATGAAAACAGGTAGGGGGAAGTGAAAGGAAGCCAAAGAGGGGCTACATGGAGAAGAAAGGCAAATAACAACCGTTAAATAGCAATACGGACACAGGGGGTCATAGAGGGCCACAAAAAGCAACTAATCAGGTGGCGGAGGCATGGGCCCCGCCAGCGCCTCCAGGCTCGGAGGCAGGCGCGGCAAGTCTCTGAGGTAAGGCAACACGTTGGCTGCGCCTGTTCGGGCCCCTTGAGGATGTTCCCGGCCTCGGGGACTTAGCAGGTGGAGAGGCCGAGACCACCAAAGGAAGCTTGGCAGAGAAGGGCAACAGCATTGGCCAGTCCGGCAGAGTAACATCTGGGAGGGCCAGGTCCTGAAGAAAACCCGACAGGTCATCAGGGGATCGCAGGGAGTAAGTCCTTCCATTCCGACGGACCATGAGGGAGAAGGGGAACCCCCAGCGGTATTGGATGCCCTGTTCTCGCAAGATGGTCAGGAGGGGCCGCAGGGCCGCCCGTTGCGCCAAAGTATGGCAAGAAAGATCTGGGTAGAGCTGAATAGGTACGTCCTTGTACAGGATCCGTTGATGGCGTCTAGCGCAGTGAAGAATGTCCTCTTCAGGGCATAGAAATGGATGCGGCAGATGACATCCCGTGGGTGAAGGTCGTCAGCACTAGGAGGTCGCAACGCCCGGTGGGCTCTGTCCATTTCAATATAGATGTCAGTTGGACGATTCAAAAGGTCATTAAAGATGGAGGTAAGAGCATCCCATAAATCCCCCGGAGCCACCGCCTCAGGGAGAACCCGGATGCGAATGTTGTTCCTGCGGCTGCGATTTTCAATATCGTCCAAATGCTGTTGTAATGCGAATATCTGATCTGTATGAGTGCTAACCATAGATTGTAAGGCTTGAACAGAGGAGGAAGCGGACTCTTGTGCAGTTTCCACCTCAGCCACTCTGGTTGTAAGAGTAGACAAATCCGATCGGAACTGTGCAAACTCCTGTCTACATTCTTCACCAATTTGTTTAGCCAGATTGGAAATATCAGCTTTGGTGGGCAGAGCATGGACCAGTGATTGGAGGTTGGCCAGAGTGATAGGCGTCAAGGCAGCTCGAGTGGTCGGCACATCCGCTCCGCCAGGGAGGAAGCGAAGAGTGTAGTCCCCAGGGGGGAGGGCGCATCCTTGGGTTGCGTAGGAGGGTGAAATTTTGGAGGAGTCAAATCCAAGCTGCATGTTGGAGGGGCATACAATGAGGAGCCCAGGTGCAAGGGTGGGGTACCCCCAGGAGGAGACATGCGCACATTCCCAGCATGCACAGCTCCCCAGGAGGACCCTGAGGACCAAGGGGGGGAAGGGGCTGCAGCCTGCGCATGTGGGGTGAGCGGAGGATCCAGGGCCCCTGTGAACAGGTGGGCTGAACGGCCAGGGGACAGGTCAGGAGCAGCAGGATGAGAGTCCATAGCCTGTGAGTGAGGGGGTGAGGGCCTCAGGGGGCGTTGTAGTAGTGGCGCTGGAGGGGCTAATGCAGTGTCCCCTGTGAGCAGGTCTAGCCCAGGCGATGTAGCAGGGGGAAGAGGAGGCCGCCAGGCCGGTACAGGTGGGGACTCTGATGACAACAGCAGGCCTCCGTGACTCACCTTCTCAGTAGCGGTCGGGTTCTGGCAAGCTCCGCCGCCGTGCATGCAGCCAGGGGTCCCGTCAGCAGCCGGAGGTATGGAGCTGGGGGATGCAGTCCCCGTGGATGTTCCTGCGGAGGAGCGAGGCAGCGACGCTCCGGCGGGTTGCGCCGTCACCCCGCACTGTTCCGGGCTGCGGGTGGAGGAGGACGAGACTCCAGCGCAGGGTCCTCCAAGATGGCGCTGTTCCCCTCAGCAGGTGGCGCGGTCTCAGCAGTGAGGTGCTGGGACCAAGTAAAATAAGCCTCAATGTCCATCAGGGCTGGTTGGAGTGCAGTGGTAGGTGGCCCCTTATTCCTTTTACAGACGGTTTTCCCCATGAAATAGGCAGCAAGATGCGGTGGAAGTTGGCGGCAAGCGGGAGCTCTCCACAGCACGTCCTCACTTGACCATGTCCAGGCACCGCCCCCCCCAAATTTATCATTTTTACAAAGGGTAATGGGAGGAAATGCCCCCCCCCCCCAAATTTGTAACCCCATCTCTTCTGAGTATATAAATACCTCTGCGAGCGAACTACAATGCTCAGAAGAGGAGGAGTCACATTTAGCTTTTGGAAAGCAAATTTTGCTGAAATGGTGTTTGGGGGGGCATGTCGCATTTAGGAAGCACCTAGGGTGCCAGAACAGCAAAAAAAAAACACATGGCATACTATTTTGGAAACTGCACCCCTCAAGGAACGTAACAAGGGGTACGGTGAGCCTTAACACCTCACAGGTATTTCACAAAAATGCTGTGTTTTCCCCAAATTTTAAATTTTTACAAGGGGTAATAGGAGAAAATGACCACCAAAATTTGTAACCCCATTTCTTCTGAGTATGGAAATACCCAGTGTGTGGACGTCAAGGGCTCTGCTGGCGCACTACAATGCTCAGAAGAAAAGGAGCGCCATTGAGCTTTTTGAAAGAGAATTTGTTTGGAATGGAAGTCGGGGGCCATGTGCGTTTACAAAGTCCCCGTGGTTCCAGAACAGTCGACCCCCCCCCCCCCACATGTGACCCCATTTTGGAAACTACACCCCTCACAGAATTTAATAAGGGGTGCAGTGAGTATTTACACCCACTGGTGTTTGACAGATCTTTGGAACAGTGGGCTGTGCAAATGAAAAATGTAATTTTGAATTTTCACGGATTACTGTTTCAAAAATCTGTCAGACACCTGTGGGGCGTAAATGCTCACTGTACCCCTTATTACATTACGTGAGGGGTGTATTTTCCAAAATGGGGTCACATGTGGGGGGGTCCATTGTTCTGGCACTATGTGGGCTTTGTAAACACATGTGGCCTTCAATTCCGGACAAATTTTCTCTTCAAAATCCCAATGGCGCTCCTTCTCTTCTGAGCATTGCAGTTCACCCGCCGAGCACTTTACATCCACATATGGGGTATGTTCTTACTAAAAAGAAATGGGGTTACAAATTTTGTGGGACTTTTTTCCTATTTTCCCTTGTTAAAATAAAAAATTTAGGGTAACACCAGCATTTTAGCGAAAATTTTTTTTTTCTCATTTTCCCATCCAACTATTTTGTCAAACACCTGTGGGGTGTTAAGGCGCACTATACCCCTTGTTACGTTCCGTGAGGGGTGTAGTTTCCAAAACGGGGTCACATGTGGGTATTTATTTTTTTGTGTTTATGGCAGAACCGCTGTAAAATCAGCCACCCCTGTGCAAATCACCAATTTAGACCTCAAATGTACATAGTGCGCTCTCACTCCTGAGCCTTGTTGTGCGTCCGCAGAACATTTTACGCCCACATATGGGGTATTTCCGTACTCAGGAGAAATTGCCTTACAAATTTTGGGGGTCTTTTTTTGCTTTTACCGCTTGTGAAAATAAAAAGTATGGGGCAACACCAGCATGTTAGTTTAAAAAATAAAAAAAAAATTACACTAACAGGCTGGTGTAGACCCCAACTTTTCCTTTTCATAAGGGGTAAAAGGAAAAAAAGC
This sequence comes from Hyla sarda, assembly GCF_029499605.1. NCBI lineage: Eukaryota > Metazoa > Chordata > Amphibia > Anura > Hylidae > Hyla > Hyla sarda. The sequence continues at coordinate 463,173,867 of NC_079189.1, read as the reverse complement.
CCCCCAAATTTGTAGTGCAATTTCTCCCGAGTACGGAAATACCCCATATGTGACCCTAAACTGTTTCCTTGAAATACGACAGGGCTCTGAAGTGAGAGAGCGCCATGCGCATTTGAGGACTTCATAGGGATTGCATAGGGGTGGACATAGGGGTATTCTGCGTCAGTGATTCCCAAACAGGGTGCCTCCAGCTGTTGCTAAACTCCCAGCATGCCTGGACAGTGGCTGTCCAGAAATGCTGTGAGTTGGTGATTTGAAACAGCTGGAGGCTCAGTTTTGGAAACACTGCCATACGATAAGTTTTTCATTTTTATTGGGGGGGGGGGGGACAGTGTAAGGGGGTGTATATGTAGTGTTTTACCCTTTATTATGTGTTAGTGTAGTGTAGTGTATGTTTTTAGGGTACGTTCCCACTAGCGGGCGTTTACACAGAGTTTACCGCTAGGAGTTTGTGCTGCGGCGACAAATTTGCTGCAGCCCAAACTTGAAGCAGAAAACTAACTGTAAACCTGCCTGTGTGAATGTACCCTGTACATTCACATGGGGGGGACAAACCTCCAGCTGTTTCAAAACTACAACTCCCAGCATGTACTGACAGACCGTGCATGCTGGGAGTTGTACTTTTGCAACAGCTGGAGGCACACTGGTTGGAAAACCTTCAGTTACCTAACTCAGTATTTTCCAACCAGTGTGCCTCCAGCTTTTGCAAAACTACAACTCCCAGCATGTACTGATCGCCGAAGGGCATGCTGGGAGATGTAGTTATGCAACAGCTGGAGGTACACAACTACAACTCCCAGCATGCCGAGACAGCTGTTTGCTGTTTCGGCATGCTGGGATTTTCAGTTTTGCAACATCTGGAGAGCTATAGTTTAGAGACCACTGCACAGTGATCTCCAAACTGTGGACCTCCAGATGTTGCAAAACTACAAATCCCAGTATGCTCAGACAGCAAACTGCTATGTGGGCATGCTGGGAGTTGTAGTTTTGCAAGATCTGGAGAGCGACAGTATAGAGATCATTGTGCAGTGGTCTCAAACTGTAGCTCTCCAGCTGTTGCAAAACTACAAATTCCAGCATGCCTAAATAGCTCTCTGGGCATGCTGGGAGTTGTAGTTTTGCAACTTCTGGAGGGCTACAGTTTAAAGACCACTCTATAGTGGTCTTAGACTGTAGCCCTCCAGATGTTGCTAAGCAACTCACCGGCTTCCGTAGGATCCACGGAGCTGCGTCACCGTCCTCTTCTTCCGTCGATCGTCGCCCGCTGCCGCCGATCGTCGCCCGCTGCCATCGCCGATGGGTGAGTGGACTTCGGCGCCGGTCCTGTGTCGTTTCCCCGTTTTGCACCGCCTATTGTGGGTGGGCAGGACGGGGAAACCGAAAGTAAAGCCCCCCGCCCCCGATCTGCTATTGGTCATCGCGTCTTGATGACCAATAGCAGGGATAGGAGGGGGTGGCACCCCTGCCACCTCACTCCAATCGATTCAGGGGGATCGTGGGTGTCTTGGACACCCGCGATCCCCCTTCTATTCCGGGTCATCGGGTCACCATAGACCCGAATCGGCGCAAATCGCAAGTGTGAATTCACTTGCGATTTGCGCCGATCGTCGACGTGGGGGGGTCTGATGACCCCCCTGGACATTTGCGCGGGGTGTCTGCTGATCGATATCAGCAGGCACCCTGGTCCGGTCCCCGCCCGGCACGCGGCGGGGACAGAAATTCCCACGGGCGTATGGATACGTCCTGGGTCCTTAAGTACCAGAAAGCCAGGGCGTATCCATACGCCCTAGGTCCTTAAGGGGTTAAAGCAACATTTTCACTTTTTTTTTTGTGCACACAAAAGCACATTTAAAATGCTTGATTCCCTCCTTAATCTTTGCATTAACGGTATGTATTTGTCAATCCAAATTTAAAAATTTGACCAAAGGATTTAAACATTAAGGCAAATTTTCACCTTAAGCCCTTAAGGACCACGGGTTTTCCGTTTTTGCACTTTCGTTTTTTCCTCCTCACCTTTAAAAAATCTTAACCCTTTCAATTTTGCACCTAAAAGTCCATATGATGGCTTATTTTTTGCGCCACCAATTGTACTTTGCAGTGACATCAGTCATTTTACCCAAAAATCTACGGTGAAACGAAAAAAAAAATCATTGTGCGGCGAAATTGACGAAAAAACGCAATTTTGTTATTTTTGGGGGCTTCCGTTTCTACGCAGTACATTTTTCGGTAAAAATGACACCTGATCTTTATTCTGTAGGTCCATACGGTTAAAATGATACCCTACTTATATAGGTTTGATTTTGTTGTACTTCTGTAAAAAATCATAACTACATGCATAAAAATGTATACGTTTAAAATTGTCATCTTCTGACCCCTATAACTTTTTTATTTTCCGCATATGGGGAGGTATGAGGGCTCATTTTTTGCGCCGTGATCTGAAGTTTTTAGCGGTATCATTTTTGTATTGATCGGACCTTTAGATTGCTTTTTATTCATTTTTTAATGATATAAAAAGCGACAAAAAATACATTATTTTGGACTTTGGAATTTTTTTGCGCGCACACCATTGACCGTGCGGTTTCATTAATTATATATTTTTATAGTTCAGACATTTACGCACGTGGCAATACCACATATGTTTATTTTTATTTACATTTTTTTTTATGGGAAAAGGGGGGTGATTCGAACTTTTATTAAGGAAAGGGTTAAATTACATTTATTAACTTTTTGTTTACACTTCTTTTGCAGTGTTATAGCTCCCATAGGGAGCTATAACAACACTGCACACACTGATTGCCAGCACTGTTCACTGCAAAGCCATAGCTTTGCAATGATCAGCGTTATCGGCGGTCGATTGCTCAAGCCTGCATCTCAGGCTTGGAGCAATCAATCGCCAAGGGGACGCGCCGGAGGCAGGTACGAGGACCTCCGCTCGTGTCCGAGCTTTCACTTTCGGTTTAGACGCGGCCGCGTCCAAAGGGTTAATAGCGCGCGACACCGCGATCGTTGCCGCACGCTATTAGCCCCGGGTCCCGGCATCAGATACATGCCGGGACTGACCCATATAACCCGGGGTCACCGCGTGACCCCACGTTATATCGCGGGAGCTGGCCAAGGACGTAAATATACGTCCTTGGTCGTTAAGGGGTTAAGGACCCTTTTTGCAAATCTGACCACTGTCACTTCATGCATTAATAACTCTGGGATGCTTTTACTTTTCATCCTGATTCCGAGAATGTTTTTTTTGTGACATATTCTACTTTAACATAGTGGTAAATGTTCGTCGATACTTGCATCATTTCTTTTGAAAACTACATCCCTCAAGGAACGTAACAAGGGGTATAGTGAGCCTTAACACCTCACACCTTTGCGTTGAAGTTGGAAGTGAAAATGAAAAATTAGATTTTTAACACTAAAATGTTGGTGTTACCCCAAATTTTTCATTGTCACAGGGGGTTATAGGAGAAAATACCCCCCAAAATTTAAAACCCCATTTCTTATGAGTATGGAAATACCCCATATGTGGATGTAAAGTGCTCTGCGGGCACACTACAATGTTCAGAACAGAAGGAGCAAAATTTGGCATTTGGAAAGTAAACAGCAAAAAAAAAAAAAAAAAAAAAAAAAAAAAAAAAAACACATGGCACACTATTTGGGAAACTACAGCCCTCAAGGAAGGTAACAAGGGTAAAGTGAGCCTTAACACCTCACAGGTGTTTGACGACTTTTCGTTAGAGTTGGACGTGAAAATGAAAAATTTGATTTTTAACACTAAAATGCTGGTGTTACCCCAAATTTTTCATTTTCACATGGGGTAATGGCAGTGGCGTTGCTAGGGTTGGTGTCACCCGGTGCGGTAGAAAATGGTGTCACCCCCATACCTACCCCCCCCCTCAGTAAGTTTTTAGCCTGTTGTGACAGACACCACTGTTGTAGCGCATTGTGAGAAATTCCAGTATAATAATCAGATATACCAGTTGCCACAGAATGGGAAAGTGTTAAAGAAGTTTTCACCATTTAAATATACAGCTCCCAGAATTACTTAAAGGGGTACTCCACTGGAAAACATTTACTTTTATATCAACTGGTGCCAGAAAGTTAAACAGATTTTTAAATTACTTCTATTTAAAATCTTAATCCTTACAGTACTTATATAAGCTGTTGTATTCTCCACAGGAAGTTGTGTAGTTCTTTCCAGTCTGTCCACAGTGTTCTGTCTGTCCATGTTAGGAACTGTCCAGAGCAGGAGAGGTTTGCTATGGGGATTTGCTCCTACTATGGACAGTTCTTGACATGGACAGAGGTGTCAGCACAGAGCACTGTGGTCAGACAGAAAATAAATTAAAAAGGAAAAGAACTTCCTGTGAATCACTTATACAGCAGCTAATAAGTACTGGAAGGATTAAGATTTTTAAGTAGAAGTAATTTATAAATCTGTTTAACTTTGTAGCACCAGTTGATAAAAAAATGTTTTTTCCAGTAGAGTACCCCTTTATGCAGTGGTGAGGTTATGCTGGGAGTTGTAGTTTCACTCATCATAACTGTAGAACTGACAAGCGACTACAGCTCTGATAGGACACAGAGAGGAGAATGTACAATGATATCAGTGACTACAGGTGACGTCTTCTCTATAGTCTTCCCTTATCTAATTCAGATGGTACATACCGCCTGGTCCAGCTAAAACTTCTGTCTGTAGAATGTGACGCCCAGACGTCTCCTCACTATGTCAGCGCATTCTCATCCTCTATATGAAAACAATTATTATTAGAAACCTGCCAGACACTGTATCCTCTAAATATAATATTACTATACACTATACTCTTTGATTATAAACCTTCCATACACCATACCCACTGAATATAATACTACCACACACTGTACATTCTGAATATAATACCATCACATACTGTACCCTCTGAATATAAATCTGCCACATACTGTACCCCTGAATATAATACCGCCACACACTGTACCCTCTGAATATAATAATACCACACACTGTACATTCTGAATACCAACACATACTGTACACTCTGAATATAAATCTGCCACATATGGTACCCTCTGAATATACCGCCACACACTGTACCCTCTGAATATACCGCCACACACTGTACCCTCTGAATATAAATCTGCCACATACTGTACCCTCTTAATATAAATCTGCCACATACTGTACCCTCTGAATATACCGCCACACACTGTGCCCTCTGAATATAAATCTGCCACATACTGTACCCTCTGAATATAAATCTGGTGGTGTTGCTAGTTGATGATGGGGGTGCTAGTACTGGGGAGGTGTTGCTGGAGGATGATGAGGGTGCTACTGGCCATCCCCCCTGGCAGTATCACCCCCATCGTCCATCGGCAGGATCATCCTCCTGGCAGGAGCACCCCCATCATCCACCATCAGGATCTGCTGATGTAGGTGCTGCTGCTGGGGGGGGGGGGGGGGGTTGCTGGTGGATTATGAGGGTGCTACTGCCAGGGGGGGGGGGGGCATTAGGTAGGCAGCAGTTCCCCCACTTAAGGTAGGTAGCAGTTCCCCCACATTAGGTAGGTAGCAGTTCTCCACATTAGGTAGGTAGCAGTTCCCCACATTAGGTAGGTAGCAGTTTCCCCACATTAGGTAGCATAGATTCCCCACATTTGGTACCAGTTTCCCCACATTAGGTAGTAATTTCCCCACATTAAGTAGCACAAATTCCACACATAAGGTAACACAAATTCCACACATTAGGTAGCACAGATTCCACACATTAGGTAGAAGTTTCCCCACATTAGGTAGCAGTTTTCCCACATTATGTAGCAGCCTTCACACATTAGGTAGCAATTTTCCAACATTAGGTAGCAGTTTCCCCACATTAGGTAGCATAGATTCCCCACATTTGGTAGTAGTTTCCCCCCCATTAGGCCGCAGGTTCCCTTGCATGTTCCCCACAATAGGTCAAAGTCTCCCCACATTAGATCGCTGGTTCCCCCCCCACACAAAAAAAAAAACACACACACACACAACACAGAGACACACACACACACACAGATAGATAGATAGAGAGACACACACACACACTCACAGAGAGACACACAGTCACACACACACAGTCACACAAAGACAGAAAGTCACACACAGACAGAGAGCCACACACAGAGATTGCGACAGACACACACAGTCACACACACAGAGAGACACACACTCACAGTCACACACAGTCACACACACACACACACACAGACAGTCACACACAGACAGTCACACACAGACAGAGACACACAAACAGAGAGAGACAGACACTCACTCACCCATCCAGCGCAGCGCTCCTTCTCTCCGGTCGCTCTGCGAGTGACGTCACGTCCTCCTGCGCCGGCCCTGCGGAGGGACGTCGGACCGGCGCAACAGAAGACGTGGGGGCGCAGGCCGGTTCACTGTGCAGGTGACGGGGGGGGGTGTGCTAGTACGGAGACGCAACAAGTGAGGACCGGGGGGGGGGGGATATGCTCTTACAGAGGCAGCGCAAGTGGGGGGCTGCTAGTATGGAGACAGGCAGCGCAACTGAGGACCGGCGGCGTACCTGGTGTCACCCCATCACCCCATCAGGATGGTGTCACCCGGTGCGGGCCGCACCCCCCGCACCCCGGTCGCAACGCCACTGGGTAATGGGAGAATTGGGCTTTACATTTTGTGGGCCTTTTTCTCCTAAGTAAGAAAATACCCTATATGTGAACATAAAGTACTCTGCTGGCACACTAAAGGTCTCAGATCAGAAGGAACGCCATTGGGCTTTTTGGAGAGAGAATTTGCTGGATTTGATGTCGGGCCCATGTGCGTTAACAAAGCCCCCATTGTGTCAGAACCCCCCCACATGTGATACCATTTTGGAAACTACACCCCTCAAGGAACGTAACAAGGGTTACAGTGAGTACTTATACCTCACAAGTTTTTTAACCTCTTAAGGACCCAGGACGTACGGGGACGTCCCCGCACCCTGGGCTTTAAGGACCCAGGACGTCCCCGTACAACCTGGCGTTTTCCGGTCCCTGCCGCGCGCCGGGCAGAGATCGGAACCGGATGCCTGCTGAAATGCTTCAGCAGGCATCCAGGGCAAACGCCGAGGGGGGCCATGTAGGCCCCCCATGTCGGCGATCGCCGCAAATCGCGAGGGAAATCGCCCTTGCGATCTGCGGCGATACCGGGCTGATCTGACCGCCCGGTAATTTTGCATGATCCCGGCTGTCACAGACAGCCAGGACCATGCTGGAGGCTAGGAGCGAGGTGGCAAACCTGCCACCTCCTCCTATCCCCTGCGATCCGTTGGTTAGTTAACCGACCAATCGCAGGGGGGCTACTTCCTCCCGCCCTGCTCGGCCCCTTGAAGTACGGAGAGGATGGGAGGAAGACCAGAGGACGCAGCGGAGGACGGGGGAGTGCTGGGGCCCTGAAGACCCGGATCCCGGCAGTGAAGACGGCGGCGGCGGCGACAGGTGAGTTCTTCTTCAGCCGCGGTCGGCCCCTGTACAGCAATGCACGTCGCCGTAAAGCGACATGCATTGCTGTATTGGGACCCTGTATATTACAACTCCCAGCATGCCCAGACAGCCCTTGGTGTCTGGGCATGCTGGGAGTTGCAGTTTTGCAACTTCTGGAGGTCCACAGTTTTGGGACCACTGTGCCCTTCCAGATGTTGCAAAACTACACATCCTCAGCATGCCATTACTGTCCAGGCATGCTGGGATTGTAGTTCTGTAACATCTGGCCCTTCAGATGTTGCAGAACTACAACTCCCAGCATGCCTGGACAGTTTTGGCATACTGGGAGTTGTAGTTTTGCAACATCTGGAAGGGAACCACTGTATTAGTGGTCTGCAAACTGTAGTCCTCCAGATGTTGCAAAACTACAACTCCAAGCATGCTGGGAGTTGTAGTTCGGCAACATCTGGCTCTAAAGATTCTGCCGAACTACTACTCCCAGCATGCCTGAGAATGTTTGGGAGTTGTGGTTTTGCAACAGCTGGAGGCACACTGGTTGGGAAACATTGTCTGTTTCCTAACTCAGTGTTTCCCAACCCGTGTGCCTCCAGCTGTTGCAAAACTATAACTACCAGCATGACTTATAGACTGTGCATGCTGGGAGTTGTAGTTTTGCAACAGCTGGAGGTCCCCCCCCCCCTGTGAATGTACAGGGTACATTCACATGGGCAGGGTGCTTACAGTGAGTATCAGGCTGCAAGTTTGCAATGCAGCAAATTTTTGCGCGGCAGCTCAAACTCGCAGCGGGAAACTCGCTGTAATCCCCCGCCCGTGTGACTGTACCCTAAAAACAATACACTACACTAACACAAAATAAAATAAAAAGTAAAAAACACTACATATACACATACCCCTACACAGCCCCTCTCCCCAATAAAAATGAAAAATGTCTGGTACGCCACTCTTTCCAAAATGGAGCCTCCAGCTGTTGCAAAACAACAACTCCCAGCATTGCCGGACAGCCAATGACTGTCCAAGCATGCTGGGAGTTTTGCAACAGCTGGAGGCACCCTGTTTGGGAATCACTGGCGTAGAATACCCCTATGTCCACCCCTATGCAAATCCCTAATTCAGGCCTCAAATGCGCATGGAGCTCTCACTTCGGAGCCCTGTCGTATTTCAAGGCAACAGTTTAGGGTCACATATGGGGTATCGCCGTACTCAGGAGAAATTGCCTAACAAATTTTTTTTTCTCCTTTCAACCCTTATGAAAAGGTGAAGTTGGGGTCTACACCAGCATGTTAGTGTAAAAAAAAAATTTTTTACACTAACATGCTGGTGTTGCCCTATACTTTTCCTTTTGACAAGAGGTAAAAGGGAAAAAAGCCCCCCAAAATTTGTAATGCAATTCTCCCTACTACGGAGATACCCCATATGTGGGCGCAAAGTGCTCTGGGGGCGCACAACAAGGCCCAGAAGGGAGAGTGCGCCATGTACATTTGAGGTGATTTACACAGGGGTAGCTGATTGTTACAGCGGTTTTGACAAACGCAAAAAAAACAAAACCCCACATGTGACCCCATTTCGGAAACTACACCCCTCACGGAATGTAATGAGGGGTGCAGTGAGAATTTACACCCCACAGGTGTCTGACAGATCTTTGGAACAGTGGGCTGTGCAAATTAAAAATTTTGTACAGCCCACTGTTCCAAAGATCTGACAGACACCAGTGGGGGGTAAATGCTCACTTTACGCCTTGTTACATTCCTCAAGGGGTCTAGTTTCCAAAATGGTATGCCATGTGGGGGTTATTTTGCTGTCCTGGCACCATATGGGCTTCCTAAATGCGACATGCCCCCTGAGCAAAATTTGCTCTCAAAAAGCCAAATATGACTCCTTCTCTTCTGAGCATTGTAGTTCGCCCGTAGTACACTTCAGGTCAACTTATGGGGTACCTTCATACTCAGAAGAGATGGGGTTACAAATTTTGGGGGGTATTTCTGCCATTAATCCTTGCAAAAATGTGAAATTTGGGGGGGAAACACACCTTTTAGTGAATTATTATAATTTTTTTTACGTATGCAAAAGTCGTGAAACCCCTGTGGGGTATTAATGCTCACTTTATTTCGTGTTACGTTCCTCAAGGGGTCTAGTTTCCAAAATGGTATGCCATGTGGGGGTTATTTTGCTGTCCTGGCACCATAGGTGCTTCCTAAATGCGACATGCCCCCGAGCAAAATTTGCTCTCAAAAAGCCAAATATGACTCCTTCTCTTCTGAGCATTGTAGTTCACCTGTAGTACACTTCAGGTCAACTTATGGGGTACCTTCATACGCAGAAGAGATGGGGTTACAATTTTTTGGGGGTATTTTCTGCTATTAACCCTTGCAAAAATGTGAAATTTGGGGGGAAACACACACTTTAGTGAAATTTTATTTTTATTTTTTTACATTTGCAAAAGTCGTGAAACACCTATGGGGTATTAAGGCTCACTTTATTCCTTGTTACGTACCTCAAGGGGTCTAGTTTCCAAAATGGTATGCCATGTGTTGTTTTTTTTTTGCTGTTCTGGCACCATAGGGGCTTCCTAAATGCAACATGCCCCCCAAAAACCATTTCAGAAAAACGTACTCTCCAATATCCCCTTGTCGCTCCTTCACTTCTGAGCCCTCTACTGCGCCCACTGAACACTTTACATAGACATATGAGGTATGTGCTTACTCGAGAGAAATTAAGCTACAAATATAAGTATACATTTTCTCCTTTTACCCCTTGTAAAAATTCAAAAATTGGGTCTACAAGAACATGCGAGTGTAAAAAATGGAGATTGTGAATTTTCTCCTTCACTTTGCTGCTATTCCTGTGAAACACCTAAAGGGTTAAAACGCTGACTGAATGTCATTTTGAATACTTTGGGGGGTGCAGTTTTTATAATGGGGTCATTTGTGGGGTATTTCTAATATGAAGACCTTTCAAATCCACTTCAAACCTGAACTGGTCCCTGAAAAATTGTGAGTTTGGAAATTTTGTGAAAAATTGGAAAATTGCTGCTGAACTTTGAAGCCCTCTGGTGTCTTCAAAAAGTAAAAACACGTAAATGTTATGATGCAAACATAAAGTGGACATATTGTATATGTGAATTAAAAAAAATTATTTGGAATACCCATTTTCCTTACAAGCAGAGAGCTTCAAAGTTAGAAAAATGCAACATTTTCATCAAATTTTGGGATTTTTCACCAAGAAAGGATGCAAGATAGCACAAAATTTTACCACTATGTTAAAGTAGAATATGTCACGAAAAAACTGTCTCGGAATCAGAATGATAACTAAAAGCATTCCAGAGTTATTAATGTTTAAAGTGACAGTGGTCAGATGTGCAAAAAATGGCCGGGTCCTAAGGTGTAAAATGGCTGGGTCCTTAAGGGGTTAAACAGTAGGCCGTAAAATTGAAAAATTTTATTTTTAACACTGAATTGCTGATATAACCCCAAAAATGTTTAATTTCACAAGTGGTAATAAAAAAAAAGTCTCACAAAATGTGTAGCCCAATTTTTCCAGAGTAAGGAAATACCCCATATGTGGACATTAGAGATGTCCGGTGCAGACTTTTTTTTATTCCGTCCTGCCCGGGCTGCAAAGAAAAGACAAAACAAACTTTCACTCACCTCCATATGTTCTCCCGGAGCTCCACAACAGCTGATCTGTCAGCCGGGCTGTCTGCTTCCTACTTCCTTTAGCCCGGTACATCACACGGCGCTTCAGCCTATCACCTGGCCCGCTCTTTCCTGGTCGCCAAAGATTAGGACCTTTATTGCTTCCTCTTGGAACTGAAGGTATGTCCCTGTGTTGCCAGCGTACTGGGACAGTACAAAAGAGTTGTACATGGCAACCTATACCATGTAGATCTCAACTTTTTTGTACCATGTCCCTGTTTTCCGCATGGCATTATGTGGCTTGAGGAATTAATCAGAGAGAATAACTCCCCCCATATACCGATTGTAATCCAGAATAAAATCAGGCTTGAGAACCGTTGTTGTGGTACCTCGCACAGGGACAGGGCTGCAACCATTCCCATGAATTGTGGTCAGCATAAGGACATCCCTTTTATCTTTATACCTGACCAGCATCAGGTTTTCATGAGTGACGGCACGGGACTCACCCCTTAGGGATAGTTGTCCAGCAGGGGCGTTGCTAGATGTCCAAAAGACCCGGGGCTAAAGCCCACACCCAACCCCGCCCCTAACCACACCTTCATCCACGCCCCCAACCACCTTCTTTAATATTCTCCCGCTACTTTATACACAACACACTGTACATACGCAACAATATGGTTTATGAAGCAGTGCCTCTCCAAAGAGAATGCATAGAAGGCTGGTCCACTCTTCATTTTCGGGGACATTCTGGTGATCAGTGGGTGTCCCAACAGTCAGACCCCCCTCCCCGATCACCTAGGTATCTCCTGTGGATAGGGGATCAATAATGCTGCCAGCCTGTCACCTGACTTTAGGCAAACCTCCTCTATTGGCAGACTGACAACAACCACTATAATTACCACCACAGACCATATATATTTTGTGGTAAAGTGTATGGGAAAGTGGTGGATGGGATGTATATCTCGTCTGGTTTCCTCAGCCAGGCACAAGATAGGAAATCCAGAAGGTTATATGCTGCTTTAGCAGAGCATAGTCTGCTAGGGCTCTTTTGTTTAAGTTACATGGGCTGGATTTCCTGGACTGGAGGACAGGTTGGAATTGGGAGTGCTCCAGTCCACACCCCTATTCCACTAAGGGTTTCCCTACTCCAAGGTGTTCTCAGATGAGGCTTCCTGTGCTGATTGCTAGGGGGGAATCCATATAGCAAAGCGCTGTTCGGGTTTGAGACTGAGATCAGAAACAGCCACAGCCAGACCTGCAGCTCAAACCTACCAGGTCTGAACCTTCCTCTATGGACATTTTGTGAGTTTGCTTGGGGCCAGACATTAGGCCCACAGTTTAGGTAGAGCTGGACAGGCTTAGGATTTGTTTGCACTGTGCTTTGTGCCTAAAATCATTTAAATAACCATCCTTTTGGACGTTTGAAACCTGCTGCCTGTGTGAATACTGTCATTGCCGACCCCACTGTGTGAGCTGTTCCCTACAATATAAATATATATATCTCTTAGGACTGACATAACACTAGTGTAGTATAATTGAGGTGATAGTAGTAGTATGACTGACATATAGCACTGCTAAGGCATGTAATGCCCACTCCTATCCAGGGAGAAAAAGGGACTTGTCAGTACATCACACGGGCCTGCAGCAGGGCCAAACTGAAACCAAAAATAGGCGTGAAATATTTTGGCATAAGCAGCCCGTTTTTTGTTAGGGGTGCGACTGCTTGGACCCCAACTAATCACATTAGTTCAAGTTGCTCTCCAGCTGTTGTGAAGCTACAACTCCCAACAAGCCTGGAGAGCCTCAGGCATTATAGGATTTGTAGTTTTGTAACAGCTGAAAAGACACAGATTGGGGTACATTGTCATTCATCATAACTGCAGAACTTACAAGTGACTACAGCTCTGATGGGACTGTCAGGAGAATACACAATAATATCACTGACCTGAGTGACGTCTTCTCTGTTGTTTTTCATTTTCTTTTCTTCTTTATCTGGTCCAGGCACCAGGACTTTTTCCAGCTACATCTTCTCTGCAGAGTCTAATGCCCGGACATAATTTGTTCCTTAATTTGTTAGCAGATCCTCATCCTCTGTATAAAAACAATAAGAATTATAATCGTGCCAGATACTGTGCCACCTGAATATAACCTTGCCAGAAATTGTGCCCCCTGCCACACACTGTACCTTTAATAATTCTGCCACACAATGTTTCTTCTCAGTTTGGCTGAATTGCACCCTTGCGCTTCAGACCCCTCTGCCCTCCTCCTCCAGACTCCTCTGTCCTCCTCCAGACCCCCGTCCCCCTCTTCCAGACCCCTCAGTCTTCCTCCCAGCTCCTGTGTCCTCATCCTCCAGACCCTCCCAGCTTCTCCTCCAGAACCCTTTTGTCCGCCTTCTCCATACCCCTCTGTCCCCCTCCTCCAGACCCCTTAGTCTTCCTTCAGGGTCTTCATCCCAAAACCCCTACCCACCCACCAAAACGTCCCTCATGCTCCTCCATCGCCTCTCCCAGAACAGTTAGTATTTTGTGTATGTATATATGTATGATAGATGTGCATACGATATATGTATGAAAGATGGGTATATGCATAGTGTATGTGTGATAGACAGTCATACACACACACACACACCTATCATAAATACATGGATACATCTATCATACATGCACACATCATACACACTAGGGCTTCATGATTTAGGGAAAATGTGTGATTGCGATTAGGGAGGTAAATATCGAGATTTTAATATGCAATATAAAAAAAGGTGAAATTCCGTAATTTCATGTTCATATCCCCATTTTCATGTCATTTCCCCAAAGTCACATTTCTCCCCTTCGTGTTACATCACCCCCTCCATGTCAAATTTCTCCCCCTCCATCACATCTCCCCCGCCCTGTCGCATTTCTCTACATCATGTCATATCTCCCCCGCCCTGTCGCATTTGTCCCCATCCTGTCATATCTCCCCAGCCCTGTCGCATTTGTCCCCATCATGTTACATTTCCCCCCCTCTGTCACATCTCCCCGGCCATGTCACATCTCCCCCATTAATGTTGTGCCAGGGCACGGGGGAAACAAAAAAAAAAAAAGATTTTACCAGGAACCCACAGAGGACAATGGGAGCTGTGACAGACGGGGACTGGGGCTAGGTGAACATAAGTGTTTTTTTTTTAAATGTTTTCCCAGCACCCTTATTATTACTTATAGTTTTGCAACAGGTGGAGGCACACAGGTTGGGAAGCACTGATTTAGCTTTTAAATTTTGGAGGCAGCCCAGCCACACACATCTATCTCACATATATGAATACATCATACATACACATATCATACATACACATATCATACATACATGAATGCATAAATCATACAGACATACATGCACACCCCCCCCCCCCACCTAAAACCAGCACCAAATCCCTTAAACAATCCCCGCCCCAGCCAAATTCCCTCCCCCTGTCCGACCAGCAGTTGGTTCACTTAAAGTCATGGCTGTAAATGTTGGCACCCCTGAAATTTTTCAAGAAAATGAAGTATTTCTCACAGAAAAGGATTGCAGTAACACATGTTTTGCTATACACGTTTATTCCCTTGGTGTGTATTGAAACTAAACCAAAAAAAGGGAGTAAAAAAAAAATCAAATTGGACATAATGTCACACCAAACTCCAAAAATGGGCTGGACAAAATTATTGGCACCCTTTCAAAATTGTGGAAAAATAAGATTGTTTCAGGCATGTGATGCTCCTTTAAACTCACCTGGGGCAAGTAACAGGTGTGGGCAATATAAAAATCAAACCTGAAAGCAGATAAAAAGGAGAGAATTTCACTTAGTGTGGCACACACAGACACACAATACAAAGACTAAGCATGGACAACAGAAAGAGGAGAAGAGAACTGTCTGAGGACTTCAGAACCAAAATTGTGGAAAAATATCAACAATCTCAAGGTGACAAGTCCATCTCCAGAGATCTAGATTTAGATGCGCAACATAATCAAGAACTTTGTAACCCATGGCACTGTAGCTAATCTCCCTGGGCATGGACGTAAGAGAAAAATTGATGAAAGGTGTCAATGCAGGATAGTCCGGATGGTGGATAAGCAGCCCCAAACAAGTTTCAAAGATATTCAAGCTGTCCTTCAGGCTCAGGGAGCATCAGTGTCAGCGCAAACTATTCATAGACATTTAAATGAAATGAAACTGTACAGCCCAGTGTCAGAAAGCTGGATTTGCGTCCGAGATCTTGGGTCTTCCAGCAGGACAATGACTCCAAACATACATCAAAAACACCCAGAAATGGATGTCAACAAAGCGCTGGAGAGTTCTGAAGTGGCCAGCAATGAGTCCAGATCTAAATCCCATTGAAGACCTTTGGAGAGATATTAAAATTGCTGTTGGGAAAAGGCGCCCTTCCAATAAGAGAGACCTGGAGGAGTTTGCAAAGGAAGAGTGGTCCAACATTCCGGCTGAGAGGTGTAAGAAGCTTATTGATGGTTATAGGAAGCCATTGATTTCAGTTATTTTTTTTTCCGAAGGGTGTGCAACCAAATATTAAATTATGGGTGCCAATTAATTTGTACAGCCCATTTTTGGAGTTTGGTGTGACATTATGTTTATATCTTTATGTTCAATTTGCTTATTTTCCTCCCTTTTTGGTTTAGTTCCAATACACACAAATGGAATAAACATGTGTATAGCAAAACACGTGTTACTGCAATCCTTTTCTGTGAGAAATACTTCATTTTCTTGAAAAAAATTCAGGGGTGCCAACATTTACGGCCACAACTGTATCCTCATGAACAGGAGATCAGGGGAAATCCCCTCATCAGGCGGCAGTGCTTAAAGGTTCAGGATATTATGCCAGCCTTCACTACTTCCCCCTCACTCTGTATCCGGCAGTTGTATGCAGGGGCTAGGGCAGACATGCGTGCGGGCATGTGCGTGGCCTGTCTGCTCTCACTGTCCCTGCACCATCTGTATAGAGGTGGGAGGTGGCCAGTCAGTGCTGCGTGACACGCCACCTCACATGGGCCACCGTGGTGAAGCAGTGGAGGCAAGAATTTAAAAGAAAATAAAGTGGCGTCCTGAGACCCGTGGCTATAGACCCCATTAGCCCCCCCCCCCCCCCCCTAGCGATGCACCTGGTGTCCGGAGTGCATAGGTCAGGAGGCCTCTTTGATTCTTCCGAACTGTCCTACAAGCGACTGTGGATCTGGTGGGGAGGGATGTGAACAGAAGGATACTAGTATAAAAGTTGGACACGTAAAGGTGGTAACCCTTATCCAGCAATGGGTGCAAAAGGTCCCAAATTAGTTTCCCGCTAACACCCAGAGTGAGGGGACATTCTGGGTGTTTAAGACAGAAATACTCTAAACTTGCAAGTGTATCCTGAGGTACTCTCTCTAAGTTTATACATTTTCACGCCATACCTTGCCCGCTTAGAGGGAATATATTGGCGGAAGCAGAGTCTCCCCATAAAGTTGATGAGAGACTCATCAATAGAGACCTCCCTTCTAGGGACATAGGCCTCCTGCATCGACTAGCCATTGGGCCTAGCTAAAAAGGAGCCCTGGTTTGCTGTGATGAACTGTTGGGCGTACAGGTTTGTCTGGTCAACCATTAGATTGACAAAGTCGTCACTGAAAAAAAACCAAAAAACTATAATAGTCCATTTCAGTGAACCCGACAATGTCAATCTTGATTCCTGAGTCACCAACAAACTCAGGAATCACAGGCTCATGGTCTGCTGGCTCAGTCCAGACAAGTTCACCGGTAGGGGGCACCAGTAAACTTGACTGGGGTGGTCTGACTAGTACGAGCACCAGGGTGACTCGTATTAGCATAGAGCACAGGGTCAGTAGGCAAGGGGAGTTTGTGGTCCCACATGGCGGCGTCTCATCATCACTAGATGATGATGAGGACAAGGAAGATAAAAGGAAAGTGGGGCCTTCCTCGCCCTCACTGGTGCTTTCAGTGTTGGAGACAAGTAAGGCATATGCCTCTTCCGCCGAAAACGCGTGTGGGAAAACTTTATTGGTGTGCCCTGGAATGGCTGCAAATTGTCGGTGTTAATCGACCAACGATTTGCTGCATTTGCCGACACGGGAGTGGGGTAGGGGATTGGCGATGTCACGGGATGCCTGCTGAATGATCCTTAAGGACTCGGGAACGGGGGAACAGGGGCCTGCTGAATTATCCTTAAATGGTTAAAAACATTGTGAAAAACAAAATGTCTCTATAGTCATGGCCATAAGTTTTGAGACTAACCATGTACTGTACAAACTATTAATAGTAAGGCTAGGTTCACACTACGTTTTGTACTTACGGTTCCCGTATACGTCTGGGAGGAGGGGGTGGGGCTTAATCGCGGCGCCCGCACTCAGTCGTATACGGAACCGTATTTAATGCATGTCTATGAGCCGACCGGAGTGAACCGCAGCCTCCAGGCGGCTACGTTTTCGGCCGTATGCGGTTTCCCGACCGCAGGCAAAAACGTGGTCGACCTGGCATGCTGCAATTATATTTATTGGAATATTTGTTCTTCGGCAGCACAACACAAGGAATGCCACACATATCAAACCAGGACCACAAAACACAGGTATGTGTGATTTCATGGGCACCTCAGTTTTCCCTAATGAATGTGCGGTCTGCAGTAGCGCAGTATTTTGACATGATTGGCAGTTTTGCCCCTATAATAATGTGCCACTTGGCCCATATTTGCAGCTCATACATTAAAATTAGCTGACAGTCTCTCTTTAAATGGTCAACCCTTCAATAAACTTTTCTCCCATATACTGCACACACAGGACCAGCGATCCTGCTCCCCTTTAATTCTATAGCACACCCTTAGCAGGAGCACCATGGAAGGCAATATAGATAGAGCAGTGTAACTGTGAATGCAACACTGACTGGGGTGAGATAAAATATACTAGATCTTTTGGCAACTACTACTCCCCTCTATACAGTGGGGATCAAAAGTTTGGGCACCCCAGGTAAAAATCTGTATTAATGTGCATTAAGAAGCCAAGGAAAGATGGAAAAATCTCAAAGGCATCAAATTACAGATTAGACATTCTTATATTATGTCAACAAAAGTTAGATTTTATTTCCATCATTTACACTTTCAAAATAACAGAAAACAAAAAAATGGTGTCTGCAAAAGTTTAGGAACCCTGCAGAGTTAATATCTTGTACTGCCCCCTTTGGCAAGTATCACAGCTTGTAAACGCTTTTTGTAGCCAGCCAAGAGTCTTCCAATTCTTGTTTGAGGTATCTTTGCCCATTCTTCCTTAAAGTCTTCCAGTTCTTTGAGATTTCTGGGCTGTCTGTCACGCACTGCTCTTTTAAGGTCTATCCATAGATTTTCAATTATGTTGAGGTCAGGAGATTGTGACGGCCATGGCAAAACCTTCAGTTCACGCCTCTTGGATTTCGAGGTGTGTTTAGGATCATTATGCATTTGTAGAAGCCATCCTCTCTTTAACTTCAGCTTTTTCACAGATGGCATCAAGTTAGCATCCAAAATTTGCTGAAATTTTATTGAATCCATTTTTCCTTCTACTCGTGTGATGTTCCCTGTGCCACTGGCTGCAATACAACCCCAAAGCATGATTGATCCACCCCCATGCTTAACAGTTGGACAGAGTTTATTTTCATTAAATTCTGTTCCCCTTCTTCTCCAAACGTACCTTTGCTCATTCCGGCCAAAAAGTAAAATTTTAACCTCATTTGTCCACAGAACTTGTTTCCAAAATGCATCAGGCTTGTCTATATGTTCATTTGCAAAGTTCAAACGTTGATTTTTGTGGTGAGGACGTAGAAGAGGTTTTCTTCTGATGAGTCTTCCATGAAGACCATATTTGTACAAGTATCTCTTTATAGTGGAATAGTGTACAACACCACCAGTGTCTGCCAGATCTTTCTGGAGGGATTGTGCAGTCAAACGTGGGTTTTTAAATAGTTTTCTCACAATCCTGCAAGCTGTTCTGTCTGATATTTTTCTTGGTCTTCCAGATCTTGCTTTAACTTCCACTGTTCCTGATGACTACCATTTCTTAATTACATTCCAAACAGAGGATATTGACATCTGAAAACATTTTGCTATCTCCTTATAGCCTTCTCCAGCTTTGTGAGCGTCATCTATTTTCAGTTTCAGATTTCTAGACAACTGCTTAGAAGAATCCATGGTGCTGATTGTTGAGGCAAGGTCAGATGAGTCTGGGCATTTAAAACCTTTGAGATTGAAATCACCTGGTCTTCCCAGATGATGATTGAGAACAATCCATGACACTGGCAGGTCTCAGCTTTGCAAAGGGGGCAGTGTATGCTATAAATTCTGCAGGGTGCCCAAACTTTTGCAGACGCCATTTTTTTTGTTTTCTGTTATTTTGAAAGTGTAAATGATGGAAATAAAATCTAACTTTTGTTGACATATTATAAGAATGTCTAATCTGTAATTTGATGCCTTTTGGAGATTTTTCCATCTTTCCTTGGCTTCTTTATGCACATTAATACAAATTTTCACCTGGGGTGCCCAAACTTTTGATCCCCATTGTAAATGACTAAAGGCAGCATGAAACCTGATATGTCAGTAAGCTGATCCATCTCCAGAGTTTTAGCTGTTTAAAGGGACATGTATTCTGGGTGTTAAAGGGATTATAAAAAAAAAAAAAAAAAATCCCTATCTACCGGATAGGGAATACGTAGCTGATCCCATGCTCAGGTATCTATAGGTCCACCAGAGTTCAGCACTTGCTTATATTCAGAAGTCCCAGAGACTCACTAGAGCAGTGACAAGTATCCTCTGTTCTCATATTTGGTGGTGGTGGTGGCCACAGACTGCTGATCCATTATAAAGCTCCTATCCCATGGAAAGAGAATACATTTTACTCTATAGATAACCCATTCAAGCATTTTTTTTTGTTTTCCCAAACAAAAAAAAGATTGTTTTAACAAAATGTTGATAATTTAGTAAACAACAAAATTACACACAAACAAAAACCCATCCTGCTCCCAAATGACACCATCCACATTCCAAAAACAAAATAACCTAAAAGCAATCCAAAAGTCCAAGTCAAGAGGTACCTTTCTGCAAAATAAGTAAAAAGTGGCAGATAAAATAGTGCAACAAATATCCAGGACAATACTACGAACATAAAGTCCAAGCCATAAAAGAAAGAATGCCAGGACACTCACCAGGTAAGCTTCATTCTTCTTTATTCACATCAAGGATAAAACATCAGCGCATATTGGGAGACGTGCGGACAGATATTCACAGGGATCGGTCAATCAACTGGCCCTATGTCACTACGTTAGAGACGTGCTTAAAAGGGTACTCCGCTGGAAAAAAATGTTTTTAAATCAACTGATGCCAGAAAGTTTAACAGATTTGTAAATTACTTCTATTTAAAATCTCAGAGCAGGATAGGTTTGCTATGGGGATTTTCTCCTACCCTGGACAGTTCCTGACATGGACAGAGGTGTCAGCAGAGAGAAATGGGGTCAGACAGAAAGGAAATTCAAAAAGAAAAGAAACTTCCTGTGGAGAATACAGCAGCTGATAAGTACTGGGAGGGATAAGATTTTTATATAGAAGTAATTTACAAATCTGTTTAACTTTCTGGCACAAGTTGATAAAAAAAAAAAAAAAAACGTTTTCCAGCGGAGTACCCCTTTAATTAACCCTTGGCTTCAATAGTAATGGTAACCATCAATAAACAAACCGTGTTAATTAAAAATATCTCTAAAACAAGAACAAAGACATTAAAAGTAATACATTAAAGGACAACTGTAGTGGAACACTTTTGGCCAGTCAGAGCTCCTTACATGACAGTGGGCTCAGCCTATCACCGGCCGGGGCAGGACATCGCGGCGGCTGGTGATACACCGACTGCTCTGCGGCATCCCTGTCCCCAGGAAGTGGAATGAGGTTAGCACTGCCGGACCGTGAGGCCTGTGCCGGACCAATGGGGGCTCGGAGGAAGGTATGTATAAGTTTATTTTGTTTATTTTTGAGGCCCGGGCATATATAAAAGTGTTCCACTACAGTTGTCCTTTAAGTTTGTTGTGCTCATTTAAGCCAAGTGGAGCTATTGCTTCTAACCTAAGGATCCATCTGGCTTCCTTTCTCAATAGCAGCGTGTCTATCCACACCATTACGACTTTCCAGTGTTTTGAAGCGAAAGTTTTGAACATTACTCTGACGCACTTCTCTCATGTGCTGAATAAATTTAATAGCTCCTATGCCAGTCTTTAAATGGGCACTGTCAGATACTAAAACTTTTGATATGTTGTAAAGCAATAGGTTTTATATGTTGTAAACCAATAGGTTTTGCAATTGCTTTCATTAGAACATTTTCAGTATTTAATACTGAAAAAACCAGTCTAACAACTGCCGCCCCCCTCTGCCTGCTTGGACACCTACTAGTCCTGCTGTGTCCATGCATCATCACCTATGTCATGGACACACTTCCTTGATTGACAGCTGTGAGTGCAGGGCTCATAGCTGGAAGAAAAATCCTCCCACCCTCCCAAAATGTTTTGTTGGATCTGACGGGTACGCTTTAACAAGTGAATGTGCTCCCTAATCCTGTGGAATAGGACATGTTGTCTTTCCTACATAGAAAAAATTACAATCACATATTAAGACATATACTGTACAGTGTAAGTGGAGTGATATGTGATAAATTGATTGATTTCATTTTTTGCCCACCTAAACTCAGTTTCTCACAATTAGCATTGAGAGTACAAAAAGAGCAAGAGTTTATCGGATAGCCAATTCTCACTACCCTTATTACTATTGTTACGTCTTTTTAGGTAATCCCTAATTGTTCTATTCCATTGGCTTTTCACTTACCATAGTACTCAAATCCTCATCCAGCTGTATGATATACCATTTATAAAATATTGCATTTTTAATTGTTCTATTAAAGGGGTACTCCACTGGAAAACATCTTTTTTTTATAATCAACTGGTGCCAAAAAGTTAAACAGATTTGTAAATTACTTCTATTTAAAAATCTTAAAATCCTTCCAGTACTTATCAGCTGCTGTATGTTCCAGAGGAAGTTCTTTTCTTTTTGAATTTCCTTTCTGTCTGACCAGAGTGCTCTCTGCTGACACATCTGTCCATTTTAGGAACTGTTCAGAGTAATCCCCATAGCAAACCTATCCTGCTCTAGACAGTTTCTGACACAGACAGATGTATCAGCAGAAAGCACTGTGGTCAGACAGAAAGGAAATTAAAACAGAAAAGAACTTCCTGTGGAGCATACAGCAGCTGTAACTAACTTTCTGGCACCAGATGATTTAAAAAAAAAAAAAAAAAAAAAGTTTTCCAGGGGAGTACCTCTTTAACCCCTTAAGGACTCAGCCCATTTTGGCCTTAAGGACTCAGACAATTACATTTTTAAGTTTTCATTTTTTCCTCCTCGCCCTCTAAAAATCATAACTCTTTTATATTTTCATCCACAGACTAGTATGAGGGCTTGTTTTTTGCGCGACCAGTTGTCCTTTGTAATGACATAACTCCTATCATAAAATGTATGGCGCAACCAAAAAACACTATTTGTGGGGAAATTAAAAACGCAATTTTGCTAATTTTGGAAGGTTTCGTTTTCACGCCGTACAATTTACGGTAAAAATGATGTGTGTTCTTTATTCTGAGGGTCAATACGATTAAAATGATACCCATTATTACATACTTTTATATTATTGTTGTGCTTAAAAAAAAAATCAAACTTTTTAACCAAATTAGTACGTTTATAATCCCTTTATTTTGATGACCTATAACTTTTATTATTTTTCCGTATAAGCGGCGGTATGAGGGCTCATTTTTTGCGCCATGATCTGTACTTTTTTTTGATACCACATTTGCATATAAAAAATGTTAATAAATTTTGTATAATTTTTTTTTTATAAAATGTATAAAAAAAGTAGCAATTTTGGCCTTTTTTTTTTACATTCACGCCGTTCACCGTACGGGATCATTAACATTTTATTTTAATAGTTCGGACATTTACGCATGCGGTGATACCAAATATGTCTATAAAATTTATTTTTACGCTTTTGGGGGGAAAATAGGAAAAAACTGACGTTTTACTTTTTTATTGGGGGAGGGGATTTTTCACTTTTTTTTTTAACTTTTACATTTTTTTTTACACTTGAATAGTCCCCACAGGGGACTATTCATAGCAATACCATGATTGCTAATACTGATCTGTTCTATGTATAGGACATAGAACAGATCAGTGTTATCGGCTATCTTCTGTTCTGGTCTGCTCGATCACAGACCAGAGCAGAAGACGCCGGGAGCCGGAAGCAGGAAGGTGAGGGGACCTCCGTGCGGCGTTCTGAATGATCGGATCCCTGCAGCAGCGCTGCGGGCGATCCGATCGTTCATTTAAATCGCGCACTGCCGCAGATGCCGGGATCTGTATTGATCCCGGCACCTGAGGGGTTAATGGCGGACGCCCGCGAGATCGCGGGCATCGGCCATTGCCGGCGGGTCCCTGGCTACGATCAGCAGCCGGGATCAGCCGCGCATGACACGGGCATCGCTCCGATGCCCGCGGTTATGCACAGGACGTAAATGTACGTCCTGGTGCGTTAAGTACCACCGCACCAGGACGTACATTCACATCCTGCGTCCTTAAGGGGAGTATTGTCAAATTAGAATACCATTCTAGAATTCTCTCTTTCCCCCTGTGGGCCTTAACAATTGTGTTCAAGGGATTGCATCCACTTTTTTTTCTAGCTTCCTGAATTAGTTTCAAAGGATATCCTCTTTTTAATAATTGAATCTGCAATTCCTCTGCTTGTTTATAATAAAAAAAAAATGGATAGTAATTCTTTTTAGTCTGATTAACTGGCTAAAAGGGATAACATTTTTAACTTTTTGGGGATGTGATGAATTAAAGTGCATGATTGTCTTCCAGTATGGCAAGGAACATTCTAGCATAGGAACATGAGGCTGGAAACCCAAATGGCAGTCCCATGGATCTGTCTAAACCATTCCCCGCCACACTAGAAGACATTAATCTCCAAAATGAAAAGCAATGATTCAGTCACAAAATCAATAAAATCTTCAAATGTATCTGTTGCTTCCAATAGTATTCGAACTGCCTGTACACCCACATCATGGGGGATGCGGGTGTACAGTCTCTCAAAATCTATGGATGTTAGGAAATAACCAGGCTGCCATTGAAAATCTTAAATTGTTAAAGGGGTACTCCAGTGGAAAATCATTTTTTTAATCAACTGATGGCAGAAAGTTAAACAGATTTGTAAATTACTTCTATTAAACAATCTTTCCCCTTCCAGTACTTATCAGTTGCTGTATGCTCCAGAGGAAGTTGAGCTTTTTTTTTCTGTCTGACCGCAGTGTTCTCTGCTGACACCTCTGTGAATGTCAGGAACTGTCCAGAGTAGGAGCAAATCCTCATAGCAAACCTCTCCTGCTCCGGACAGTTCCTGACATGGACAGAGGTGTCAGCAGAGAGCACAGTGGTCAAACAGAAAAGAACAACTCAACTTCCTCTGGAGCATACAGCAGCTGATAAGTACTGGAAGGGTTAAGATTTTTTTATAGAAGTAATTTACAAATCTGTATAACTTTCTGGAGCCAGTGTTATGAATTTTTTTTTTCTACCAGAGTACTCCTTTAAGGCCCAAAGGGAAAAGAAAGAATTCTAGAATGGTATTCTCGTTTGACAATACTCCCCGTAATAGAATGATTAAAAATGCAATATTTAGTAATTGGAATATCTTACAAGGGGATGAGGATTTGAGTACTATGGTTAGTGAAAAGCCAATTATTACCTATAAAAGGAATAGAACAATTAGGGACTAACTAAAAAGATGTAACAATAGTAATAAGGGTAGTGAGAATTTGCTATCCGATAGAAAAATGGTAGGAAATTATAGATATGGCTCTTGCGCTTTTTGTACTCTCAATGTTAATTGTAAGGAACTGAATTTAGGTGGGCAAAAAATGTAAATAAATTTATTACATATTACTCCACTTACACTGTACAGTATGTCTTAATATGTGATTGTAATTTTTCTATGGGAGCACATTAGCTCTTTAAAGACGGGTGAAGAAGCTATTAAATTTACTCAGTACATGAGAGAAGTGCATCAGAGTAACGTTCAAAACCTTCGCTTCGCAGCACTGGAAAGGGTAATGTGCTCCCATAATGGTGTGGATAGACACGCTGCTATTGGAGAAAGGAAGCCAGATGGATCCTTAGGTTGGAAGCAACGGGTCCACTTGGCTTAAATGAGTGCAACCGACTCAAAGGGGTACTCCGTCGCAAACATCTTATCCCCTATCCAAAGGAATGCCTGTGATCTCCGTGCCGGCAGCGTTAGGAACACAGAAGCTAGCAGCTTCCACGTTGAAAGGTCACATTATGCCCCCTCCATTCAATGGGAGAAGGCGTGACGGCTATGACGTAGCCGCCACGCCTCCTCACATAAAAGTGAATAGAAGGGACGCGGTGGCCGCATCGACAGTCATCAGGCACAGAGCTGAGTTCGCTCCATGTGCCGAATGACGGGGTGCTGCGCCGGAGAAAGCGGGGGTCCCTTTAGATAGGGGATAAGATGGATTACCCCTTTAATGCATTACTTTAAATCTCTTTGTTCTTGTTTTTAGATATGTTTTTAATTAAGATTTTATTGTTGGTTACCATGACTATTGAGGTCAAGGGTTACTGAAGCACGTCTCTAACATAGTGCCAGCGGAAGCGCTTCAACAGCACGAAACAGCAACAGTCCGTTCGCATGTGTGTCCCATTATGCACTGATGTTTTATCCTTGATGTGAATACAGAAGAATGAAGCTTACCTGGTGAGTGCCCTAGCATTCTTTCTTTTATGGCTTGGATTTTTGAACTGTATATCTATACCCAGATTAATTCAGCTGGAGTGGAAGGGGAGGTTGCTTTCTCCTGGAGGGGGATTTAGTAGCGCAGCAGTGCCAAGTGTTTGTATCTTTGATAGAGACTACGAACATTGGTCCTATTATTCCTATTGAGCGAATAGGGACTACAGCAGGGTAACTATCGAGTATCTACAACCAAAACTGAAAGTGACCATAGCCACTAGAGATGAGCGAAACTTTTCGGCTCGGCAGTTGCTGACTTTAGCCTGCATAAATTAGTTCAGCTTTCAGGTGCTCTGGTGTTCTGGAAAAGGGGATACAGTCCTAGGAGACTCTTTCCTAGGACTGTATCCACCTTTTCAAGCCCAGTGGAGCACCTGAAAGCTGAACTAATTTATGCAGGCTAAAGTAAGCAACTGCCGAGCCGAGAAGTTTGTGACGAATCAAATTTACTGTAAGTTCGCTCATCTCTTATAGCCACATTAAAGCCACAGTAAAGTACTACTACAAATAGGTAAAAAATACAGAGGCAGTAAATATAGAGATGTTATGCAAAGCAAGACAACCCCCCCCCCCCTTTCACAGGCAAGAAAGCCCATTAATGCCCACCAGGACTTAACTGGTAAGCACTTACCCAAGAATCCCACACCATATGAAATTTATGCATGGCCTTACATATAAGAGAAGCTAACTGCTTTTGGGTTATAACATATGTCCTGGAAAACCCCTATAGTTTGTTTTCTCTGTAATAAAGTTATTTAGGAAACTAATGTCTCTAGAACATTACATCAAGTTTCTCCTTCTCTTTTAGCTTTTAACTATGAACTTATCAGGAACTTGCTTCTTTAAGGAATCTGAGCTGTCACCAGTGCTGGGAGCAGTGATTTCAGTGGAGTTTTGTTTTGGACTGTTTGGAAACTGTGTAATCATCTGGATCTTCTTTTTCCACATCCATTCCTGGAACACCAGCACGCTGTATCTGTTTAATGTGTCCCTTGCAGATTTCCTGCTGATTGCTTTTCTTCCATTTCGGGCAGAATACTTCCTTAATGGTAAAAATTGGCACTATGGTGACATCCCATGCCGAATTATGCTTTTCATGATATCCCTTAATAGAACAGGAAGCATTTTCTTCCTATCGGTGGTAATAGTAAATCGTTATTTCATGATCGTCTACCCTCGCAATCGAATAAACACAATTAAGACAATGCCAGGAGGTCTTCTTATTGCAATCTTGCTATGGACAATTATGATAACTTTTACATCCTACATTTTAGTAACGTCACATTTAATCACAGGGGAAATTGCCAACAAAACACTCTGTGAGAGTTTCAACTTAAACTGGGATGGAAATGTTCTAATAATATGGCATTATGTGTTCTTTGTGGTTCAGCTCCTAATCCCCCTATTTATCATATTGTTTTGTACAGCCGGTATCATTAAACAGCTCAGAAGATGCAAGGACAAGCATGGGAAAATGAAGAGAACCATAAAATCCATAACATTTGTAGCATTCATTTTTATTATCTGTTTCCTTCCCAGTACACTGTCAACCATAATAGTGGTTATTTCTAAACATTTAACAATGTGCAAGTTATTTGACATCTCTAGTCTAGTGTTTGGAGTCTCTCTGGTACTCACTTATTTAAGCAGTGTGCTTAACCCAGTAGCCATTTATATTTCAAGCCCTGTTTTCCAAGATGTTTTACAGTTTTCATGTGTGTTTACCAGAAAAAAGGGAACAAATGAAACAATTACCTGTGAGCAGCATACCAAATAAAATTAATGATTCACCTCTAGTCTACAATGTGCTTGTAGGGTCATAAATAACCTACATGATGCTAAACCATGTATTTACAGTCAGAATATGCATGCATCCATTTTAGAACATTGGCTTTATATCTTCTTTAATGCTTATTGATAACTGTTGTGTTTTTTTTTTTGTTATATGTGCAACAAAGAAAACAATAGAAAATAAACAGTTTAAAAAAATGGTATAACAGTTTTTTTTTTATTGCAATTGTCTATTATGCCACTGCGTTATAGGTATGGTAATTCTAGATTAGAATGGAGGTTTTTTTGTATCAAAATTGTCAATTTGAAGAGGACCTGTCGTCACCTCAAAATTGTATTATAATAATATAACTTACCACCTCATATTCTGCAATTTTTATTATTATTAATATACATGTGTTCTCTCTGCCTTTCTGTTCTTGCACCAAAATATGTCTCACTCAGCCAGCCTCCTTGCTGGCTCTTCATTGGCTAATTATTTGAGAAGAGAAAGCAAAATCACATGATGATATCCTGCAGTAAAACCGCTCTGATACTGTCCTAATTAGACACCTTGAGAGAAGGGAAGGTTTACAGCCATTTACAACTGGGTAGCCAAGACCTACCAGATCTGGAATAAAGGCACACAGGAGTAAAAACAAAAAGAAATATACTCCGCAGAGCATAATGATGTAAAGGTTTATAATTTTTTTGTTGCAACTGGGCCAAAAGACCAGCCAGCTCACTTGTTTCCAGGTAGAGTATATACGTGCATGGACACACTGGGGAGCAGCAGCATGAATTAAAGACATTAAAGAACAAATGTTCAGCCCAGAAGAATCCCTTAAAACCAGGTAACTTTATTGCTAAATGCAGAAATAGGAGAAGGTTAAAATACACATGGATTAAAGAAAGTCTGATGACTAAAACTTAGTGCGTCAGTCATTACTGAGAAGTTATAACTAAAGTTTCATTACCAAAACAAGTCAGGCATCTTTGTTCAGTCCATGTGAATTTTAAGCTGTATCTATATTGAACAATAAAGAAGTTACCTGGTTTTAAGAGGATTCTGCTAGGCTAGAGATAATCTTTTTCCATTTTGTATATTACATGGTGATGGCCACATAGGATGTTCGGAGGAATAAAGAATATATACATTCAACTTTTTATTGAACCCATACTGTGTTTCATATCCAGTAAAACCACCCTATTCTGGCATCCAGTTGTCCACGGTAATTATACAAGATCCAGCGAATCCATATAGATCTCTCTCTTGATCACAAAGTATCACTATATATAACACTAAAATAAAGTTACTAGAAGCAAATTGTCCTGCATTAAAGGAGTACTCTGGCACGCACTTTTTTCATTTTATCCCGTCCGGGCTGCAAAATAAAACACACTTTCTCTTACCTGCCAACGAGCCCCCGGAGCTCCGGTACAGGTGTTCGGTCCCCGGGCTGTATTCTTCTTACTTTCTGCTAGCCCAGCACGTCACACGGAGCTTCAGCCTATCACCAACCACAGCGATGTCCCGCCTCGGTCAGTGATCGGCTGAAGCTCCGTGTGACGTGCCGGGCTAACAGGAAGTAAGAAGAATACAGCCCGGGGACCGAACACCTGTAACGGAGTGTACTGGGGCTCGTTGGCAGGTAAGAGAAAGTGTGTTTTCTTTTATTTTGCAACCCGGACGGGATAAAATGAAAAAAGTGCGTGCCGGACTACTCCTTTAACCTTATTTGGTATTTTATTATAACTTGTAAAAAGTAAAAATAAAAAAAATAAACACAAAACAAACCCATCATTAATTAAAAATTGCTCCATGGTAATCCAGAACCACTGAACATTTTTAATATAATTTATTTAGACATTGATAAACTGCATACATGAAATGCGAAAATACTAAACACATAATATATATAGAAGGTGAATGCTTTTTTCTTGAAATTTGTATATACACACACAATATATTAGTGGAAACAAATTAATGTTTTAAGATACAGAATTAACAAACCTGTAACAAAACAGTCTTGAAATAACCTTGCTAGCTACATTTATTGGCCATAAACAAAGTACTTAAAGGACATCGATCCGAAGGATAGGGGATAAGTTATAGAACGCGGGGAGTCCGAGCGCTGGGGTCCCCTGGGATCTCCTGGATGGGGCCGTGGCAGTATGCTGGAAAGGGGGCGTTCCGTCCCCGCATGAAGAGGCGGCCGACACGCCCCCTCCATGTACCCCATAGCTTATCCCCTTTGGATAGGGGATAAGTTACCTTTAAACTATGTTTCAATGGAGTGCTTTAACAGTGGGATAATGTTGGGGGAGTACTGCCAGATCTTAATGAAAGGACAATCAAAATAAATCAGAAATTTAAATAGAATTTTACTGTTTCTTAGTAGACATAATCCAGAAGCACAAACACAATTCTTAATAGCATCATGCTTGGTCATTCACAAATGCCTGCAAAAAAACAAATATGTAAAAATAAATGTATATTAAATAAAATTTCAAAGATGTAAAAAAATTATTAAATAAATGTGTGCGCGAGAAAGATTCTTACCTTTACAATATCCATGGATGTAGCATTTCTTGGGTAAGGTTTACCACGACACTTCATATATTCTGCTACAAGCTCAGCAGCATTATCCCAGCTGTAAGTTAACAAGAAAACTTGCATCAAGATATAAATTAAACACCATAATAGATTGTAGAAAATTTAAAATGAAACATTAGTTACTGCAGCCACTTGCATAATTACTTTAAGAAGTAGCACTTTATGTATTTGAAGATAATATATGATATGCTAGTAGTAATGGATCAGTTATCCAATAGCAGAATTTCAAACTCAGAATGTAATAAGCAAAAAAAGCAAGCAGTTGTTGAGTCAATTTTACATACATGTGGTTGTATGTACAGGCACTATTTAATCACTTCAATTTTTTTATTACAAGCTCACACAGTGGATTGTATTTTTTCTTTTAGCTATTTATATGGTTATATAATATAATGGCATTAAGTGAAATAGTAAAAATGCCTACTAATAGCATTCTGTTGCCAAGAAGACTGGAGCAGATCTATCAAACCAGCCTAAAAGAAAAACTGTTTCAGTTTTCCATAGCAAACAATCACCAAGCAGCTTCAATTTGGAAAACAACTCTGGTAAATTGAAAACAACAAATACTTTTTCTTTTAACAGATTTGATAAGGTCTGATGCGTTCTAATGCATTTGATAACTTTCTTTAAACTTGCTAAAGTTGCTGAAATCTTCTACAATTTTCCAGAAGTTGCTAGTTTCTAGTACTGACATAGGTTAACTAACGGGGAGGGTGTTTTGACTGGCAAACAAAATTAAGTTTAGAACAGTGAGAGCAAGCTGCATCACTTCCTAGTATTTAAAGGGGTATTCTGTCCCTAAACATGTTATCCTCTATCCAAGGGATCCCAGTGGGGTCCCAGTGGCCAGCCCCCAGCGATCTCCAGGTCAGCGATGCGACATCATGCCACGTCCCCTCCATTCATGTCTATGGGAGGGGTTGTGACGGCTAGTACAGAGTCATCATGCCTCATCTCATAGACATGAATAGAGCAGGTGTGGAGGATGGTCGCCAGTCATCCGACACTGAGCGGAGTTCGCTCCGTGCACCGGATGACTTGGGTGCTGCGGCGGGGGTTCCCAGCGGGATCCTTTGGGTAGGGGATAACATGCCAAGGGGCAGGGTACCCCTTTAAGCCTACCTTATTTTTACTTGGAAAGCTTATATGAATAAACAGGAGTCTATGGGGGAGATTTATCAAAACCTGTACAGAGGAAAAGTTGACCAGTTGCCCATAGCAACCAATCAGATCACTTCTTTCATTATTTTTAAAGGCCTCTGAAACATTAAATAAGCAATCTGTTTGATTGCTATGGGTAACTAGTCAGCTTTTACTCTGCACAGGTATTGATAAATATCCCCCTATAAGTCTGCATTCTATTAAAGTGATTTTCCGAAGATGGACAGTTAATACCCATTCACAGGATAGGTTATAAGTGTCTGATCACTAATGATACCCCTTTCTGGGAATGCAAACAATCATGAGAATGGGGGTCTTGCGTTTTCTGATTAAAGTTAAATGAATGGATAGGTGATAATTTTCTTTCTTGGGGCAACTAAATTAAGTGCTAAAAAGAACATTATCCTGTTTGTTTGACTGTGTGATTTTAGGATATATTCCCACTGTTGAGAGTGCTGCAGCCATTGCCACAGCAAAGAAAAAAAACTGGTGGTTTTACAGCAAATGTTTGTAATTTTGCTGAATGCACAGGTAAAAGTGCAGAAAAAAAAACACAAAGATCCAAGTGATAATCAATATATGGCCAATATAATTGTATAGATATTTAACATGTTTTTGTATAGGACTATACTGTATTCAAAGCCATATAAGTTAGTCTTGCGTTCCAGACATTTTAATTCAATAGCAAGTTCTGCCTATTATTGATTTTCATTTTGAATGAGTGGTACAATATTTTCTTATGTGCTGTACTGTTAGGAATTCTGAGCTTACTTGTGGGTTAATGGAATTTCACTGTAGTAGTTACATTATAGTCAACTACTTACCAATTTAAGTCTACAAGGTAATGTGCAAGCTCTTTCACACGATTAGAATTAACTGCATGCATCTTCAAAACACCATAGCATTTACTTTTTAAGAACTTTTCAAACTGTTGTTTTTTAATCATATTGTCCAAAATTAGTGTTTTTATCTGAAACAAAAATATTGCATTTGAATGTAACAGGATAATGAGAAAATGTAGTAAGAAAGCAGGACTAAAAAGCTTTCTGCACTTATTGACAACAAAACTTAATTCCCAGTTTTATTAATCTGGCTTTAACCCAAACTGCCTGGTAGCTCTGGGCAAAAAAAATCACATCTTAGCTGTTATATCTTAACCCCTTAAGGACCAATACAAATAAACCTGTACACCCCTGAAAGACCAGGCCTGTTTTTTTCAAATCGGGGATGTCTGTCTTTATTAGAGAATAACTCTGGTAACGTTTTGCCAATCACGATAATTCTGACATTGTTTTTTTGTCACAGTCCTTCATGTACATAGTAAAAGTAAGCCGATATCATTTGTAGTTTTTTTTTCTAATGCAAAAAATCATGAAATGTTTACAAAAAATTACGTTTTTTTGCTATTTTAACACTAATAGGGTGCATATATTTATACATACTGACCAAATAGTTTATGAAACTTATATTTTCAGATGTCTACTTTATTTTGACGTCATTTTTTTTGTTTTTAATTAACATTTTTAATTTGTTAGAAGCCTAACAATTTAACTTGAAATTTTGAAAATTTGAAAAGTACATCTTTTTTTGTGTGCTATGCAAGGTTTGCAGAAATTAAAAAGGTAGTAGAACATAGGAACACCCCCCAAATGACCCCATTTTAAAAACTAGACCCCTTAAGGTATTCGCTAGGGGGTACAGTGAGTATTTTAACACCATAGTTTTTTGGCAGGAATTATTACAAAGTCAGTGTTAAAAATTCGAAATTTGCAATTTTTCACAAATGCATCATTTGGGGGGCATATTTTTTGTACATCACTTCTGATATTGAAAGAAATGCACCCTATATTTTATTTAGCTGCTTGTCCCATGTTCGGAAATACCCCCGCTTTGGCCATATATGGTTCCTTGGCTGCGTGGTAGGACTCAGAATGAGAGGAGCGCCATTTGGCTTTCAGGGCAGAACAGTACCCCCACCCCCACAAGTGACCCCATTTATATACCGCACTCCTACAAGTTATTGGCTGCACCAGGGACCTC
The DNA here is from genome assembly GCF_029499605.1 of Hyla sarda. Taxonomy (NCBI): domain Eukaryota; kingdom Metazoa; phylum Chordata; class Amphibia; order Anura; family Hylidae; genus Hyla; species Hyla sarda. Next base: position 463,140,282 of record NC_079189.1, on the reverse strand, counting down.
TCTGATTAGTCCTTGGTCGGCAGGGGGTATAACGCGTCTGTCTGTGACAGTTAAGGCTCCTGATGGATAAATCCGCCATGTTGTGGGAATAAGCACCCGCTCATGGCGAATATATCCATCACTGCTGCGGCTGGGTAGCTCAGTGTGTCCGCTCATGACTGCTGGCGGGAAATCCGCCGCTATGAGTGGACACACAAAGCTACCCAGCCGCAGCAGGGAGCTCATTACAGTGACTGCTGCATAATGTGTAGGATCACATGGTGGACATCCGCAGCATATTACATGCTGTGGATGTCCGCCAATGCGATCCTACACATTATGCTTTTTTTTAATTAGATTAATTTAATAAATGTATTTTTAATATATATATATATATATATATATACACATATTAAAAATTTTTTTTTTTTTTTTTTTTTTACACTTTTATTACATTTTTATTTATTTTTACACTTTTATTTTATTTATTTATTTATTTTTACACTTTTTAATGCTTTGGAATACTTAGTATTCCAAAGCATTATAGTTATATGCTGCCTGCCAGTTTTCTATAGCAGGCAGCATATTAGGACGTGCCTCTGGCACGTCCTTTCAGGCAATACCCAGGGCAGACCTGGGGGTCTTTGTAGGACCCCCGGCCGCCCAGGTATGAAGCAGCACCCTGCGATCGCGCTGCGGGGTGCTGCAGAGGAGACAGAGGGAGCCCCCTCCCTCTGTCAGAACTCCTTACAGCGCGCGGTCACTTCTGACCGCGGCTGTAAGGGTTAAACTGCCGGGAGTGAAGTGAACTTCACTCCCGGCAGTGCGGCAGGTCCCGGCCAGCCGCGGACACACACAGCACCCCGCGATCGCGATGCGGGGTGCTGCAGGAGTGACAGAGGGAGCTCCCTCCCTCTGTCATAACACTTACAGCCCACGGTCACTTCCGACCGCGGCTGTAAGGGTTAAAACTGCCGGGACCGAAGTTTACTTCGGTCCTGGCAGTGCAGCAGGGTCCCGGCTGTGTGATACAGCAGAGTCCCTGATGCAATCTCGTGGGTGCACTGGGCAGCACCCACGAGAATAATGGACGAGTATAGACGTCCAGGTGCGGGAACGCCCGCCAACCTGGACGTCTATACTCGTCCGTGGTCGTTATCGGGTTAAAGGGGTTGTGCGCTGCCCTGCCTTTCGAAGCTCCGCTCGCAACGTCCGGAAGTTCATTACTCCGAACGTTGTGTGCGGGCTTCCGTGTTCGCGGCCGCCCCCTCGTGACGTCATGCCCGGCCCCTCGTGACATCACGCCCGCCCCCTCAACCAAAGTCTATGGGAAGGGGGCGCGACCGCTGTCACACGGAAGCCCGCACACAGCGTTCGGAGTAATGAACTTCCGGACGCTGCGAGCGGAGCCCTGAAAGGCAGGGCAGCGCACAACCCCTTTAAGGAGCCCTGGTAAACTAGAGCTGTGATTAGCTAATATGGGCAAAACCAGACCGCTTGGGTTTCAGACAGATTGATAAATACATATAAACTGATATATAGTGATTACAAAATAAAAGCAAAAGGTTAAAGGGATAGTCTGCCCTAGACATCTTATCCCTTATCCAAAGGATAGATTGCAGGAGAGATTGTGGGAGTCCCCAGGATCTTAATCTTCCCCAGTAAGTTTAAAGGGGTACTCCGCCCTAGATATCTTATCCCTTTAAGCTTATTGGGGAAGACCGTACAACTGAAAAGAGGCTCTAGTATCCCGTTGGGCCTCCTTTAGCCTGGATACAAAATTAAATACAGTTGGGCATGGAAGCATACAGGTTCTGTATGTATGAAATACTGCAGCACAGATGTTGCTGCTGGGCTCGCAGATCCTGCACACTGGCTTGCCATGAATGTTCAAATAGCAATAATTGTATCGACCGGGCAGGCCAATCTGGCAGAGAACATTCCTGGGAAACCCTTGCAGTGTTTGGGCAAATATTATCCTGCTGAAAAATTCCATGAGAGGCAATATGTGACTGTAGGATGTCCTCCACATATAGCAGAGCTGTTAGTGTCCCTTGTATAACTTCTAGGCGGGGACCAACCATCGCATGCGAATGCTCCCCAGATTATCACACCAGCAGTTAGGGAAGTGTGATTGAAGCTCTCACTTTAATGTGAGAACCTGACCACTGTTGGATCCCAAACAGAACCTGGATTTGTCACTAATGAAGTCTATGGTTCCAGTATAATGCAGTCCAGGTTTCTCCTCCTCGATAACATTGCAAATGAAGGAGAAAGTGGCTGGCTACCAACGGCAGGACATGTAGTTGGTGCCGTGATATAAAATTTCCATCAGCTAAGAGCCTGGAAATGGTCCAGACAGTGATAGGGTGTGTAATGGAGGTGCAACTGTGTCTGGACGGTGGACAGGAAAACTGTGGGGGCTGCTCGTGCTTGTTGGTGGCTCTAACAATCCTCTCTATCTACTGGTCTGTCTGGAGCCTGTTCACCATGTGTGTCCTTGTTTAACCACTGCTTACAACACCTCCTAGAAGCTAGGCCAGTATGGCCTTAATGGTGGGCAATTCATCAAAACAATCATCCGGCTTCTCTCACTTCAATTAAGTGCCCCCTCTATGGTCAGTCAACTGGGCAAAATGTATTTGACTGTAAGACATGCCTCTACGATGCAATCAAAGATCTCTTGCCAAGAGATACACTACCCAAATATTTAGTCAGCCACCAATTGTGCAAGTTCTCCCACTTAAAAAGATGAGAGGGGTCTGTAATTTTCATCATAGTTTTACCTCAACTATGAGAAACATAATGAGAAAAAAAATTTGGTCAATAACAAAAGTTCATCTCAATACTTTGTTATACCCTTTGTTGGCAATGACAGAGGTCAAACATTTTCTGTAAGTCTTCACAAGGTTTTCACACACTGTTGGTATTTTGGCCCATTCCTCCATGCAGATCTCCTCTAGAGCAGTGATGTTTTGGGGCTGTCGCTGGGCAGCACAGACTTTCAACTCCCTCAAAAGGTTTTCTATGAGGTTGAGATCTGTAGCCTGGCTAGGCCACTACAGGACCTTGAAATGCTTCTTCACTCAAAATCTCACAATACATCGCCCCATTCATTCTTTCCTGTACACGGATCAGTTGTCCTGCTCCCTTAGCAGAAAAATAGCCCCAAAGTATTATGTTTCCACCCCCATGCTTCACAGTAGGTATGTGTTCTTCGGATGCAACTCAGCATTCTTTCTCCTCCAAACATGATGAATTTTTACCAAAAAGTTCTACTTTGGTTTTATCTGATCATATGACATTCTCCCAATACTCTTCTGGATTATCAATTTTTGCTCACCGTTCTTGTGATCATTTTGACACCACGAGGTGAGAGCCTGCGTGGAGCCCCAGATCGAGGGAGATTATCAGTGGTCTTGTATGTCTTCCATTTTCTAATAATTGCTCCCACAGTTGATTTATTCACACCAAGCTGCTTGCCTATTGCAGATTCAGTCTTCCCAGTCTGGTACAGGTCTACAATTTTGTTTCTGGTGTCCTTTGACAGCTCTTTGGTCTTGGCCATAGTGGGAGTTTTAAGTGTGACCGTTTGAGGTAGTGGACAGGTGTCTTTTATACTGATAAGTTCAAACTGGTGCCATTAATACAGGTAACGACTGGAGGACAGAGGAGACTCTTAAAGAAGAAGTTACAGGTCTGTGAGAGCCAGAAATCTTGCTTGTTTGTAGGTGACCAAATACTTATTTTCTACCATCATTTGAAAATAAATTCTTTAAAAATAAGAATGTGATTTTATGGATTTTTTTTCTCATTATGTCTATAATAGTTGAGGTATACCTATGATGAAAATTACAGGCCTCATCTTTTTAAGTGGGAGAACTTGCACAATTGGTGGCGGACTAAATACTTTTTTGCCCCACTGTATGTATATAAATTCTGTCAGGATTTTAAAGAAACACTATAGTCAAAAGTTGTGGTAGTACAAGGTAAAGGGTTTTCTTTTTGGTGTTCCTTTGAAGTATGATATTTTTACTTCTAGATGACTCACCTGTGAAGCCACTCCAGCCACTTCTCCAGTATTCATACAGTCCTCTGCTTGAAGCAAAACCGCTTCTGAATTGCAGGTAGTTAGAAAGCCCTGCATTAAAAAGCAAATAAATAACAATTAACATTTTCATATTAGCAGCCTGACAGAGGCATTGCAGAGCAAATTCTTAATCCTTATGTATTTTGTACAGCAAATCCTTAATATATGCTTTTACACAGAAAGACAACTCTTCAAATCAAATGTGTTCACAAATATTTCATTTCTTTATAGTCAAACGCATACAAACCATGCAATTAACAATCTGTCAGAAAGAGAGGCAAAAAATTCTAAGGGTTGCCCAGAGATTTGCATGAAATATGCAACAGTAACATAACCATCAATGTGCCTCAAAGAAAGCTTTAAAACAATGATTTAAAAAAAACTGTAGGATACATACTAGTAATGGCAACATATATATTTTTTTTTAATGTTTTTTGCCATTTATATAGTGACAGCAATGTGTAAACACCACATAAGGTCCTGGAAATATGCTAATGAGATTTGTCTGAGCAACCATACAGAGACTTAATAACCGAGGGTTAATAACCTCCCTGTTAATAACAAGCTCTTATTTTAGTGTCAATTACAAGCCTGGTGGCTGCAACATGTGAAGGGTCCAATTGTCACTCAAGCTGTTTGTCAGTTACATGTGAGAAATAAATAGGAATTGTAATAAACAAAGCAAGCACTGGAAACAAGCAAATACTTTTTCACTGCAAAAAAACTAAAGATATTCCCCTATTAGATTTATGCTTATTATACTATATATTAGTATACTATACTATACTATACTTTGACTGATTCCACTGCCAACTTTACTGTTCTAAATAGATAAGATTTTTTTTTTCTGTTTGGAGTAAATATAAATATTACCCAGATGAATCAGATTCAGAAACATTTTACCCTAAGAGACCTCATCAGAGGAACTGTCGAAAGGTGAAAAACCCTGCAAATTTCAGACACCCGGAATTTGAACCACTTAAGGAAAGAATAGACCTCAGTTTGCAGATTAGGGCTAAATTTACAATGCTGCCATTTAACACAGATATCATCATATTTATCAGTGAGGAGTTGATTGCAGGCAGAACAATTCCGATGTAAAGGCTTTTTTATACTTTAGATGACATCTGCAACAATATAACCTTACAATAGTATAAGCATAATTACCACCAATGATGGTGTTATTCCATGCCTGCTTGAACATTTTTTGCTCCATGTACCTCAATGTTTCAAAGGGTCCTGCTGTCACAGAGAACATATTGCAGGACACGCTTTTAAATGGCCAGTGGCGGTGTCACAAGAACCCAGAACGAACGTTTTGCCAAAGGATGTGCCATAGCAAAGGGCAGGGAGTCCTGTTCATGAATGGCAATGTATGTTGCGAGTCCACTAAGAGACTCTGAAGCAAGGTCAAGAGCTGATCTCACTTCAAGGCCAGTGAGAAGTGCCTGCTATCAGCAGCCAGGACTCCCTGCTAATGCCAGACAAAGGAGAGTCTTATGGAGGGTCCCTATCTGCCTCTCTGCTATCTTCTTGGTGCACTCTAAAGATACAGGCAGCCTATATAAGCAGAGCGCCAATAACACTGAACAGTGCTATGTTATGGCATAGCATTGAACAGTGTTTGCAATCAAAAGAGTGCATGTAATAATCCCCATAATGAAGAATAATTTTTTTTTTTTTTTTTTTTATAAATGTGAATAAGGCGCACCCCTAACAACGTTAAATCACCCTTTTCCCCCCATTTTTCAAATAAAATAATGTAAAAAATAAAAACATATTTGGCATAAATATTAAAATTTAACATTAATGAAACCGCGTGGTAAATGTACATAAATACCAGAATTAAGTTCAGAATTGCTGATGTTTAGTCAATTTATATACCAGAAAAAAAGTGATCAAAAAGGCCCATCAAAACAAAAAAGGTAACAGATCACGGCACTAAAAATATGACACTTATACTAATTATAATTAGTAAAATAAAACACAACCTATATGACAACGTGCCCCATCATTAAGGCCAAAACAGGCTTAGTCATTAAAGGGAACCATTGGGTGAGGAGCTGGACCCCTGCTTCTTGTGTCCTACCATAAACAAATAGTAAGAGCCAGTCATGTATTTCTGAGTAAAAGATATTTTTAAAGTTTCTTCTTCCCAGTTAATATGGTAGTATGATAAGAGGGGAGGATCAGTGGGTGACAAATACTTAAGAGAGCATTTCCCAGGAGGTCAGAGAAAGTGAAGAAAAGCGGTGTACTTTGCCATAAAGAAATAGGGCTTGACTCTGTGCATTCTAATAATATGTTGACAGATTTTTATGACCTACCATTCCTGGAAAGTAAATGCTCTGAACTGATTTGATCCACTAGAATATTCCCCCTGTTTTATTCTAGGCTGCAGTTGAAGCTGGTGCGGATTATTACAACAAAATAGTGCTGTAATGAAATAAGAGATTGTACAGCACAAAATTCTTACAGACTCCAAAGAGTTATTACTAGGCTGCTCTGCATCGATGGGCGCTAAATTTTCGCTGTCGTTAGCAAATATATTTATGCCTTTTTTCTGAATAAAATTTTTTTTTTAGAGATCATAATGTACATAATGCAGCCTATCTGAATAGTAATCCATGTAATATTAGGTATACGGTTTCCAACTAGCAGATGAGTTTTGTTCCTGCTAGATACTGTAAAGAAATGCCGCGCAGATTCGATCATCCATAATGGTGGACTGATGTCCCCTCACCTGCCTCAGTCAGTCTCCAGGGGTCTTCTGATCTGGCCTGAGATAGCCGATAACACTGATCAGTGCTACATCCTATGCACAGCACTGAACAGTATTAGCAATCAAATGATTGCTATAAATAGTCTCCTATGGGGACTATTAACCACTTAAGTAAGCCCTGACGCCCTGGTACTTAACCCCTTAAAGGGGTTCTCCGGTGCTTACACATCTTATCCCCTATCCAAAGGATAGGGGATAAGATGCCTGATCGCGGGAGTCCCACCGCTGGGGACCCCCGGGATCATGCACGCGGCACCCCATTTGTAATCAGTCCCCGGAGCGTGTTCGGAGTGATTACCGACGACCACAAGGCCGGCGGCATGTGACGTCACGCCTCCGCCCCCGTGTGACGTCACGCTCTGCCCCTCAATGCAAGCCTAAGGGAGGGGGCGTGACAGCAATCACGCCCCCTCCCGTAGGCTTGCATTGAGGGGCGGAGCGTGACTTCACACGGGGGCGGAGGCGTGACGTCACACACCGCCGGTCTTGTGGTTGTCGGTAATCAGACCCAGAGCGAACATGCTCCGGGTACTGATTACAAACGGGGTGCCTCGTGCATGATCCCAGGAGTCCCCAGCGGCGGGACTCCCGCGATCAGGCATCTTATCCCCTATCCTTTGGATAGGGGATAAGATGTGTAAGCACCGGAGAACCCCTTTAAGGACTGAGCGTTTTTCCACTTTCGTTTCCTCCTCCTTACTTTTAAAAAATCCTTACCTTTTCAATTTTGCACCTAAATATCCATATGATGGCTTATTTTTTGCGCCACCAATTCTACTTTGCAATATATCAGTCATTTTACCCAAAAATCTACAGCAAAGCGGAAAAAAATATCATTGTGCGATAAAATTGAAGAAAAAACTTCATTTTGTAACTTTTGGGGGCTTCTGTTTCTACACTGTAAATTTTTCTGTAAAAATGACACCTTATCTTTATTCTGTAGTTCCATAAAATTAAAATGATACCCTACTTATATAGGTTTGATTTTGTCGTACTTCTGGAAAAAAAAGTCATAACTACATGAAGGAAATGTATACGTTTAAAATTGTCATTTTCTGACCCCTATAACTTTTTTATTTTTCCACGTACCGGTTGGTATGAGGGCTCATTTTTTGCTCCGTGATCTGAAGTTTTTAGTGGTACCATTTTTGTATTTATCGGACTTTTTGATCACTTTTTATTCATTTTTACATTATATAAAAAGTGACCAAAAATACACTATTTTGGACTTTGGAATCCAAGCCATTGACCATCCAGTTTAATTAACAATATATTTTTATAAACGTGGCGATACTACATATGTTTATTTTTATTTACACAGTTTTTTTTAAATGGGAAAAGGGGGGTGCTTCCAACTTTTATTAGGAAAAGGGTTAAATGATCTTTATTAACTTTTTTTTTTTGCAGTGTTATAGCTCCCATAGGGGGTTATAACACTGCATACACTGAATTTTTACATTGATCAATGGTTTCTCGAAGGATGATTCTGCCGCTTGAATGCTCATGCCTGGATCTCAGGCAATGAGCAGTCATTCGGCGTTCGGACACCAGGAGGCAGGTAAGGGGACCCTCCTGCTGTCCTACAGCTCTTCGGGATGCCGCGATTTCACCGCAGCGATCCCGAACAGCCCCCTGAGCTAACCAGCAACGGCGCTTCTAAAGGGTTAATAGCGCGCGGCACCGCGATCAGTGCCGCGCGCTATTACCCACTAGTCCCGGCCGGCCCCGACCCGCTATGAAGCGGGGCCAAGCTGTGGCCCCGCGTTATAGCACGGGAGCGGACTCAGGACGTACAGGTACGCCCGAGTCCTTAAGGGGTTAAGGACCCAGGGCGTACCTGTACGACTGTGGGAATTTCGGTCCCCGCCGGGCAGGGCCCGGAGCGGGATGCCTGCTGAAATAATTCAGCAGGCATCCCAGGACAAGGCCTGGGGGTGGGGTGTCCTGAGACTATCAACTCAGATCAGAGATTTGCGGCGATTCCTGGGGTTTCCAGTGATCCAATAGCCCGAAAAATAGGGATGATTGGAAATGTCAGAGACAGCTCCAACCATTCTGAAGGATAGAAGCAAGGTGGTAGGGGTGCCACCTCCTCATATCCCCTGCGATTGGCCAGTCAGGACTGACCGGCGAAGTGGAGGCAACGGTGGCATCCAAGGCAGCAGTGAAAATCGCTGTAAAGTGATCTTCACTGCTGCTTTTAGGATTTCCAAAACTACAACTCCCAGCATGCCCAGTCAGCCTTTGACTGAAATTGAAATGGTACCTGAAAAATTCCGATTTTGAAAATTGTGAAAAATTGGAAAATTGCTGCTGAAATTTGAAGCCGTGATGTCTTGCAAAAGTAAAAACAGGTCAACTTTATGATGCAAACATAAAGTAGACATATTGTATATGTAAATGAATATATAATTTATTTGGGATGTCCATTTTCCTTATAAGCAGAGAGTTTCAAAGTAAAAAAAATGCAAAATGTTCACATTTTTCATAAAATGTTAAACATTTTCACCAAGAAATGATACAAGTATAGATGAAAATTTACCACTAACATAATGAAGAATAGGTCACCAAAAAACTGTCTCGGAATCAGAATGAAAAGTAAAAGCATCCCAGAGTAATTAATGCTTAAAGGGACAGTGTCGTCATAGAGCACTATATATCTAGTCCCCCCAGTGCATTTACAATATGCCTCCCGCCGGCGCATTTATTTAAATATATACCCCCTCCAGCGCATTAATAAAAATATGACCACCGCCAGCGCATTAATAAAAATATGACCCCCGCCAGCGCATTAATAAAAATATGACCACCGCCAGCGCATTTATATGTATATATCTATACCCCTGCTAGCGCATAATGTGACGCTGCCGGCATATTTGTCTTCATTTTCCATTGCAGCGCTATATGTGAATGGTTTATTTATCAGAACGGATCCAGCAGCCGCCGGCCAGATGATCCTGATAGTTATACTATTCATTCATAGCGCTGGCGGCTGCATATGTATATAGATGTGCTTGGGGGACAGACATATAGCGTTATTTGCCCCCCACAGTGCTTCTATATACATATGCAGCTGCCGCTCTATGAATGAATAGTATATCATGCGCTGCTCGGCTATGGAAAAATGGCCGCCGATAGGCTATAGAAACATGGCCGCCGATAGCGCGATTGCGCATGTGCACGGCCATCAGTTACTAGAGGCCAAAGTGCAAGTGGCCACAAAAATATGGCCAATGTAATAGCAAATAATGTGTATAGTATGTATACCGGACCACTGTGGGAATAGCAGATGGAGGAATGTGTATGATGAGGCTTCTAATATGTAAGGATAATACATGTGAAAGCAAAGAAATATATATAAATGTGGAAGTGAATAAATGAGTGAGAGATGAATGAGAACGGCAATTGATGGGGGAAAAAAAAGGAAGGGGGGTGGGGTTTGAAACAAATGCAAGGGGAGGAAGAGATAGTGGGTGCGAACAATCATGGGTGTGATATGCCAAGACAGGGGCATACAAGGTTACCAAATAAATAAAATATGAAAAATAAAGATATACAAGATTATACATAAAATATAGAAGAGAGATATATATGAGAGAGTAATAATGGAATGAGTAAGACAATATGGTTAACAGCTGATGGGGAAGTGACAATGAGAGAATGAGAAAGTGGTGGGACATCACAACCGTGATAAGGTATAATAATGTGTAGTGGGATGATCAATAGAAAACATACAAATAGCGCATTAAACATGATAATACACATAATGACACCAGTGAGGGAAAATATATACATATAGACATTGTTGGGCCCCCCATTTAGGTAATGTTGGAGTAGCATGCTGCATTAGGTGGAGGGAGTGCATACATGTATATCCAATATACATATATTTACCCCTCTCCAGAAAATGTGAATATACATAATGAAAAAGTAACTTGCAACATAGAAGGTATGCATGGAGAATTCAAGGTTAGTATATTGAAGGTACCTGCAATATAAGACAAACATAATGAAAAAAAGGCACGTAAGACATGGACATCCAAAAAACATGAAAGATTATATACAAATGTGAGCAACATATGCAAAACCCAAAAACAGAAAAACAACAAGGTGGATGACTATATATGTGGTTGAATGTAGAATAATGTATAGTAAAAAATACATTTGTAATGTACAAAAAAGTAGTTTTAACAATAGTACATATGTGTGAACGAAGGGTAGGGTGGGGAAGGGGGAGCGGTAGGGTGGGAAAGGAGGGGAAAGGGGGGAGGGAGAGGGAAAGGGATCAATGTAGGAGTGTGTAAATGAAAGGCAAATATACTTACAGGAAGGAGGCAAGGCTGTTGATCTCATTCAATCCCATGGGTGTTTTCGTGCCGAGAGTTTCTATCCATTTGCATTCTTTTTGTGCCAGAAGATTTTTCCAACAAGGCATTTTAACAGTGCAACAAATGGAGGCGTTTTACCCAATAAGCCCACTACATCCTCTATATACTTACTCCTGAAAATACATAAAAATGCCATTTGCCCACCAGGGTGACCTATTGTTTCAGGGTGTGGTAACCTATGCAAACCTTTATGCCACCTGATCGATCACCACCTTTCTTCTATTGTAGAAACCCTACCTTCATTCTTAAAGGACACCAACGACATTTTAAGGAAATTGAACAATGTACAATTGTAACCAGATATGATCATAGCCACTTGTGATGTCAAAGAACTTTACACTTCTATCCGACACAGCGATGGAATACGAGCGGTGAGATATTTTTTATCCTCTAGCTCCCTAAATCCGGACCGGTAATTTTTTGTTAACAGCTCTCAAGATCATCCTTACTAGGGATCGACCGATTACCGGTATGGCCAATATTATCAGCCGATAATCACGATTTTAGGCATTATCGGTATCGGCAATTATCTTGCCGATAATGCCCCGCCCCCGCACCGCCCCGCGACCGCCACCCCCCGACCCGCGTCGCACCCCCCACCGTGATGCTGGGCCGTATAACGGTATGGATTTTTGACCATACCGCTATACCGGTCGGGCCCCTCCCCCACCCTCCGAGTCAATAAAAAAATTAAACTTACCCGTAATGGGGGTGGTCCGGGCCATCCATCGTTCATGTAGTGTCCGGGGGCGTTCCGGGTGGAGGGTGGTCCGGTCCGGGCTGTCCTTCTTCTCCGACGGTCATCTCCACTCCGGGCCGGCCTAGTACACTGCATAGACGCCGCTACGCCATGACGTCAGGTGCATCGCTGCGCATGGGCGTCACTGCGCAGCAGCGTCTATGCAGCGTACTAGGTCGGAGCCTGCCCGGAGTGGAGAAGATGACCCCTGGAGAAGAAGGACAGCCCGGACCAGACCACCCTCCACCCGGAACGCCCCCGGACACTACATGAACGATGGATGGCCCGGACCACCCTGACAGGTAGGGGAGAGAAGCGGGTGGCGGCGGCGGCCTATGGCCCCGCAAAAGCCACTGCAGATCATTGATTTAAAGCGCCCGCTTTAAATCAATGATCTGCAGCGGTGTCGCAGGGGGTTAAATAGCCGATAACTTATACCGGAATATCGGTATAGGTTATCGGCCCTAACCTTCACCGATTATCGGTATCGGCCCTAAAAAAAACATATCGGTCGATCCCTAATCCTTACCCATAATTTTTTTATGTTCAAGGAGTCCCTCTTCTTACAGCTCCAGGGCACGGCAATGGGGGCGGCTTGTGTGCCCTCATATGTCAACCTGTTCCTGGGGCTGTGGGAAAGGGACATCTTCATTTCAGAACCTATATCTGGCATAGAAAAAGTGCAATACTGGTGGAGATTTTTTGATGACATTCTCCTAGTTTGGCAGGGACCAGAAACAAAACTCGATGATCAAATTACAAAACGTAACCAGAATGACCTCAACATAAAACTCACGTCAACCATAGGGACCAAACATACTAAATTCCTTGATGTTAGAATTACAATAATGATGGCTTCCTCTACACAGATCTCTTCTGGAAGAGTACATCTGCCAACACAATACTTCATGCTAAATCAGGACATCCACGCCATCTGGTCAACAATATTCCAACAGGACAATATCTGAGAGCCCGATGCATATGCTCCAACACCTCGGACTTCGAGAAACCGGCACAAGATCTCAGGGTACGCTTTCAGGAAAGGGGTTATAATGAAAATTGCCTGAACAAGGCCTGTGAGAGCCAATCAGAGTAACCGGGTCCATCTCCTACTGGAGAAAAGGAGAACAAACAAGAATAACCCTGACACTGACGTTAGATTTATTACAATATATCATTCACTGACTCAGGACATGAACAAAGCAATTGAAAAGTATTGGCCTCTCCTCACCACCGATCAGGTACTCCTCAAATACCTCCCCAGGAACCCCTCCATGACTTTTAGGAGATCTAAAAGTATTAAGGATTCCCTAGTCCATAGCTACCACCAAGGTCCCAATCAAACCCAACTCTTTGGGTCAAAATGACAAAATGGGGGACCTCTACTTGTGGCCAATGTGTTGCATGCGTAAACATAGTAAAAAGCACCACCTTCGAAAATGCCAGCAAAACGAAAATATATAAAATACTACATCATATTGACGGTTCTACGAAGGGTGTAGTCTACTATGCTAAGTGCCCATGCAACAAAATCTATGTGGGTCTTACCAACCGCAAATTTCTCAGAAGGGTGAGAGAACATGTCCTGGACATCAAGGCGGCCAAAAATTAGCCAGACCCTTTCCACCAAAAAACTCCAGTCAGGCATTTCACAGTACCACAATAGTGATCCTTCCCTTTTACAGGTTCGGGGTATCGACCGAGTGTATGTTGGCGCATGAGGCGGCAATTGGAAAAATCTTCTGGCACAAAAAGAATGCAAATGGATAGAAACTCTTGGCACGAAAATACCCATGGGATTTAATGAGATCAACAGCTTTGCCTCCTTCCTGTAAGTATATTTGCCTTTCATTTACACACTCCTACATTGATCCCTTTCCCCTACCCCTCCCCCTTCGTTCACCCATATTTACTATTCTTACACTACTTTTTTGTACATTTCCTTATTTAGGTTTATTATACATTATTCTACATTCCACCACATATATAGTCATCCACCTTGTTGTTGTTTTTCTGTATATGTTGCTCACATATATATATATATATAATTTTTTATGTTTTTTGGATGTCCATGTCTTCTGTTACAGGTCCTCTTTTCATTATGGTGTTTGTTTTATATTGCAGGTACCTTCAACATACTAACCTTGAATTCTCCATCTGGCTTGTGACGTCTCCCCCCCCCCCCCCTCCTACCCCTCACCTACCCATATCTTTTATTTATAATTTTTTTCAGATTTTTCCTCATTTTCTTCAGATTTTTCCTCATTTTTATTTATCACTATTTTTCTAATATATATTAAATATTCTTTTCCCCATTTTTCTGTACAGTATTTGTTCCGTACCCATCACTCACGCATGCCACCATCACCCATGCATACCTTCTATGTTGCATGTTAATTTTTCTTTCTGTATATTCGCATTTTCTGGAGAGGGGTAAATATATGTATATTTGATATACATGTATGCACTCCCTCCACCTAATGCAGCATGCTACTCCAACATTACCTATATGGGGGGCCCCCCAACATCTATATGTATATATTTTCCCTCACTGGTGTCATTATGTGTATTATGTTTAACCCCTTCATAACCCAGGGTTTCTCCATTTTTGCACTTATGATTTTTTAAAGGTAAGGAGGAAAAAACGAAACTCTTTCAATTTTGCACCTAAAAATCCATATGATGGCTTATTTTTTGTGCCACCAATTCTACTTTGTAATGACATCAGTCATTTTATCCAAAAATCTACAGAGAAACGAAAAAAAAAATTCATTGTGTGACAAAATTGAAGAAAAAAACACAATTTTGCAACTTTTGGGGGCTTCCGTTTCTACGCAGTACATTTTTCGGTAAAATTGACACTTTTTCTTTATTCTGTAGGTCCATACGGTTAAAATGATACCCTACTTATATAGGTTTGTTTTTATTGTACGTCTGGAAAAAATCATAACTACATGCAGGAAAATTTATATGTTTAAAATTGTCATCTTCTGACCCCTATAACTTTTTTATTTTTCTGCGTATGGGACGGTATGAGGGCTAATTTTTTGTGTTGTGATCTGAAGTTTTTAGCGGTACCATTTTTGTAATCACTGGACTTTTTGATTGCTTTTTATTCCTTTTTTCATGATATAAAAAAAGTGACCAAAAATAAGCTTTTTTGGACTTTTGAATTTTTTTCCGCGTACGCCATTGACCGTATGGTTTAATTAATTATATATTTTTATAATTCGGACATTTCCGCACGCGAAGATACCACATATGTTTATTTTTATTCACACAGTTTTTTTTTTTTTTTAAATAGGAAAAGGGGGGTGATTCAAACTTTTATTAGAGAAGGGGTTAAATGATCTTTATTCACTTTTTTTTCCACTTATTTTTTTGCAATGTTATAGCTCCCATAGGGACCTATAACACTGCACACACTGATCTTTTACAATGATCACTGGTTTCTCATAGGAAACCAGTGATCGATGATTCTGCCGCTTGACTGCTCATGCCTGGATCTCCGGCACTGAGCAGTCATTCGGTGATCGGACAGCATGGAGGTAGGTAGGGATCCTCCGGCTGTCATGTAAGCTGTTCGGGATGCCGCGATTTTGCCGCGGCGATCCCGAGCAGCTCCCTGAGCTAACCGGCATTAGTTTACTTTCCCTTTAGACGCGGCATTCAACTTTGAACGCTGCGTCTAAAGGGTTAATAGCGTGCGGCACCGCGATCACTGCCGCGCGCTATTAGCCACGGGTCCTCGCCGTTGCTAGGCCCGACCCGCTATGACGAGGGGCCACGCCGTGGCCCCACGTTATAGAATGGGAGCCGACCCATGACATACATGTATGTATGTTTTTAGTTTTGGAAGACATCAGAGGGCTTCAAAGTTCAGCAGCAATTTTCCAATTTTTCGCAGGTTCGTTCAGGTTTGAAGTGGATTTGAAGGGTCTTCTGGTTAGAAATACCCCATAAATGACCCCATTATAAAAGCTGCCCCTCTCAAAGTATCCAAAATAACATTCAGTAAGTGTGTTAACCCTTTAGGTGTTTCACAGGAATAGCAGCAAAGTGAAGGAGAAAATTCTAAATCTTCATTTTTTACACTCGCATGTTCTTGTAGACCCAGTTTTTGAATTTTTACAAGGGGAAAAGGAAAAAAATCCTCTCAAAATTTGTAACCCAATTTCTCTCGAGTAAGAAAATACCTCATATGTGTATGTCAAGCGTTCGGTGGGTGGACTAGAGGGCTCAGAAGCGAAAGAGCAACAATGGGATTTAGGAGAGTGAGTTTTTCTGAAATGGTTTTTGGGGGGCATGTTCCATTTAGGAAGCCCCTATGGTGCCACAACAGTAAACCCCCCCACATGGCATACTATTATGGAAACTACACCCCTCAAGGAACGTAACAAGGGGTACAGTGAGCCTTAACACCCCACAGGTGTTTGACAACTTTTTGTTAAAGTCGGATGTGTAAATGAAAACATTTCCCCAAATTTTACTTTTTTACATGGGGTAATAGGAGAAAATGCCCCCCAAAATTTGTAACCCCATTTCTTCTGAGTATGGAAATACCCCATGTTTGGACGTCAAGTGCACTGCGAGCGAACTACAATGCTCAAAAGAGAAGGAGCGCCATTGGCGTTGGACAGATCTTTGGAACAGTGGGCTGTGCAAATGAAAAATTACATTTACATTTTCACTGACCACTGTTCCAAAAATCTGTCAGACACTTGTGGTGCGCAAATGCTCACTGTACCCCTTGTTACGTTCCGTGAGGGGTGTGGTTTCCAAAATGGGGTCACATGTGGGTATTTATTTTTTTGGGGTTTATGTCAGAACCGCTGTAAAATCAGCCCCCCCTGTGCAAATCACCAATTTAGGCCTCAAATGTACACGGTGCGCTCTCACTCCTGAGCCTTGTTGTGCACCCGCAGAGTATTTTACGCCCACATATGGGGTATCTCCGTACTCAGGAGAAATTGAGTTACAAATTTTGGGGGTCTTTTTTTCCTTTTACCTCTTGTGAAAATAAAAAGTAAAGGGCAACACCAGCATGTTAGTGTAAATTTTTTTTTTACACTAACAGGCTGGTGTAGACCCCAACTTCTCCTTTTCATAAGGGGTAAAAGGAGAAAAAGCCCCCCAAAATTTGTAGTGTAATTTCTCCCGAGTACGGAGATACCCCATATGTGGCCCTAAACTGTTTCCTTGAAATACGACAGGGCTCCGAAGTGAGAGCGCGCCATGCGCATTTGAGGACTAAATTAGGGATTGCATAGCGGTGGACATAGGGGTATTCTACGCCAGTGATTCCCAAACAGGGTGCCTCCAGCTGTTGCTAAACTCCCAGCATGCCTGGACAGTCAGTGGCTGTCCGGAAATGCTGGGAGTTGTTGTTTTGCAAGAGCTGGAGGCTCCGTTTTGGAAACACTGCCGTACAATATGTTTTTCATTTTTATTGGGGGGGGGGACAGTGTAAGGGGGTGTATATGTAGTAGGGATCGACCGATATCGTTTTTTTGGGGCCGATACCGATAATCGGTGCAGGTTAGGGCCGATAGCCGATAACTTATACCGATATTCCGGTATAAGTTATCAGCTAATTAACCCCATGCGACACCGCTGCAGATCATTGATTTAACGCGGGCGCTTTAAATCAATGATCTGCAGTGGCTTTTGCAGGGCCATAGGCCGCCGCCGCCGCCACCACCCGCTTCTCTCCCCCTACCTGTCAGGGTGGTCCGGGCCATCCATTCTTCCTTCCTGTAGTGTCCGGGGGCGTTCCGGGTGGAGGGTGAACCGGTCCGGGCTGTCCTTCTCCGGCGGTCATCTTCTCCACTCCGGGCAGGCTCCGGCCTAGTACGCTGCATAGACGCCGCTGCGCAGTGACGCCCGTGCGCAGCGACGAAGCTGACGTCACGGCGTAGCGGCGTCTATGCAGCTACTAGGCCAGAGCCTGCCCGGAGTGGAGAAGATGACCGCCGGAGAAGGACAGCCCGGACCGGTTCACTCTTCACCCGGAACTCCCCCGGACACTACAGGAAGGATGGATGGCCCAGACCACCCCCATTACGGGTAAGTTTAATTTTTTTATTGACTCGGAGGGTGGGGGAGGGGCCCGACCGGTATAGCGGTATGGGCAAAAATCCATACCGGTATACCGCCCAGCATCACGGTGGGGGGTGCGACGCGGTGCGGTGGGTCGGGGGTGCGGTGCGGCGGGTCGGGGGGGGGGGGGGGGGGGGGGGTGGGGTCGGCGGTCGCGGTGCGGGGCATTATCGGCAAGGTAATTGCCGATACCGATAATGCCCAAAATCGTGATTATCGGCCGATAATATCGGCCATACCGATAATCGGTCGATCCCTAATATGTAGGGTTTTACTCTTTATTAGGTGTTAGTGTAGTGTAGTGTTTTTAGTAGGGATGTAAGAAAAAAATCGATTCCCGCGATTATCGCGATTTTTCACTTGCCGATACTGAATCGATTCAAAATATTTTTGAATCAATTCTTTTAGTGATGTGGAATTTGTATCTCCTGATGCACAGAAAGCATGTCCCGGGCATCAGGAGATACAAGTTCCACATTTTGTCAGCCGGATCTGACACGGCGGCAGCGCTCTGAATGTATGGAGAGGGCTCTGACTCCTGTTCTTAGTAGCTGGGGGCCGCCGCTAATAGCCAGCATTCGGCGATCGCCGCGGCTGGCTATTAACCCTTTAGATCGCCGCTGTCAAAGCTGACAGCGGCGTCTAAAGGGAGATGTGTATGCTCTCTGTGGCTCTGTCATTGATCGAGCCTGGCTGGACCAGGCTCTATCAATGGATCGCAGATAAATGGAGTTCAATAGAACTCTATTCATCTGTCTGAGGAATCTAATGATTCCTAAAAGACTAATAAAGTGTACAAAAAAAAAATTAAATAAAAATAAAGTTTTAATAAAAGCGTAAAAGACATTGTTTTTTAAAGAGAATCGGGATATATCGCGATGTATAGTCACCTAGACGGTATCGCGATTCGTATCGAATCGACAAATTCTTGGCGATTCACACCCCTAGTTTTTAGGGTACATTCGCACTGGCGGGTTATGGTGAGTTTCCCGCTAGGAATTTGCGCTGCGGCGAAAAATTTGCAGGAAACTTACTGTAAACCCGCCTGTGAATGTAACCTCCAGCTGTTTCAAAACTACAACTCCCCGCATGTACTGACAGACCGTGCATGCTGGGAGTTGTAGTTTTGCAACAGCTGGAGGCACACTGGTTGGAAAACCTTCAGTTAGGTTCTGTTACCTAACTCAATATTTTCCAACCAGTGTGCCTCCAGCTGTTGCAAAACTACAATTCCCAGCATGTACTGATCACAGAAGGGCATGCTGGGAGATGTAGTTATGCAACAGCTGGAGGTACGCAACTACAACTCCCAGCATGCCGAGACAGCTGTTTGCTGTGTGGGCATGCTGGAATTTGTAGTTTTGCAACATCTGGAGTGCTACAATTTAGAGACCACTGAACAGTGATCTCCAAACTGTGGACCTCCAGATGTTGCAAAACTACAACTCCCAGCATGCCCAGACAGCAAACAGCTGTGTGGGCATGCTAGGAGTTGTAGTTTTGCAAGATCTAGAGGGCAGTATAGAGATCACTGTGCAGTGGTCTCTAAACTGTAGACCTCCAGCTGTTGCAAAACTACAAATTCCAGCATGCCCACATGCATGGGCATACTGGGAGTTGTAGTTTTGCAACATCTGGAGGGCTACAGTCTAGAGACCACTATAGTGGTCTCAGACTGTAGCCCTCTAGATGTTGCTAGGCAACTCACCGGCTTCCGTCGCATCCAGGGAGCCGTCCTCTTCTGCCGCACGCCGCCTGCAGATCTCCGCCGCTCCGCTGCCTCTGGACGGGTAAGTGATCTTCGGCGCTACTCCTCTTCGTTTTCCCGGTTCTGGCCCGCCTATTGTGGGTGGGTAGGATGGGGAAAACTAAAGTAAACCCCCCCACCCCAGATCTGCTATTGGTGGTCGCGTCTATACCACCAATAGCAGGGATAGGAGGGGTGGCACCCGTGCCACCTCACTCCTATCGCTTCAGGGGGATTGTGGGTGTCTTAGACAACCGCGATCCCCCTTATATTCCGGCTCACCATAGACCCGTAATGACCCGGAATCAGCGCAAATCAGTTAATTCAGTTGCGATTTGCGCCGATCGCCGACATGGGGGAGTCTAATGACCCCCCTTCGGCATTTGCACGGGTTGCCTGCTGATAGATATGAGCAGTCACCACGGGCGTATGGATACGCCCTTCGCCCTTAAGTACCAGGACGCAAGGGTGTATGCATACGCCCTTCGTCCCCAAAAGGTTAAACCATTTTTTCACATCTTTAGCAAAAAACATTTTTTATGAAGTATATTAGGAATGTGTCTTGTTTTTAAGGAAGCATTAAATGAAAAAAGTTGTTTCAAACGACAGTAGTGCTTTAAATTAACACCTTCTCAACCCATGACCTGTTTTTTGAACAGAGTTTTTTTCCCCCCAATTTTTCAATTTTTTTTAAAGTCATAAAACAAAAAGATTATCCAAGTTTGGTATCGCTGGAAATGTACTGACCCATAGAATAATGTTAGAATGTCAGTTTAACTGTGAACTAAAAAAAAAAAAAATTACATTATTGCCCCCCAAAATTGCGCAATTCCATATTTTTTTCAATTTTGCCTTAGCTTCATAATACATTATATGATAAAATATATGTGTGCAATGAAAAGTACAACTTGTCCCACAAAAAATAAGCCCTAATACAACTTTGTTAGTGGATAAATACAAAAGTTATGGGTCTATGAGGCGGAAACATTCACTGGAAATCAAAATTTACCGGGTCAAGAAGGTGTTAAAGGGGTACTCCCAAGGAAAACTTTTTTTTTTTTTTTTTTTATTAACTGGTGCCAGAAAGTTAAACAGATTTGTAAATCACTTCTATTAAACAATCCTAATCCTTCCAGTACTTTTTAGGGGCTGTATACTAATGAGAAATCAAAAAAAGAAATGCATTTCCTCTGATGTCATGACCACAGTGCTCTCTGCTGACCTCTGCTTTCCATTTTAGGAACTGTCCAGAGCAGGCGAAAATCCCCATTGCAAACATATGCTGCTCTAGACAGTTCCTAAAATGGACAGCAGATGTCAGCAGAGAGCACTGTGGTCTTGACATCAGAGGAAATGCATTACTTTTTTGGATTTCTCTTTAGTATACAGCCCCTAAAAAGTACTGGAAGGATTAAGATTTTTTAATAGAAGTGATTTACAAATATAAGAAAAGGAAAAAAGGTGCAAGTGCAGCTCACAATTAATGTGTAAACCCTACCTGAGGTCAACAGGGCATGCAACTATACCACAGCTGCAAAAAATAACGAAATATGTATAGAAAAATATTGCCCGGACCTTCCAAGGTAGTGTGATTTGATTAAATAGACAATAGATAACTGGGTCGTGCTCCAATAATAATTCAATGGTTATTTATTTAAAATGTATAGTGCATTACTCCTCACAGGGCCCTTGTGAGAAAAAACACATATAATAAATGTACAAGATTAAACGATCTTAAAATGTTAAAAAGTATCACTGGCATATAAGATGGCTCTATGTAGACAAATTCATATAACGTCTTTACGGTATTGTGAAGATACAGTATAAATGTCCTTTTGTATGGCAATTATAAAGCAAAGTGGATACTCTGTTACCGGTCCTGGATGATGTGGCTCTGTCAGCTCCCGTGCCTGGATATCACAGTCAGCGGTCTTAGATGGTGCTGTGGCTTTGACTCTCAAGATCCAGGTGTTATGCGATGGTGGTCGTCCCAGGCTAGTGGCACTGGCAGGCGCCGATGATGGAATCGCCGGGAGACCGTGCGCTAGCAGGCGCTGATGGTAGATTTGTCAGGAGACCAAGCGCTGGCAGGCGCTGATGGTATCGATCTCCTCACCGCTGGACTTGGAAGCCGGAGACTACACGCTGGGTAGAATGAACTTGCCTCGTGTAGATGGCGTGTGACGTCAGCTTGAGCCGGAGCTGGCCAGGTAGGGGGGTGCCCCATGGACTGATTCCATCCTCTACACTGTCATCTTACTTACACATTTTTATCTTATTTTGTATTTATCTATTTTTACTTTTATTCTTGTTTTTATTTTATTACTCTTTAGACTTTATCTTTCATTAACATTCAATTTTTATTTCATTCCTTTTTATTTATTTTTTATGTTCATTTTTATTTTTATTCTCTTTTTCATTTTCATTTTTATTTATGTTTTACTTTCAATTTTACTTCTATTTTCATATTCATTTTTATTTTTACTTTCATTTCATTAATAGTGTCTACTTTTTCACTGTAATTGTGGGAAAGATATTTAATTGCAATCCCACAAGTAGTCCAGTCAGTTTCACTCATATACGTAATCTAATACGTCTATTTTCCGTCTTCTGACGGTATTCACATACACATTCATCTACTTTGCTCTCTAGGTAACTTGATTATCCATTCCATGTTTTTGTTATCACTTAGAATACTGTTGAATCATGGGATTCGTGCTCCTATAAATAGATAAACATTGTTATTAATCATTATGACTACTGAGGAAAGGGTCGTATCTGAGAACCCTGAAACGCGTCTAGTCCTGTTTATTAATCCTGTTCACTGGCATTTATGCTCTTTATGAACTTAAGCTACTGCTCACGGAGCAAATTCATCACATTGTGGATCTCCTACGCATTAGTCGATCTAGACTAGTGTCCGGTCCTGATTTTACCTGGCCAGCTCCGGCTCAAGCTGACGTCACACGCCATCTACACGAGGCAAGTTCCATCTACCCAGCGTGGATCTTGAGAGTCAAAGCCACAGCACCATCTAAGACCGCTGACTGTGATATCCAGGCACGGGAGCTGACAGAGCCACATCATCCAGGACCGGTAACAGAGTATCCACTTTGATTTATAATTGCCATACAAAAGGACATTTATACTGTATCTTCACAATACCGTAAAGACGTTATATGAATTTGTCTACATAGAGCCATCTTATATGCCAGTGATACTTAACATTTTAAGATCGTTTAATCTTGTACATTTATTATATGTGTTTTTTTCTCACAAGGGCCCTGTGAGGAGTAATGCACTATACATTTTAAATAAATAACCATTGAATTATTATTGGAGCACGACCCAGTTATCTATTGTCTATTTAATCAAATCACACTACCTTGGAAGGTCCGGGCATGATTTACAAATATGTTTAACTTTCTGGCACCAGTTGATTTAAAAAAAAAAAAAAAAAAGGTTTCCACGGGAGTAACCTCTTAAAGGGGTTATCCAGGAAAAAACATTTTTTTACATATCAACTGGCTCCAGAAAGTTAAACAGATTTGTAAATTACTTCTATTAAAAAATCTTATTCCTTTCAGTACTTTTGAGCTTCTGAAGTTAAGGTTGTTCTTTTCTGTCTAAGGGCTCTCTGATGACACGTGTCTCGGGAACCACCCAGTTTAGAAGCAAATCCCCATAGCAAACCTGTTCTATACTAGGCGGTTCCCGTGACACGTGTCATCAGAGAGCACTTAGACAGAAAAGAACAACCTTAACTTCAGAAACTGATAAGTACTGAAAGGATTAAGATTTTTTTTATTGAAGTAATTTACAAATCTGTTTAACTTTCTGTAGCCAGTTGATATATATAAAAAAGTTTTTTCCTGGATAACCCCTTTAAGGACCCATGACATACCAGTACGTCATGAGACCGCTCCCGATCTATAACGCGGGGCCACGATCTATAATGCGGGGCAGGGACCCGTGGCTAACAGCGCGCGGCAGTGATCGCGGTGCCGCACGCTATTAACCCTTTAAACGCGGCGTTGAACGCTGCGTCTAAAGTGAAAGTAAAACCATGCCGGTTAGCTCAGGGGGCTGTTCGGGATCGCCGCGTCGAAATTGTGGCATCACGAACAGCTTACAAGACAGCCGGAGGATCCCTACCTGCCTCCATGCTGTCCGATCGCCGAATGACTGCTCAGTGCCTGAGATCCAGGCATGAGCAGTCAAGCGGCAGAATCATCGATCAGTGGTTTCTTATGAGAAACCAGTGATCAATGTAAAAGATCAGTGTGTGCAGTGTTATAGCCTCCTATGGGAGCTATAGCACTGCAAAAAAAAAAAGTGAATAAAGATCATTTAACACCTCCCCTAATAAAAGTTTGAATCACCCCCCTTATCTAAAAAAAAAAAAAAAAAAACTGTGTAAATAAAAATATGTGGTATCGCCGTGTGCGGAAATGTCCGAATTATAAAAATATATCATTAATTAAAAAGCACAGTCAATGGCGTACGCGCAAAAAAACTTCAGCAATCAGCTGAAGCAATCAACCGCCGATAACACTGATCAATGCAAAGCTATGGCTTTGCAGTAATCAGTGTATAAGATCAGTGTGTGCAGTGTTATAGCCCCCTATGGGAGCTATAACACTGCAAAAAAGAGTGTAAAAAAAAAGTTAATAAATGTGATTTAACCCTTTCCCTAATAAAAGTCCAAATCACCCCCATTTCCTATAAAAAAACATGTAAATAAAAATAAATATAAATGTGTGTTATCGCCGCCTGCGTAAATGTCTGAACTATAAAAATATATCATTAATTAAACCGCACGGTCAATGGCGTACGTGCAAAAAAATTCCAAAGTCCAAAATAACATATTTTTGGTCACTTTTTATATCATGAAAAAATGAATAAAAAGCGGTCAAAAAGTCTGATCAATACAAAAATGGTACCGCAAAAAATGAGCCCTCATACCGCCCCATACGCAGTAAAATAAAAAAGTTATAGGGGTCAGAAGATGACAATTTTAAACGTATACATTTTCCTGCATGTAGTTATGATTTTTTCCAGAAGTACGACAAAATCAAACCTATATAATTTTTACCGAAAAATGTACTGCGTAGAAACTGAAGCCCCCAAAAGTTACAAAAAATTTTATGACTGATGTCACTGCAAAGTAGAATTGGTGGCGCAAAAAATAAGCCATCATATGGATTTGAAGGTGCAAAATTGAAAGGGTTATGATTTTTAAAAGGTGAGGAGGAAAAAGCAAAAGTGGAAAAACGGAAAAAACTGTGGTCCTTGAGGGGGTTAAAGTCATCCGTTTGCACCCGGTTTATAATATGCATTTTTGAACCGTTATTACTTCTGAGCATGCTCAGAAGAGGTGAAATCAGCAGACTCCTGCAGTGCTGCAGGCCTACTACTACGATCATGGAACAGACTTACACTGCTGATAGAATCCTTTTGACACATAGTGCTGCGGAGGCTACATGTATATAGAAGTGCTGCGGGGGGGGCAAACATATTTCACTATATGAGGTCCCCCACAGCAATTCTATATACATTTAGCCCCCGCAGTGTATGTGTCAAAATTATTTTATCAGCAGGGGATCGGGCTGGCCTGGAAGCAAAAATTTGGCATCCTTTTGCATCCGTTAGTAGTATGGTCTGTTTAGAAGGCAGTGACGGGAGAAAAGCGGGATGGAAGACCATGGCCGTGTGAACGTAGCCTTAGTCAGTAGGTATATTTCCGTCACACAGGTGGGACTGATTTGTAATGAAGATATTGTAAGCTGAAAATAGAAAGGGACGTGGCTTTGTGGGACTTGGTGATTTGCGAGCCAGATGGATGCACGAAAAGGGTAGAGAATAAAATGGGTGGGGCTTAAACAGTGGGCGTGTCTGTGAGATGGGGTGTGGCTTGCAAGCTGGACTGACACATTCACCAGGAGATGCAGAGCGGAGCTTGTGGAGTAAGGTAACGGAAGTCCCATATACTTGCATGGGACTTGAGTGTAGGTAAGGGTAAATTTAATTATCATATATTTTTATTTGACATATAAGTAATGTGGGTACCAGGTATTATTGAAATATCTCCAGCCGTACGGAAGTTATGTGGGAACATACCGTATTTGTCGTCCTATAAGACGCACCCAATTTATAGGTGCAAAATCTAAAAAAAATAAAGATTTTGAACCCAATAGTGGTCTTCAACCTGCGGACCTCCAGATGTTGCAAAACTACAACTCCCAGCATGCTGGGTGTTGTAGTTTTGCAACATCTGGAGGTCCGCAGATTGAAGACCACTGCATAAGAGGTAATACTCACGTGTCCCCGCCGCTCCGGACCCGTCACCGCTGCCCTGGATGTCGCTCCATCGCTATCGCCGTGTCGCCGTCGCTCCGGAATGTCTCTGCTGCCGGCTGGGTATCCTTGCTCTCCGTCGCTACGCACGATGACGCGCGTACGCGACGACGTGATGACGAGGAAGGAGAGCATCGGCCATACAGGGGATGCCTGAACGGAGAAGACACCGAGGAGGCAGGTAAGGTCCTTCCCGGTGTCCTGTAAGCACTAACCCGGCTATTCAGTCGGGCTGTTCGGGACCGCCGCGGTGAAATCGTGATGGTCCCGAACAGCCCGACTGAACAGCCGGGTTAGTGTCACTTTCCCTTCAGACGCGACGGTCAGCTTTGATCGCCGCGTCTGAAGGGTTAATACAGGGCATCAACGCGATCGGTGATGTCCTGTATTAGCCTCGGATCCCGGCCGTTGATGGCCGCAGGGACCGCCGCGATAGGGGTGTATTCGCCGTATAAGACGCACCAACTTTTTCCCCCCAGTTTTGGGGAAGAAAAAGTGCGTCTTATACGGCGAAAAATACGGTACATTTCCTATAGATTTGCATGGGACTTTAAACAAAAACCATGACCCTCACAAATGGGGGTAGTTAAGGGTTAAATTAACTATCCTATATTTTAAGTGGACATATAAGTAACACGTGATTTGCATGGGATTTTAAACAGAAACCCAGACAAATGGGGTTGAGTAAGGGTTAAATTACCTATCCTATGTTTGTTGTTGACATATTAGTTAACATGTGTATCAAGTTTCATGTTAATATCTTTTGCCGTTTGGACGTGATGCTGGGACACACACACATTGAGTTATATATTATATATATATATATATATATTATATATATATATATATATATATATATATATATATATATAAATATATAAATATATATATATATATATATATATATATATATATATATATATATATATATATATATATATATATAAATATATATATATTATCACATATATCCAGAAAAGTGCCATTCAGACAAAAGCTGAGTTAACAGTTTCTGGACACTGAATTATGTCTTAAAATTTTGTCTTTTCGATTTTAAAGTCCCATGACTGCCACCACAGGTCCTTCACTGTGAGCCAAATTGGACAAACACGCACATACTATGCATAAAAATGTAACAGCTCATGGAAAATAATGGTTTATCAACTACTGTATTACAAAAGCAGCACATATTAGGTTTCTGATTGTTCATCTTTGATAAATTACCTGAATTTGTTGTTCTCTTTTGTCCACATATGGGATTAGCAAAAGACAACCCAAAGTAAATGCTGGAAGATCAATCTGGGCATATTGTTTAGCGATTCCTACAAGGTCCAGATCAGCAAGAACAGGGCACCTTAAGCAGTTAAAAAAATAAATTTAAAAAATTAAGAGTCATATATGTTCTACCACAAGCTGCAGTAATGGCAAGACAAATATACATAGAACAAACAAATATTTTACATCTTAAAATTCAACAATGTAACCGAAGGGTATTTTTCAATAGCTTGTTTACTAACAAATAATAATGTTTTAATTTACTAATAGTACGGAAACGCAACAGAAAAACTGCCACAGGTTTTTCCTAAGTTTTGGCAGTTTTCTGGCGTTTTTGCCTTTGAGTGGAAATTGCATTTGTGGCCCCTTTGGCAGTTTTTTTCTAAATTTGTTGGGTACCGAAAACATGCAGTAGGGATGGGAAAAAAATGTATTTAAAGAAAAAAAATTTTTTATAGTGAAATTTAAATTAGTTAATAAAGTGTGTGTGTTTCCCTTTTTTCTATTTTAATTTTTTTTTTTTTAAGGTAGTACAGTGTGTTCCTTGCTGGGAGTAGTACTACTACCCAAAAAATAAAATAAAAAATTATAAAAAAGGGAAAAACACACACACACACACACTACATTTTTATTATTGTCAGCTACATTTTTAGTCACTGTTTAAAAATGTATCCAAATTTCGTTATAAAAAAGATAAATGTCGTTAAATACAATTTTTTCCATCACTACCGTATCTTATTTATTTTTTTTAACAGTACCCTATGAAATTTTATAAAAAAAAAGGTATTTCCATCACTTTTTAAAGGTAGACCAAAAAAAGAATAAAAACGCCAGCAAAAACGCCAAAGTTAAAACCCACATGGCGTTTTTTCACTCCCATAGACTATGGGAGGAAACTGCCAAGATTTTCCTAAACCCCTTAAATGGTAACTCTCATTAAAACTAATTTTTGCTATTGCATTACTTAAGGTAAATAAAAAATATTTCTAATATACATTGTTTCAAAATAAAATGAAATTTTCTGTTTTATTTGTGCTTAAAAAAGCTCAAGAGCACATTGTCCCCCATCTCATACACAGACTTTGGACCGAAGCCCAAACACAGGAATTGCAGCCCGGAGTGCTGAGGGAAGGGGGGGGAGGGAGTGTGAGAGGAACTATGATTGGATGAGGCTGGACACCGCCCCCTCAGCACTCCAGGCTGTTTGGGCTTGTGTGGTCTGTGTATGAGATGGGGGAAAATGTTCTCTTGAGCTTTTTTAAGCACAAATAAAACATATAAAACGTCTTTTTTTTTTGTTACCATTTAAGGACCAAGTGTTTTTCTGTTTTTTGCACTTTCATTTTTGCCTCCTTACCTTTTAAAAATCATAACCCTTTAAATTTTGCACCTAAAAAATGATTACTTATTTTTTGTGCCACCAATTCTACTTACTATTAAGATGATACCCTACTTATATAGGTTTGATTTTGTCGTACTTCTGGAAAAAATCATTACTACATGCAGGAAAATGTATACATTTAAAATTGTCCTCTTCTGACCCCTATAACTTTTTAAATTTTTTGCATACGGGGCTGTATGAGGGCTCATATTTTGCACCGTGATATGAAGTTTTTTAACAATCAAACCATGAAGCTTTATTGTTGCACAAAGTCAGTGTACAGACATATCAGTTCAGCAAAACCAGTAACAGAGGCCATAACAGCCGTAACTCAAAATAATAAAGAAAAACAACAAGAAAAAAAAAAAAAAAAAAAAAGGGAAGGGAGAAACAATAATAAATCCATAGGGTAACAGTGAACTGCTATATGCAAGTAATACAAGGCAGAAGCTCAAGTAAAATATTCCTGCGTAGTTAAATAAACATACATATACACGGCCAGACTCCTATAGCATAAGGCCATCTTACCCCCCACGCCCTCCCACTCCTCCCCTTGTGATATGAAGTTTTTATTGGTACCATTTTTGTTTTGATCAGAGTTTTTGATCGCATTTTATTCATTTTTTATGGTATAAAAAGTGATCAAAAATACGCTATTTTGGACTTTGGAATTTTTTTTTGCACGTACGCCATTGACCGTGCGGTTTAATTAACAATATATTTTTATAGTTCGGACACTTACGCACTTGGCGATACCACATATGTTTATTTTTATTATGTGTATATATTTTTTATATGGAATTTGGGAAAAGGGGGATGATTTAGTTTTTTAATAAGGAAGGTGTTAATGTGTGTGTTTTTAAAACTTTTTTTTACACTTTTAGTCCCTTTAGGGGACTTTTAGGATGAATCATTTGATTCCTCATACAGACCAATGTGGTTCCATAAAACCACATTGATCTGTATTCTCTGCGCTCGATTGATAAAGCCTGGTCCTGCCAGGCTTTTTCATTTTCATTGCAGAAGCTGCCGTGGAAGGAGAGGTAAGCCCTCCGGCTACCTCAGCAGTGGATCGTCCCCGCGATCCACCCCAGTGGGCCACCAGGGACGGAATAAAGGCACCTTTAGGCGCCGCTGTCAGATTTGACAGCTGCGATCTAAAGGGTTAATAGCCGGCCGCAGCAATTGCTACAAGAATCAGCTAGGGGCCGCCCGGGCTTGAGTCAGGAGCCCGCGCCATACGCGGTTAACGGCACATGGACGAGTATAAACGTCCATGGTCGTTAACCGGTTAAAAAACGCCTAAGTCTCAACAAGAGGTCGTTTTTGAAAAACTGCAAAAGAGCCAAAAATAGCTGAAAAACGCCAAAAGGATTAAAAAAAACAAAAAAAGCCAAACTGAAAAACGCCAAGTGGATATGGCATTTTGCAGTTCCCTATTGAATAGCAGCTAACATCTGTCTGCAGCATTTTTTTCACCAATGGGCATTTTTATTGGAGTTTTGGCAAAAAAAAAAAATAAATTGTGGAAACCTAGCCTAATACAGATTTTTTTTTTTTACGTTTCTTTTATTTTTTTCATAGTAAGGAAACAAAAAGTATACACATTTGGTGTCTGTTAGTATTATCATATGGACAGATAAGATCATATGATCGGATAAAATAATTTTTCAGGCTTTGTAATACATCATATGGTAAAATAGGGGTAAAAACTAAAAAAAAATAAAAAAAAATAAATAAAAAATTGTCCTGCCAAAAATATGCTCTTAGAAGAGGAGGAGAAAGAAAACCTAAGCCAAAAATCTCAATTCCAGGAGAGCTTAAGGGGTAAAAAGTACATTATTGTATTTTATCACCGCGTAGGTATGAACAAAATTGCAGTGCACAGCGCTTGAAAAAACTTTAGCAAGGGAGGTGTGAGGTCACCAGCAGGGAGGGGCAAGGCCAAATTTGCAGGAGCCAATTTACAGGTTGCTTGTCTTCTCCACATATTTATGTTCGTTCCCTCAATAGTGGGAGAACAAATTAAGTTTTTATATTTCCTAACAAATTAAAAAAAAATCTACAAAAAACATTACATAAAAAGATAAAAATGTGAAATCTATTTCAAAGAAAAATATTAGGTGACACATTCTCTTTTAAATAAAGTGTTGCTACTGTTCCTTGTACAGTAGGTGTCTGGGAGAGCCTCTCTGAAACAAATGTAGTGGTTTCCAGCCACTTCGGCATATGCAATCATTTTGCATGATGGAAAAAAAAAACATTTAACATTGTGGTCAGTACATTTGGATTATATAATTTCTTGTGACAATGCTGCATTGTTAATAAAGAGAGTAGGCGTTAATTTTTTAAAGATTTGCTTTACTCATGTATTTAAAAAAACAGACACTACATTCAGTAATCTAGTATATTAACACAATAAAGCCTAATGAAATATAAGCACTTATTACTAGGCATATTTTCTTACTTTTTTGATAGCTTAACAACATTTTAACAAAAAAATTAAGCAAAAGGTGTTGTGCGGTTTCCTTAGTAGATGCATTTCTATTTTACTCACTTTAACAACACCAGGAAGGACTGGTAGCATTCTTTAAGCTGTGAGGGGCTTGGGGGACAGGAAGCTAAAAAACAAAAACAAATTTCAGACAGCAACAATAACAACATGCAAAGCTGTTGATGATATTAATTTCCACATACCGCAAGCAAATGGTGCCAGTACAACACTACGCCATGCTCTGCTGAAGTTTGGCACCTGTAAACAAAACCCAACTTTCAAAGTGCAGTCAATATGACCATTGGAAAACTACTTTCATATAATAACTAACAAAGCCAAGATACATACCTCCCAAAGGCAGTGAATACTGGTGATAGCTACCAACACTTTCCTGAGGTAAGACATCTAGAAAAAGAAATATAGATTGAGAGAGAGAGAGAGATAAATCTCCTGAGAAGACCATCCCTCGTTTTAGACATCTGTGACCGCTTTTCTCCCATTATAGTCTATGGAAGCTGCCAATTATACAGACCACCCCTTTAGCTGACCAAAGACCACTTTTTTAGGCAGTTTTTCAGCTGGAACCCCTTTGAATAGACAACACATTGGACTCAAATGCACTCTGAATTATCTGGAAGAAGATCTTCTCTGAGCTGCATCACCAAACTGAAGCAAGGTGGAGGAGGAAACTTGAAGGACATCAAGGTAGAGATGCTTCCATCATCGTGCCACATTATTGGAGCTGATAAAGCAGGATGAGGACCATTTCCAGCACCAACACATGTCACTGGATAGGAAGCCGGAAGCTGTCAGATGGAAAAGGTGCTTTCTAAGTCATGCTGCAATGGGGAGAGAAGCCATGCTGGGGTACCAGAAATGAGAAGAGGAGTCGTACAAGGGTCTGGAAATAGAGTGGGAGCCATGCGGGCTGGAATAAGAGTGGGAGCCATGCTGGGATCAAAAATGAGATTGTAGTCCATGTGTGGGAGTCAAGAATGAGATGGAGAGCAATGCTAGGGACCAAGAATGAGAGAAGACTACATGCTGGGGACAAGGAATGAGATGGGGAGCCATGCTAGGGACCAAGAATGAGAGAAGACTACATGCTTGGGACAAGGAACGAGATGGGGAGCCATGCTAGGAATGAGATGGGAAGTGATGTTGGGGACAGGAAATGAGAGAACAAACCATGCTGGGGACAGAGAATGAGAGAACAAACCATGATGGGGACCGAGAATGAGAGAACAAACCATTCTGGGGACAGAGAATGAGAGAACAAACCATGCTGGGGACAGAGAATGAGAGAACAAACCATGCTGGGGACAGAGAATGAGAGAACAAACCATGCTGGGGACAGAGAATGAGAGAACAAACCATGCTGGGGACAGAGAATGAGAGAACAAACCATGCTGGGGACAGAGAATGAGAGAACAAACCATGCTGGGGACAGAGAATGAGAGAACAAACCATGCTGGGGACAGAGAATGAGAGAACAAACCATTCTGGGGACAGAGAATGAGAGAACAAACCATGCTGGGGACAGAGAATGAGAGAACAAACCATTCTGGGGACAGAGAATGAGAGAACAAACCATACTGGGGACAGAGAATGAGAGAACAAACCATGCTGGAGACAGAGAATGAGAGAACAAACCATGCTGGGGACAGAGAATGAGAGAACAAACCATGCTGGGGACAGAGAATGAGAGAACAAACCATGCTGGGGACAGAGAATGAGAGAACAAACCATGCTGGGGACCAGTAATTTAACATATGATAAAGGACATCATTTTGGCTCTCTTATGATCACTTAACCTGCATTCTGTATCCTTTTTTCTTTGAGAGGACCATCCTATTAAAACACCACCTTTTTGTGTATATTTGGGAGGTTGGCTCAAAGAAGTTTCACTGTAAATACTTGCTAGTTTTATATATAATCGACAATGTTCATGTTTCTATATACATTTTTATAAAACTAATATTTTTCTTAGGATAAAAACTATTTTACAATTTAGCAACCAGCTTTCTATCAAATATTTTCTTAGTCCTTTATTTTAGAAACATATTTTGAGCAGTTTCGAAGTTAAAATAAGTTGCAGTATATATGTTTATTGCCATTATAAAAATAATTATCTTCCATATATTAGAACCCTTAATGTGGGATTTGTGCATATGAAGAATATAAGCATTTACACATTTAGACCTATTATGTACCAGCTTACCATGTTAAATCCAAGCAACTTTTGTAATAATCCACTCCAGAGTTGAGGGTCATAAACCTGGTATTCTAAACTAAGTTCTGTTACCAATCTTACTGCCTAAAAAAGTCAAATACAATTTAAACAGTGATTATATTTAATGTATAAAATCCCTTTAATACAACACAATTACAAGCAGCTTTTAATGAAAGCATATTTTACACTCACATTATGTCTTTTTTTATTTAAAAAATTTAACCTGTGCCATTTTTATCCATTTTGTGGATGAAAAATGCCTTTCACAGCACCAAGAATATAATTCAAAAGGTAAAATTATCAAGTTATTCTCACAGCCCTTAAAGGACATCTGCAGCAAAAGACAACTTATCCCCTATCCACAGGATAAGGGATAAGTGTCTCATCTCCCAAACGGGGCCATGCATTGCAGCTCTATATGAGCGGCTAATGCGCGTAGCGTCGACCTCTCTGAGGTCGACGGTATGCCCCCACATACAGTTCTTTGGGAGAGGCGGAGAAGCACGAATGCTGCCTACCCGCCTCTCCCATAGAACTACATGAATGCTGTGGCCCCATGCAGGAGATCGCGGATTGTGTCCCAGCGGTCAGACCCCTACGATCAGACACTTATCCCCTATCCTGTGGATAGGGGATAAGTTGTCTTTTGCTGCAGATTTCCTTTAATGACCCTTGTTTAGATAAAAATCACTCTTTATATATAGATTAAAATCTCTCATAATTGCAAATTTGAAAAACAATCGTGACACACCACCATCCGATTATCTTTCCTGTACTCAGGTGGGTTAAGCATATCAAACCTACATTAGGTTATTTATCCTTGACCCAATGTAACAGTAACTGCCACAGAGAAACACCAATCCTAGTGACATCTAATGATTAACTAATATTCACCACAAAGGAAATAATGTGTGTAGTCACATCCACTCACCAAAATAATCAGATTAGATTACCAAAAACAACACCTCATAAGAAAAAGAAAAACTTTACAGTTTATGCCATTCGTTCTGACGCGTTTCCCCCCCATGATGTTGGGGTTTCTCAAGGAACACACAGGTAATCTGTCCCTTAGAAATGGACTGATGTCTGAAAGGAAGCCTGACTCATATGCAGCATATACCCTTTTCGTGGGGGCATAGCAGACAAGCGTTACGGCGCCTAACTTGATAAAGCGCAGTTCAATACGCCGGCATACACAGAAAGTAGAAAAAGTTGGGGGGGTTGGGATTTATCTGGAAGTAAATAGAATAAATAAAAATCACATGAACACAAAAATCAGCATGTATAACTGCCTTTTAATGGGTACAGTCATTATATAAAAAATTTTAAGTCACAGAAACGTTGAACAAGTCGGAAAAAGTGTGTGCTTAGCACAATCTTTTTCAGCTCTGTTTTGCATGACATACACATTATCGTAACTTGAGTTTATGGGCCGGTCTCTCTTACAGAAACACAGAGCAAGAAGAGAAGCCGATTCTACTGTATAGGTGGGGTCTGAATACTCGCCTGTGTTTAGTATTAGATGCAGGGCTACAAATGATCACCACACATAGCACTTCACAAATACCCCTTACATTTCTTCACACTCACCCTAGCTTCATGGCTGTGGTTCTTCCATAGGCCTTTAATCATTCCCTCTTTTGCACTGGTATGGAACGACTCAAGAGTGTATGGAATGTTTAAGATTTCAAATTCTGATAGATAGATGCAACATTTGAGGTAATACCTATATAAGATATCAATGTGAAAGCAGTGATTCTAAACTTTATATACAAAACATTTGTAAAAATCATTTAATTATCTAGATATTTGCTTGTGGAAAAGTCATCATTATCTCATCTTTTTTATTTTATTTATCTTTTATAAACAATAGTTTACAATTTCAAAAGTTAATTTTTTAGGATAGGGCTCCATGACGTCTATTAGTTTTGCTGTGTTCTCAGTATCTCATGGTCTATCAATCTGTTTACTCTGTTGTGCGGTCATTACTTATTCCACTTTAAAAAAATCATTAAAGGAGAGGTATCAAGCTGAAAAACGTATTCCTTATCCCCACCTCCCGTACAATCTCCCTGGCTCTACCTAGGAGCGGCTCATCACAACTCCCGCACAAATCGGTAGCCCCCCTCCATAACATCTCTATGAGTGAGCCAAAAATAGACAGAGATGTCGGGCGCCACAAGAGATCATTGGGGGGGGGGGTTGGACTCCTAGCAATCTAAAATTTTTCCTCTATTCTTCGGATAGGGGATATGTTTTTTTAGTATGATATATCTCCTTTAAGGTTCTGTAAAAGATGCAATAGCCCACTAGTTTAACCAATTAAGGACCAGTTTTTTTTTTCATTTTTGCACTTTCGTTTTTTCCTCCTCACCATCTATAAATCAAAGCTTTCAATTCTTGACCTAGAGACCTATATGAGGGTTTTTTTTTCCCGCCACCAGTATTACTTTGTAATTACCTCAATAAGTTTACCACAAAATCTACGGCGAAACCAGAAAAATTATATTTGTCGGGCAAAATTGAAAAAAACAAAAACACAATTTTGTGACACCTTATCTTTATTCTGTTGGTCCATACGATTCAAAATGATACCCGACTTATAAAGGTTGGATTTAGTTTTACTTCTGTTAAAAAAATTATAACTTTTTGTATGAAAATTTGTATGTTTAAAAATGTTCTCTTCTGACCCCTATAGCTTTTTTATTTTTCAATATGTGATAGGGGATAAGTGTATTTGACTGCAGTTGTCCTTTAATAGTTACAAATAGCAGAAGTCAGTCAAGACAGTCACTGAAAAACTAGCTGAATACTAACTGAAAAAAGGAGATTTTTTGTACTAATCGTAAAATCTCTTCCTTGTAGCTTTCATTGGGGGACACCGAACTGATGGGTATATGCTCCTGCCACTAGGAGGCGCTGACACTAGGAAAAAGAAAAGTCAGCTCCTCCCTGGCAGGATATACCCACCCTCCTGCAGTGAGGTAACCAGTTTTGTCACAAAGTAGTAGGAGAAACCAACAAGGAATTACGTCCAAAGACCCCCGAAGGAATCCCGGAGAACCCAAGAAACAGAATGCAGAAGAAATGGGTGGGTGCGGTGTCCCCCAATGAAAGTTACCAGAAAGAGATTTTACGGTGAGTACAAAAAAATCTCCTTTTCTCGGTCGCTGTTCATTGGGGGACACCAAAATGATGGGATATACCAAAGCAGTCCCCTAGGGTGGGAAAAATACAACCACCAGTGAAAAAGAGACAGCCCCGACTGGACTCATATGACCGCAAGGCCAGCGGACGAGCCCCCAGGTTGGAGACACCCCAGGCCCAAAACATGAGCCCCAGAAGATCTCCCGTCCCAGAAAAGATGGACCCGGACGAGAAGTGAAAATCCGTCCTCTGTAGAAACCCAAGGCACCCAGGCCATAGAGAGACAAGAAATAAGGAAAAGGGGAACAGATGTCTGCAAAAAACTCTCTCGGCGAAAACTGCCCAAAGGAAGTGAAAGGGCGCAGAACAGAATACCACCCCGACGAACGTATCGAGGAGGAGTCGGGGCCAGGCCACTACAATGTCCAAGATCTGGACCATCGCCAAGACTCAAGGAATCGGAAAACTGCCTGAAAGGAAGGTACACCGCAGCGTCGAAGGACAGAGTCCCAACAAGGGGACCAACAGTGATAGATCACAATCGTCCGGTAGACCAGAGCAGCCTTAAGAAGGTCCCGACAGAACTGGAATGGAGGGAGAATCAATGAGGACCTAGTTGGGACTCCCAGGGTCTGGGCATAGGAAGGCATACTCCAGAACTGTGGTGTCAATGCAGTACAATCGACACAAACCAAAAGGAAGAAGGACACGCCCCCACTATGGAGAGCACCAGGCTGTGAAATGGACAGAAGCACACAAGCCCAGGTAGGAAAACCCTGAGGAATGCACTTCAGGAAAATAAAATAGGCCCCCTCAGAGGACCCAGGTCTGAGGAGCAGGGAAAGCAAAGACAGGGTGAACGAAACCCCCAGGCTCCAGCGGCAGCCCTCGCTGCATGGAGGAGCCACCTTGCGACCCAAGAAGGATCAGGAACCCCGCCCACTGAAGCTGGGCAACAAATACAAGACGTGCTGAGGGCCATTCCAGACAGTGACCAGTAGGCACCCGAGGCACTCTGAACAGGGACCCGGGAAGGAACACCCGGAAGAACATGGAGGGGCTGAAACCGACAGACGCCCCCGCAGGCCCCATGTCAGAGCAGGGGAACCTGCCACGGAACCGCTGGAAGAACCAAGCCAAAGGAAGGAGAGCTCTACTCCAACAAAGCGGTCCCAGCATATGTGGGAACACAGACCTGGGGACCCCACGAAAAAACAGTGACATACCAAGACTGCAGACACTGAGAAAACACAGACCTCCAAGGGAGCAGCAGAAAGGGAGAACTGCCCCAGCCGACCAACAGTGCAACTCAAGAAGGAAAACGGAGCGATGTTACTGTTGCCGCAAGAAGAAAAAAGCACCAAGAAAAAAAACACCAAGCGGACAGTCTGGCCACGTGGCAAGGAGACCATGGCCATGTCGGGTCCCGCACACGGAAACAGTGGAGAGAGAGAGATACCAGCCTTTAGACAGAGTAGTAGGCATACAGAGAGGGACCTGACCAAGCAGGTAACCCCATAAACAGTCTGTAGCGTAATGTACAAGACACGCGAGCCAACACGGAGCGACTCACATGTAAACTACCATGACAGTGGTGAACTAACGTCCACAGAGAGAGAATGCCAGATAGATGACCCGAGGGTGGAAAGGTGGGAAGGCCAAGAAACCCCGCCCTCTGAGAGAGAGATGGAACCAGCGGAGAGCATCCCTGACATCTAGTAGAGCGTCCGTGAGACACTCTAGGACAGGGCCAAAATACACACCAAACAGTGGAGTATAGGAACTCCAGCCGCAAAAACAACTGCCGTATCACTGCCGGCAGAAGAAGATATGCAGACATTTGTCTGGCTTACCGGCAAGGGTCCCTAGGGAACAGCGAGTGAATTCATCCGAAACCCCGTACAGTAGTGAGGTACCGGAAATTCAGTCGCAGGGACATCAGCCAAGCGACGCGTAACAGGTGGTGCAGAAAACCCTGCAGACCATTACCTGGCTACCATGTATAGGACCATGAAGTTGAGCCACTTCATGGGCACCTCGCTCAACAGTGAAGTACCGGATTCCGGCCGCCGAAGCCGATACACCAGCTGTATGATGTAGGACAGGCGATGTAGAAAACCATGCCGGCCAGAGTGTGGCCGACTGGAATCCAAAGCAGACAACGATGCCTCCCATCAGCACCTCACCCAGGAAGTGAGGTACCAGAACTCAAGCCGCACATACAGCAGTCACTGGAATTATGACAGACAGGCCCCCATGCAGACACCATCTGGCCCACTGGCATGGCTCCACCGAAAACAACTATGCATACCATCGGCACCTCGCTCATTAGCAAGGAACTAGAATCCTGGGTGCAGATACATCAGCACTTTGGTGTATGACCGGTGGTGTAGGCAACCATGCAGACCCCTGTCTGGCCTACTGGCATGGACGCACAGAAGACAGCCATGCGTCCCATCTGTACCTTGCCCAGTAGGAAAAGACTGGAACTCCAGACGTGGACACCGCAGCCGTTTGAGTTATGACAGATGGTGTAGGCAGCCATGCAGACCTCTGTCTGGCTTACAGGCAGTGAGCCACAGAAAACAACTAATTATAACATCGGCAACTCACTCAGCAGTGAGGAACCAGAACTCCACTCATAGATGCGTCAGCCGTGAATTGCGTGACACGCAATGAAGGAAACCATGCAGACTACTGTCTGGCTTCCTGGATAGGTCCGTAGGAGATAGCGAGCCTTAGAGTCCTTAAGGCACGTCAGGGCAGTTCTCCACATATCCCACCCAGCGGGGGGGAAATAGCGGAACTGCAGGCACAGATACATCAGCCGTAAAACAGGTGACAGACGGCAAAGGAAACCATGCAGACCACTGACTGGATACTGGTATGGTTCCTGAAGACGCATCCGGTCAGTTCTCCATATACCGCACCCAACAGTGGGGTATCGGAACTGCAGCCACAGACACAACCACCGTGAGCCGTGGGGCAAGGCAGAGGAACCATGCAGACCACTGTCTGGGTTACTGGTATGGGTCCTGAAGGCACATTGGGCCAGTTCTCCATATGCCGCACTCATGCAGTGGGGTATCGGAACTGCAGCCACCAACACAACCACCGTGAGTTGTGTGACAAGGCAGAGGAAACCATGCAGACCACTGTCCGGCTTACTGGTATGGGTCCTGAAGGCAGAGGAAACCATTCAGAGCACTGTCTGGCTTATTGGTATAGGTCCGGAGCAGAAACGAGACATGTCATCGGACACCTCGCACATCAGTTAGGTACCGGAACTCTAAACACGGATACCACTATCGAGTGAAGTGGGACGGGTGGATGCCAGGTGGCAGAGAAGACCATGCAGACCCCTGTCTGACTAACTGGTATGGTTCCCAGTAAAGAAGGTTCTGCCTTCGGACACCTCGCACCAGCAGAGAGGTACCCACGGATACGAGGTTGTAAACCCTGTCCACACAGGGATATTGCCCCGGAACCTAGCACTGAGTGAGAGGATCCGGAGCACTAGATGCATAGCCTGTGGAGAGGGGGGCAATAGTATGCTAAGAACACCCCAGGATGGGTGGCCGGCAGACATGACAGATAAGAAAAAACCCCAAGGCGACCGGAGTGGCCGTCAGGACATGTTGGATATAGCTCAGATAGGTTTCAAGGGACCACGCATCCCTGGTATTACAACCTGCTACAGGTGTGCAAGTTTGCACCCCGACGGGCAACCAAGGAGAAACAGGGGTGCCAGAGGTATACCATAAGGAGCTCACGAAAGCTTATATAAGGTCTCCAACCATGGTGACTGAACAAGGACAACAGCCCTGAATGCAGACTCCAGGTCTGCAAAATTCGCCGACCGGCCAATCCATAAGCGAAGTTTAGGTGCAATCCCAATTTTGGCCACAAGAGAGCGGCAAACTCCCTCTCCAGGCTGCATGAAAAAATAGAAGCAGCTCACACATGGCCAACTAAGGCTGTAGTAGCGTGATACTTCCACCAGGGGGAGCAAGAGCCCCTGGCAATAGGTTAAAAATTCAATTTTATTCATTTTTTTACACTGAAGAGTGTGCGAGACGGTAGGCGTCTCTCAGACACTCTATAATGTGGCCGCCCCCGCAGCAGCGACGGCGGAGCAGTGCGCTTGAAACGCCTGCTAAACCGCTCACTGCTCAGGGGATAAGTAGGGAAACAGGCCGGGTGGAGGGGGGTTCCAGCAGGTCCGCTGCTCATGGAGGTCGGCGGAGCTGCTCTGCTATGCCAACCCGCCGATGAAGGGGCGGAGCTAAGCTCCGCTAAGAGAAGGAGACCGGCCGCGGGAGATAACCCGCTATGAAGTGAAAGATGAGGCGCGGGCACGGGGAGAAGGAAAGTGGAGTCCTGTGCCGCCTGACCCCCGCACCCAGTACCCATAATCTCCCCACACACGCTTGAGGGAACCGCTGCAAGGGGCCGGCAGCTGCCCTCAGTGTACGGAGAAAAAGCCCCCACACAAAAAAGGCCCAACATAAAAGACCGAGTCCCCTGTTTAGCAGGGGGGGGGGGGGGGAAGAGGGGCCAGAGATGAGTAGTCGTATTCCCCTCACACCCGCTGGAGGGAGCGGCTGCAGGTGCCGGCGGCTGCCCTCAGTACCGAAAAAACACAGCCCCCACATATAAAGACCCCAATAAAAGACCAAGACCCCTTTCTTTTGAGGAGAGGAGAGGAAGGGGGGGGGGGGGTACCTACTCACCTGCAGACGCCAGCTTCTTATACTCACCTCAGGCGTATTCAACCAGCTTATGGCCACGCTGCGTCATACAGATAGCGGTGCGAGCAGGGGCAGTGGGAAACCCGGACCCAGGGTATAACCTCCAAGCGGTGGCCGTTGGCGGGAAGGGGTTGACGGTGCATTCATCAATGTCCCGTGCCCCTTAGCCGCATATGGGGAAACAGGCAGCGCCATGCTCCTGTTGCCCCGCCTGAAAAAGGAAATAAAAAGGAGTAAAGAATCTAACTAAACAGCCCTAACTAGAAAATAATAAAAAGACCAGGTCTGGAGCTCCAGACCTGTGTGTCTACCTAAGTGACACTAGAAAAAACTGGTTACCTCACTGCAGGAGGGCGGGTATATCCTGCCAGGGAGGAGCCGACTTTTCTTTTTCCTAGTGTCAGCGCCTCCTAGTGGCAGGAGCATATAC
Organism: Hyla sarda; assembly: GCF_029499605.1. Taxonomy (NCBI): domain Eukaryota; kingdom Metazoa; phylum Chordata; class Amphibia; order Anura; family Hylidae; genus Hyla; species Hyla sarda. Next base: position 463,098,390 of record NC_079189.1, on the reverse strand, counting down.
CCATCAGTTCGGTGTCCCCCAATGAAGAGCGACCGAGAAAGTAATATATAGCTAGTTTTTTCCATTATAGCCGAAAGTCACAACCTCTCAATGTTCTTCCCCCCCCACCATCCTCAATGCAAGTGATAGCAGCATTACATTAATTTGGGTTTGTTACAGGTATTTTAACTGAGCTGTCATATGCATAACTGGAGAAAAGTGTATTCTGTTTACTTACTTTACTTGGTCAATAGGCTTTTTCACAAGTGAGACCACAGTCTCTGTGTCAGCCAAGTGGATCAAACATTGAAGAGCTCGACTTCTGTGAGCAAAAGTCAATTTGTTATCCCCAATAGGCTGTAAAAAGACAAAGATTATTATATACACAGGGATTATCGCTGCATGTCAAGTCACAGGACAAGAACTTCAACACAATGCAACTTTTCTCATAAAGTAATCATATTTGAACCCAAATATATATACTTCCCTGGTCATCCTACAGCAGCACACTAAACAGGTTAACAGATTTCTTGCATAAGTATGTCACCAGGCACAAATCCCCAGACACTTTTTTTAAATATTTCTCTTTTTATAGATTGTTTCCATCATATACAGTTAGTATACATATTCCATGTACATAAATTCATCACATACTTACATAAATTTATACTATACCCTTCCACCCGTCAATTATATCCATCTCCCAACCCGTGGTGCCCCCTTCTATATCCTTCTCTCTTTTATTTCCATAATGTGTTTTCTTGTACATTAACTCTCTCTTTTTATATATTTTTGCAATATTTCCTGTCTATTGTAGATTTCCCATTTCTCCCCTAAATATCTTCCATAGTTCCCATTTTTTTTATAAAAGGGTATACTCTGATTGTTTCCAATCGCTATTATTTCCTCTAATATATAACAGTGTTGTATCGTGTTTATTATTTCACTCACTTCAGGAATCTGTGCTTGCCTTGAGTATCTACAAAGAACTAGCTTTGCCACCACTAGAATCTTACATACCAAAGGTCGCATCTTTACCGGGTATATTTGCATTTGTAATAATAACAATGCTTTTTGTGGTGTCAATTTACTTGCAATGCGGGTGATGTTTGCTAGTAGTAGTTCTACTTTATGCCAAAAGACATGTGTCATCAGGCATTGCCATAAAATATGTATAAGGGATCCTGTCCCCCCGCAGTTTCGCCAACATGTTTCCGAATTCACCGAGGATATCTTATGGAGCCTATCAGGGGAGTAACACCACCTTAAATTGTTTTTTTTTTTTTTTTTTCAAATTCAAAAAAGGGTTTTATTGAAAGTGATAAAAGAAGCATTACAAGCAATAAATGAGTCACAGGATAAACAAACTTATAAAAGAGAAAGGAGTCCGGTGGCCAAGGTAGGCCCAATGGACAGCAGCTAAACAGTGCATAAACACATGACATGTCATATATCGAATAAGAACAGCAAGTGGTAAATTCCACAATAAGTAGTGCAACAAACAGTCAATCAGGAGCAGCATATAACGTCCCAGGCACAAGGGCCAGGGTTATCTAGATAGGTCGGGTATGAGTCCAAATGAGGAACCTGAAATCAACAATAGGTGCGCCAGTGGAAGTACCAAAGAGAAAGAAAGCGAACAGATATAAACGGTGTTGTGTGGGAAACAACAAGAGACAACAGAAAAGGGAAAAGGGCCATGGAAGGAGGAAAAGGTAAGGGGTCAGGTTCTGAGCAGTAAAAGAGGGGCATACAGACAAGGGTTGGCTAGAAAAGGAGAGGGACTGAGAAGAAGAAAAAAGAGGGAGGGGGGGGAGGGAACGGGGGAGGGGGGGGAGAAAAGGAGCCAGGAACCAGCGGGTGTCACATCAGCATGGATGCAGGGAGTAGAATTGATACGGGAACCCAATGAGAGGGAAATCACAGGGATCTGCATCTCTGGGAGGAACAAAACTGTACCCATGGGAGCCAAGTGGTCTCAACACGCACAGCGTCATCAGGATGAACCGACATCAATTCCTCCATCTGACGTGAGTTGGCAACTTCCGCCATCCATTCGTCCAACGTAGGGGGGTCAACAGACCGCCACTTTCGGGGTATCACTGCTTTCGCGGCCTGAAGGAGGTGCCTCGCCAGAGACTTCTTGTATTTGGCCTGCGCCATGGAGAACATAAACAGTAGGGCAGCAGCAGGAGTGGGGGGGACACAGATCCCAGTGACTTCTTGAACAACCCGGAGGACCGATTGCCAGAAGGGGACGAGTTTGGAGCAGCTCCACCAGATGTGCGTCATGGTACCCTCCTCCACACCGCATCTCCAACACACACTGGGGACCGAGGGATACCAGCGGTGAAGCATCGCTGGGACACGGTACCAGCGAGTGAGAATTTTGTAGCAAGTCTCCTGGGCTTTGGTGGCCACCACCGCCTTATGGGTCAAAAAGAAGCATTTGGCCCAGGCTTCAGGAGAGAACGACATTCCCAGTTCAGCCTCCCAAGCCGTGCAGTAAGCAGGCACAGCATGCGAGCGCTGGGACTGCAAAAGTTCATAAAGAACGGAGATGGAGTGGCGTGGGTACGACGAGGCCAGGCAAAGGCGCTCAAAGGGCCGTGGGTCCCTATGTAAGTCAAAATGGGCGGGGATGGAGGAATAGAAATGGCGTAACTGCAGATAGGCAAAGGGGGCCCTGGTAGAGGAAGGGTACTCCTCCAACAAAACTTCCAAGGGTTTCAGGTGGCGCGCTGCTAGGATGTGTCTAAAGCGCAAGGGGGCAGACCGAGTAGCCCCAAAAAAGGGGCCAGCAGAGGAGGCTCCAGGTGGGAAGTCAGGATGGTCAGTGACTGGGAGGAGGGGGCCCATGCGGTCAACCAAGCTACTGTTCCCACGCACAGAGTGTAGGGAGGCCAAAGTGTGGCGAGTGCAGTAGGATGTAGGAAAGGCAGTCAGAGAAGCAGGTGACCAGGTCCAGGGGAGGGTGGATAAGGCCTTGGTGCATAGGTCCTGGGCCATGCGTACCCATTGCTTGGATTCGGTGTTGTGCGTCCAGTCAAGGACCCGTGCATGTACACAGGCTAAGAAATATAAACGGCAATCCGGCAGGCCCGCTCCACCCGACAGTTTAGGCCTGGAAAGGAGGAGACGGTTCAAGCGGGGTCTAGCCGATGACCAGACGAACAAACCGAAGCAGCGTTGGAGAGCACGCCAGTAGGAGGAGGGGAGATGAATGGGTACGGTTTGTAGCAGATATAACAGCCTGGGTAAGAGGTTCATTTTTAAAATGCTAATTCTTCCAAACCAGGAAAATTCTCGTCTATCCCAGGCGGCCAGGTCCCGCTTAAATTGCGCGAGAAGAGGAGAAAAGTTAAGAGGGAACAGAAGGGACAGATCGGAGGGCACTTTCATACCCAGGTATGTGATACCCCTGGAGGGCCACGTAAAGGGAAAAGCTGAACGGAGAGAGTCCACTGCATGTCCTGGCAACGAAACATTGAGGGCCTCTGATTTAGAAAGATTAATTTTAAAATTAGACCAGGCACCAAAATCTCGAATTCGAGACATAAGATTAGGTAAGGAGGTAACAGGGTTCGAGAGATAGACCAGGAGATCATCGGCAAAGGCCGAGCATTTATATTCTCGGCCTCCGATGGAGATTCCCTTAATGTTGGGATCGGCTCTGATGTCGGCAAGAAGGTGTTCCATCACCAGGACATACAGTAGGGGGGAGAGGGGGCAACCTTGACGAGTGCCGTTGCGTATGGGAAAGGGGTCAGACAGAGAGCCGTTAATCTTCAGGCGGGCTGCGGGGGAACTGTAAAGGGCCAGTACTTTAGAGGTGAAAACAGGGCCAAGGCCAATGTGACGTAGGGTCTGCGCCAGGGAGGACCAGGAAACACGATCGAAAGCCTTCTCGGCGTCAAGGGAGAGTATCATTACAGGCAGTTTAGAAGACTGAGCGTAGTGGATCAGATCAATAGTCTTGATCGTGTTGTCCCTGGCTTCCCTCCCCGGCACAAAGCCGACTTGGTCAAGATGGATTAGGGAAGGGAGAACGGAATTCAGGCGAATCGCCAGCAATTTGGCGTAAATCTTTAGGTCTACATTTAGTAAGGAAATGGGGCGGTAACTACCACAGACCTGGGGGTCTTTTCCGGGTTTGGGGATAACAACTATATGTGCCAGCAAAGAGGCGGGGGGGATAGGGTGCGATGTGGAGATAGAGTTAAAGGCCCGAAGCAGAAGAGGGGAGAGGGCGTCTAGAAGGGTCTTATAGAATCTAGCCGTGAAGCCATCTGGGCCAGGACTCTTCCCGCCGGGGAGATCACGAACTACTGCGGCTAACTCTTCCGAGGTGAAGGGGGCCTCGAGGGCTTCCACCTCTTCCAGGGGCAGGGACGGGAAAGGCGAGGACTGTGGAGGGGGAGGGTCGGGCGAGTGAGGGAGGTTGTACAGGTCTGAGAAGAAGTCAAGAAAAGAGGAAGCAATGTCAGGGGTGGTATGCACCACGTTACCGGTAGGGGAGCGTACGGTCGGGATATGAGTCTGGGCTATTTTAGCGCGCAGCGCCCTGGCCAGCATGCGGCCGCTTTTGTTGCCAAACTCATAGAATCTGCTGCGACCCACCTGTAGCCAGCGACCCCAGGACGCCTCCAGGAGGCGCTTAACCTCTAGCCTAGCAAGCTGCAGTTCTCTGAGGACCGTTGGGGAAAGCGAGCGCTTATGGGAAAGTTCTAGCGAGGAGACTAAGTGAAGGGCTTTCTGAAGGGCAAGGGCTCTACCTCGTTTTAACCGGGAGCCGTGTTTGATGAGGACACCACGCAAAACACATTTGAGCGCCTCCCATTGATAAAAAGGAGCAGTAGAGTCAGCACTATGATCGTCTACAAACGAGGAAACAGTTGTGGTCAGATCAGACATGCACAGGGGGTCTAACAATAGAGACTCATTCAATTTCCAGGACCAGGTGGACCGGGTCAGGGTGGGCAAGCGTAAGGAGCAAAACACCGGAGCATGATCCGACCACAATATGCTTCCAATGGAGGAGGAGCTCGCCCAGGGCAGTGCGCTATGCGGAACTAGGATATGGTCAATGCGACTATAGGACCCGTGCGGGGAGGAGAAAAAACTATAGTCCTTGTCAGTAGGGTGGTGCAAACGCCAGATATCATGCAATTGTAAGAGACCAAAAGCACGCTTCACACGCTTAATGGCGCTATAAGACAGGCTAGAGCGACCCAGGGAATTATCCAGAGTGGGATCCAGAGTCATGTTCAGGTCCCCGCACAGGACCACAGTCCCCGAGACCATAGGCAACAGCCGGTCAATAAGCTCCACCAAGAAACCGACCTGGCCCTGGTTAGGGGCGTACACATTGACAATTGTAAGCGGGGCGCCCCCGACCGATAGGGTCAGGATGAGATACCTGGCATGCGGATCAAGCACAACGTTAAGGACCTGGTGGGCAAGGGATCGGTGGATGGCAATCGCGACCCCTTTAGTACGGGCCTCCGGGTTGTTGGCGCAAAACCATATTGGGAAATGCCTGTTTTTAAGTGTGGGAGCGTGGGCCGTCTTAAAATGGGTTTCCTGAAAGCAAGCGATATGTACCTTATGTTTATGAAGATGATGTAGAATCTGCGTGCGTTTTGCTGGCGTGTTGAGACCCTTCGCGTTGAAAGAAGCTAGATTGAGATCCGCCATGGGTAGGCACGAAGGAAGGGGGGGCGCTCACCCGCTGGCTCCTTCCTCCAAAAAGACAAGATAGAAACACAGGGATGAGCAAGAGTAGAGGACTAACTGAGAGAGGGAGAAAGTGAGGGGGGGGGGGGAGGGAGTCAAAGAGGAACACCAAGAAGGCACGTAGCAGCAGAATATAATCCGCTGCAGCACAATCTACATAGAGGACGGTCCTAGACCAAGGAAACCTACGTCGGGGAGATATCCCCTGACAGTTTCAACCTACTGGGGTAGCGTGGAATGCAAACAGACAGAAGAGGAGGCCGGAGCCGGCACCCCCCTAGACGCACATGAGGAGTACAAAATGACAAGAAAACCTCTATCAAAGAGTAGGGACTATGATCCAGGGCAGATGGAGAATGGGGAAACAGTACATATAAATGATAGCGTAGGGAGAGAGTACCAAAACAAGGACACAGTTAACAGCGGGGGGGGGGGGGGGGGGCAGTAGAAGGAAGAGGCTGCAAATGGCACGGTCCTATGGAATGAGAAAACAACATGTTAACAGCATCAAAAACAAGCCTTAAGGGCATACAAGCAATGTGTGATCAAGGCCTAAAGGCAGAAATAAGGCTCAGGTGGCGGGGAAGGGGCCTGCTCGGGAGGGGGCATGGACAGATTCCCATCTGGTGACCAGGCGTTGACGTCTGGAGTCCCGAGGCGGGAGACCCGGCCGGGTCAGTTTGGAAGATGACTGTGGCGACCTGTGCATGGGGCGCCTGGGGGCCTGAGGAGCTAGTGTGGGCCAGTCAGCCAAGGAGAGGGGGGGAACGTCCAAGTCCTTAAGAAAACTCGGGAGATCAGCCGGGGAACGTAAGGTGTAGGCCTTGCCATCTTTACGAACCGTGAGGGCAAAGGGGAAGCCCCAACGGTATAACAGGCCCCTTCCTCGGAGCTCCTCCAGCAGGGGACGAAGTGTAGCACGTTGCGCCAGGGTGTGGCGGGATAAATCAGGAAACAGTTGAATTTCCACGTCTTTATAGTAGATCCGGCGGCGGGAGCGTGATTGCTTCATGATGTCCTCTTTGATGGTATAGAAATGTATCCGACAAATAACGTCTCTGGGACGATGATCATCCGGCGAGGGGGGCCGCAGGGCCCTATGGGCTCTGTCGAGCTCAATATGGGTGTCCACGGGCCGGCCTAGTAGGTCATTGAAAATCGTGAGCAGAGCAGGATGCAATTCATCAGGGCCGACCGCCTCAGGCAAGCCCCGTATGCGAATGTTATTCCGCCTGTTGCGGTTTTCAACGTCGTCCAGGTGCTGCTGCAAATGGAAAAGTTGATCACTGTGCTGTTGGACCGTCACCTTGAGAGATTGAATGGCGGCCGAAGAAGAGTCCTGAGCAGAGGAGACAGTGTCCATTCTGGCCGATAACGTGGCAACTGTAGAACGGAGTTGGGCAAACTCCTGTTTGCATTCCGCCACCATTTGTTTAGCCATAGAGGAAAAATCTTCCCTGGTAGGTAAGGAAGAAATCAGAGAGCGCAGGTCGGCCAGTGTCAGTGGTCGGTCAGTCTCCGAGGCTGGAGTGGGGGGGATACAGGAAGCAGACAGTCCCAGGACAGGTGGCAAATCCGTGGGACCCGGAGAGGGGGTCCGGAACTCTGGTGGCGTACCCCGTAGGCTCAGGGGTAGGTCAGCGGGAAGCATGGAGGCCATGGGTGCAGTCCCTACAGATAGTGGCTGGCCACGGAGGAGTGTCAGATCAGTCTCAAGGATGGTGGCTGGGGAGCAGTGAGCTGAGAGACCCCAGGAGGTTCCCGAGGACCACTGTGGTGATGAGGAGGTGGACCCTGGTAGGGAAGAGGGGCCCGACTGAGGCACCGCATAGAAGGCCACCAAGGGAGAGGAGCAGGAGCCAGGATGTGGGGGCCAGTCTGTTGGCAGGTGGGGTGGTCCCAAAATCAGTCCCCCCACTGAGGGTGCAGGAGGGCCCACCACCAATGAGGCAGGGGGCTGCTGTGCCCAAGATGGAGACCCCGACGGGACAGGAGTTTTCTGCAGGGGGGGAGAGACCGCAGGGGGGAGCTGATGACCGGCAGTCACTGGCGGGGATGCCGCTGTTTGGTGGCCGGACAGGGGGTCCCCTGGGTCAGTTGGTGGAGAGGGGCACAGTCTCACCTGTCCGGCAGCTGATGGTGCGGCCACGGTCTCTTCGCCGCCCTCGGTGGACTGAGGCGGCGGGGTCCGGGGCGTGCGCGCGGCAGGCGCAGCGCAGACAGCTCCAGGGTCCTTCCATTGCGGCCTAGAAGAAGGCGCCTCGGCCTGGAGCAGCAGGGCAGCGGCAGCCTCCGGCGACCAGGAGGATGAGGTCGGAGGCCTCCGGACTTCTGAAAGCTCCGGTGAGGTATGTGTCGGGCGCCCAGCCGGGGGAGGAGTGGGCTGGTCTCTAGCAGGGCAGTGCTCCGAGGCTGGCAGGGATGAGGAAGGAGCCGCCATCTTGCCGGGCTGCGCAGGAGGCAGGGAGGCACTTCTTGGAGGCTGAGATCTGGTGAAGTAACCCCGCAAATCCCTCTGAGGAGAGGATGGTCGGGTCCTAGACTGTCTCCGCTGTTTCTTTTTTTGGTTCCCCATAGGTTAAGACAGGGTTTTCGGGCAGAACAGGGGGTTTAGGACCGGAGCTCCGAGAATGCACGTCCTCACGCCGGCATAGCAAACCACGCCCCCCTTAAATTGGTTTTAACTATAGCCTCTATATGTGGAACTGCTGTTAATGATAAGTGGGCTAATTTGAATGCATAGGTCCATTCCTGTTCTTTATATGTTTGAGAGAGATCTCTTTCCCATGCTAAATATGGGCCCACATGTTGGAACTTGCCGTATTCCTTTTGATTTTACATTATTTAAAAATAAAATCAGAATCTGTGAGCAATAGCATGGGGTAGGTTTGTTAATTTCTAAAAAAAATGTTTAATTCTAAGATACCCAAAAATCTCCCTTGACGGCAAACCATATTTACTCTGTAATTCTGTAAATGGTATTATCTTTTATGTATCCCCTGACACTTCTAAGCTCTGCTAGTGTCCAGTTGCTGTCTGACAACAGTATGTCAGAAAGCTCTGAAGTCAAAGCAAATTAGGATTTATACCTTCTAATTCTATAAAGATAACATTCAAAAACAAATTAGTGCAGTAAAACAAGTATTGAAATTTGACAAGAATGTCAGCAATAACATGAGAAAGGAAAAACTGTATTATTTCCTTTCAATGAAGGGAAAAGTTCTCCACTGCCCCCTGTTCACCCACACTATAACCAAGTGTATTGGGTTTAGTGTGGGTGAATAGGCTGAAAGTTTTCCTTTAACACAAAGTACATTATGCCAGTTACAAGAAGAAGTCAATTATTTCAGTGAAATGCAATTTCCTTTTGTAAAAAATATCTAGGTATAACTATTCCAGAACTGTGCCTTAACTTTGCATCATACGACTGAATAAGATGAATTTAAAGTCAAAGCATAACAAGAGCAATTAAAACTACAGGTCTTACAGATGTTGTTGAGGTCGCTATTGCATACAGCATTCTTGAACTGAAATCTACAGGGTATGGTTGAAGAAGGTAAATAACTCTGCAATATAGAACAAATAGTTAATAATAGTGCAATTATCTGCTATCATCTACAGAGAAAAGTACGTTCAGCTTGCCAAACACATTAGATTAGTGCTGGATTTCAACATGCCAAAAATTTGTTCCTGCAGGAGATTTGTTTCATCAGGTGCATGCATATTTATAGGTTAGATATAGCTGTCAGCCAAGAGCGTATATGGCAGACCTTATGTATACAGCCAACTATATATCTATTTTATTCTATTGCATACCTGCTCAGATCCTCATCTCCCTGAATGTCCCCCAATAGTTCTTTGTCTTTCTATAAAAAACAAACAAATATTCTTTAACTGGCATACATGAAAAGAAAACATTTATAAATACCATGCTTTAACACCTATAGCAGGATTTCCATACCTTATATGGGCACTGTTGAATAGTTAATAAAACGGCTCCAGAAAATCCCACCACTAAGGGTCTTGATACCTATTGGGACACTAACCAGTCCTGCAGCAGTATCAGGCTTGTCCATGGGTTATGGACAAGAGATGACTCATGGACAAGGCTGCATGAGCAGACACCAATCACCTCCCACCACAAGGGAGGGACACGCCCCCTTCTCCTTAAAGGATTTCTAAAACTGTAAGCTAATGAAAAGAGGGATTTTATAATAAATATAGGTGACAGAGGTCTAAAAATGAGATGTACATGGTCAGGATTTTTTTTTTCTGTGGGATCTGAAGGCATGCTTTGAAGTGTACCTGTCGTCAACAAAAACTTGTTATATAATGTAGATAATACCATTATATGTATATTTCTAATATACATTGGTTAAAAACTGTGTATATTTTTGTTCCTACAGCTATTGTTTGTGTGTCTCTATGAGGAGTCCAAATACAGGCAGGGCCGTTCGAAGGAATTTGGGGGCCCCAAGCAAAATGGACATGGAGGCCCCCCCCTGATGTTCACGCACGTCCCGCTCTAGGGCCGGCGTCAAGACTTAGTAACGCTGGCCCTTGAATTCTGGGAGCGCGACGTGAGCGAACGTCGATACGAGGCCGGCACAGTTCCCCCCACGTGCGGTGCGGCACAGTTCCCCCCACGTGCGGTGCGGCACAGTTCCCCCCACGTTAGGTGCAGCACAGTTCCCCCCACGTTAGGTGCGGCACAGTTGCCCCCCGCACATTAGGTGCAGCAGAGTTCCCCCACATTAGGTGCAGTATAGTTCCCCCACATTAGGTGCAGTATAGTCCCCACATTATGTGCAGTATAGTCCCCACATTATGTGCAGTATAGTTCCCCACATTAGGTGCAGTATAGCTCCCCAAATTAGGTGCAGTATAGTCCCCCACATTAAGTGGAGTATAGTCCTCCACATTAGGTGGAGTATAGTTCTACCACATTAGGCAGTATAGTTCCCCCACATCAGGCAGTATAGTTCCCCACATTAGGTGCAGTATAGTTCCCCACAATAGGTGCTGTACAGTCCCCCACAATAGGATGTAGTTCCCCCACATTAGCTGCAGTATAGTCCCCCAACATTAGGTGCAGTATAGTTCTCCACATTAGGTGCAGTATAGTTCTCCACATTAGGTTGGCAGTATAGTTTACCCCACATTAGGTGCAGTATAGTTCCCCACATTAGGTGAAGTACAGTCTCCCCACATTAGGTGCAGTATAGTTCTCCCCACATTAGTCTATAGTTCCTCCACATTAGGTGCAGTATAGTCCCCCCACATTAGGTGCAGTATAGTTCTCCCCACATTAGGTGCAGTATAGTTCCCTCACATTAGGTGCAGTATAGTTCCCCCACATTAGGTGCAGTATAGTTCTCCCCACATAAGGTGTAGTATAGTCCCCCCACATTAGGTGTAGTATGTTCCCCCACAGACATACAGCCTCCAGCCATACAGTGTATGGCTGGGGGCTGTATGCCTGATTACTGCCCTACTTCAGTGCTCCGACCACTGCTCCTCTGGTCCGGCCACCATAGCAGTAGGTCCTGGGACTGGAGGAGTGGTGGTCAGAGCACTGAAGCTGATGTGCCGCTGGTCACTTACCATGCTGGCCAGCGCATGTCCTGTTCACTGCTCCGCGTTGCTTTCCAATGGGCGCACGTACGGGATGTCAGTGGGCTAACAGGGGCATGGGATGTCCTTAATCGGGATGTCCTTAAAAGTGATGGGGAAATTAACCTTTGGCTGTCCGGGCATGCTGGGAGTTGTAGTTTTGCAACAACTGGAGGCACCCTGTTTGGGAAACACTGGTATAGATACACACATGCACTTTACATATAGTCATCCACAGTAGTAACACACAGGCACAGTACAAAGACATACACATATGTACACACACACACACATATATATATATTATATATATATATATTCACACACACATGTTTACACACATTAATACATGCAGGGACACCTACAATAGTCAGGCCCCATGTTGAAGAGCCTCTGCAGTCTCCTTTCCTCACAGCTCTGTGCTCTCCCCTCCCCCTCCTCCTGCTCAGACGGCTGAAGGCTGAGAGAAGAGTCCGGGGCTGAGGGAAGATACCAAGTGCAGCGGGGGTGGGGGGGAGCAGGATTGTGGTGAGGTGAGAAGAACTCCAAAGCTGCAAATGAGTTTATTTATAAAAAAATGTCAGGCATTTGGGGGCCCTCTTGTTTGACTGGGTGCCTGGGGCCCTGAGCTCAAACTCCAAGAGCAGGATTGTTAATCCGGCCCTGGTGATGGGTGGAATTGCCCCGTCGCTACAGGACGGGCAAGCACTGGCTCTGCTCGGGGCCCCCCAGCCAACTCGTGGCCCCAAGCAAATGCTTGGTTTGCCTGTCCTGTAGCGACGGGCCTGAATACAGGAAGTGTGGGTGGGCAAGCAGGGATGTGCACTTAGGACAAGCAGGGCTCTGCACACTGAGGCTCTATGACACGCCCCTGGCTCACACAGCAGGGTGATTGACAAGCCAGGAGCCTGCACAGAGTCCTGCTTCTCCTGCCCTCACTTCCTGTATTTGGACTCCGACACACACAAGCAATGTATACTACAAATATACATATAATGGTACTATATTATAGCAAAAGTTTTTGTTGGCGACAGGTACACTAAGAAATATGCAGTGCTGTTTATTTCTTCAACAGTAGTGATCAATAAAAGTTAAAGAAGTAGTCCAATATAAAAAACTAACATATCTCCTAGGGAATAAGTGTCAGATTGCGAGGGAGGGTCCAACCGCTGGGACCCCTGGTGATCTCCTGCCTGTTGCCCCAGCTCTCTGCATGAATGATGCTGTGTCGTCCCCGGCACAAAACTGTGGTCAACACGCCGCCTCCATACATCTCTATGGGAGAGATGGAAATACACTAATCCTGCGGATAGGGGATAAGTTTTCTTTATACTAGATAACTGCTTTTAATTAGCTCACTGCTATAGGTGATCTTTTGCAAGGACATAGAAAATTTGGTTTTTAGCTTTGTAGAAGTATGGTCCAGGACTGACTATACTCACAGATGCTTGTGGTAGAGTATTCGGGCACAGCCATTTATCAAGAAGAAGGTCACGAATTTTGTTCATGCTCAAGTTGTTGACTTCAGCTATCTGCTTTGCTACCGTGTGGATATCTATAAAAAGTACATAAAAGCTTGAAGGGAAAACAACCAGAGGGCTTAGGTATAGCAAACATTATGAAGGAGATTTAGCAAGCTTCGAAGCAGATTTTTTTTTGCGTAAAAAAGTCGCACGTGCGACTTTTCTATACATGCTGCGACTTTTTGATTTTTGCTTATTCCAAAGCACATTTCTGAAATCTGCTCACGTAGTAATTATTTTTTTTTTTACTTTGCAGTGGTCATGTATTTATCAAATGCGATAGTCGCTATTTATGAAGAAAAATAGTCGCAACTCCATTTAAAAGTCGCATATGTATTCCAGGTCCAACCTGGCTTTTACAGAAAGTGCATATGTTTGCAGAAAAGGACATTAACACCCACTTTAACAACTGTACTTGTTCTGCATCATGAAAGAATGCAACTACATTAATGATAATTATAGAAAAAATAATGATATAACTAATAACTATTAATTTTAAGGTTGAAGGGGGGAGTGGCCTGGCTGCTGAGGCGCATGGTCGCAGGTCTGTAGAGCTCCGCTGACAAAAGCCCGTTTAGCGACTAATATACAGCTCACCACCGCTTTACTCACCGGGACCGGACCCTCTGAGACGCCTGAGATGCCTGTGAGGAGGAAGAAGCAAGTTCGCCACCGTTCCTTGGCTAGATTTCGCTTCTCACCGCGGGCGGCCTCGATCCAAGATGGCGCTGCGGACCTGCCGTCGCGGCCTTCGTCTCCCAGCTACAGTGAAGAGACAGCACCGCCACCTTCACTGCGCCGCAGATCTGCCTCTGACACAGCTCTGCACGATGCGGCTGAACAGGAGGCGACAACTGCAGGTACGGGGGTTGTAGACTTACCGGCAAGAAGTGGATCGGAGGAACAATGTGAACCCCGCAGCACCTGTTCATCCCCGGGAATCCCGGCCTGCTCCGGCGCTTTGCAACACTCACCAGGCTTGAGCGCGCCTGTGTCGGGCCTCTCCTCGCTACCACAACGCAGTGGAGAGAGAAATCTCCCAGCGCCAGCACCAGTAGCTGCGGTGCTCGGGGACCCTCTGGCAGAGATGCCCGTTATGAATACATCCCTAACAGACACAGCTATGAAAGACATGTTGATGCTACTACGCACATCTTTCCTGCAGGACATTCATAAGCTGGTTAACCCTCTACAAGCCACAATACATGTGATGGGAAGCAGAGTGGACCACTTGGAAGATAAGATGGGAGAGATCGGAGAGTCCCACAATACCCTGATGGATATGCACTATGAGGTGGAAGATGAGGGGGCGGCGTTGCGTGCAAAAGTAGCGGATTTAGAGGACCGCAGCCGCCGCAACAACATCAAGCTGAGAGGCGTACCAGAGTCTGTTGCTCCAGCGGACATTCCAGAATATGTGTGCTCTCTTATAAAATTGGTCCTGCCAGCCTGTTCGCCACAAGAATTGATAGTGGACAGAGCACACCGCATTCCGCGACCCAAGCACCTAGATGACACAATTCCAAGGGATATTTTAGCCCAAGTACATTTCTACCATATTAAAGAGAGACTTATGGAGATCTCCAGACGCAATAATGGTTTAACCAAATAATCAAGAAGAAAGTACAGGCAACTCACCACGTTGTAGTAACTTCGTGTTTATTACTGGGACATGCAGGTAAAGCGGCTCCACGCCACACCGGGATGCCGAACACTAGTGCGTTAACCGATGACAGCTGTTTCTTTCCTTTCAGGAACTTCAACAGATCGTCTCCATTCACCTGTGCACGTGACTATATATCTCCTCCTTTACTTGTGACGTCGTGCCGAGGTGAGCGGAGCTTCAATCTTACAAATAGATTTACCAATATTAGATTCATAGAAAAATTACTTATAAACCATAACATAATTGTATATAAGTGAAATTAGCATTACTGCTGTGGTAAAAAACTGTTTAAAACCGGGCTAGTAAAAACAGAACCATTTGTAACCAAACCGATGTTCAGAGAAAGACTCCCATATCTATTCTATCATTTAACCCCCTCATGTCTTGAGCTCCCGTCCTCAATATCCAACGGGCTTCTATTTCTCTTAATTTTTTCACGTTGTCTTGATCTGGTTTTATTTTGACTTTTTCTATGCCTAAGAATTTTATATTTTTGATGTTTCCTGCATGTTCAGAGACCACGTGTTCTATCAGTCGCGGTGAACCTTTTTTTGTCACTATAGAGTGCATGTGTTCTCTGAATCTGATATTCATGGGTCTGATTGTACTGCCTATGTAAAATCTCATGCATTCACATATGATTGCATATATTACGTTTTTGGATCTGCAGCACATAAAATCTGTTATTTCTCTAGTAATGCCACCTATGTTAATACTGTTGCCAGGTATAAAGTGGTGGCACCAGTTGCAATTTCCACATTTTTTATTTCCTCTGATTATTGATTTATTTAACCAGTTTTCTTCTGTTGTTCTTTTTTCGGTTATTTTACTTTTTACTAATTCGTCTTTTAAATTTTTTGTTCGCTTAAACGCTATCATGGGTTTTTCTATTTTTATTTTACCAAGAATCTGGTCTCTTTCTATTAAATGCCAGTTTGTGTGTATAGATCTTTTAATTAATTCATGCATGGGACTATACTTGAATGTAAATGTAAACCTCTCTTTCTTTATGTCCTCATCTTTTATTTTAGTGTGCTTTCTGTGTCTCCTATTTTTTAATAATGTGCTTCTGTCAATTTTTTTTAACTCTTTCTAGTGTGTTTTTTAACATTTGAGGTGGATATCCCCTATCTTCTAACCGTTGTATCAATTCATCGGCCTGAGTATTAAAAGCCTCTTCTGTGCTATTTATTCGTCTCAATCTGAGTAGTTGTCCATATGGTATTGCTTCTTTTGTGTGGGAGGGATGGTAGCTTTTATAATGTAGTAGGGTATTGCTTGCGGTTTGTTTTCTGTACCCTATTGTAGCGAGTGTGTTGTTTTGTTTTTTTATAAGAACGTCCAGAAATTCTAGTTCTGTATTACTATATTTGGAGGTAAAAGCCATATTCATTTGGTTAGAATTAAGATATTCAACGAAACTCTCAAAGTCTTTAGGAGAACCTTTCCAGAGCATGAACACGTCGTCTACAAAACGTGAATAGTGTCCTATATGCTCTAGGAAGGGATTTTCAACTGTAAAGACATATTTTTCTTCAAAAACCGCAAGGTACAGGTTAGCTAGTGTGCACGAGACCGGGGTCCCCATTGCGGTCCCACCCCTTTGGGCGTACCATTGTTCCCCAAATTGGAAGACATTATTTTTCAGAATAAACTCTATTGATTCACAGACAAAATTTACAAAATTTTCAGATTTTCCTGTCCGTATTAGGATTTCTCTAATGCAGTCGACGGCTAACCCCTGTGGTATTCGAGTGTATAAGCTTTCCACGTCTATTGACGTTAAGAGGTAGCCTTCCACACTGGGGATGCCGTCGAGTGCACCTAGGAAATCATCCGTATCTTTCACTAAGGATGGTACGTCAGCCAGTAATGGCCGTAACAACCAATCGGTATATGTAGAGAGGGATTCCGTCAGTGAACCCACCCCAGAGACTATTGGAAAAGACAGACAAATAAAAACCAAGAAAAAAATAAAAATAAAAAAACCTCAGACTTTTGGACAACAGATGGAGACACCAGTTCATCAGAAGATAGTGTGAACAATAGTAACGAGCTGTCAAAAACGAGAAGGAAAAAAACAAGAAAATAAGAAAAAAATCAGAAGAGGAAGAGGAGGAGGAAAGAAATCCCAAAAAACTAACGAAACGGAAGAGAGTAACTTGGCAGTCATAAATAGAGAGGAAAAAAAAGAAAACAAAGGAGAAGTTACATCAGCAGTAACAATGGACAGAGTAAATGAAGAAAGAAGATTAACACAAAAGGACATTGTTCCTATAAATAAAAATACACCAGCAGTAGTTAACTTATCCAGTCTGATACTTAAAGAGGACACTATAAAACTCCTCTCAAGAGGACTGAATTTCTGCTTAGTTGAAGACTTTAACATGGAAGATTTTGAAATAGATCTTTTTAGAGCCATAAGAAAATTAAATTTAAAAAGATTTTTTGCTAACAAAACAAATGGAGAAGAGGAAGGTAGTCAAAAAGAAGGAGAGATCCCAGTAACAGTAGGACCCCTAGGTTTCAACATTCTTAGAGATTCAATAGGTAGCAAAAGGGAGTGTCTGTTTGCTTTAACAGAGTTGCTAGGGGAGAACACCGGGGAACCAGATAACACACCCACAGAGGTCGAAGTAAAGAATTTTAGAGGAGGGAATAGCTCCACGTTCTCTCCTCCCTTACAACCAGGAGGAAACCTGGAGCTATTCCAACAAAAAGTACTCGACGATTTGAAAGCACAAATATACCCTAAAGATACTGCTAATCTAACAATAGGAGAACAAAAAGCATTAACGTGGTTAAAAAAACAAAAGGATAAAATAACGATAAAAAGGGCAGATAAGGGTGGAAACACTGTAATCATGAATACAGCAGATTACTTAAAGGAAGCACATCGCCAACTAGATGACACAAGGACATATGAGAAATTAAAAGCTAGCCCCATGAAAAAACTTAAATCACAGCTACAAACTTTACTAAGAAAACAGGTAGAGAGGAATTCTGTCAAATAAAATGGCAGAGAAGCTATTTCCACTGAACCCCAAAAATGCCACATGGTACATTGTACCGAAAATACATAAGACTATGGACTCCCCTCCAGGGAGACCAATAGTCTCTGGGGTGGGTTCACTGACGGAATCCCTCTCTACATATACCGATTGGTTGTTACGGCCATTACTGGCTGACGTACCATCCTTAGTGAAAGATACGGATGATTTCCTAGGTGCACTCGACGGCATCCCCAGTGTGGAAGGCTACCTCTTAACGTCAATAGACGTGGAAAGCTTATACACTCGAATACCACAGGGGTTAGCCGTCGACTGCATTAGAGAAATCCTAATACGGACAGGAAAATCTGAAAATTTTGTAAATTTTGTCTGTGAATCAATAGAGTTTATTCTGAAAAATAATGTCTTCCAATTTGGGGAACAATGGTACGCCCAAAGGGGTGGGACCGCAATGGGGACCCCGGTCTCGTGCACACTAGCTAACCTGTACCTTGCGGTTTTTGAAGAAAAATATGTCTTTACAGTTGAAAATCCCTTCCTAGAGCATATAGGACACTATTCACGTTTTGTAGACGACGTGTTCATGCTCTGGAAAGGTTCTCCTAAAGACTTTGAGAGTTTCGTTGAATATCTTAATTCTAACCAAATGAATATGGCTTTTACCTCCAAATATAGTAATACAGAACTAGAATTTCTGGACGTTCTTATAAAAAAACAAAACAACACACTCGCTACAATAGGGTACAGAAAACAAACCGCAAGCAATACCCTACTACATTATAAAAGCTACCATCCCTCCCACACAAAAGAAGCAATACCATATGGACAACTACTCAGATTGAGACGAATAAATAGCACAGAAGAGGCTTTTAATACTCAGGCCGATGAATTGATACAACGGTTAGAAGATAGGGGATATCCACCTCAAATGTTAAAAAACACACTAGAAAGAGTTAAAAAAAATTGACAGAAGCACATTATTAAAAAATAGGAGACACAGAAAGCACACTAAAATAAAAGATGAGGACATAAAGAAAGAGAGGTTTACATTTACATTCAAGTATAGTCCCATGCATGAATTAATTAAAAGATCTATACACACAAACTGGCATTTAATAGAAAGAGACCAGATTCTTGGTAAAATAAAAATAGAAAAACCCATGATAGCGTTTAAGCGAACAAAAAATTTAAAAGACGAATTAGTAAAAAGTAAAATAACCGAAAAAAGAACAACAGAAGAAAACTGGTTAAATAAATCAATAATCAGAGGAAATAAAAAATGTGGAAATTGCAACTGGTGCCACCACTTTATACCTGGCAACAGTATTAACATAGGTGGCATTACTAGAGAAATAACAGATTTTATGTGCTGCAGATCCAAAAACGTAATATATGCAATCATATGTGAATGCATGAGATTTTACATAGGCAGTACAATCAGACCCATGAATATCAGATTCAGAGAACACATGCACTCTATAGTGACAAAAAAAGGTTCACCGCGACTGATAGAACACGTGGTCTCTGAACATGCAGGAAACATCAAAAATATAAAATTCTTAGGCATAGAAAAAGTCAAAATAAAACCAGATCAAGACAACGTGAAAAAATTAAGAGAAATAGAAGCCCGTTGGATATTGAGGACGGGAGCTCAAGACATGAGGGGGTTAAATGATAGAATAGATATGGGAGTCTTTCTCTGAACATCGGTTTGGTTACAAATGGTTCTGTTTTTACTAGCCCGGTTTTAAACAGTTTTTTACCACAGCAGTAATGCTAATTTCACTTATATACAATTATGTTATGGTTTATAAGTAATTTTTCTATGAATCTAATATTGGTAAATCTATTTGTAAGATTGAAGCTCCGCTCACCTCGGCACGACGTCACAAGTAAAGGAGGAGATATATAGTCACGTGCACAGGTGAATGGAGACGATCTGTTGAAGTTCCTGAAAGGAAAGAAACAGCTGTCATCGGTTAACGCACTAGTGTTCGGCATCCCGGTGTGGCGTGGAGCCGCTTTACCTGCATGTCCCAGTAATAAACACGAAGTTACTACAACGTGGTGAGTTGCCTGTACTTTCTTCTTGATTATTTGGATTTGCATTCATCCTATCACTATCGCAGTACATGAGCACCACCGCATGAAGATACGCTGCTAGAGTACGCACACAGACTGTTTAAGGGAGAATATATAGAGGGAGAGCAGTGCCAGCACTTCAATCTCTGTTGTGAAGCCTTGCAATAATGGTTTACCTGCTCCATACCACCGCATCTCTTTATACGCTGATTTGTCCGCAACAACGCTTCAGGCTAGGCGAGCACTATCACATATAACATCGGCTTTACGTTCAGCGAAAGTATTGTACCGTTGGGGCTTTCCGACTCACCTTTTGATAAAAAAAAGACAATGTCACACAAGTGATTAAAACCACGGAGGAAGGTGAAGCCTTGCTGACAACTTGGAACATTTCTATTCAAGCGTCAGGAGGGCAGCGTGGTAGGGAGCAGAGAGCCCGGGTCCAAAAGGAATGGGACACTGCTTGAAGGCTCTTCGGTGGTTCTGTTTTTCATGAGAAAGCGGGCTCCGGCGTGCTGACTGTGTTCCTCAGTTCAGAGTGGACTCTGACCCCTACTCCATTGCGGATGGTGTTTCGTTAAAACCATCCTTGTCCTTGTGTGTTGCCCTGATGTGGCAAACCTCTTG
Organism: Hyla sarda; assembly: GCF_029499605.1. Classification (NCBI taxonomy): domain Eukaryota; kingdom Metazoa; phylum Chordata; class Amphibia; order Anura; family Hylidae; genus Hyla; species Hyla sarda. Next base: position 463,078,153 of record NC_079189.1, on the reverse strand, counting down.
TTACGTTTTTGTTTGTGTTTGTATTGTTGTTATTGGCAGCGTCACTACCCTAGATCCATGTAATGTGCACACCTATAGGTTGACAGACACGCTGGCTGGGAGGTGTGTTCTGTCCTCTTAAATTCTATTATTCGCTACGCATTCTCATAAGTATAGTTATTACCACAAGATAGTCATAAAGATAGTAAGTCTGAATGTGAATGGGCTTAATGCGCCGCATAAAAGAGCATATTTGTGGAAAGAAGTACACAAACTTAAATGTGATGTCGTTTGCCTACAGGAAACACATTTAGTTTCTAAAGATGCATTCCGTCTCTCACATCCTCTCTTTTCACATATTTTTCAGTCACACTATAGCTCAAAGTCCAGAGGAGTGGCCATTGCCATCAAGAATACTGTAGCTTTTACTCTGAAGACGGTAGATACAGATCCACAGGGCAGGTATGTACTTCTCCGTTGTGTCATTAATGCCGCCCCCTTGACTATAGTGGCAGTATACGCACCTAATTCTGGTCAACTCGGTTTTCTGAAAAAACTAATGAGGCTAGTGCGCAGATCGCCATGGGGATCCTTATTACTGTGCGGGGACTTTAATTCTGTACCTGAACCTACTATAGATACTACTTCTACCACTCGCTTTCCTTCTCAACCCCTTTCCTCTTTCCTTTATGAGCATGACATTTATGACAGCTGGAGAATTCACCATCCCAAGGAAAGAGACTACACTTTCCATTCTATGGTTCATAACACATATTCACGAATTGATTTATTCCTAATTGACAGATCTCTTATCCACACTATCGTGAATACGTCCATTGAACAAATCAAATGGTCAGATCACGCTGTCATCACGCTACAACTTAAGGATACGGTCTCTTCACCCCCTAGTTATGCCTGGCGAAGCAACCCCTTTCTGTGGCCACATAATGAATATTCAGAAAGCTTAGCAAACAACATTACAGAGTACTTTTTCCTGAATAGCCCGTCCACGGAGGATCCTATTGTCTTGTGGAATTGCCACAAGGCAGTGGTCAGGGGACATTGCATACAATATGGGTCTCTCATGAAAAAACAGAGAGAAAAATGTCTAGAAGATACCTTACAGCGTCTTCGCCTCGCGGAACAGGCCAACCAGATAACTCCCACAGCTACTACAGCGGAGGAGGTGGCTGCTCTGCGACGTGACCTTCGCTGTTTAATGCTTAACACATATGAAAAATCGCACCGCAAATTACAGGCAGCTTATTACTCTCAAAATAATAAATCAGGAAAGCTGCTGGCTCATAGGTTGAAAAAACGTCAGCAAAAGGCCCGCATTCCTTTTTTATTACATCCGCTCACTAACAACAAATTATACACACCAACAGATATAGCAAATGGATTTCTATCATTCTATTCAGGGCTCTACAACCTAAAAGATTCTGTCCCTCCTATACCTGATCTATCCTTCGCAACCTCGGCCTTCTTATCTACTCTCACTTTACCCAAACTTACCTCAGACCAGCTGATTTCTCTGAACGGTGATGTGACAGTGGAAGAGGTGGCTAAGACAATTAGATCATTACCTTCGGATAAAGCACCTGGTCCTGACGGATTCATTAATTCTTATTACAAGAAGTTTCAAATGATCCTATCCCCTCACCTCGCAAACTTTTGCAACTCAGCTATAAAAAGAGGAGAGTTTCCGCTGGAAAATATACAGGCCACTATCACAACTCAGGAAAGACCCCAGACCGGCCCCAGAACTTTAGACCAATATCCCTCCTGCACCAGGATATAAAAATTTTTGCAAAACTGTTGGCGTCCCGCATCTCTGCTGTATTACCCTCCTTGATATCTACTGATCAATCAGGCTTTGTTGCCGGTCGGCAGGCGCATGATAATACGAGGCGCTTACTTAATATTTTCTCACATCTGGAGAGAAAGGGTACCCCTGCGGTGGTTTTGGCCCTGGACGCCGAGAAGGCCTTCGACCGCCTCCGGTGGTCGTATGCCTTCTCAGCCCTCTCATATATGGGCTTTAGCGGACCAATATTATCAGGTTTGTCATCGCTGTATTCCAAGCCGACAGCCAGAGTGCTGGCCAACGTATCCTTTTCCAATTTTTTTTCTATAACTAACGGATCCCGTCAGGGTTGCCCACTTTCGCCACTCATATACATATTGTCCATGGAGCCCCTAGCCCAGGCTATCCGCCAACATCCTGAAATAAGAGGAGTTACTATTGGCGATAGAGAACATACAATCTCACTTTATGCAGATGACGTGATCCTCTCTCTCACGACACCAGTCCACTCAATTCCGGCAGTCATGGACGTTGTGTATAGGTTTGGTGAACTTTCTTATTACCTTCTTAACGCCACTAAAACGCAAGCTCTAGCAATTAATGTACCTACCACTACACTTAACACTCTTCAATCCAACTATAAATTTGAATGGAAGACCACCGCGTTAAAATATTTGGGCATAAAACTGTCTTATCCCCACAAATCACTATATCAAGAAAATTATATCCCTCTATTGATGAGTATAGCAACTGAAGTGGAAAGACTGACCAAATCTGAAATATCTTGGGTGGGTAGAGTTGCTACGTTTAAAATGTTCCTCCTTCCCAAATTTCTATATTTATTCCGTACTCTCCCTATTTCTCTACCACTCTCTTTCTTCCGCAAAGCTGACAAACCTCATTTATTTGGGCTGGAGGAAAACCAAGGCTCTCTGCGCATATTCTCACTAAATTGAAATCAATGGGAGGGCTGGGTTCTCCGAATTTAAGACACTATTATACAGCCACGTTGGTCTCGATGGCGCGACACTGGAGACAGAATAGGACGGATCTTCCATGGGTGGATATTGAAAATCACACCACTCATCCATATAGAGTGAGCGATTTGCTACATCTGCCCTACTGGTCTATGCCTAAGCCAGATCTCCCAAACCCACTAGTTAAAGCCACCTATATAGCCTGGACGAAATATTTACATAGACCTGGTATTGTGAATTCACCAAATTGCAAGGACATTCCGCTTGCACTCATACAAGCCTCTATCCCAGACATGGACCTAACATCTTGGATAGATAAGGGAATTACCTCAGTTAGACACCTTAAAGAAGGTTCTGTCACCATGTCCTTTTCCATGTTAAAAGAGCGGTATAGATTAGAAAACTATGAATTTTATAAATACCTCCAAATTAGACATTTTCTAGCAGGACTAAGACATGTGGATGCTCCTCTGGACTGCGCGGCTCTAAACCAATTATCTACACAAGTAAAAGGCATAAAACAATTTTATAATAATTTACTTTCGTATGACACCTTTACAAAAACTTATCCTCTGAGAGAATGGGAGAGGGAACTTAATCTTGAGGTCACATGTGAAGAATGGCAGGGAACATTCAAGGCTATTCATAGAGCATTCCAGTGCTCATCCCATTTAGAATCTGCTCTAAAAACTATTCTACGTTGGTATTATACCCCCGTTAAGCTTTGTAAAATATACCCAGATACTTCGGACAGATGCTGGAGGGGGTGTGGAGGGCGTGGTACCTTACTCCATCTGCTGTGGTCCTGCCCCCTACTCACATCCTTTTGGACATCATGTCAGCAACTGATCAGAATTCTATTTGGGAGACTGATTGTGTGGACGCCCCAACTGGTACTGCTTTTCTTGGGGGTTCAACGTATGCCGAAGGATAGGAGAGATTTGTTCTGTATTATATGCATACTAGCAAAAATAGCAATAGTCAGCAACTGGAAATCCACAACGATACCCACCATAGAGACACTTATACAAAAGATAAATATGACACACGCATTTGAGAAAATAATAGCTCAGGGGGCAAACAGGTTTGATGCCTTTCTTACAAGGTGGCTCCCGTGGGCATCTTCTACCCATTGTAGATCACCGGACCAAGATAGGCCTCCGGTTTAGCGACACTGACAAGAACTAAGTATAAAATTACTCATATACCATTACCCATTCACCGTTAACATAACAGAAATCCTTCTTTTCATTCACAAGCGTGAGAATACAGAAAATTAATGGTTGTGCACGACCTATATGTTTATAAAGAAACGAGGAGTGGCCGCTTCCGGTTTTCTTTTATTTTCTTGGTGTTATTTTGTCAGTTGGTATGTAGAATATGTATGACAACACAAATTGGGCACTGTTGTCGGGCGGAGTGTGACTACTCCACTCGGCTCAACCGATGGTATATGACTTGGTAAAATAATTAACAAATGACCCAATACCACAGTTTTGTATGTTTAATATGTGAAAAACTATAATAAAAATTATTTCTGAAAAAAAAAAAAAAAAAATTTTAAGGTTGAAAATACACACTGCACACCTTGTTCATTTTAGGACACGTACATGCTGCATACTTACTAAATTTTAAACTTAATGTTGTGTTAAAATAGAATAAAACACAAAATAATTGTGTAAGAATTTTTACAGACTACGTAAAAATGTCATAAAAACAAAACAAAAACATCCACAGTAATACGGCTTCAAGTACATTTTGGGGTGGGTAACGTATCGAATCGTTTTACACCCATATATATATATATATAGCTTCACTATTGTTTATGTGCCTGTTGGTGCTGCGCTGTCTTTCTTCCTGACATAAACTCCGGCCTCAGCGCAGTGACGCAAGACTCTGCCACCAACGTCACAAAATGCGGGCTCAAAATTTTACAAAAAAGCCTCCAGAGTATGGATATTCATGGTGCGGCAAAGTATGTTTTAAATATTTTTTTATTTCTGAGGAGGGCGGATAAGTTGTTGCGGGATAGTTTGAGTACAGCTATTTAGGGTCAGGCAGGACAGTCAGGGTGTCACCTGATGCAGTACGCCCCCCTGCCTGTCACTCTCTAGCAAAGATATTTGTTATAAAGGGTAGATAAAGAACTTCGCCTATTAACGTAAGCGAAAACTTTTCTGCTTTAAAAAATGCTTTTGTAAGCGGGTTTCCCGGGTTTTGCTTACGTGCGGTGTATTTATCAAGGTCGTGCGACTATTTGATAAATAGGTCGCATGTGACCAAAAGTAAGTTAAAAAAAATAATTGTCATATAAAAGCCAAATGTTTGAAGAAGAATGATAAATCTCCTTCTATTATAATAATTATTCATGTATCCTAACATTTTGTTTTTTGTAAAAGAAAAAGTGAACTTGCTGACTGCCATAGACCAGAGGCTCCCAAATTTTTTGAGTCAACGCCCTTAGTGTTTTAGAATTTTTCCAAGGCTCCCTACAGTCATAACATATGTCTAACCAACAGGTGCAGTGCAAATATAGATGCAAACACCTATATGCACACTGCAACTGTTGGATAGGCATATGTTATGACATAGGTCCATCTGAACCTTCATATAGTAGCTAGGCCCACACTGTGCCCCCATATACTTATTAGGGCCACCTCTGGGACCCCCTGTAATATTAGGTCCCAGCAGCAGGACCCTTGGAAGTCATCCATAGCTCCCCAATGGACCGTGATGCACTGTTTGGGGACCTCTGCTATAGACTATAAACATCCTGGCTGACTAGTGTAAGTGCCCGGTCAGAAGAAAAAAAAAATAAAATAAAAAAAAAATAAAAACTGTCAAATCACAATACAGGAGATAAATAAAATACAACTACATTTTATTTCATTTCTACAAACCTGGATAATCTCTGCCAGTTGGATTTCTTATTCTTTCCTCCACACTACTATGCTCATAAAGTGAAACAATAAGGGTTGCTGGTTTACCAATCTGTTTCAAAAAATCTGGAGCATTAAGCTTGTGTGTTATGAGAACGTTTTCTGTAGCTGAACGCTGGTACTGCACGCTTAGCTTCTTTATTAATACTTCAGCTCTTTCATGAGATTCTTCCTTCAGAGATGAAAAAACAATAAACAGTGTAATGATTATATATGCTATATGAAAAAAAGGTGTTCATTTGTAGAGTATGCTTATTCCCCACATATGTATTGTCACGTAAAAAAACATATGTAAAACCTTAATCACCATAAAGGGGTACTCCATCCCTAGACATCTTATAGTCTGATCGAGGGGGTCCTGCCGCTAGGGACCCACACAATCTCTCCTGCAGCACCCACTTGTCATAAGCTGCAGGGCACGAAGATCGCTCCATGCCTGATGACTCACGATACAGTTGGCAGAGTATCCTGACGTCACGCCCGCCCCCTCAATGCAAGTCTAAGGGAGGGGGTCGGGCAGCCGCCATGCCCCCTCCCATAGGCTTGTATTGAGGGGGCTGGGGGTGACATCTCGAGAGGGGGTGGGGGGTAACATCTCGAGAGGGTGTGGGGAGTGACGTCACGATACTCCGGCCCCTGTATCGCAAGCCATCAGACACAGAGCGATCTTGATGATGACAAGTGGGTACTGCAGGAGAGATTACAGGGGGTCCTCAGCAGCGGGACTGCCGCGATCAGACATCTTGTCCCCTATCCTTTGGATGTCTAGGGGCGGAGTACCCCTTTAAGGACCAAGCCCATTTTGGCCTTAAATGGTGTGGGACTTCTCCATAATGTGTATAATTATAAATCAAGAATATTGCATTTTGCTTATAGAATTCATAGATCATGGCTCTGAAGCCAGAATTTTCCTGTTTTCTGTCAGAATGCTGACTTCACCTTTTTGCCCTCTGATCCAAGGTAGATAGATAATAAAACTTGTTTACCAGGAGAGTAATAACAATGGAAGTCCTAGTCCAGATGACTGGAAACCCAATATAAGAACTTACAAATAAGCCATTTTTGTTTAAAAATCTCATCGGTGTGTATTTTAACGGGTTATTTAAAGTGCATGTTTGACCTGAAACAACACTTATCCTATGGACTCTGAACTATGAAAGGCAAAACAAGTATTCAATGTGTCCTAGTTGTAGAGTCCATTTCTTATACTAGACTGCCCTCTGTAGTTCACCTAGGAATAACTAGGTCCCAATCTACAATAGGCACACCCACCGAATGACATCATGTTTGTTATGGGTGGATAGGTCAGATAAGAAATAAGCTAAAAACCTGTCTCCAGGTCAGGAGGGAAGAACACATATCTCTCAGGGAACCTATCAGAAAATCGTATCACAAGACAGAGCTCTTCATAAGAAAATAACTTCCTAGCATACTACATTGGAGGCCAAAACCCTAGATATCTGGTAATGTATAGATTTTATTATCAGAAATATTGATAAATGAATTGGCTCGAAATTTAGTTGTGACCTGCTTTATTGCGGAGGAGTAGTGTTAAAGGAGCTACGTCAGTATCAGTGCTATTCGGTAAAAATGCATATTACCGAATATTGCATCTAACTTGACACAGAGGAAAATCTCTGCCTTGGAATCCATATTCTGGGGAATTAATATCAAGCCAGGTAATTGGGAGGACTATACTACCAAATATCTAAGATTGGTTATATTGTCAGAGCAATAATCTGGTATACATAATTGTCTATATATTGCATAAATCTCCCATGTTTTATTGTATAACCAGTTAGTCATCTGCCCTCTATAGTTGCCCAGGTGATAGGGTAATTAGTGTTTGGTAGAGAGCCATCTTGTGGCCAAATCTGAGTATTGCCTACATATATATTGTTATATGGTTTTGTGTCGATAAATTGCACAACATAAATTATCTACAAATGTACTCTTTTTGAGGTGTTTTTTAATGTCCACCTCATATGATCAACCCTCTTGATATTTTTATTTGATCCTCCTTTTTCCGTATAAAGCGATTTGCTTTATACCCTGACATAAATTGGAGGCCCCAGCGAGAAGTGTAGCTTTAATTAGTTGTGCAAAATTAAAACATACTATCCTCTTGGTTTACTACTTGTATTGATATATCTGTGTGTTAATTGTCAGTAGTTAAAATGAGTGCAGCCAATAGCGACGGAGGTTCTGTGGAAGCTGTTGTAGATATTCCTTCCACCCCGGAACAGTTGATCCATGGTATAATAGAATATGTGCATACCCGGTTAAGTATGGACCATGATGTGAGTGAATGGATGTGTCAGTTGCGGGAAGATGCCAAATGAGAATGCATAAGTAACGGTAGAACTCCTAAGTGTGGATGGGATACACGGGCGCTGAACAACCAGGTAGCAGGATAAAATGTTTATTCACCCATAATGCAACGCGTTTCACAGCACAGCTGCTTCATCATGCCTGTAGAGCTCTGTCTGTGAGTGGGTCTTGCAGAGAGTGGTATTGCTAAGAGAGTTATAATTCTGAAATATCTCTGCTATATGGAGTGAATATCTGCTGTGCGGAGTGAATTGTGAGTAAAGTTGCACATAAGGGATCACTGCTAGAATCTAAACAGCCTTCTGACCTTTAACTTATTATTATTTTTTTTTTCAGTCTACCTCTAAGGGGAAGGGTAGTCACACACAGGTGTATAAATCTTAGCTTGGGACTCTGTGTGAACGAGCTCTGTCTTTGAGTGGGCCTTGCAAAGAGTGGTATTGCTAAGAGAGTTATAATTCTGAGAGTTTGAAATCAGGAGTTTGAGATCGCTGTGAGTGTTACTTTACTTACACTGTAGAGGCTTTAACTCACAAGGACTACAGAGAATTAATTGGTAATATTTATTGTCTGTTTGCGATAAATCTGTGAAATCCCCATAATTAGATGGCCTCCATGTTGGAACATGCAGTCAGGTGTACATGCAGCTCAATGTATGCAATCCTTGAACAGCAGTTTGAGGGTGCATATTGTTGTGCAGGATGTGTGCGAGTTGTTCATTTGGAAGCCCTGATCCTGGATCTAGAGGAGCAACTGGCAACACTGAGATGCAGTGAAAACATGGAGAGGAGTCTCCTGCTCACTGAGCAAGTACTCTCTGGGGTAGAGGTGGGGGAGGATAGTGGGACGGAGGAGCAGGACAGTCAGGCAGTTAGCTGGGTTACAATTAGAAAACGGGGTAGAGGGAAGAGTCAGGGAGGCTAGTTCTGAACTGGCACACCCCAACAAGTTTGCCGGTTGGCAGATGAGGGGGATGTCATTCCAGAGCTAGCAGTACTGCAGCAGGACTCTGCCTCTGACCGCCAGGGGGGGGGGAGGTCTGCTCCAGTAAGGAGGGAGGGAGGAGTGCCGGGCAGGCTAGACAGGTACTGGGAGACTCAATTATTAGGGGGACAGACAGGGCGATCTGTCACAAAGACCGGGATCGCTGATCAGTGTGTTGTCTTCCTGGCGCTCGAGTTCGCCACATGGCGGATCGGGTTGACAGGTTGCTGGGTGGGGCTGGAGAGGACCCAGCAGTTATGGTACATATTGGCACCAATGACAAAGTAAGAGGTAGGGGGAGTGTCCTTAAAAATGATTTCAGGGACTTAGGCCACAAGCTTAAGGCAAGGACCTCCAAGGTAATATTTTCTGAAATATTACCTGTTCCACGAGCCACACCAGAGAGGTAACGGGAGATTAGGGAGGTAAACAAGTGGCTCAGAAGCTGGTGTAGGAAGGAGGGGTTTGGGTTCATGGAGAACTGGGCTGACTTCGCTGTCGGTTACCGGCTCTACCGTAGGGACGGGCTGCACCTCAATGGGGAGGGTGCAGCTGTGCTTGGGGAGAAGATGGCTAGAAGGGTGGAGGAGTGTTTAAACTAGGGACTGGGGGGGAGGGAACCTACAACATAGAGGGGGAAGATAGTGTAGATAGAGAGGTGGGAATTATAAATGTACCTGGGGGTGGAGCGGAGGGAGGGGTTAGAATAGTTAATAGGAATAGGGTTCATGAGGAAAATAAAACTTACACCCTTGAATCCCATTAACCCCAATAACATAAAGGATGGAAATGTAAAGTGTATGTTCACAAATGCCAGAAGCCTAGCAAATAAAATTGGGGAGCTTGAGGCCTTGATACTGGAGGAACATATTGATATAGTTGGGGTCACTGAGACATGGCTGGACTCCTCGCATGACTGGGCTGTCAATCTGCCGGGGTTTACATTGTTTCGCAAAGATAGAATGAACAGGAAAGGTGGTGGAGTCTGTCTGTATGTAAGAAGTGGTATGAAAGTCAGTGTGAACGATGCCATAGTGTGTGATGATTCTGAGGCTGTGGAATCACTGTGGGTAGAATTACAAAAGGAGGGAAATACTGCAAAAATAATACTTGGTGTAATCTACAGACCCCCTAATATCACTGAAGAGATAGAAGGTCTGCTGCATAAACAAATTGAGAGGGCCGCCCGGGCAGGTACAGTGGTAATAATGGGAGATTTTAACTATCCAGATATAGATTGGGGTCCGGGGTTGGCTAAAACTACAAAGGGGCGACAATTCCTTAATTTATTGCAGGATATTTTTATAGGCCAGTTTGTGGAGGACCCAACAAGAAGTGATGCCTTGTTGGATCTGATCATTTCCAACAACACAGAGTTGGTTGGTAATGTAACTGTGCGGGAAAACCTTGGTTATAGCGACCAAAATATAGTTACTTTTGACTTAAAATGTAGAAAACAAAGACAGGTGGGAAAGGCAAAAACATATAACTTTAAAAAGGCAAACTTCCCTGGGCTGAGAGCTGCACTACAGGACATAGACTGGGGGAGGTGTTGTCAAATACTGATACAGAAGGTAAATGGGACATCTTTAAATCAACTCTAAATAGCTATACAGCTAAATATATACCAAAGGGGAACAAATATAAACGATTAAAACTAAATCCTACATGGCTGACAAATGATGTTAAAAGAGCAATAAACAACAAAAAAATAGCTTTCAAAAAATACAAATCTGATGGGTCAGCTATAACATTTAAACAGTACAAGGAGCTTAATAAAATCTGTAAAATGTAATAAAATCACCAAAAATTCAAAATGAGAGACAGGTGGCCAAAGAAAGCAAAACTAATCCTAAATATTTTTTTTAGATATATAAATGCAAAAAACCAAGGACAGAGCATGTAGGACCCCTTAATAATGATAATGGGGAGGTTGCCACAGGCGATAAAGAGAAAGCAGAGCTACTGAATGGGTTCTTTAGTTCTGTATATACTAGGGAAGAAGGAGCTGACATTGGCCAGGTCAGTGCTGGTAACACATCATGTAATGTACTGAACTGGCTTAATGTAGAAATGGTACAAGGTAATTTGAGTAATAAATGTAAGCAAATCTCCAGCTCCAGATGGATTGCACCCAAGAGTTCTTAGAGAACTAAGTTCAGTAATATCTGTACCCCTGTTCATGATATTTAGAGATTCACTGGTGTCTGGTATTGTGCCAAGGGACTGGCGCAAGGCGAATGTGGTGCCAATCTTCAAAAAGAGCTCTAGGTCTTCCCCAGGAAACTATAGACCGGTAAGTTTAACGTGCATTGTGGGTAAATTGTTTGAAGGACTTATAAGGGATTACATAGGGGATAATTGTATTATAAGTGATAGCCAGCATGGGTTTACTAAGGATAGAAGTTGTCAAACCAATCTAATTTGCTTTTATGAAGAGGTGAGTAGAAGCCTTGACAGAGGAATGGCTGTGGATATAGTGTTTCTGGATTTTGCCAAAGCATTTGATACTGTCCCTCATAGACATCTGACAGGTAAGTTAAGGTCCTTGGGCTTGGAAACTTTAGTTTGTAACTGGATTGAACACTGGCTCATGGATCGTACCCAGAGAGTGGTGGTCAATGATTCGTACTCTGATTGGTCCCCGGTTATTAGTGGTGTACCCCAAGGTTCAGTACTGGGCCCGCTGCTGTTTAATTTATTTATCAATGATATAGAGGATGGCATTAACAGCTCTGTTTCTATCTTTGCAGATGACACCAAGCTTTGTAGCACGGTACAGTCTATAGAGGATGTGCATAAGTTACAAGATGACTTGGATAGACTAAGTGTCTGGGCATCCACTTGGCAAATGAGGTTCAATGTGGATAAATGTAAAGTTATGCATCTGGGTACTAATAACATGCATGCATCGTATGTCTTAGGGGGGATTAAACTGGCAGAGTCACTGGTAGAGAAGGATCTGGGTGTACTTGTGGATCAAAGACTAAAGAATAGCATGCAATGTCAGGCTGCTGCTTCCAAAGCCGGCAGGATATTGTCATGTATAAAAAGAGGCATGGACTCAAGGGACAGGGACATAATACTCCCCGTTTATAAAGCATTGGTACGGCCTCACCTGGAATACGCTGTTCAGTTTTGGTCGCCTGTTCATAAAAGGGACACTGCGGAGTTGGAAAGGGTGCAGAGACGCGCAACTAAACTAATATGGGGCATGGAACATCTTAGCTATGAGGAGCGATTAAAGGAGTTACAATTGTTTAGTCTTGAGAAGAGACGTTTAAGGGGGATATGAAATGTATATAAGTATATTAATGGCCCATAAAAAAAAATATGGAGAAAAACTGTTCCAGGTTAAACCCCCCCCAAAGGACAAGGGGGCACTCCCTCCGTCTGGAGAAGAAAAGGTTTAGTCTAAAGGGGCGACACGCCTTCTTTACCGTGAGGACTGTGAATTTATGGAACGGTCTAACTCAGGAACTGGTGACAGCAGGAACAATTAACAGCTTTAAAACAGGGTTAGATACATTCCTGGAACAAAATAACATTAATGCTTATGCAGAATTATAAAACTACATCCCTTCCCCTTATCCCTTTACACCCTTCACTTCTATTCCCTGGTTGGACTTGATGGACGTATGTCTTATCAACCATACTAACTATGTAACTATGTATGACAGACGGTGTAGGCAACCATGCAGACCACTGTATGGCTTACATGTATGGGCCCCTAGGAGACAACGGGCACCTCAGAGAGTAGTGAAGTATCGGACTCCAGCCGCAGATAGGTCAACCCTGTGATGTGTCACCGGCGGTAGAGAAAAACCATGCAGACCACAGTGTGGATTACTGGTAAGGGTCCATAGTATACTCCGGGTCACACCATCGGGCACCTTGCACCAGCAATGGGGTACTGAGTGTTGAGCCACGGATGCAGCAGCCATAAAATGAGAAACATGCGAGACTACTGTCTGGCATAATTATGTCATGTCCAATCCATGCCCACACAGAAATATACCAGAGGGCCTTGCGCAGGATGAGGGGATCCATAGCACTAGCCGCGGATGCAACAGCGTGTGGGAAAGGCAATCCCATTGCATGAAATATGACAAACACAGAAATTATTATTTATATACACTAAATTTTGCGGTAGGGTATCAGCCACCACACGCGGTAGGGTATCAGCCACCACACAGCTGATAGATGTGGACCAATTGCTTATGGTCTCTATGTCTCACCCTGCTGGTCACTGTAGACCCCATACCTGTTAATGCAGGGAGGCCTTCCTACAGAAAGCCAACCCGCATCTGGAACCTCCTACCTCTCCCTAGCAATCGGAGTGGAGTAGAAGGCCAGGTATAGTAGATCATGAGACCAAATGCAAAGTATCAGCCGGTGACAGCAGTGATTGAGCATATATCCAGAACAATATGTGAGTATTTGGAAGTACAAACACACATGTAATCATTAAGGTGCTGATAATTCAATGTTAATTATAGTAAAGCATATATCCAACGCGTTTCGTTGTACCATGTGAAACCAGATAGTACAACTCATCAGGGACTAGTGCCCGGTGATATAAACAAAAATCACCTTTCTCACATACAGATTGATATTGTTCATAAATATAAAGAGGTAAAAGAGGGATCCAGGATTATGCCCTTGTCTTTATGCCAAGAGATCCAAGCTGGGTGGGTATATCCTGCCAGGGAGGAGCCGACTTTTTTCCTAGTGTCAGCACCTCCTAGTGGCAAGAGCATATACCCATCAGTTAGGTGTCCCCCAATGAAGAACGACCGAGAAATTATATTTGAATATTACATGATGTGTTTCATAACTTTCCTTTTGTTCTTTAGGCAAATAATAGTAATGATTTAAAAAGGTTTTACAGCTTAATATGATCACAGGCTTATACTCAGCATAGGCCGTCAATTGCTGACTGGAAGGGTGCAGACACCTGGCACCCCACTTAACTGCTTGATGCCCGTACTCCACAGAGGCCAGAAGCATTTGGCTTAGTTCACTGTGTATTGGTGAGTTAGCTTTCATTCAAGTGGACTGAAGCTAGTAGTGACATTAGCTCACTACAGTATTCAAAGTTTATGTCTTAATTACCTTAGGAGATATGTTGTTCTTCCACTTTTCAGCCAAATGGAGACAGAATTTTAATGCATGGATTTTATCAGGTCCTGAAAGAAAGCATAGGCACCAATGTACCACTAAAATGTATTGTCATAGTAAATACCACATAAAAATCAAAAACTTAAAAAAAGTCTACAAACCTGTTGGAAGCTCTTGTGCAATCCTATGAGCAATAGCTGCTGCCCACTCTGGATTACTGATAGACTGAAGGTAAGACTGGATAGTGAGCACTGTCTTAGCAGTTTCTTTGTTGATTAGAGAAGAAAATTCATTATTCTTCAGTTTCAATGCTTTAGGCCGTAAACTCTTCTCAAAAACATGCTTTACAGCTGTCATGTACAGAGTGTCCAGTGAAACCTAGATTTGTAAAAGACAACTGTCAGACACAGACAATAAGATAACTTGACTTCTTGCATAAAAAGTTTGTTGACATTATCATTTAACCACCTAAAACATCAGAAAGATGGGACGGTTTCAGAAACTTCTGCACCAAATCTGTCATGTATGAATATACCCTTAAATGGGGTTTCCCAACTGGCAAGGTTATTCCCTATCCTAATAAGTTTCTGATTACAGGGGGTCAGACCTCTTGGGCCCCTTATGATTTCGAGAATGGGGAGCAGACTCACTAATTAGAATGAAGCAGTGAGTCACATGGGGGTGTCCGATCATTATTTAACCTCTTTTATATGGTAATAGAAAGAAAAAAAAATACCCTTATATGGAAATCCCTTTTAAAGATAAAATTGATGGTCAGTCTTACAGTGATCTACTAATATATAAAAAAAATCCCATCAGTAATCAAAAGGCTACTACGACTCTGCAAACCATTTATTGCCCAAAAACTTTTAATGTGTTTCAGGGCATCAAAATTGCCCCTTTCTCAGACATGAGGTGATATGAGGTGTGAGTACACAACCCTATTAGGTGAGCCTTGGTAAAAATGGAGAGAGTGCGAGTCTGTTTGCTGTTGGTGTTTGTTTTTACCCTATGAGGCGCTTTGCCCTTTTGTTTTCCTATTTCTAATACTGCTAAGTAAAACTATGGTTCTTAGTACAGGGACTTCCCATAGCATGTCATGTCATAGAGGTATTCTCTGTTTTATGCTATAAAGGAATGTATTATTCGCATAAGATAGTGTTTTTATATTGTGCTAATCACAAACCTTAAAGGAAATTTAGAACACTATGCTGCAAATGAATCATACTAAAAGCTGAAACTGTAAAGACATCACCTTCATAAGTTTGGAAATTAGCAGCAGTGTTGGAAATGACTCCTCACTTAGTTCAGAAGCTAGAACAAAATTGAAAAAAAAAAAGTGTACAAAAATCAGCAGTTATATTAAAGAGTAAAATTAAGTCAATGCAGTAGAAAAAAAAAATACGGTACTTACATATGATGCCCCAAAAACATGTTGATGTTGTGAAGTAAAGTAAATGAAAAGGCAGTCTTGTATGTGCAGCATCGGACATTGCAATACCATGCTCTAAAATATACTGATGTTCTAAATCGGCTGGAGGTGAAATTCTTGTGTATGATTTAAGAAGATTAACCAAACTTAAAGCCTATATAATGAGAAAATTACAATGTAAATTACTTTGTTAAAAAAAAAAAAAAAAATAAGGACACACACAAGTTGAGCTACCCAGCAGGAAGGAAGGCGAGGAGAGAAAAGGAAATTGAACTTCTTATGCAGTATTTCAGTAAACCATCATGAGGGGAAGGAGAAATAGAAAAGTAGGAAAACATCAGGAAAAACATAAATTTCCATAAATCAGCAGATAGGAAGTAAAAAAAATAAATGAAATCAACAAAAAAATTACCAAGATTATGATCATATATATGTAGCAAAAGATAAATATCTAATTCTCCAATATACAATTAACCCCTTAAGGACTCAGCGTTTTTCAGTTTTTGCATTTTCTTTTTTTCCTCCTTACCTTTTAAAAATCCCTTTTGAAAAACCCTTTCAATTTTCCATCTAAAAATCCATATGATGGCTTATTTTTTTGCACCACCAATTCTACTTTGTAATGACATCAGTCATTTTACCCAAAAATCCACGGCAAAATGGAAAAAAAATCATTGTGCGACAAAATTGAAGACAAAAACGCCATTTTGTAACTTTTGGGGGGCTTCTGTTTCTACACAGTGCATTTTTCGGTAAAATTTATACCTTATTATTCTGTAGGTCCATACGGTTAAAATGATACCCTACTTACATAGTGGCAATAGAAGAATATTTCAGCTCACCCCAACGTTAGCAGGACAAAGCACGGAGAAAGGCGCGGACTGCACCCAACTTGTAATAGCAAAAAACAGAGAAACTCCAGCTCGGTGCAGATCTAATAGCAGTCATTATTCAGATGAAGCTACATGGATCACAGGTACAAGGCAGGATGTGATGCGTTTCGGCCAGGTGCTGGTCTTACTCATACACCTACAGGCAGGAAAATTTATTCCTATAAAAGCCCTATATGACCCCTATAACTTTTTTTATTTTTCCGCAAATGGGGATGTATGAGGGCTAATTTTTTGCGCCCTTATCTGAATTTAACGGTTTTGTTTTGATCAGACTTATTGATCGCTTTTTATTCATTTTTTTTAATGGCATAAAAAGTGACCAAACATACACAATTTTGGACTTTGGAACTTTTTACGTGTACGCCATTGACTCTGCGGTTTAATAAACGATATTATAGTTTGGACATTTATGCACGTGGCAATACCACATATGTTTATATTAATTTTTATTTACATTTCACCACGGCAGTCCCGAACAGCCTGACTGAGCTGCCGGGATGCTTTCGGTTTCAGATGCGGCGGTCAACTTTGATCGCCGCGTCTGAAGGGTTAATACCGTGCATTACGTCGATCGGTGATGTCCGGCACTATCAGCGGGTCCCGGCTGTTGATTGTTACCTCGTGACCCCGCGTTCTATCGTGGGAGCCGGCACAGGACGCAATATACATCCTGCGTCGTTAAGGAGTTAAAAAAAAAAAGTGTACAGTTTCAAATAAACCTTAACATACCCCCCTTGTTTTTTTATTGTGTTGTTAATGGCTATATCCTCCCAAAGTCCCCTAGAATCCAAGTTGAGAATGAGCAGATTCCCTCTCTTCAGCTATGCACTTTATATAGGTACCTCAGAAGCACAGTATAATCGCACATGTGCAGTTGTTTATGCCAAGAAGTCAATAGAAGCAGGGTGACCATGTGCAGTATGTGCAATTCTAAAAAATTAACATTGCGCCTTGCGTGGATGGGCAGAAATGCTGTTATAACCCATGCCTATAGTTGAATCACCAGAAACAGAAGCAGTGCAAAGGTAATGTACAAAGAACAAAAAGAAAAGAGGTAGGTGACCATACAGGCACTGCATACAACACCAATTGAATGCGAACCGGGGTAATGAGATACTCATGTAATGTGAATGAGGTCAATGAACGAAGTGCTAGCACACAAGGCAGGGAAATCCACTACACTGTAAGCCACGATAAAAGGAAAAAAAAAATAAGTATGCTGCACTCCCTCGTTTAATAGGCGGTGGACCTCTGTATGTTGCCGTAGACCGTCAATCAGCAAGGATGGAAGCGATCCATGGAGCAGGGAGACACCACTCTCCTGGGTGGGGGGCTTTGTTTGAGTACCACTGAGACTATTTCCGCGTCAAATTACGCTTCTTCCTGTCAGCTGTACGTTGGTCTGTAGTAGGTAAGTTACTTATATACAGCAGTATAACATAAACTGTGAAAGAGGAAAAACATTCCAAAAACCACACATGTAGTGAAAGGTTAAAAAGGTTCAAAGATGTACCAATTCCCAACTTCAATATGTCTTTGAACATCACCCCGATCTTCAAGCTTTGGCAGAGGAAAAAAAACAATTACGTTCAGACACACAAAAACAATTGGTGACATGATCAAAAATGAAAAAAAGAGGACAGTAAAGAGAGAGAATAACTGTTTAGAGTATAATCCGAGAGGCAATATCCCACGCAAACAGTGTAAATATTGTGAATTTGGGTAGAAAAATATTGTTACAATTTAGCAAAAAAGGAAATTCATCATTGGTGGGGAAAATATTTTTGTTAACCAGTTAATTTTGTGCCAGACTTCTTTCGTTGTGTACACTATCATATGTTCTTATGGCTACTATTATGTAGACAAAACAAAAAGAAAACTGTGCACTCGCATCAGAGAACACCTGTACTCGCTCCGTACTGGCAAAGGAGCCACTGGCTTCATTAATCATATTTGCGAGCAACCCAATTGTGACCCCAAAGAATTGAAATTTGCCGTCATAGAGAGAATAACAGAGGTTCCAATAGGGGTTGATCGTCATTCTGAATTACTTTGAAAGGAGACATTATGGATAACGAAGCTGAAAGCTTTGGGCTCATTGGGGCTTGATGAAAGGAATGACTTCTCCCCCTTTCTTTAAAGTAATTTTAATCTGTGCAGCATTTACTTTTACGTGTGGTTTGTGGAATGTTTTTCCTCTTTCACAATTTGTTTTATTATACTGCTTTATGTAAGTAACTTACCGATGACAGATTGACATACAGCTGACAGGAAGAAGAGTCCTTTGACGTGAAAATAGTCTCAGTGGTACGCCCCCCCAGAAGAGTGGCGTCTCTCTGCTCCCCGCTCCATGGATCGCTTCCATCCTTGCTGATTGACTGTCTACGGCAACATACTGAGTGCAGCATACATATTTGTTTCCTCTTATTGTGGTTTACAAAGGTAACGTACACCTTCATGTGTTCACTTGTTAGTATGCCGAAAAAGCCCTGTTGGAGGCACACAGAGTCTATGGGAAATTTAGTCTACATGGGAAATTGAGCAATGGGTAAGCGCCGAGGAGCGTTCAGTTTGCTCATTCTATCAGAAAAACCTTGCAGGACACTAGGAGTGAGCATCCCTCCCATAAAAAACAAACAACCAGTCTACTAGTATTGTAAGGTGGATTTCCAAAACAAATTGATTCTGAAAATAAATCAAGATGTGTAAAAAAGTATTAAATATTTAAAAGCCAAAGAGATTTATATGGGTACAAGCCTTGTCATACCTTATCTGTATACAAATCTCCAAGCACATTTTTGTTCATGTTCCAACTACAAAACTAAAAAATATGATGCAAAATCGAGATTTTCAATTTTTTCCACCACAGTTTTGCACCTATATTTACTATTCCTAAAACTTTTGGTAGAAAGGAGCAGAAATATTTAAAAAATGCACCATATTAAAATGGTGACTGAGGGAGGCTGTTTTGATGGTATGCTTGGAGACAGTGTTTTTAAGTAAGTAGTTAAATACTTTTCTCAGAGATTTGCTATGTCTTAATTTTACAAGTAATCCTAAAATTTTTGAAATTATAGACTCCTAAATATAAAACATTGTTGCAGAAAATGCTTATCACATCATTTAACATATCATAATGTTCCATAGTATACACAATACTGGAATTGATAAAAGTTGTATAAGTTAAACACTTTGGCATTTATATTACCTGGCTAAGTTGGATATTGGTATTCTTTTCATCCGCAGCTAATATCACTTGCAAAGTTCCTTCAATAGTCTCATAATCATAAGGATCTAGCTAAAAAGAGTATTATAGATGCCTTTATTTAAATAAATATAATAAAGAAGAACAATCACTACTTATTAGAGTCTTATTTGTATTGCAAAAACACATAACATATGAGTTTCTTATTAAATTATTATTAAAAAAATATGTCTTAATCAAAACGTAAAGGCATTACCTGAAGCTTAAATATTGATTTATTGTGCTCGATCACTAAAACACAAATTTAGCAGAATTAAGAGAATCGCTCCCTGGTCTAGATTTTTCTGTTACATACCTCTACAGTTTTCTTTTAGTGTCTTTTCAGAACATCCAGACAATAGGGCAGATGCAACAAAACTATCTAATTCTCAAACAGTGTAAGATAAAGGCCCATTTACATTGATTGTTGAACCCTGGGGTCCTTAAGGAGGTATAGAGAGGGCAAGGGAGCTAAGCCCTCTCTATATTCAGCAGCTGAGGTCTATAAGCCAGCATGGAGCACTCTTTAGAATGTCTTCAGATCCTTTGACCTTTTTCACATTTTGGCAACTTTTCTCCCATGAATCTGCACTCAATACTGGTACTGTGCTTTGCAGCAGCCATTGCTATTGTGGCGCCGTTTGTCTGGTTGGGCAGCATTGGGGCTGCTCTGCCAGGGGGTCATTCCCCCTGTTGGCACTGGCGTTGCTGCGGTGGTGGTTGCAGCTTAATGCAGCACCATTTTATGCTAAGGACCTGCTACTTACAGGTGGATGTGACGTGGCTAGCGGACTTGCACTTCATGACCATCAAATACACTAACAACCTGTTAGTTTATTCAATTTTGCTGAGAAGCCTAGGACCACAGTGCAAGATGTAGATGTGCGACCATGTCTGTTTCTTTACTCTATTGAATTCACATACACATAATGGTATTAACATTATGTAAAATGTTTTTGCTAATGACAGTTACATTTTAAATCACTTAATTTATTGTTTGTTTCCCTAAAGATTTTGGAGCATTTAATGATATAAAATAGTTTCATAACATTTAAAGGGGTACTCCGCCCCTAGACATCTTATCCCCTATCCAAAGGATAGGAGATAAGATGTCAGATCGCCGCGGTCCCGCTGCTGGGGATTACAGCTATCATCACAGCACAGAGCGAGTTCGCTGTGTGCGTAATGACGGGCGATACAGGGGACGGAGCAGCGTGATGTCATGGCTCCGCCCCTCGTGACATCACGGCCCGTCCCCTTAATGCAAGTCTATGGCAGGGGGCGTGACGACCGCCACGCCCCCTCCCATAGACTTGTATTGAAAGGGGCGTGCCTTGACGTCACGAGAGGAGGAGCCGTGACGTAACAATGCTCCGGCCCCTGTATTGCCCGTCATTACGTGCAGAGCGAACTCGCTCTGTGCTGTAATGATAGTGCAGTGCCGCAGCGGGGATCCCGGGGCACCCCAGCAGCGGGACCGTGGCGATCTGACATCTTATCCCCTATCCTTTGGATAGGGGATAAGATGTCTAGGGGCGGAGTACCCTTTTAAAGATTCTAAATATTTGCATTAACATATGTTTAATAGTAAAAATCATAACACTTTAAATTTTGCACCTACAGACCCATATAAGGGCTTGTTTTTTTCTGTCACCAATTGTACTTTGTAATGACATCACTTATTTTAGAACAATCTGCGGCAAAAAAAAATATGCTGCTGCCACTAGGAGGCGGACATTAGGCAAAAAAAAAAAGGCTGACACAGGTATGGAGCTCCCCAGACCTGGTCTTATTTCTTTTTTTTCCCTAGTTTCAGTCTAAAGTTAAGTTTTTCTTTCCTTTGTTGTTTTCTCTAGCGTGGGGTGACTGGAGCATGGCGCTGCGAGCTAGGGGCACGGTGCATTGCTGGATGGGGCGTTAACCCCTCCTCGCCAAAAACCAGCACCTGGCAGTGTACCCTGGGTCCGGGTCCCCTTTTGCCCCTGCCTTTTTCTGGTCCTGCTCTTCTCTGCTGTTTCTCCGCAGCGGCGGTCTTTGCTTGCCGCTCCATGTACTGCCCCTGTCTTGGTGCTCAGCCAGAGTGTTTGCTTTGGCTTGAGGTTCTCTACCTCTCCTGGTTGGGACCAGGGTCCCTCCTTTTCTTCCTGGACATGGGTTCCTCGGTTTCTCTAGGCGGCGACTCGAGTGTTTTGGATGGCTCCGCTCCTTCCCTCCAATCTATTTGCATTCCTCCTTCTCCCTCTGGAGTGGGAGGGGCCCGGATTGTAGGGTCTCGGGCTTAGGGGCTTGGTTGCCCAGCCTGGCTGTTTCGTGCGTCTCCATGTGCGTGGTCCACTTTGTCGCATGTTATTTTCCACTTTTGTGGCTATGTGGAGTACTCTTGAGTTCTCCTCCACCGGGCATTGAGCTGAGTGGCCTAGGATTGAGGATGAGTTAAACCTCTCGGTTCGGGTGTTTGGCGGGTGCATCTTGCCCTAGCCTTCCTTCTGCCGTTTTCTTCCGGCGCTCGGGACTGTTCTTGAGTTTTGTTTCTCCTTCGTCCCCTTCTAGCGGCTCTGGTATCCGCCTTCTGAGTCTTGCCTTTTTGCTGAGCATGCTCAGCGGTTTTTCTATTGTTCTCTCCCCTCAGCCTCTGTCCTATAATTGCATTGGCCTTCTGTCAGGGCTCCCCCTTCATGCCTCCTCGGCATGTTTCTTCTTCTAGAAGTGGCGTTTCCTCGCCATGTTTGTCTTGCTTCGCTGAATCCCTGCATTAGAGCTTCTCTTATCTCTCTTCAGTGTTTAAGCCAGGCCTCTGTTGTTCTTTTCATCAGGGGTGTTTTCTGCTCTCCTGCCAGGCCTGGTTTGGCCCAGCAGGCCTCCGGGGCAGCCATTTGTTGTCCATCTGGTCAGCTGTCGGACCCCAGTTCCTTCTTTGTGGGTCCTGCCTCGCCCCTAATGTTTTGCGAGGGCTGCCAGGTGGTTGGTAGCCGGGTTGCGGTTTCCTCTGAGCCTCGACCACTTTCTTGGGTGACTGGTTGTGGCTCAGTCTCTGGCCTGACCTACCCTTATTTTGGCGGTTGTTTTTTCCAGGGACTGCTTTGGGACGTCCCATTGTCTAGGTGTCCCCCAATGAGGCGACAGGGAAAAGTAGATTTTTACTCACCGTAAAATCTTTCTCGAAGCCTTCATTGGGGGGGGGGGGGGGGGGGTGGACAGCACCCCCCACCCATTTACGATTCCTGGTCTAGTTGTTTGTTGCCTATTATTGTTTTCTGGTGTCCTTCGGACATTTTCTCCTTTGTGGTTTGGCTTCTCCTATTGCTCTGTGACACATCTGATTAGCTCAGTGCTAGTGGGCGGGTATATCCTGCTGGGAGGAGCCAACTTTTTTTTTGCCTAGTGTTAGCAGCATAATACCCATGGTCTCTGTGTCCCCCAATGAAGGCTATGAGAAATATTTTACGGTGAGTAAAAAAAATATTCTTCCTATTTGTGGGGTGAGATAAAATTTTAAAAAATTTTAAAAAACGAAATGTTGTAACTTTTGGGGGCTTCCGTTTCTACGCAGTGCACTTTTCGGTAAGAATGACACCTTATTTTTATTCTATAGGTTCATAAGGTTACCAGGATATACACTATAACTTTTTTATTTTTCCACATATAGGGCTATATGAGGACTCCTTTTTTGTGCAGTGGTCTGTAGTTTTACCATTTATTTTTATTTTTGTTTTGATGGGACTTTATGATCGCTTTTTATAAATTGTTTTATGATATATGAAGTGACCAAAAATGCACAATTTTAGACTTTTATTACTTTTATTAACTTTTTTACACTTTATTCTCTCTCTTTTTAACCCCTTAAGGACTCAGCCCATTTTGGCCTTAAGGACTCAGACAATTACATTTTTACGTTTTCCTTTTTGTCCTCCTCGCCTTCTAAAAATCATAACTCTTTTATATTTTCATCCACAGACTAGTATGAGGGCTTGTTTTTTGCGCGACCAGTTGTCCTTTGTAATGACATAACTCATTATATCATAAAATGTATGGCGCAACCAAAAAACACTATTTTTTGGGGGAAATTAAAACAAAAAACGCAATTTAGCTAATTTTGGAAGGTTTCAGTTTTCACGCCATACAATTTATGGTAAAAATGACGTGTGTTCTTTATTCTGAGGGTCAATACGATTAAAATGATACCCATTATTACATACTTTTCTATTATTGTTGCGCTTAAAAAAAATCACAAACTTTTTAACCAAATTAGTACGTTTATAATCCCTTTATTTTGATGACCTGTAACTTTTTTATTTTTCCGTATAAGCGGCGGTATGGGGGCTCATTTTTTGCGCCATGATCTTTACTTTTTTTTTATACCACATTTGCTTATAAAAAACTTTTAATACATTTTTTATAATTTTTTTTTAATAAAATGTATTAAAAAAGTATTAATTTTTGACTTTTTTTTTTTTCCGTTCACGCCGTTCACCGTACGGGATCATTAACATTTTATTTTAATAGTTCGGACATTTACGCACGCGGCGATACCAAATAGGTCTATAAAATTTATTTTTTTACGCTTTTTGGGGGTAAAATAGGAAAAAACGGACATTTTACTTTTTTATTGGGGGAGGGGACTTTTTTTTTACTTTTACACTTGAATAGTCCCCCTGGGGACTATTCATAGCAATACCATGATTGCTAATACTGATCTGTTCTATGTATAGGACATAGAACAGATCAGTGTTATCGGCTATCTTCTGTTCTGGTCTGCTCGATCTCAGACCAGAGCAGGAGACGAGGAAGGTGAGGGGACCTCCGTGCGGCGTTCTGAATGATCGGATCCCCGCAGCAGCGCTGCGGGCGATCCGATCATTCATTCAAATCGCGCACTGCCGCAGATGCCGGGATCTGTATTGATCCCGGCACCTGAGGGGTTAATGGCAGACGCCCGCGAGATCGCGGGCGTCGGCCATTGCCGGCGGGTCCCTGGCTGCGATCAGCAGCCTGGATCAGCCGCACATGACACTGGCATCGCTCCGATGCCCGCGGTTATGCACAGGACGTAAATGTACGTCCTGGTGCGTTAAGTACCACCGCACCAGGACGTACATTTACGTCATGCGTCCTTAAGGGGTTAACCCCCATAGGGGGCTATACACCATGCACTCTTTTGATTGCATATACTGATCAATGCTATGCCATAGCATAGCATTGAACAGTGTTATCAGTGCTCTGCTGCTCCAGCCTGCATAGTGCACAGGCTGGGAGCAGCAGAGCACAGATTGGATGGCGAGGAGGCAGGTAAGGTCTCTCCCGCCTTCCTCTCAGCTGATTGGGACATCCCGGTTTCACTGAGATGGTCCAGATCAGCTCCCCTGAGCTGGCGGGACACTTTTACTTTTGTAGGTTAATGCCAGGCATCAGCCTGATTGGCGGTGCCTGGCATTAACCCTGGGTTCTGGCTGCTGATAGCAGACGGTACCCATGGGGTTTGAAGCATGCTCAGCTGGTGAGCACGCTTCAAACCACGCTAACAGGACCAGGGCGTACAGGTAGGCCCTTGGTCCTCAATTACCGGGACACAAAGGACACACCTGTACGCCCTTGTCCCCAACAGGTTAACTACTTAATGTATTGTTTCCCTAAAGATCTGTCTTTTTTATAGTATTAAAGATGGTTTTAAATAAATACACATATATATATATATATATATATATATATATATATATATATAAATAAATAAAACTATAGTTGCAGGAGGATTTAATCATATAAAATAGTTTTATAATATTTAAAGATTCTAAATATTTGCATTAATATGTTTAACTATGAAGCTGCATACTGTAAATCCTATGGTGCTATTAAAGGGTACGTATCATTAAAAAAAAAAGTTTGTTAAAGAGAAAGCTATTTCTAATAACTTTCTAAATATATGTTACTATTTATAATTTTTTTTAATGTTTATTTTAACTTGGGAAAACCCACCACTAGGGGGCTCCCTACATGACCTGGCTGCTAGATTTCGGACTCATGCTGCTGGCATGGCATGGGTCAGAAATCTGACTGCAGTCGGGAAACGTGACCAGCAGTCAATCAGACCAGCGGGAGCGAGCGCTGTGTGGGCAGCAGCAGCGGACAAGGCCGGCTGGAGAAAGGTAACAGCTATGGAAGAAGTTCTCACCTTCTCCCAGCCAGCCTGCAGCTTCTCCGCTGCTTCTTCCCTGCTCCGGACACCAGTGGGAACCCCCCCGCAGGCTTCAGTAACGTCCCACATCGTCCTGCCGGCAGCTCACTCTGTGAGCAAGGAAATAGGTGAGAATTTTATTTTTTAAGAGCAGGGGGATGTTAGGTGTAGTTAGAGAGCATAGTCTAAGTTAGTTTGGGATAGTTTATTTAGTGATAGGTACTCTTTAAGGATAGCACATCATATATTTATTGTGGATTAAAAAAAAATGTTTTACCTTATGTAGAATTCCACTAAGACTAACAACAAGGTCTTGGGTGCTATTTAATAGAGGAATAATCTCTTTTGCTTTTGCCACCAGCTGAGAATGTTGCTCAGGATTCACAACACAATCACCATGGCTATTCTTCCAATTTGAGCCAGAAAGAAGCAGAGTTTCTATGTACAGCTGAAGTGCAGCATCAGAGTCCAACAAAAA
The DNA here is from genome assembly GCF_029499605.1 of Hyla sarda. NCBI lineage: Eukaryota > Metazoa > Chordata > Amphibia > Anura > Hylidae > Hyla > Hyla sarda. The sequence goes on along the minus strand of NC_079189.1, from coordinate 463,051,799 downwards.
CGTACTGCCAAAAAGGATACAAAAATACAACTGTAAATTTTAATGTAAAAACTATCAAGTAGTTTATGTATAAAAAGCAAGTATTTACCTGCAATACTTTAAAATAAGAGCAGTATCCACATGCGAATTTTGAACTAATAAGGAAACAAGCTCCTTCTTCTGTTGGGAATCTTGTCTAAAGGCAGGCTGGAAAGAAATCTACAAAACAAATATGATTATCCAAAAGTGTAAAGGTACATCAGTGCTACCATGTTGCATCGCCCAAATAAATACACATGATTATTTAAAATAATATGCATCAGAATGAATTTTATGTTGAACCTGCACCCCTTAAAAGGACACAGCACATTTTGGCCTTGGGGACATCGCATTTTAAGAGTGTGAGCAAACAAAGTGCAATTTCTTAAGTTTTGAGGGTGTTTTTATGCAGTGCACTTTAGTAAATAAAGCCCATTATGTGCCTATAGGGGACCTTGATATGTAATCATTATATTGCATTTAGGGTACGTTCACACGGAGTAATTGAAGAGGAATTTACTCGAGTAATTCCTCTTGAATTCTCCTCTCCAAATTAATTCACATCCCCTCTGCTCATTGACTTTAATGTTATTTCTGCTGTCCTGTTCACACTGCGGAAATTCTGCTAGCAGAATTCCGACGCTGAATTCCGTTCCGCTTGAAGAAAGAACATGCTCATTCTAGCAGAAATCAATTTAAGTAAAAATAAATTCCGTTCAACATCGTTTTCAAGCGGAATTCACGCGCAATTTGCGCGGAAATGGCTGAAAAACCCTTCACTTCTTTCTTCCCCATGTCCACAATTCCGCGCGTATTTCCCATGAATTTCGAACGAAAAAATAAAAAAATTTCGCCCGTAAATATTTCAGCGTGAATTACTCTCCATTTACTCCGTGTGAACGCACCCTTACTGTATAATGCTATGCCTATATACAGTGTGATCAGAAATCCACTGATAAAGTTTGGCTAAGCCGGGCTACCTCAGGGAATCAGCGATTGGCAGTAGGTAAGGAGACCCTCCTCCACCATTTTAACTTGCGGGGGTTCCATGAGCCCTTCTGAGCTGCCAGAGATTTTTAGTTTCACTTTAGACTCCGTGATCGGCATTGATCATGGCGTCTTAAGGGTTAATGACCAGCAACGGTAGGATAGCCACTGCCTCTCATTAGCAGTAAGTGTCTGGCTACTGATGGTAGCAGACATTCACTGTTCTAAAGCGAGCGCAGCTTCTGCGCTGACTTCAAAGCTGCTTAAGGACTCAGGGCATACAGGTATGCCCTTGATCCTTAAGTACCAATGTTCGTCCTTAACAGGTTAAATGAAGGCCAATGTGTATACGTAGCTTTACCTGTCTAAAGATTATACTTACTCCAATATTGCAGAGCCAGATTCCCCACTCCGCATCAGTTATCAGCTTCTGAAATTTGATCCATTGTTCATTTTCATGATATACAAGGGCAAGCTGAGCTCCAACAACAGCCACAGCCTATAAAATAGAACATTATGGTTTATTTTGAAAATAAAAATCACATCTTTAAGACTTCTGCAAGCTGTGTATCATGTAATCTTCCACATACCAAAATCTTACTGTAATTTTGCCAGGTGTTGTTTATGACATCCCAAAGCTTTTCAAAAACGTCCTTCTTAGGTAGAAGGGAGCAGTATGCCAGTGCAAGGTTACAATCCACCACACGGCAGTTGAAAACCTGTCTCAATCAAATGATAGAGGCAACGTAATAATCACATCATAAAGCATTATGTTAGTGTATTTATTTTAAAAAGAATTTATAATGAGAAAGTTTTTTTTTTTTTTATTGGGTGTTTTTTTTCTTTTATAAAATAAAAAAAATATATATATATATAATCTTAAAATATTCCTATTTTACACTGGCAGCTAGAGAAAACACAATGCTGTGATTGTCCTCTTTCAGTATGATAAATTTGTCGCAAAGGCATATGGGTGGAATTTTTGCTTCTGTGGTGTTGTAAGTTTTGAAATAAAAAAAAAGATTGATAGAGTAGGTTTGAGACATTTGGAGCTCTTTGCGACAAGTAGTGAAGAGTTGCACATAATAAATACACAATCACTGTAAAGTCAAAAAGGCCAAATCATTAAAGTTTAGCTAAATTCACTTCATAACTGAAGATCATAAAAATTTCACACAAAAAGTTTCAAAAACAACAATGCAACAGATTTACGACCTTATTACACTACAAAAGATGTGTAACATACTTGATAAATTCCCCTTAATAACCTGACAATTTATATTTTCTGAAGCTCCCTTTTCAGCTTTGCTGTGTAGACTAGGGTAGCATCAGCTGAGGGAAGCTGACTTCAGGCAAAGGTAATGCGCCAAAATTTTGGCATGTGGAGTCAAAATTCTGCCGCATCAGGCACAATAAGTGTTTCTACAAACTTAAATCTAATTAGTGAAACCTAAAAATTTATACAAGATACATTTCCTGTTAATGTACTGCTTTTAATGTGTATTGCATTACGGCTGTAAGGGTGCTTTTTTGTAATTACCAACAAAATATATCACCTACATTATTCTTTCTTACCTTATGTAATAATGCCATTGCGGTGTCCTTTATTAGTGTAATTGTTTTTTCTGCCATTACTGCTATAAATGTTCTGGTTTCTGCCATAATTTTCTCATTGTGTAACTAAAAGAATAACAATTCAATTCAAAAATTAAATTGAAGAAGAATAAAAAATACATTTTAATGAAGCTTTGGAAGATATTTTGGAAAGTCTTGATCTCATCTGCTTTTCTTTCATCTGAAAGAACCAGTACAGAATAGTGGCTTTTTAGTTGATTGGAAAGGAATACACTTTCATATCTCCCAAATTTTATTAAAAAGAAAAGAGGGACACTTTAGACAAAGCTAAAACATAAAATAATGTAACCGAGATTTAGCTGTTTGCCCCCTAGTTTTACAATGGTCGCCTTCTTCATTCTTTTCCTTTCCTCTTGTATGATTGTTTCGATTTTGCCACCTTTTCTGGTGCTATTTGTAGTGAAGTGTTTGAGCAACCTCAGTTTAGTTAAAGACTTGAGATTATATGATATTGTGTTAGGTCATTTTTTATATGTACTGATTGTTCTTGACATGTCAACCTTGTGTTAAGTTCTATTATTAATGCATTTGAGTTGTTCGCTCTTGCATGGAGGGGAGCATTGTTGTTGCTCTTCCCTACTTGTTTTATGCCTCTCCTTCCCTGTTTTACGTTCTGTATCTTTTTTTTTTACCTTGTTTTTTTTTCATTAAGCTTTTGAATATGAAAAAAGAAAAATTTAAATGAAATGTAAGGTAACCTTGGTTTTTACAGTAAACTGTGTGTGAACAGGTAGCATTTGCACTGCGTTGAGTGGGAGCAGCGGTTACAGTAGACTGGGCAGCATTTTTTAAGAGCCTGTTCACTGATAGGGGGCAGTGTTTACATTAGGCTGTACGTGGAACCGGCGCTTATAGGGAACAAAAAGCTCTATAATACATGCATATAGTAAAAACACACACACACACACACACATATATATATATATATATATATATATATATATATATATATATATATATATATATATATATATATATATATATGTATATATATATATATATATATATATATATATATATATACACACATACATAGTATAAGCATATACATTTACACGTAAACTATACATTTGGTGTAGCAGAACTTAACCTTGTCTGTACAACAGTAATAAATTGCAGACCCATCTATGTACTATATTGGAACATGACAGCGGGGGAATCAATTATAATCAACTATATTAAAAAAATAAAAAAAAACTTCACAGCAGCTCTAACTGAAAGCATGTAAAAAGTGGACAATTGGATCTTGCACACCACAGAATTACTGCTACAAGCTTCAGCCAGGCTCCCCCCAGCCTCAGCAATGTTACTGAAAGTCAATAAATGAATTGTCACTGAAAGTCTCCTGACTTCATCCTACATAACAGGCAGGCTTCACAGACTCTATATGCATGTATCCAGGATTATGTGCCACCGAGCAGTTGTGCCAGCGCTGAAAAAATAGTGGTATGGGAGCACTGGAAGTGCAGCAGACGTCCCTCAGATTCATGACTGTCCCGCAGGACAAATGGCAGGCGTGGTGCACGTCTCTCCCTATATATTCCTAGGGAGAGATGCATTTCAGAGTAAGGCCTCCTTACACACTGCCATTGCTCATCGAGAACGGCCACCAAAGCCTCTTTTTCCTGACTTTAACGGCCGTTCTCATGACGGAAGGCAACGGCAAACAACGAGTCCCGGCGGCTCCCATTTACTAATATGAGGGCTGCTGGGTGCCATTATAGTGGAAGGAAAACATGGCACATGTAGTAATTTTTCTCCTGCTATTCTGCCCGGCTCTCCCGGCGGCCATCACACTACCGTGCACTAACGGCAGTGTGAAAGAAGCCTAAAACCCGGCATCCATTGCCTAAATCAGTTTCATGTTGCCCATGGATTGGCCAGCATGAACAGATGTCAAAATCCTTTTAAATACTGAATCCATTAATGTCGCATTTTCCAAAGAGCAAAAGTGGGAGACACTCCTAATCCAGCTGCCTGGGGCACTGGATGTCAAACACAATGTTTAATACTTCAAGGAGAATGTTGTATGTTAGCTGCCATAAATTTTCATATACCTTTGCACTTAAATGATTATCCATGTTATTTGAAACACCATGTTGCAGACAAGTACCAAATACCAAAATCATGAGCTGCAAAGTTAGTTCACACTGGCTGCACTCCTGTAAATTTTCCAACAATGCAATTATAGGTGTCTTTGCAGGTAACAGTGCATTTTCTCCTGTTGAAGAGAAACAAAAAAATGGGATAAATACACTTTTCTATCCAAAAAACACATTTAAAATGTAAAGAGTGTAAGGATGTTCTTGATTTTATTATCATAAGAGTTTAAAGAGTACTTGTCATGATCTTGTTAAATTTTATAATCCTCCCAGTTCACTGCTCCCATCATGATAAACCCCCCCCCCCCCATTAATAACTCTGGGATGCTTCTACTTTTCATTCTGATTACGAGATTGTTTTTTCGTGACATATTCTACTTTATGTTAGTGGTAAATTTTCGTTGATACTTGCATCATTTCTTGGTGAAAATTTCCCACATTTTTTTAAACTTTGAAACTCTCTGCTTATAATGAAAATGGACATACCAAATAAATTATATTTTGACTCACAGATACAATATGTCTACTTTATGTTTGCATCATACAGTTGAGATGTTTTTACTATTGGAAGACATCAGAGGGCTTCAAAGTTCAGCAGCAATTTTCCAATTTTTCACAATACTTTCAAAATTTTAATTTTTCAGGGACCAGTTGAGTTTTGAAGTGGATTTGAGGGGCCTTCATATTACAAATAACCCATAAATGACTCCATTATAAAAACTGCACCCCTCAAAGTATTCAAAATGACATTCAGTAAGTGTGTTAACCCTTTAGGTGTTTCACAGGAATAGCAGCAAATTGGAGAAAATTCTAAATCTTCATTTTTTTTACACTCGCATGTTCTTGTAGTCCCAGTTTTTGAATTTTTACAAGGGGTAAAAAGATAAATCACCCTAAAATTTGTAACCCAATTTCTCTCGAGTAAGGAAATACCTCATATGTGTATGTCAAGTGCTCTGTGGGTGCACTACAAGGCTCAGAAGGAGCGACAATGGTATTTTGGAGAGTGAGTTTTTCTGAAATGGTTTTTGTGGGACATGTCACATTTTGGAAGCCCCTATGGTGCCAGAACAGCAAAAAAAAAAAAAAACAAACAAAAAAAAAAACCCACATGGCATATTATTCTGGAAACTATACCCCTCAAGGAACGTAACAAGGGGTACAGTGAGCCTTAACACCCCACAGGTGTTTGACGACTTTTTGTTAAAGTCGGATGTGTAAATGAAAAAAAAAAGATTTTTCACTAAAATTATGTTTTTTCTCCAAATTTTACATTTTTTTAAGGGGTAATAGGAGAAAATGCCCCCCAAAATTTGTAACCCCATTTCTTCTGAATATGGAAATACTCCATGTGTGGACATCAAGTGCTCTGCTGGCACACTACAATGGTCAGAAGAGAAGGAGCGCTATTGAGCTTTGAGAGAATGAATTTGTTTGGAATAGAAGTCAGGGGCCATGTACATTCACAAAGCCCCCCGTGGTGCCAGAACAGTGGACCCCCACATGTGACCCCAGTTTGGAAACTACACCCCTCACAGAATTTAATAAGGGGTGCAGTGAGTATTTACACCCCACTGGAATTTGACAGATCTTTGGAACAGTGGGCTAAGCAAATGAAAAATTACCTTTTTCATTTTCACGGACCACTGTTCCAAAAATCTGTCAGACACCTGTGGGGCGTAAATGCTCACTGTACCCGTTATTACATTACATGAGGGGTGTAGTTTCCAAAATGGGGTCACATGTGGGGGGGGGGGGGGGTCCATTGTTCTGGCACTATGGGGGCTTTGTAAACACACGTGGGCCTTCAATTCTGGACACATTTTCTCTCCAAAAGCCCAATGGCGCTCCTTCTCTTCTGAGCATTGTAGTTTGCCCGCAGAGCACTGTACATCCACATATGGGGTATGTTCTTACTCAGAAGTAATGGGGTTACAAATTTTGGGGGGCTTTTTTTTTTCCTATTTTCCCTTGTGAAAATGAAAAATTCAGGGTAACACCAGCATTTTAGTGACTTTATTTTTTATTTTCCCATCCAACTTTAATGAAAATTCGTCAAGCACCTGTGGGGTGTTAGGGCTCACTATACCCCTTGTTATGTCCCGTGAGGGGTGTAGTTTCGAAAATGGGGTAGGTGGGTATTTATTATTTTGTGTTTATGTCAGAACCGCTGTAAAATCAGCCACCCCTGTGCAAATCAACAATTTAGGCCTCAAATGTACATGTGTGCTCTCACTCCTGAGCCATGTTGTGCGCCCACAGAGCATTTTACGGCCACATATGGGGTATTGCAGTCTTTTTTTCCTTTGACCTTTTGTGAAAATAAAAAGTGTGGGCAACACCAGCATGTTAGTGTAAATTTTTTTTAATTTTTTTTACACTAACAGACTGGTATAGACCCCAACTTTTCCATTTTTATAAGGGGTAAAAGGAGAAAAAGCACCCTAAAATTTGTAACGCAATTGCTCCTGAGTACGGAAATACCCCATATGTGGCCAAAGGTTCTTTGAAATACCACAGGGCTCCGAAGTGAGAGCGCGCCATGGGCATTTGAGGACTAACTTAGGAATTGCATAGGGGTGGACATAGGGGTATTCTACTCCAGTGATTCCCAAACAGGGTGCCTCCAGCTGTTGCTAAACTCCCAGCATGCCTGGACAGTCAGTGACTGTCCGGAAATGCTGAGAGTTGTTGTTTTGCAACAGCTGGAGGCTCTGTTTTTGAAACCCTGCCGTGAGTTTTTCATTTTTATTGTGGAGGACGGTGTAAGGGGGTGTATATGTAGTGTTTTACCCTGTATTATGTGCGTTTTACCCTGTATCATGTGTAGTGTAGTGTTTTTAGGGTACCTTCGCACTGGTGGAGGTTTAAAGTTAGTTTCCCCGCTAGGAGTTTGTGACGCGGGAGAAACATTTACCACAGCTCAAACTTGTAGCAGGAACCACACTGTAAACCCCCTATGTGAATGTACCCTTTACATTCACATGGGGGGGGGGGGGGGGGGCAAACTACAACTCCCAGCATGGTGAGACAGCCTTTTTCTGTTCGTACATGCTGGGAGTTGTAGTTTTGCAAGATTTAGAGGGCTATGGTTTAGAAACCACCGCACAGTGATCTTCAAACTGTGGCCCTCAAGATGTTGCAAAAATACAAATCCCAGAATGCCCAGACAGGAAACTGCTGTGTGGGCATGCTGGGAGTTGTAGTTTTGCAAGATCTAGAGGGCCACAGTTTAGAGACCACTGCACAATGATCTCCAAACTGTAGCCCTCCAGCTGTTGCAAAACTGTAAATCCCAGCATGCCCAAACAACAAACAGCTGTCTGGGCATGCTGGAAGTTGCAGTTTTGCAACATATGGAGGGCTACAATTTAGAGACCACTGTACAGTGGTCTCCAAACTCTAGCCCTCCAGATGTTACTAGGCAACTACTATCCGGCTTCGTCATCGCCGCCCGCTGCCGCCGATCGCAGGTAAGGGACCTCCACCGCCGGTCACACTATAGTTCCTCCGTTCTGCCCGGAATACCGTGGATGGGCAGAACGGGGGAACAGAACTTTAACCCCTCCGCCCCATATCTGCTATTGGTCGGTCGCTTCTTACCAACCAATAGCTGGGATAGGAGGGGTGGCACCCCTTCCACCTCACTTCTATCCCTTCAGGGGACCGGGGGTGTCTTGGACCCTCTGAATTGACCGGCGACTGCCGAAATGGGGCGTCTCAGGACCCCCTAGGCAATGTGCCGGGATGCCTGGTGAATGATTTCAGCAGGCATCCCGGTCCATTCCTCGACACTGTTCACCTTACAGCATAACATTATATTTTGATAGTTCAGACACTTACGCACGCGGCGATACCAAATATTTATTCTTTTTTTTAAGCTTTTTGGGGTAAAATGGGAAAAAAGGACTTTTTACCATTTTATTTGGGGAGGAGATCTTTCAACAATATTTACTTTTAAAAAATGTTTTTTTGTTTATAACACTTAAGTCCCCATAGGGGACTATTTTTTGCAATCATTTCATTGCTAATACTTTTCAGTGCTATGCATAGGGCATAGCACTGATCAGTGTTATAGGTGTTCATCTGCTCTGGTCTTCTTGATCTCAGACCAGAGAAGGAGACCCCTGGAGACGGACGGAGGTAGGTGAGGGGACCTCCGTCTGCCATTACAGAAGATTGGATCCTCGAGGCAGCGCCACGTGCGTTCGGATGATCCATTTTAAGTGCCTCACTGCCGTGATCTGTATTGAAAATAGGGAAAAAGAAAAAAGCAACCACACAGGGCACCTAAGTGCATTAGCTTTTTGGACAAAGAAATAATTAGGTAAAGTATTAGGATAGATATTATTGTGCTCACCTGGAGCGCAAAGTATATGGCATATAACCCAAATACTGGGTGCAAGTGCTGGTTCTCGGAGAAGGTGCAAAGCCGTGGGGCAGTGGGTAGGAGCTGAAGTCCGTCCACCAATAGTGTCAGGAGTATGAAGGAAAAAACCCCTCTGTAGGCGCAGATTACTCCAGAGATTGCAAACACGATGATATAATTTTTTTAAAGAAGTATCTTTTATTGAGGAACCAATAACGCGTTTCAGGTACAACCCTTCCTCAGATTGGTAACATACCAATACCAATCTGAGGAAGGGTTGTACCCGAAACGCGTCATTGGTTCCTTAACAAAAGATACTTCTTTAAAAAAATTATATCATGTTTGCAATCTCTGGAGTAATCTGCGCCTACAGAGTGATCTGTATTGAGCACAGCATCTGAGGGGTTAATGGCAGACATCGCCGCAATCGCTGATGTCCCCCATTACCAGCGGGTCCTCTGGCTGCAAACAGCAGCCGGGACCTGCCGCACATGATGCGAGCACCAGTCGCTGATGTCCTCCATTACCAGCGGGTCCTCTGGCTGCTAACAGCAGCCGGGACCGGCCGTGCATGATGCGAGCACCAGTCCGATGCTTGCGGTCATATTCATGACGTCAATGTATGTCCTGGTGCGTTAAGTATCACTGCACAATGACGTACATTTACGTTCGATGTCGTTAAGGGGTTAAACAAAGTACATAAAACTAATTTTTGCTATTGCACACCTTATGGTAAATAAAAAAATCTTTAATGAGAGTGCCCATTTAAGGCTAATTCAGACTTGTGTTGGAGACTCTTGCAACAATTCAGTCAGATATAACCAGAATAAGTAATAATAATAATAAGGAATAATCTTGCTGTCAAATTAAGGGTGCTTTAACATCTTGTTTTGTGCATTTGGCAGCTGGACTCGGTGGGAGAATTCCATTACTGCCTCGTACCCTATTATCCACACCATGCCCCATTGATTTCAATGAGCTGAACAGATTGAGCTAGTGTCTCCGGTCAGCTAATTCTCAAGTGGTGTCCTGTTTTTCAACTGGACTAAAAAACCCCAAGCAGACCATGGTTTTCAGGCCTCTTCAAAAAAACCTAGAATGCCCTGTGTCGTACAGAAGTTAAAAGGGTACTCTGGGGAAATAAACCCATAGGCCATTGTATCCCTCTCATGAACCTATTTATCAAAATGATTAATCATTAAAGGGGTACTCCTTTAATCCTCAGCAGTCCACAAGGCTATCGACGTACGTTTCGGAAGTCTCGGCTTCATTGAATCCAGACGAAGGAAGCCGAGACTTCCAAAACGTACGTAGATTGCCTTGTGGACTGCTGAGGATACCATAGTGACGTCACTCACAACACACTCAGTCGGAACCTTAATCTGATCGTAGCGTGCGTGCAAGTTGGTAGAGGCGCCACCGGCCGGGGCGCGCTCCCACTGCAATCGACGCTCCTTCCTAGAGACCGGACCCTTCATGAAGAAACACTCTGGGAAACAACATCAAAAGAAGTAACCCGCTACATCCGGGAGTCAATTCAGTAAGAACCACTTGCAACCTCTGGAACACCACTTCAGGGAGCCCACGTATCTGCAGAGCGGTACCTCCTTCACTGCAATACACAGCGATCGTGCTGTAACAGCATTGCTGTGGGATCATTACACTTACCCCGCAACCACCAATTTTTATCAGCAACCGTACTATCTACAGGTCAGTTTGTAACTTGTGTGTATAATATAGCGCTTACTATTCAATAATTTTTCAGTATATTACTTTCTACACAGTGTGCATCCATAGGGGAGCACATTTTTAGTAAAGCAGCAGTACAATCACACATCAAACCAGACCCATCCAGCGCTAGTGATCTTTTTTTATTCTCTAAGATTTGTAAATTACTTCTATTAAAAAAATCGTAATACTTCCTGTACTTACTTATTAGCTGCTGAATACTACAGCGGAAATTCTTTTCTTTTTGAAACACAGAACTGTCTGCTGACATCTGTCCACTTTATGAACTGTCCAGAACAGAATATGTTTGCTAAGGGGATTTCCTTTTACCCTAGACAGTTCCTAAAATGGACAGAGATGTCAGCAGAGAGCACTGTGCTCATGATGTCAGCAGACAGCTCTGTGTTTCAAATGGAAAAGAATTTCCACTGTAGTATTCAGCAGCTAATAAGTACAGGAAGGATTAAGATTTTTTTAATAGAAGTAATTTACAAATCCGTTTACTTTCTGGCACCAGTTGATTTAAAAAAAAAAAAAAAACGTTTTTCACCGGAGTACCCCTTTAACCCCTTAAGGACCGGGCATTTTTCGGTTTTTGCTCTTTCGTTTTTCTGTATTTTGGCTTATTTTTAGCGCCACTAATTCTACTTTGTAATGATATAAGTCATTTTACCCAAAAATCTATAGCGAAACGGGAAAAAAAAAATCATTGACGCAACAAAATTGAAAAAATACAGCCATTTTGTAATTTTTGGGGGCTTCCGTTTCTACGTAGTAAATTTTTCGGTAAAAATGACACCTTGTCTTTATTCTCTAGGTCCATACGGTTAAAATGATACCCTACTTGTATAGGTTTGATTTTGTATTGCTTCAGAAAAAAAATCATAACTACATGCAGGAAAATGTATACGTTTAAAATTGTCATCTTCTGACCCCTATAACTTTTTTATTTTTCCGTGTTCAGGGCACTATGAAGGTTCATTTTTTGCGCCGTGATCTGAAGTTTTTGTCGGTACCATTTTTGCATTGATCTGACTTTTTGATCGCTTTTTATGAATCTTTTCATGATATAAAAAGTGACCAAAAATACGCTATTTTGGGCTTTGGAATTTTTTTGCGCGTACGCCATTGACCGTGCGGTTTAATTAGCGGTATATTTTTTAAATCTGACATTTCTGCACGCGGCGATACAACATATGTTTATTTTTGTTTTTATTTACACAGTTTTTTTTATTATTGGAAATGCCGGGTGATTGAATTATCCCGTCCCCTAATAAGTTTGAAAGGGTTAATGATTTTTTTACACTTTTCTTTTGCAATATTATAGCCCCCATGGGGGGCTATAACATTGCATTTACTGATCTTTAACTGTGTCCAATGCATCTCCACAGGGATGCATTGATCAGGGTTTTCGGCGATTGATTGCTTAAGCCTGGATCTCAGGCTTGAAGCATTCAATCGGCAATCGGACTGCAGGTAGGAAGGTAAGAGACCTTCCTCCTGTAGTACAGCTGTTCGGGATGCCGCGATTTCACCACGGCGATCCCGAACAGCTCCGTGAGCTAACCGGCACTTTTTATTTTCACTTTTAGCCGCGTGGCTCAGCTTTGAGCGCGCGGCTAAAGGGTTAATAGCGCGCGGCACCGCGATCAGTGCCGCACGCTATTAGAGGCGGGTCCCGGCTTCACTATGACGCCGGGCCCGCCGTGATATGATGCAGGGTCACCGTGGGACCCCGCGTTATATCACAGGAGCGGGACCAAGGAAGTACTCATACGTCCTTGGTCCTTAAGGGGTTAATCATTCATTAGCTATATAGAGCAGTTTCCCCTCTTTGGTCGTCAATTACATACATAAATTGAGGGAATTACATCATCCAACCATTCACTCTGTCCATGTCAAAATCAGCTCCCACCATCCTGAAAGACACAGACCATGTGGTCTCTGCCCTGCACTGATGAGTCATGCTGCTTTAGTGCTGAGAACTGTGAGGTGTTTGCAGCATCAGACAATCAGTTACTGAATCTCTTTCTGCTGCTCAGAGCAGGAAGGTGGGGGCTGGCAGAGCAGAGCTGCAATGATTGCTGGGAGTTGGTGGCAAAGGGAGAGAAGGATAGCAAAAATTATCAAGCAGCCATAGAAGACAACAGAGGCCACAGGAGCCATGCATGATGTGTGGTGACAATTGAGCAAAATATATATATATATATATATATGGCGGTAAATGTTGGCCCCCCCCGGAAATTTTTCAAGAAAATTAAGTATTTCTCACAGAAAAGGATTGCAGTAACACATTTTGCTATACACATGCTTATTCCCTTTGTGTGTATTGGAACTAAACCAAAAAAGAGCGGGGGGGGGGGGGGGGGAAAGAAAGCTAATTGGACATAATGTCACCCCAAACTCCAAAAATCCGCTGGACAAAACTATTGGCACCCTTCATTTAATATTTGGTTGCACAACCTTTGGAAAAAATTACTGAAATCAGTCGCTTCCTATAACCATCAATATTCTTCTTTCACCTCTCACCCGGAATGTTGGACCATTCTTACTTTGCAAGATTTTCTGTGGCTGCAGTCCAATAGCAATATCATTTGAGAATTAGACCATAGTTTAAAAGCCTAACACCATGCCCCCCTTAACATGTTTCACTACTAGATGTGGCTTACAATATGTGCAATTTCTGAACATGACCTTATATAGCATTTAAAGCAAATTGAGTCACTTATTCACAATTACTGCATACATCATCATCATGTTAATTGTAACAAGCGAAACTGAACAAATATTAACTTTACCATTAATGTATGGACTGTTGGCCAAATTCACACAATCCAAAGGATACAGCTTTCTACCTGTAAAGCAAATATGTTACTTATTTTTTGTAAATTGAAGCATGAATCATTCTTAATAATGAATTCAGATTCATTAAGTATCTGATATATAATTATACATACTGAGAGCAAGTAAACTATTACATAGCATCCAAACATTAGGGTATAAATTGCTGATCACTTTTCTTTTGGGGGTCTGACTCCTGGGACTCCCTCCTCCCCGAGAGAAATACGAGACCTGACTCTCACTTCAACATATGCAGGGTTCTGCTTCTCCCCCATGGCTCTCTGGTCACAACCCTCAGAGATGTGCTCTTGCTGTACAGAAGTGACAGCAACTCATCAACAGAGAGGGAGTCCGGTCTCAGTCAGGGATTAGCTAAGCTGACTTTTGTTCAGCACCAGTGCGTTTCTGAGGGTGGGTACTGCTTGGGAGAAGTGGCGGACCCTGCAAACTGAGGTGAGAACCGGATCTCCTAGAGGAGATCATTGGGGGGGGGGGGGGGGGGGGGGGGGGCAGCAATTAGAACCCCCTTATCCTTTGGATAGGAGATGTGTTTTTACAAAAAGCTAAATCTGTTTAATAGTGTAATTACCATCTGTACTTGGAACAAAAGCAGTGGTTAAGTCATAGGCAACTGGTATTACAATCAATGGATCAAAGACAATTCCATCCTCATTGAAAAAATCATCATAGGTCCACTCTTCATAGTGGTCTCTTTCACCTCCAAAACTTGCATTCTGTAAAAATGACATAAGTTACAATATGTCAAACCTGAAATTAAAGCATTGTAAAGTTCTTAATAGCCTTAAATATTTACTTAATTAACCCCTTAAGGACTCAGCCCATTTTCACCTTAAGAACTCAGACCTTTTTTTGCAAATCTGACCACTGCCACTTTATGCATTAATAACTCAGGGATGCTTTTACTTTTTATTCTGATTCAGAGATTGTTTTTTTGCATCCTTTCTTGGTGAAAAATCCCCAAATTTCATGAACATTTAGCATTTTTCTAACTTTGAAACTCTGTGCTTGTAAGGAATATAGACATTCCAAATAAAGTATATATTGATTCACATATACAATATGTCTACTATATTTTGGCATCATAAAGTTGACATGTTTTTACTTTTTGAAGACATTAGAGGGCTTCCAAGTATAGCAGCAATTTTCCAAATTTTCACAAAAAATTCAAAATCAGATTTTTTCAGGGACAAGTTAAAGGGGTATTCCAGGAAAAAAACTTTTTTATATATATATATCAACTGGCTCCAGAAAGTTAAACAGATTTGTAAATAACTTCTATTAAAAAAATGTTAATCCTTTCAGTACTTATGAGCTTCTGAAGTTAAGGTTGTTCTTTTCTGTCTAAATCCTCTCTGATGACACCTGTCTCGGGGAAAGCCCAGTTTAGAAGAGGTTTGCTATTGGGATTTGCTTCTAAACTTGGCGTTTCCTGAGATGGGTGTCATCAGAGAGGATTTAGACAGAAAATAACAACCTTAACTTCAGAAGCTCATAAGTACTGAAAGGATTAAGATTTTTTAATAGAAGTAATCTACAAATCTGTTTTTATATATCAGTTGATATATAAAAAAAAGTTTTTTCCTGGATAACCCCTTTAAGTTTGAAGTGGATTTGAGAGACATTGCGGTAAGAAATACTCCATAAATTACCCCATTATAGAAACGGCACCCCTCAAGGTATTCCAAATGACATTCAGAAAGTTTGTTACCCCTTTAGGTGTTTCACAGGAATAGCAGCAATGCGGAGTAGAAAAAATCTAAATCTCCATTTTTTACACTAACATGTTTTTGTAGCAATATTTTTTTCATTTCTACAAGGGATATAGGGAGAAAAGCCCCCCAAACTTTGTAGCCCAATTTCTTTTGAGTATGGAAATACCTCATATGTTGACGTAACGTGCTCTGCGGGCTAGCAACATGGCACAAGATGGAAAGAGCAACTGTGGGATATTGGAGAGCCAATTTTGCTGTCATGGTTTTTGAAGGCCTGTTGCACTTAGTTGCACCCGCCCCCAACTCAAACCCCCCCAAAAGAAAAAAACAAACAAAAAAAAAAAACTCCACATGGCACACTATTTGGGAAACTACACCCCTCAAGGAATGTAGCAAGGGGTATAGTGAGCCTTAAACCTCACAGGTGTTTGACGGTGTTTGATTAACACTAAATTGATGGTGTTACTCCAAATTTTTCATTTTCACATGGGGGATCAGGAGAAAATGTACCCCAAAAGTTGAAGCCCAATTTCTCCCCATTGAGAAAATGCCCCATATGGGGACGTAAAGTGCTCTGCTGGCGCACTACAGGTCTCAGAACAGAAGGAGCACCATTGGGCTTTTGGAGAGAGAATTTGGTTGAGTGAAAAATGTGATTTTTCAACACTGAATAGCTGAAATTAACCCATTTTCTATATAGCTTCACAAGTAGTTATACAAAAAAATCTCCACAAAATGTAATTAGGAATAAGGAAATACCCCATATGTGGACATTAAGCTCTCCATGGGTGCAAAAAAGCTTAGGAGTGAGACAGCACCAATGAGATTTGAGGCCTAAAGTGGTGATTGGCACTGCAATGGTTGAGGCTCTGACATAAAATCTAAAAAAATAAAAATAAAAAACCCTGGCAAGTGACCATAATTTTGAATTTACACCCCTCAAGGAACATAAGGGGTAAAATGAGTATTTTTTACACTAAAATGCTGGGGTTACCCAATTTTTATCATTTTCACAAGGGATAATTGGAGAAATTGGGTTACAAAGTTTTGTAGGGCTTTCCCTCCTGACTATTGAAAGACATCCACATATGGGGTAACGTGCTGGGCAGGCGCACAACAAGGCTCAGAAGTCATAGAGGTTTGTTTGCATTTGAGGCCTATGGCTTATCAGTAGCTGACGGTTACATACATTCAGAGGAAAATACAAAAAATAAACACCCACATATGGCACCATTACAGAAAGTACCAACCCTAAGGAATACGTGTAGGGGGAAAAGAGGACATTTTGAATGCACAGGTGTTTCCAAAATTAATTTTCCAGGAATGGATGAAGGGTAGCTTTTGAAAATTGCAATTTTCAACCTATACTCTGCTTCATCATTCTGTGAACAACTAACATGTAACTCCGAATTGTCGCCTAGAAATACGACAGAGCTCATGAGCGAGAACTCTTCACATTGGAGGCCGATGTTTGTTACGGACCTAACAGTTACATACATTCAGAGGAAAATACAAGAAAGAAACACCCACATGTGAGCCTATTACAAACAGTACACCCCCTAGGGAATGTGTATAGGGGTGAAGTGGACAGACGAGTGTTCCATAAATTTATTTTCCAGGAAGTGAAAAAGGAGATTTTACACTTACCGTAAAATCTCTTTCTCGAAGGATCCATTGGGGGACACAAACCGTGGGTGTATGCTGCTGTCTCTAGGAGGTATGACACTATGGCAACAAGAGAAGTCGGCTCCTCTCAGCAGGATATACCCGCCTCCAGGCCCTGAGGTAATCAGTTTCAGTACCAGAGCAATAGGAGAGGACTGAGAGGTCAAGGAAAAAGCACGAACTGTCCGAGAACCAGATGAAAATATATAACTGAACACACCCTCGGACAGAGAACCAAAGAGAAACCCAAAAGGGCGGGAGCTGTGCCCCCCAATGGATCCTTCGAGAAAGATTTTACGGTAAGTTAAAAAATTTCCTTTTCTCTATCGGCTCCATTGGGGGACACAGACCGTGGGACGAACCAAAGCCGTCCCTTGGGTGGGCAGATAGACAGGCAGACGGCTGTTCCACTGCCGCCTGCAGCAGTCTACGGCCCAGACTAGCATCAGCCGATGCGAAGGTATGAACCCGGTAGAACCTCGAGAAAGTGTGCAAAGATGACCAAATCTGCGAGGCCCAGGATGCCCCAACAGAAACCGGTAGAATGAACCACAACCCTGAAGGGAGGAATCTTCCCCCTACAGCGATTTACTTCCTAAATGGCAGACCGGATCCACCGAGAAAAATGTCCTCATCAAGATGAAAGGCCAAAACAACCTTAAGTAAAAAGGAAGGATATAACCGGAAGGCAACCTTGTCCTGGTGAAGTACCAGAAACTGAGAATGGCAGGAGAGACCTGCCAATTCAGACACACTTCGAATGGAGGATATAACAAGAAAACGCCACTTTCCAAGAAAAGAGGCGCAGGGACACTTCCCCCAAGGGGTTCAATAGGTTCACCTTGGAGTACCCCCAGAACCAGATTCAAGTCCCAAGGGGGAGACTGTGACCGATAAGGAGGGGCAGCATGCGCCACTCCTTGAAGGAAGGTCCGGACATGAGAATTAGAAGCCAGAGGACTCTGGAAAGGAAAGAAAGGGCCGAAATCTGACCCTTAAGGGACCCGAGAGACAACCCCAGTTCCAATCCCGACTGCAAGAATGAGAGAAGACGGGAAACCGAAAAGGTAACAGGACACCAGGCCTGAGCTTCACACCAACAAAAATAAGACCGCCAGGTACAGCGGTAAATTTTTGCCGAGGAGGACTTATGAGCCTTGAGCATGGTGCAATTGACTTGGGAAGAGAAACTGCGGCTTTCAAAACTGCAATCTCGACCGCCACGCCGTCAAAGCAGGGACGGTAATAGGGGTGGCAGACCTGAGACAGGAGGTCTGGACGATCGGGAAGGCGCAATGTTAAGTCGTTCAGGAGCCTGACCATGACGACGTACCACGCCCGCCGGCCCCAGGCTGGTCCACTAGAATGGCGAAAACGTCCCACTGAGAGTTTCCTAAAGACCCCGAAAAGAGAAGAAAGGAGGAAACAAATAAGGTAGGGCAAAGCCCGACCACCAAATAGACAAGGTAGGGCAAGGCTCGACCAAGAGAGAGTAACGCTTCGGTTGTGGCAGGACCAGCAGAGGTCCACACCTGGAGCACCCCAGGGATTGCAGATCACAGCAAACACCCCTGGATGTAGGGACAAGTGCCTTGGACGACTGAGGACCGGCCGAGAAGGTCACATCCCAGGGACGGCCAGACTGCAGATAACTGAGATGGCCGGAAACCTGAGTTCCGCCCAGGAGGGAAATTCCCAAGGAACAAGCGAAGAAAGAATTGCCCTAGGCCCCAAAATGTTGGAAGGGAAAAAGTTTCCGGGGGGCCAAGACCCCAGACCGGGTGGTCCCTGAAAACACCTCCCCAGTATGACAGACTGGCAGGGATGGACAGGAAGGAACACCCCCGAAAAAAATGAGGGGGAAAACGAAGCCACCATAGAAGGGACCAACAAGACTGATGAGAGATGACGATCTTGCTGCCGAGAGACAATGGAGACCTGTCACACCGGAAGAAAATCACCAGTTGAAGAGGTCGGTTATGAAACTGGGCAAATGGCACGGCCTCCACGGCTGCCTCCAATCGACCCAGGACATTCATGTAAAAGCAAATGGAAACTGGAGCAGGGAGTCAAAAGCAGGCAGAGGCCGCATCGAACTGGAGCCCCAGGAGAGGGGTTGGGCTTGTCCCAAATGACCATACTACCGAAGTGAAACAAGGTCTGGAGGTTGAGACTAAGACTCTCCAGGATCTGGGTCCTGGCTGGAGCTCAGATCAGGAGGTAGTCCAAATAAGGAATCACGGAAACAACTGTTGTCCGTAAAAAAGGCTATCACAGGCGCCAGGACTTTGGTAAAGGTCCGCGGAGAAGTGGCAAGACCAAAATGGATAGCCACAATAGAAAATGACCGTCCCGAACTGCAGAGCGGAGGAACCGCTGATGACTGGGAAACCATGAGAAGTGGAGGCAGGCATCCTTGATGTCCACCGAGGAACAAAACTCCCCTTGAACGATGGCCGCCAGCACCAAACTGAGAGACTCCATTCGGGATGGGAACGCAAGATGCTGGTTGAGATACTCGAGAACCAAGACTGGGCGAACAAAAACGCCTTTCTTGGAGACCACAGAGAGGATTTCAATAAACCTCGAAAACGTTCCCCTGAAGTCGCATGTCCATGCATCCCGGAGGGTAAGAGGCGTCCAACCACCCGAGAGAGGTCGGCGGGTGGGGGCGACCCTTCAGGCCGAGGAAGGCCTACGAGGCCTGATGGGGCCGCCAAACGGCCGGAACGGATAGCAGACCTCCATGAAGGCGCCTGGCTGGTGTTGGTACCCTTTGTTGGTACCAAAGGTCCGCAGAACCGGAAGGAGAACTTAAGACGGGAAGTGGTTCTGTGAGTCTTACCAGAGGTAATAAAGAACTCTTTTTCCGCCCGTCGCCTCACTTCCTGAAGGTGGCGTCCGCATTCCAGGCTTAAAGCCACATGAAGGGACGGTGGCTACCAGGTAGCTTGTGGTAAAAGCAGCACAGTGGCTGCACATGGAAGTGGAACACAGAAAAATCTACGGCTGCAGAGCATCGGAGAGCTAGATTAAATAAATCCTCCGGAGGGATCTTGAAGACTACCCTGGCAGAGTTGGAAGACCATACTAAAAAGGGCCTTTGACACCCAAGCAGAAGCAAAAGCAGGAAAAACCTGCTGCCTCAAGGGCAGAGATTGCCAAAATATCCACCTTCATGTCCGCTGGATTCTGGAAGGCAGCCGCATCAGCCAACGGCCGAGTAGGCACCTTAGAGAGGCGGGAGACCGGCGGATCCACAGTTTGAGAGGAGGTCCACCGAGCAATGAGGTCCTTGGCGAAGGAACCTTCTTCGTTTCTTGAAACTTTTTGTCAGGGTGACTTTAGGCGGATACCCGCAGGGCTTAAAATTCAGCCTGAGAGCTGAAAGTCTTGAGTGCCAGTCGGGCAAGAGAAGGAGACTTCTAGAGCCACGTCCGAAGTTCCTGGGTCCTTTAGATGAAAGGTCTCTTATGGCCGCAACCACTGAGTACACCACATCAGGCACATCCGTGCGGTCCTCTGAGTCGGAGGCCGAATTATAAACATCTTCCACAAGTTCTCCCGGTAAATGTGAACGTGTGAGGCGGCCCTGGAAGAGAGAGGGAGATTGACCTGGTACGCGGGTCTGGAGAGCCAGAGCGGCGGCCCTGGGAGCATTCTCTAGAGGAGCGATGCTTGCTACAGGTCGGAGTAACGGGGCGATGCCTGCGAGGGGAGCGCCTGTGCCTGCCAGAAGACTCAAGGGATGAGTCAGATGACACAACCCAATGATGCTGCGAGAGCGTCAGAATAGGGGGAGAGCGGGACCCTCTGGAGAGCCGTGTAGGGAGGGCCTCTCCAAGGCAGTCAGCACATAACGGGAGACCTGAGCCAAGTTGGATATAGACTGGGAGAGGGAGGGAACCCACCGGGTCGAACCCACCGGGTCGGGAAGAACAACCGGGGTAGAGTAGCAGGGGGGTCTGGGGGAGCAGTGGAGCAGGCAGAACAAGTGGTTTAGCAGAACCAGACAGTTTAAACTTACAGTATTGACAGAGTAAAGGAGTGGTTAACACTCCAGTTAACTGTTTAGAGGGAGGCCATTCTGGGCCTCTCTCACCCAAGACTGTGTTCCATTTCACTGCTGATACAGTCTGCTTATCTTACTGTTTCACTTGCCAATGAATAAAGTGTAGAAAGTTGTGCCCCATCCAAACAGCCACCGCTCCCCTCAGTAATAAAGGACCCCCTGTCCAGGCCAGCCCCATTACATAGTTACATAATTAGTATGGTTGAAAAAAAGACATACGTCCATCAAGTCCAACCAGGGAATTGAAGTGAAGGGTGTAAGAGGGTAAGGGAAAGGGATGTAGTTTTATAATTCTGCATAAGCATTAATGTTATTTTGTTCCAGGAATGTATCTAACCCTGTTTTAAAGCTGTTAATTGTTCCTGCTGTGACCAGTTCCTGAGGTAGACTGTTCCATAAATTCACAGTCCTCACGGTAAAGAAGGCGAAAGAAAAGTGAGAAAAGTGGGCCAAAAACTGAGGGTCTCCAGCTGTTGCAAATCTGCACCTAAGGAGAAAGGGAAATATACTCACCTCAGTCAGAACTTACCTCATGAAGTCTTCCTATGAAGTCTTCAGCCAGCTTTATCACCTGCATCATGCCTCCTTGCGAGGCGAGCAAGGAGATAGGGTGACCCGGACCCATGAGGTACAACCCCAGGCGCTGACCGTAGGCGAGAGGGGGTAAACAGTGCATATACGCAATGTCTGTGCCCCCTTACTCGCAATGGGGAAACAGTGAGCCGCAGTTCCTGAGTCCCCACCTGAAAACATGAAAGAAAAAGGAATAAAAAACTAACACATTCCCTAACTAGGAAAATAATAAAACATAAGACCTGGTCTGGAGAAATCCAGACCATGTCCACCTCCTTCAGACACTAAGCTTAAACTGATTACCTCAGGGCCTGTAGGCGGATATATCCTGCTGGGAGGAGCCGACTTCTCTTGTTGCCATAGTGTCATACCTCCTAGAGACAGCAGCATACACCCAAGGTCTGTGTCTCCCAATGGAGCCAATAGTGAAATTGCTATTTTATTACCGATATGCCAATTATTTCCCTAGAATGATCACCCAGAATATAGCCAAAAGTAAAAATTATGCCCGCCCTATGCTCTGAATGATCATTCTGGGAATGTAATGTGTGTGGCTGTCCCTATTCTGTTACCTCAAATGGGGGGGAAAAGAAAATAAGATATTATGACGGTTAATAGGAATAATTTTTTTTTTCTTTTTTTGGGGGGGCGGTAAAATTTGGAAGACAACGTGCTCTGGACTGGTACATTGGAGTAATATTCTGGGAAATTAAAATGAGGGAAAGTGATTAAAAATTTACAACTCCATGGAAGTATGATACTCACTGAAGCAATCTCTAATGCAGAGGCCCAGGTGATCGGGGCAAATGTCACATTGCATGGTGGTGTCCTTCCGAATCCCCCTCCTGTGACACACACTGCATTTTTTGGGGGATTGTATGAGGGACCTCACCTGGGAAGTGTTGGCCGGGGACAATTCTGGCACCAGAGGTGCTCTGGCCTGCTCTTTGGCGGTCACCAAAGATAAGGGCCTTTAGAACTTCCTCTTGGAACTGCGGGAACGTCCCTAGGTTGCCAGTGTACTGGGACAGTGCAAAAGAGTTGTACATGGCAACCTGTACCATGTAGACCGCAACTTTTTTTGTACCATGTCCATGTTTTACGCATGGCATTATATGGCCTGAGAACTCGATCAGAAAGATCAACGCCCCCCATATACTGATTGTAGTTCAGAATACAATCGCTTTGAGGACCGGTCCCGCGGTGCCTCGCACAGCGACAGGGGTGCTGCCGTGCCCATGAATTGTGGACAGCATAACGACTAGTGAGGAGCGTCATTGGCCATATTCGAATTCACAATATTTCACGAATATATAGATGAATATTCGTCCTATATTCGCGAATTCCGTTATATTCGCATATGCGAATATTAGTATATGTGAATACTGGCATATTTGAGGAAGAAAGCAGTGAGGGGGTGGGCAACTTTACTATTGGTTGCTAGGGATGTTGTTAACCTCTGACAAGTGTATATGCATCATTCTAATTGGCCCACAAGCGAAAAGAAGGAATATGCGAATATTCACATATGCGAATATACGCATATTCACATATGCGAAAATTCACATATGCGCATATGTGGAAAAACGAATATTCGCAATTTCAAATATATAGAAAATATATTCGCAATATACGCGAATTTGCGATATTCGTGATAAAAATTTGAAATGCGAATATTCGAACCCAACACTAATAAGGACATCCCTCTTATCCTTATACCGGACCATCAACAGGTTTTCAAGGGTAAGGTCACGGGACTCACCCCGGGGGATAGGAGTGTGTAGGGGATGGGTCGGAAGGCCTCTTTGATTCTTCCAGACTGTCCCACAAGCAAGTGTGGATCTGGCAGCGAGGGATGTGAAGAGAGGGATGCTAGTATAAAAGTTATCCACGTACACGTGGTAACCCTTATTTAGCAATGGGTGGAAAAGGTTCCAAACGATTTTCCCGCTAACACCCAGAGTGGGGGGACATTCTGGGGGTTCAATAAATCTCGTCCCTCATATACTATAAACTACCCCGTATATTACACCACCGATCACATTTTTCTGGGTCATCGGGTCACCTGAGACCCGAATGACCTGGAATTGCTGCAGATCGTCGGTCTGAATTGACCTTCTCCGGTATCAGGACCCCCCCCTCAGCGATGTGCTGGCAGGGACCAGTAAACTACAGGGCATACCTGAACGCCCTGAGTCCTTAAGGACTCGGGAATGGGGGCGTATGCCCTGTGTCCCTAAGAGGTTAAAAAAGCATACCTGTCAAAGGAAAGAAAGAAAACATTTCTGACATGTCCTAGGGACATATCAAAAGTTTTAACCGGTAGGGATGTGAGTGTTTAGACCCAAAACAAATGCACAAAAAAAATAATAAAAGTAAAACCTCAAAACCAAAATTATAATGAAGTGTGTTCAACGAATAAAAAATAAAATAAATAAATAATGAACACATGATCACTAGTAAAACCTGAGAAAAAGAAAATATGGACACATAAAAAGACTTACTTTGGTTATAAACCCGTAGTCTTCAATTTCACATTGCCTGTAAAGTTCCATGGCTACTTGGGTATATTTACATAATTCCAATGCATCTAGCAAAAGATCTGTAAGAAATATCACTAGTTTTAATTATTTGGCAAAATTAATGTTTATACCATTAAACTATATATTTAAAATAACAGTGCATGCTGTCTATAAATACACATAAGTACATCATGAAGTGTTGTCTTCGCACAAAAACAAATCTCCACAATACTTTCAAAGCATACCCTAAGGCTTTTTAGTGTGGACATAAAATGACTGCAAATAATGATGGTGGTAAGGTTTTTACTAGGGATGCACCAAAATCTTGGCCTCTGAAAATAATTGGCGAACAAATAAGTGTGCGTGGCTAACAAAGCGATGTGGCCTACGCAAGCAGAGCAGGGAAGCTGAAGGAAGAAGCCCATGGAGGAAGGAGAAAAGATAGGGCAGATGACTTGGCTGCTGTCAGCCTGCATAGGGAGCTGCTACAGTGGTTATAAGGTGAGCTGTGTCATCGGAGCTCAGTGCAGAGTCACCAATCTCGGTAAAGTGCATCGCGGGCTGTGCGGCATGCTGGGGTTGGCCGATCATATCACAGACTGCAAACATGCTCACATCAGTCTTATGTGTTCCGTATTGGATGTGCTGGAAATTGAAGGGTTCTGACAAGTGGCTACTTTGTCGTTTTGTAACAGCTGAAGGCACACTGTTTGGAAAACAGCTCTTACATGTAATACTAGGAACCCACTCCTGATATGAATAGTCAACATCAGAGTGGCTGTTAATCAGTTTTTTCCACCCATGTTTCCTCCTTTTCAATGTTGCTGGAAAAGGAGCTTGAATCTGCCTTTCTACCAGAAAGTATGACCTTTTTTTTACCACTAAAGCTCTTTACAGCTCAGTTCTATTCAAGTGAGTGGTTTAGAGCTGCATTACAGGCATAGCCTCTATCAAATATACAGCTTTAATTCTGGAAAGGGGTTTGCTACGGTTCTTTCAGTTATTGTAAATGTATGCCCTGTGAGTTAATGTCAATGCTTCAGAGAATTTCTGCAAAAATCCATAGAATTTTTTGTTATCAGGACAATCCCTGAGGGATAAAAAGAAAAAAAAGCTGAATAAACAAAAAACAAAAAAGCACACAGAGCTCAGTGCTCATTTTAGACTTAGGGTATGTTTATATGGGCAGATATTTTGATGCAGATTTTCTAAAGCAGACCTCATTGAAAGCCAACACAATTTGCGGCGTATTTTTCGCTGCATCACGAAAGTTGCAAAAGATGGGTGAACATACTGTAAAAGAATATTTGCACATTACGTTAGAGGCAATTGACACCTTTGAAAATGTATTTTTTATTCTTGCTTTGTGCTTATTTAGTGCAAAGAATCAAAAACAAAAAGCACATTTTCATCATATCTTTATTTACTTTTTTTGTAATTGTTGCTTCTACAGTCTCTACAGTGTGCTGTATGATTTTACCTTCAGGAAACAAAACAATAATAAAAGAAATCAGTGCAAATGTGTTCATATGCTTTTTATAATGTATTTTATTTACATTTTGCTCCAGATCTTACCTGGACTGCATATGGTAGATGCTTTACATGCCAATTTGTAAATAGCAGCAGGGAGATTCATTCCTGGAGGAATTACCATCGGGGTATTTGCTTCCAACATTTGGCAAAGTTTTTGGGAAACAAGAAAGAGTAATTGTGCAGTCTGAGCATTGCAGTGATGTTCATATAAATCGCTGAAAGTAAAAATTGACCCACAAGAGTTAGCAATTTAGTCATTTGGATTACACAAATACATTAAACAGCTAACATTAAAAAATCTCAATAGTGTTTTAAAATGCCTAACAAATTTCTATTTTGGAAGCTTGTATATTGACATGATCATATTTGCTCTCTGTGAGGTATTTCTACTTGATGAAAAAAAAAAAAAAAAAAAAAAAACAGGATTATAGTCAATAAAAGAAAGCAAAAAGAAAACTTATTTCTTAGCAATTTACAGTATAAATATATGAAATATTATATATATCATTGCATAACTTAATACGCACCCTAAAAGGGAAACTGACAGACAGTTCTGGGTTATAATGTGAGTGAACCTAAATAATGTTGACTGTGTTACAAAAATTGGCCTAGCCTTTTCTGAGTTACAGGCTCAGTATGTAAATATGTTGCTTTGAACAATGGAAGCCTGAGCCAATGTTCTAAAGTTTTCTTTAACCCCTTAAGGACCAGGGGGTTTTCTGTTTTTTGCACTTTCTTTTTTTCCACCTTACCTTTAAAAAATCATAACCCTTTCAATTTTGCACCTAAAAATCGATATGATGGCATATTTTTTGCGCCACCAATTCTACTTTGTAATGACGTCAGTCATTTTACCCAAAAATCTACGGCGAAACGGAAAAAAAAAATCATTGTGAGACAAAATTGGAAAAAAACGCCATTTTGTAACTTTTGGGGGCTTCTGTTTCTACAAAGTACATTTTTCGGTAAAAATTACACACTTTATTCTGTAGGTCCATACGATTAAAATGATACCCTACTTATATAGGTTTGATTTTGTTGTACTTCTGAAAAAAAATCATAACTACATGCAGGAAAATTTATACGTTTAAAATTGTCATCTTCTGACCCCTATAACTTTTTTATTTTACCGCGTATGGGTCGGTATGAGGGCTACGTGATCTGAAGTTTTTAGCGGTACCCTTTTTGTATTGATCTGACTATTTTGGACTTTGGAATTTTTTAGCGCGTACGCCATTGACCGTGCGGTTTAATTAACTATATATTTTCATAATTCGGACATACCACATATGTTTATTTACACAGTTTTTTTTTAATGGGAAAAGGGGGGTGATTCAAACTTTTAATAGGGGAGGTGTTAAATGATCTTTATTCACTTTTTTTTTTGCAGTGTTACAGCTCCCATAGGGACCTATAACACTGCACACACTGATCTTTTACATTGATCACTGGTTTCTCATAGGAAACCATTGATCGATGATTCTGCCGCTTGACTGCTCATGCCTGGATCTCAGGCACTGAGCAGTCATTCGGCAATCGGACACCAGGAGGCAAGGTAGGAGACCCTCCTCGTGTCTAACAGCTGTTCGGGAAACCGCGATTTCGCCGCGGCGATTCCGAACAGCTCCCTGAGCTAACCGGCATGGTTTCACTTTCACTTTAGACGCAGCGTTCAACTTTGAACGCCGCGTCTAAAGGGTTAATAGCGCGCTGCACCGCGATCAATGTCGCGCGCTATTAGCCACGGGTCCCGGCCGTTGTTAGAGGCCGGGCCCGACCCGCTATGAAAGGGAAAGGACTCAGGACGAACCGGTACGTCCTTGGTCCTTAAGGTGTTAAACTACATACCATTGTGTAGGGGGGAGCAGGGGCTATGGATTTGTGTCAGTATCACAAATTCATGGGTCCAAGGCTCCACCTCATGCTCCCACCTAAACAACAGTATATGTTAGTTTTACAAATACACGGGTCCAAAGCTCCAACCCTGATAGAATTTCCCATGTGTTAAAGAAAACTTTATAATAACGGCTTTCAGAAGGTTCCTGCCCCTTCCTACTTTCTGTCATTTGTTCGACAATCTTCTCCATATGCATAAGTCTTCACTCATGACCTAATGATTTGAAAGCCTGTGCCCACGTGAGCGCTCTGCTAAAAAAAGCACAGGCGGTACTTCATCCTTTTGCTCCTCAGACCCTATTCTAGCAGAGCACTCACGTGGGCACAGTTTCTCATGTCATTAGGACGTGAGCGTGAAGACTTATGCAGAAGATGGTCTGGAATATGAGAGCATAGAGGAAGGTAAGCTTGGAAAGTTAGCTCCCTCCTTGATTGTGAAAAGGGACATATTTGCATACCTGCACCCGAGCCTCTAACTCAGAAATGGCTGGACCAATTATTGTAATACATCATTTGACTTTGGTTCACCTGCACTATAATTAAGTGTATTGGGTTTAATGTGAGTAAACCAGCTGTCAATTTCCCTTTAAAAACAATACATGGAAGCAAACATTTAACATGCAAAAAAAATGTACAAATAAGAAATACTGACATATTCCTAAGCAATCAAAGTTACAGTGTTGAATCCTACCTGCATATCTGAAGTGCATTTTCAACTTTTCCTGCAGTTAATGCCCTCAAGGCTAGTTCTGCCCCAAGCTCTTGCTCTGTGACTTGCAAGAGTAAAGCAAGTCTGTATAGTCTGGACTCGGTTGAAGGCACTTTGGATTTCTTATCAAAACCTGAATTTTGTTCCGATGCTTTTTCTGATTTTGATTTGGATCTCGTAGTTTCATAAGCTATAATGTGCTCTTCTCTAAGCCGAGACACCAAAGATCGGTTTTCATATTCCTCAAGTGAAAGGAAAATATCAAAATCTTCCTAAAAAAAAAATTATGATGATGATGATGATAATAATCATTAAATGCTCAAAGAGGGTGAATTATCAAAACCTGTCCAAAGGAAAGGTTGCTGAGTTGCCCATAGCAACCAGATTGCTTCTTTCATTTTTGAAAAGGCCTCTAAAAAAATTGAAAGAAGGGATTTCATCGGTTGCTATGGGCAACACGGCAACTTTTCCCCTGGACAGATTTTGATAAATCTCCCCCCATAGTCCCATCCATAAAAACGTGAAGAAAATGACAAATGTTTGGCATGCAAACATGTATATTGCCCGCAAGTAGTCATTTGAGTGGACACCACGGAGATGTAGTCATTATGTCCTGAGCTGTAGTCAGCAGCGGCATGGCCAACATCATTGCTATGTTGCCATAACTTTGCGCATAACCAGAAGTATAACATCTTGCTAGCGATCAATTCACATACAGCACACAAGCAAGATTTTCTTCCTATTTACAGATGGGATTATGGGCATACAAACATGCTATATTAAATGTTATTTAGGATAAATCTTAATGGCAGGTTACCTTTAAGTTAATGAAAACAGAATAGTAAACACAGTTTTGGAAAACAGTTAGTAGGTAGTTAATGCGATGAAACTTTGAACCCTTAATAACCCAGCCAACATCTGGGTTGCTTCGTTTTTTTTTTCTTCTTTATTATCCTGCAGTATTCTGTGCCCATTTTATGTTAGGTCTTCTCTTCATTTAGAGTTAAAATGGCCTCCCATTTAAATGCTGGTCAATCTGAGAGCAAGAGGATGTGGCCCGGACTATGGAAGCACACCGTGCATAGGGTAAGTCTGAGAAGTAGAGATGAACGAAGTTACAGTGATTCTATTTGTCATGAACCTCTCGGCTCGGCAGTTGCTCACTTTAGCCTACATAAATTAGTTCAGCTTTCGGCGCTCCAGTGGGCTGGAAAAGGTGGATACAGTCCTAGGAGAATCTCTCCTAGGACTGTATACACCTTTTCCAGAGCACCCGAAAGATGAACTAATTTATGCAGGCTAAAGTCAGCAACTGACGAGCCGAGAAGTTCGTGACTAATCCAATCACTGTAATCCAATCTAATTTGCTTTTATGAAGAGGTGAGTAGAAGCCTTGACAGAGGAATGGCTGTGGATATAGTGTTTCTGGATTTTGCCAAAGCATTTGATACTGTCCCTCACAGACATCTGACAGGTAAGTTAAGGTCCTTGGGCTTGGAAACTTTAGTTTGTAACTGGATTGAACACTGGCTCATAGATCGTACCCAGAGAGTGGTGGTAAATGATTCGTACTCTGATTGGTCCCCGGTTATTAGTGGTGTACCCCAAGGTTCAGTACTGGGCCCGCTGCTGTTTAATTTATTTATCAATGATATAGAGGATGGTATTAACAGCTCTGTTTCTATCTTTGCAGATGACACCAAGCTTTGTAGCACAGTACAGTCTATAGAGGATGTGCATAAGTTACAAGATGACTTGGATAGACTAAGTGTCTGGGCATCCACTTGGCAAATGAGGTTCAATGTGGATAAATGTAAAGTTATGCATCTGGGTACTAATAACCTGCATGCGTCGTATGTCTTAGGGGGGATTAAACTGGCAGAGTCACTGGTAGAGAAGGATCTGGGTGTACTTGTAGATCACAGACTACAAAATAGCATGCAATGTCAGGCTGCTGCTTCCAAAGCCGGCAGGATATTGTCATGTATAAAAAGAGGCATGGACTCGAGGGGCAGGGACATAATACTCCCCCTTTATAAAGCATTGGTACGGCCTCACCTGGAATATGCTGTTCAGTTTTGGTCGCCTGTTCATAAAAGGGACACTGCGGAGTTGGAAAGGGTGCAGAGACGCGCGACTAAACTAATATGGGGCATGGAACATCTTAGCTATGAGGAGCGATTAAAGGAGTTACAATTGTTTAGTCTTGAGAAGAGACGTTTAAGGGGGGATATGATAAACGTATATAAGTATATAAATGGACCATACAAAAAATATGGAGAAAAACTGTTCCAGGTTAAACCCCCCCAAAGGACGAGGGGGCACTCCCTCCGTCTGGAGAAGAAAAGGTTTAGTCTAAAGGGGCGGCACGCCTTCTTTACCGTGAGGACTGTGAATTTATGGAACGGTCTACCTCAGGAACTGGTCACAGCAGGAACAATTAACAGCTTTAAAGCAGGGTTAGATACATTCCTGGAACAAAATAACATTAATGCTTATGCAGAATTATAAAACTACATCCCTTTCCCTTATCCCCTTACATCCTTCCCTTCAATCCCCTGGTTGGACTTGATGGACGTATGTCTTTTTTCAACCATACTAACAATGTAACTATGTAACTTCGCTCATCTCTACTGAGAAGCTTAAGATTTAAGTAGTAAATCTTGTTTCCCTTAGTCTGACAGCAGCACAATGATGGTGGTAACTCCGCCCCTGTGAGCTTGCATGACCTTAGGATAATTTTAATAAAAAACAACCTGAGTAACTAGAGCCCCTCCTCCCCACAAGGGGATATATGGCTCCCTGTATCCACTCCCCCTGAGTAATTATAACGTTTAACACAAAAATAACTAAGAGGGAAGCTTGTGGTGCTGTCAGACTAAGGGAAACAAGATTAACTACTTAAATCTTAAGCTTCCTTATCGTCTACTAGCAGCACGATGACGGGGATTTACAAAGCAGTAACCCCAGGGTGGGAATATAACAGAATACATACAGTCATGGCCGTAAATGTTGGCACCCCTGACATTTTTCCAGAAAATGAAGTATTTCTCACAGAAAAGGATTGCAGTAACACATGTTTTGCAATAACAACACATTTATTCTCTTTGTGTCTATTGGAACTAAACCAAAAAAGGGAGGGAAAAAAAAGCAAATTGGACATAATATCACACCAAACTCCAAAAATGGACTGGACAAAATTATTGGCACCCTTTCAAATATGTGGAAAAATAAGATTGTTTCAAGCATGTGATGCTCCTTTAAACTCACCTGGGGCAAGTAACAGGTGTGGGCAATATAAAAATCACACCTGAAAGCAGATAAAAAGGAGAGAAGTTCACTTAGTCTTTGCATTGTGTGTTCGTGTGTGCCACACTAAGCATGGACAACAGAAAGAGGAGAAGAGAACTGTCTGAGGACTTGAGAACCAAAATTGTGGAAAAATTTCAACAATCTCAAGGTTACAAGTCCATCTCCAGAGATCTAGATTTGACTTTGTCCAAAGTGCGCAACATTAACAAGAAGTTTGCAACCCATGGCACTGTAGCTAATCTCCCCGGGTGTGGACAGAAGAGAAAAATTGATGAAAGGTGACAACGCAGGATAGTACGGATGGTGGATAAGCCGCCCCAAACAAGTTCCAAAGATATTCAAGCTGTCCAGCAGGTTCAGGGAGCAACAGTGTCAGCGCAAACTGTCTGTCGACATTTAAATGAAATGAAACGCTGTGGTAGGAGACCCAGAAGGACCCCACTGCTGACACACAGACAAAAAAAAGCAAGACTATATTTTGCTAAAATGAACTTGAGTTAGCCAAAATCTTTCTGGAAAAACGTCTTGTGAACAGATGAGACCAAGATAGAGCTTTTTGGTAAAGCACATCATTCTACTGTTTACCGAGAATGGAATGAGGCCCACAAAGAAAAGAACACAGCACCTACAGTGAAATATGGTGGAGGTCAATTATGTTTTAGAGTTGTTTTGCTGCCTCTGGCACTGGGTGCCTTGAATGTGTACAAGGCATCATGAAATCTGAGGATTACCAATGGATTTTGGGTCGCATTGTACAGCCCAGTGTCAGAAAGCTGGGTTTGCGTCCAAGATCTTAGGTATTTCAGCAGGACAATGACCTCAAACATATACGTCAAAAAGCACCCAAAAACGGATGGCAACAAAGCACTGGAGAGTTCTGAAGTGGCCAGCAATGAGTCCAGATCTGAATCCCATTGAACGCCTGTGGAGAGATCTTAAAATTGCTGTTGGGAAAAGGAGCTCTTCCAATAAGAGAGACCTGGAGCAGTTTGCAAAGGATGAGTGGTCCAACGTTCCGGCTGAGAGGGGTAAGAAGCTTATTGATGGTTAAAGGATGTGACTGATTTCAGTTACTTTTTCCAAAGGGTGTGCAACCAAATATTAAGTTAAGGGTGCCAATACTTTTGTCCAGACCATTTTTGGAGTTTGGTTTGACATTATGTCCAATTTGCTTTTTTTCCTCCTTTTTTTGGTTTAGTTTCAATATACACAAAGGGAATAAACATGTGTATAACATTTACAGCCATGACTGTATATATAATATAAAAGCATCTATTGCAATCTTTGGAAAGTGAGATTTTCAAAAGAAAAATCTGCAAGTCTGTAATACATGAAAAAACGCCAAGGGGGGCGGAACCTCGTTCAGCACAAGAGTCATTCAGGTAGAGCGGCCTTCAAAATACAGGCGGCTCCATGTCAGCCACTAGTCAAGCAGAAGAGATACAAAACCATCTGGAAATTGTGGGTTTGGAGATGTTCAAACCGCGCTTTGCGCCCTGGTATCCAACAAAGATTTCCCTCCTTCCTAAAGAGATCCATCCTTTGAAGACAAATTTTTAGACTTCTGAGCAGATCCAAGGTTTTCACATTCTCATCTTTACCAGTAGCAACATTAGATGTGTACTATGGAAGAACTATCGTTTGGTTACCATTAATGAAAGAAGGGACTTTCAGAGCCTAAGATGGTAAAAAAATTTCAGTAAACCTTCATCAGGTAGAACGTAGTGTGAGGTTCTCTAGCAGAGAGGCCTGTAGTACTTTCATTCTCTTGCAGAAGGGTCAGCTAGTGAGAAGATAACCTTTAGAGAGGTTGTTCAGGCTCCTGGTAGAAGATTGTTTCCTCCATAGACTCAAACAGAGGAGCACACAGCTGCTTTACAGCACAAAATATGAGGAGCAGAAGGTGAAAATAAATCAATCTCCTTATCAGTACATCAGGAGGGGAAAAACCTTTTAACTCTCTATATGTCTTATTGGTGGCCTCACTTCTAGAGTGGGAAAGCGTATTCCTTATTCAGTCCAAAAACCCTTGGCTTTACATCTGGACCTATTTATCTCCAAGCGGTCCGATTGAGAGACGTTGTGGCAGTGCTGTGTGCCCTAAGACACCAGGTTCTGCTGTAAAGGAAGCCTCCAATTCATCCCTCGGCTCATCAACATGAGCTGGGAGAACCAAGACCCCTTGGGTCAAAATGGCATCCCGCAATGACTGAGGCTAGATCCTGCCGAATCTTATTAATTGCGTCTACTATAAAAAGGGTATTCTACTGAATAAAGGGAGCAGAAGGTCTTGAGTTTGTTGTTTAAGTGAGCGGCCATGAGATCTATTTCCAGTATTTTCCAGTGGAGTATGATTTGGCTGAAGATCTCTGGATTCAAGGATCACTCTCTTGAAATTGTCATATTTCTGCTCAAACAATCCGCTAGAGCATTCTGCATTCCCTAATATGAACAGGAGAGAACCTCCTTACCCAACTGAAGATCTTCCCCACCTCCAGAAGGAGAACTTGAGATCTGGTGCCTCCTTGTTTATGTAACACACAGAGGCCATATAGTCTGATCTTACCTGTACTGCTCTCTGTTGGTGGAAAAGGGAGATTGACTTCAGTGCGTAAAAGATTGCTTTGAGTTCTTTGTGGTCGAAGAAAATAAAAAGTTCTTCCGAATTCCAGGCCTCAGACTGTTCTGTCTTTTAGGTGAGCTCCCCATCCCGATCCTGAAGCATCCATTGTGAGAATCATCCATGGTGGTTCTTCTGAAGACATACCATCCTGTAAGTCCGCCTCCAACTTACTGATCTTCTTGTGTTTGTGGACAGTACATGAAAGGTATCTATATCAGACAATCTTCTGTTCCATCTGTGAAGGATCTATGACAAGCGGGTAAGGATGTCACAACACAGAAGGCAAAAGACAAAAGGCATAGAAAACCCATTAGAGTTCTGAGGGACACTGTGCCAAGGGTTCTAAGAAACTAAGACCACTTCAATGTCCTTTCTCTCCTGGCTGGCGAGAGATGAAGAGTCTATTCTGAATTCTGAAGCTTTCTGGGTGTATTCGGGTCAAATCTGATTTTTCCAGATTGATAATCCAGCCTAGTTCTGTAAGGAGATCCTGGTAATTCTGACATCTGTAGAGAGCTGGCAATGATTAGCCAGTGGTAAGGTATGGGATAACTATTATCCCCAGTAACCCGAGAATCACCACCATAGCGCAAATGGAACTGATGTTATGCCAAAGGGAAGTACTCTGAATTGAAGGCCATGCAGAATTCCTTGAATTCTAACTGCAATCCGAAGATTGGTAGGATGGGAATATGAAAGTGTCTTGCAAATCCTGAGATCCAATAAAGTCTCCCCTATAGCAGAGATTTGACGGATCTTACTGTTTCCACTTCAAAACTTTTGTTTGACAAGTGCCGATTTAGGTATCTCAGATCAATAATCAGCCTGTACCTCAACAATGGTTTTGGCACCAGACTGCAAAGATGGTACTTTGAAATGTTGTCCCTTAGCTAGGTGGGGGTCTGCGATTTGATGAGAGCAGGCACATTCAGCTTATGATGGTGTTGACCACAGTCAACTACTGATGTTCTCCTTAGTGCCACCTCAATCCTATGATCCATAGGATCACAAAGGCTGGACTCTTCTTCAGACAAAAGTCCTCCTGGACAACTTAGCGATTGCCTTGTCCACTTTAGGACACCACCTTGGTATGTTGGTATCTCCCTTGCTACCAGAGCCTTTTCAGGCTTTTTCTACTCGGCCTTATAATAGCATTATAAGACTAGTGAGGGCTACTTCCCACATTAAGGCCCTAACCCCTTAGGAAGTGGGTGGGACCGCCCACAAACAGCAGTCTGACCCTCGGTCTGCACTAGCTGAATTAATTTTTTGAGGTCGGAGGGATAGGTATGACAGACAAGTTGTATAGTCGCTGTCATCAGGCAGCAGATTGTCACCATTTTGCTCACTCCGTGTCTTCTTTTAGCAGTGGCTTTGCCTCCCAGATCTCTGTTTCCATCATCCACAAAGACTAAAAAGGAAGAAATAGATTCTGAATCTACAAAAAATCATGCTGAAAAAAATAATAGTAAAATGGAGGATGAAGCCACATTGTACAGCAACAAACGCAGAAAAATGAAAATACGGCAACGCAGACCAGCAGTCCCAGCAAGAAGAACCAGCAGCTCCAGGAGATTGAGCATCAATCCAGCCTCCTTATACAGAGGCCAGGAGGAAGCAGACATAAGCCTCTCCTGAGAGAGGCTAATAATAATGTTATATACATATAATATACAGGACATATCTATAGTCTGAACCAGCCTCCTTACATAGAGGCCAGAAGGAAGCAGACATAAGTAGAGATGAGCAAAGTTACAGTAATTCGATTCATTACGAACTTCTCAGCTTGGAAGTTGCTGACTTTAGTCTGCATAAATTAGTTCATCTTTCAGGTGCTCCAGTGGGCTGGAAAAGGTGGATACAGTCCTAGGAGAGAGTCTTCTTGGACTGTATCAACCTTTCCAGGCCAGAAGTTTGTGATGAAACAAATTACTGTAACTTCGCTCATCTCTAGACATAAGCCTCTCCAGCCAGAGGCTAATAATAATAATGTAAAATACATTAATATACAAGATATATCTATAGTCTGAACCAGCCTCTTTATATAGAGGCCAGGAGGAAGCAGACATAAGCCTCTCCTGACAGAGGCTAGTAATAATAGGAATGTAATATACATGACATATCTATAGTCAGTTATTTAAAAAACAGATATAACAGGAGCAACGACCACAGAGTTACAGCTTGTCTACATCCAGCATAGAGCCGGCAGTCAGGTGATCCCAGTCAGCTGATCCTCCAAATGAAGTCCCAGATAACACTAAAAACATCAATACCACAGCGTGCGGTAATACAGGAAAATCCCCTGTACAGAAGTGACGCACATCTTCGCCAGAGCCGGAGACAGACACCAGGCACAGCACAGAAAGCATAGGGCCATATTAAGCCACGCTGCCCCCCGGCTACCGCCCCCGACTCTAACAGCAAGGAGAGTGTCAAAAAAACACACAGCAGAGCTGTGTAAGTCCTGTAGTCCTGCTAACAGGGCAGAAAAGGGGGTCTCAGGGGGAGTGGTTACAGGGAGCCTTATATCCCCTTGCGGGGAGGAGGGTCTCTAGTTACTCAGGTTGATTTTATAAAAATTATCCTAAGGTCCTGCAAGCTTACAGGGGCGGAGTTACCCCCATCATTGTGCTGCTGGCAGACTATAGGGAAGCATCAATTCATATACACACGTGAGGGAATTTCAAGTCTTGAACAAAATAGTGCCCTTCAGGACAATCACTCACGGATCAGCAGATATTTAGTTTTTCTTTATTTATTTTCTTGAGGACAATATAGTATCTCACAACAGAGTAAATACAGACATGGCATGCTACAGTCTTTGCCTATATTTGACTCTCCCAGCCATGGACGCTACAGCGTTTTGGGGCAGGCCCCCTTAGTCATGCTTAAGGCGGTGGCGTTTCAAGGGCAGGTCCCCTTAGTCATGCCCCTGAAACGCTGTTGCTTCCATGACTGAGAGAGTTGACTATAGGCAAAGACTGCAGCATGCCATGTCTGTATTTACTCTGTTGTAAGATACTATATTGTCCTCAAGAAAATAAAGAAAAACGAAATATCTGCTGATTTGTGAATGATTGCCCTGAAGGTTACTAATTATGAACTGTTTTGTTCAAGACTTGAAATTCCCCCACATGTGTGTATATGGATTGATGCTACTTTGAGGAGTTGATTGGAGCTTCAATAGCAGTGGTGATTGCCAGCTAATCAAGTTGCAGGGTCGAGTGTTACTCTTTCAATCAATTAGAAGAAGTCTCGGCACACAGTAATCCTCTTGCAAAGGGTTTATTCACCTTAGCATAGCTGGGCGTTACTGCGCGTGTATTGGCTCACACCTAAGCCTTTCAACACCTAGTGTTCACAGCAGAAATAGCATCATTTAACATCACAAAAGGGGGCGAAACATAACAATGATCTACATAGCTGAATGGACCTAACAATACAAATCAAATTTACATAAATAATAACAAAAATCACGTTCACAGTGTAATCAATTACATATGACATAAGATAAAGCTCACAAACAGGATTTTCATATGTTGAGCTTTCAAGTGGGTCTCTGCTGGGTCTGGAAGGAAAGTAAAAAATAATGAATGATCAAGCATACTGTAGATTACATATTTTGTGGCATCTCATGGTCTCGATTGAGACCCTTTGGAAAAACGTATTAAGTGTGTAAATCCAATATGCTTCACGATAGCGGATAATTTATTTTTTTATATCACCACCACATCTCAGGTAGCTGACCTGTTTCAAGAACTGAAACCGTAGTTGGGCTATACTATGTCCCTTTTCATGAAAATGATAAGGTAGTGGGAGTAATAAATTTTTACAGCAAATAGCCAACTTCTGTTTACTCAAACGTTCCTTCATATGTTGAGAAGTAAGAGTTTTCATACTACTGCATCAATCTTGTGATTCAAGGGAACAGAAGGTGGGCCAGTGCTTGAGCCTGTCGGTGTGTACCAAAGTGCACGGCAGCGCCGACGTGTGGAGCTGTAACTACGGTCAGGGACAATACATGTCCTTTACTGCTCACTTGGTGAATGTGGTTCAGCACAACCACAACACCTTGGACAGGTCACGCCGCTTCCGCCTCCACGGTCTAAGGCGACAGTGTGCCGTTCCGCCTCCTCATCCTCCACCGTGTCTTCAGCTTCCATTGCATAGACAAGTCTCAGTGCTTCCAGCATACCATGTGTGCAGGACATGGCGAACGGAGTCACACAGGAGAGGAATTGCTAAAAGTGATTGATCAAGAAATCAAATCATGGCTTACTCGACGAAAACTGGAAAGGGGAACCATGGTGACCGACAATGGGAAGAACATCTTGTCTGCGCTGCGTCAAGGAAGCCTGAGCCATGTGCCCTGCATACAAACAACTAAATAATATGCTCCACGAGGAAGAGAGGGTACAAATATAACCTAACAACAGATTTGTCCGTAAGGCACTTATTCCCCCATAATCACTTCTCTCATAAAACTAAACTTTTATTTAAGCTCATAAAACAGAGGAGGGAGATTAAAACCACATCTATAAATCTCTATATATTGTAAACAACTGTTCTTACTAAAGAGAACTAGTTTTATTTATATTGGAGAGAAATTTTAAGTGCTGATCCAGCACAGATTAGATGCTCGATTGTGCCAATGTGGAGGCAGTTGCACCTGCAGTGTGCACTGATTCTCAGTTACATTCTTGTGTAATAGTGGACAATAGTGCAAATAAAAATTAGATAACTGCTAACACCCTACATGTTTCGCCACTATGTGTTGCTTTCTCAAGGAAGACAACTAGTAGACTGAGTATCACACGTGTGAGCTGCGGCTTATAAGCCCTCTGAGTCTGACGTAATTACCAATCAGTTTGTACGTGTCGCATACATATTTGTCACACCAATAACATCACTCAACACATCTAGTCATGTTGTCCTTATCCAATCAGTTATCTCTGTACTCCAGACATACCTAAAACCAGGTGAGGCTCCACTCCCGGATTGCATCTGTGATCACGCGTGCACCACACACTGATTCGCGCCGCGCACCAACAACCAATCCCCATGCGAGCGGTGCGCAAATCATCTTATCGGTCCAGGCAGGCTGCGCATGTCAGAAGACTTTAACTGCAGCAGCTTCCACAAAGAGATTCCACAAAATATGTAATTGACAGTATGCTTGATCATTCATTACAGACCCAGCAGAGACCCACTTGAAAGTTCAACATATAAACATAAACACAAACAGGATTTACATATGTCATATGTAATTGATTACACGTGAACGTGATTTTTTTTTATCATTTATGTAACTTTGATTTGTATTGTGAGGTCCATTCCGCTATGTAGATCATTGTTTTTTTTCGCTGTGAACACTAGGTGTTGAAAGGCTCAGGTGTGAGCCGATACGCGTGCAGTAACGCCTAGCTATGCTAAGCTGAATAAAACTGTGTGCCGAGACTTCTCCTAATTGATTGCATTGATCTGCTACATGCTCCGGGAGAGCTGCAGTGCCGACCGCTTTATTGTGTTCCTGTGTTTTACTTTTTGTGATTTATAGTCTGAGAAGCAGTCTGCTATTTTACCCAAATGAGGAGGAGACATGCAATCAGAGGAACCACCACAGAAAGATGAAAAAAAGAGGGCACCTGGAATTTTTACTTATACTTAGGATTTAATGTGAGTTTATATGGGGAAGCAGTGGGTTCCTTTAATTATTTTAGTTATTTCCTGTAGTGCCTAAAATCCCATTAAAAAATAAATAAACTTACCTGTAAACTGTGGATTGCTTCAAACATTTTTAAGTTTGCTTCACAAATCTCACTCTTTAGGATGTTTGCTACAAAAGACAAGTTGCATTATTTTAAAACACAAGACACAACAATTAATACATTTATAGGCTATGGACATCTTTTGAAAAGCACCTTTGTACTTATTATGGTACAAAAAAACACTATTGGTCCTCATAAAAAAAAAAAATATATATATAATATATATACCCCCTCAGATCTTGAGAAAGAGAAATGGGCTTACAAGTTGACATTACTGATTGGCAAAGTGCTTTCAAACAAATACATCGGGCCATCCAATGCTTTACACATATTTCCCACATTTATCATTTTAGGTGTAAGTGAAGCATTTTTTTACACTTTTTTTTATGTGCTGGTGATGTGTAGGAGCACCGAATTTATTAAATGGTCAAAGAGCATTTGATATATTTTGTGCAGGTCACATTTTCTGAAATTTCTCTCTTCACATACACCAAAACGCTAAGCTAAGTCTGAGCTGGTGGTGTTTTAAAAAACTTTTCAGTGGCTTTGCGCCTTTTTTGCTCCTTTTCACAAAAAGGCGCAGTTGATAAAACCCTTCCATATCAGTTGTATTGCCAAAATCAGTGGATTACAACTCAAAATCAGCAGGAAAGTGTAAACAAAAAGGGGCAAAAAAACCTGCTTACTCCTTTTTTTGCGCCTTTTCTACACACAAAAAACTGTCTAAATACAATGACAAATGAGGGACATTGAATCTGCCTACAAAAACATGCTACGCTGATACTTCACTGCAGAAAAACTCGCTAGGATCTACCCAGGATCTTCTGACAGGTGTTGTCGGGGGCTGCGGCCATAGTGATTCCCTCATCCATATACTTTGATGCTGCATGGTAATTCGACCCTTCTGGAAGTCATGTAAGGACCTGATTAAAGAACTTTTTGATTGCCTCATTGATTGGTTGCCACAACTGGTTCTTTTTCTGCGTCTAAAACACATTCCTCCTTTCGACAGAGTTATTTTGCATTATTGGTATTCTTGCTAAACTAGTATTGGCTTAAAACTGGATGAATGCAGTAGTTACTTCTGTTGAAAGTTAAGCAACACCCTGAATACTACACCTGAGCCTTTGGGCATATCCTAAGCCAGAGGTTCAGGTAGGCTTACAAAATTTTCTAAAAGATGGCATTTGTGGACGACTTCTACACGCCATTTGTCTTTCTAGTCCTCTTTTTATATGAACCACTTGCGCTGTCTTCTTCCACATTTCATAATGGCCTTATTTTCCCCATACATCTAGGTATTTTACTAAATGTATTTTTTCACTAATGCATGTATTTATGCCAATTATATTACATCCATTGGTTAAGGTCAATTTACTGCAATCTACTAGTGTTTATTATCCTCATTGCACACACCATTCTATTTACTAAGCATTTGTTCTAGTTAGCCTCCTACACAGTGCTTTGTTCTATGTTTTTGTTTACTAATTCGAGACAGCTGCATCTGTCTCTTGTTTATTGATGTTAGCTTATACTGATAGTTGCAACTGCTCAACATCTTTGCTTTATTCCTTATTTTAATAAGCTAAAAACTTTAATAAAAAATGATTGAAAGTAAAAATCTTATACATCCTCTATAGGTTTCTCGGTGAGCTATGCTTAGGGGATACATTTTATTCCATGAGACTACTCCTTTAACCCCTTAAGGACACAGCCCATTTTCACCTCTAGGACGCAGCCCTTTTTTGCACATCTGACCACTGTCACTTTAAACATTAATAACTCTGGAATGCTTTTACTTCTCAATCTGATTGCGAGATTGTGACATATTCTACTTTAACATAG
Source organism: Hyla sarda (assembly GCF_029499605.1). NCBI lineage: Eukaryota > Metazoa > Chordata > Amphibia > Anura > Hylidae > Hyla > Hyla sarda. Next base: position 463,009,868 of record NC_079189.1, on the reverse strand, counting down.
TGGTAAATTTTTGTGGTAACTTGCATCCTTTCTTGGTGAAAAATCCCCAAATTTGATGAAAAAATTGAAAATTTTGCATTTTTCTAACTTTGAAGCTCTCTGCTTGTAAGGAAAATGGATATCCCAAATTTTTTTTTTTTTGGATTCACATATATAATATGTCTACTTTATATTTTCATCATAAAATTGACATGTTTTTACTATTGGAAGACATCAGAGGGCTTCAAAGTTCAGCAGCAATTTTACAATTTTTCACAAAATGTTCAAACTCGCTATTTTTCATGGACCAGTTCAGGTTTGAAGTGGATTTAAAGGGTCTTCATATTAGAAATACCCCATAAATGACCCCATTACAAAAACTGCACCCCCCAAAGTATTCAAAATGACATTCAGTAAGTGTTTTAACCCTTTAAGTGTTTCACAGGAAAAGCAGCAAAGTGACAGAGAAAATTCAAAATCTTCATTTTTTACACTTGCATGTTCTTGTAGACCCAATTTTTAAATTTTTACAAGGGGTAAAAGGATAAAATTTATACTTGAATTTGCAGCCCAATTTCTCTCGAGTAAGCACATACCTCATATGTCTATGTAAATTGTTCGGCGGGCGCAGTAGAGGGCTCAGAAGCGAAGGAGCGACAAGGGGATTTTGGAGAGTACGTTTTTCTGAAATGGTTTTTGGGGGGCATGTTGCATTTAGGAAGCCCCTATGGTGCCAAAACAGCAAATAAAAAAACACATGGCATACCATTTTGGAAACTGGACCCCTTGAGGAACGTAACAAGGAATTAAGTGAGCCTTAATACCCCACAGGTGTTTCACGACTTTTGCATATGTAAATAAAAAAAAAAAATTTCACTAAAATGTGTGTTTCCCCCCAAATTTCACATTTTTGCAAGGGTTAATAGCAGAAAATACCCCCCCAAAATTTGTAACCCCATCTCTTCTGAGTATGGAGGTACCCCATAAGTTGACCTGAAGTGCACTACGGGCGAACTACAATGCTCAGAAGAGAAGGAGTCATATTTGGCTTTTTGAGAGCAAATTTTGCTCGGGGGGGGGGGGCATGTCGCATTTAGGAAGCCCCTATGGTGCCAGGACAGCAAAAAAAAAAAAAAAAAAAAAAAAAAAAAACACATGGCATACTATTTTGGAAACTAGCAGTGTACGTGTGTATATGTAGTGTTTTACTCTTTATTTTATGTTAGTGTAGTGTAGTGTTTTTAGGTTACATTCATACTGACGGCGGATTACACCGAGTCTCCCGCTAGGAGTTTGAGTTTCAGCTCAAACTTGAAGCAAGGAACTCACTGTAATCCGCCGCCAGTGTGAATGTAACCTGTACATTCACATGGGAGGGGGGGGGGGGGGGGGCAAAACTACAACTCCCAGCATGCACTGACAGAACGTGCATGCTGGGAGTTGTAGTTTTGCAACAGCTGGAGCCACACTGGTTGGAAAATACTGAGTTAGGTAATAGAACCTATTACCTAACTCGGTATTTCCCAACCAGTGTGCCTCCAGCTGTTGCAGAACTACAACTCTCAGCATGTACTGATTGCCAAAGGGAATGCTGGGAGATGTAGTTATGCAACAGCTGGAGGCACGCAAGTACAACTCCCAGCATGCCGAGACAGCCATTTGCTGTTCCTGAATGCTGGGCGTTGTAGTTTTGCAAGATTTAGAGGGGTTCAGGCTAGAGATCACTGACAGTGGTCTCTAAACTGTGGCCCTCCAGATGTTGCAAAACTACAACTCCCAGCATGCCAACACAGCAAACAGCTGTCAAGGCATGGTGGGAGTTGTAGTTTTGCAACATCTGGAGGGCCACAGTTTAGAGACCACTCTCCAAACTGTCGCCCTACAGATGTTGCTAGGCAACAGACTCCCGGACACGCGGCGCCATACTCACCTCCACCGCCGCCATGATCACAGCCGCCGCCGGGTAAGTGACCGCCGCTGCCGCCGCTACTACACGGTTCCCCCCGCTGTGCCCGGACACAGATGGGTGGGCATAGCAGGGGGGGAACCGAACTTTAACCCCCCCCCCCCCGCCCCCAGTCTGCTATTGGTCGGTCGCTCGGCCGATCAATAGCAGGGATAGGAGGGGTGGCAACCCTGCCGCCTCCCTCCTATCTCTTCAAGGGGGATCGAGGGTGTCTTGGACACCCTCGATCCCCCTTATTTTATCGTGGTGCCGCCGTTGATGGGCAGGGGGAGAGCGCTCCCCCTGCAAACACCATAGATGCCGTGATCAGAACTGATCACGGCATCTATGGGGTTAATGCTGCCGGGACCGGCGCAATCGCGGCCCCGGCAGCTGCGGTGGGACTCCGGCTGTGATTGACAGCTGAGTCCCACCCGCGATCTCCTGCGCTGCCCGCGGCAGAGCAGGAGATCGCTTGGACGTATGCATACGTCCATTTGCGCGAACGTGTAGTTCGCCTGGACGTATGCATACGTCCAATAGCGGGAAGGGGTTAAATAGGCACTGTCAGATATAACAACATTTGATATGTTGTAAAGCATGCAAAAAAAATAGGTTTTGCAATTGCTTTCATTAGAAAATTTTCAGTATTTCCTACTGAAAAAGCCTGTCAAACAACTGCCCTCCCCTGCCTCCTGGAATGCATTTAGTGCTTCTGTGAACACTGCTTCGTCCTGGACTCCAGGACGTTTTGGAGGGGGGGGGGGAGGGGCTGTATACACTGCAGATTAATGTGAAGAGAAGGGGAGGGGGGAGGGGAAGGAAGGTGTGTGTAATAAAGGGGGACTACAATCATATCCCTCCAGCAGTTTTAAAACTAAAACTCCCAGCATGCCTGCACAGCCAAATGATGTGTGGGCATGCTGGGAGCTGTAGTTTTGCAACAGCTGGAGGCACCCTGGTTGAGAAGCACTGGACTGAGGAGAGGGAGGGGGAGGAAGGAAAGTGGTTTTCACAGTGAGTACCCGCCCCCCCCTGCTTCTGGTGGACAAAATTAAGGTAATTCTGAAATAAAGCTAATTCTGAGAGAAATGTAGGTCACAGACACATACAAAGTACATGTACATGATCAGGAGATACTGAGCAACATATAACAGTTTTGTTTTTTTGAGTGATCTGACGGGTACGCTTTAACCTTTCTAACGTACTTCATAAAAATAAGTCCTTTGTATAAGAATCATGGCATATAAAAAAAAAAAAAAAGTCCATTAGGGGTCCCCATACCATCCAGAACATAATCCTGTCCAGCTGCAGCATCATCTTTGTACCAGCTAAAACACATGCTGGGACAAAGTCCAGTAAGTAAGGGCAGGACTAGCACTCCTCTGTGCTCACTCCTGTTCTGTCTATCAGACTCTTGTCTGAAAACAGAGGAGAGGGTTACAGAGCAGCCTGCAGTGACTAAATAAAGAGACCTAGCACAACACAGAAGACTTAGGGAGGAAGTGAATGCATGGGGAGTGAAGGCGAGCTCAGTACTCCCCCAAATCCCCCCCCCCCCCCCCCCCAACACGGCCCTTCCTGAGCAATGGATGTCAACATAAGTAAGCAGCAGTACACAGGGATTTGTGAGCCAAATAGAAAAGCTAGAAGACATGTTAAGGCCCAGGCAGCAAGGGCATACCTGTATGCCCAATTTCCCCAATACAAACTACTTTGTCTTTTTTTTCCCCCACTCCCTACAGCCTGAGTAAGCTGTCCTCCAAGGATTTTCTCCCCTCTGTTCACACTTTGTGCTGGTATGATAAAAGAGCCATAAGTCCATCCACAGATCCATGTGAGGGATTAATTTTTGAGTGACCACTTGTACCATAAAATGTATGATGCAACCCAAAATTATTATGGCCTAGATTTATCAAACTTTGTGAGAGAAAAAGTGGAGTGATTTTCCTACAGCAACCAATCACAGCTCAGCTTTCACTTTACCTAAGCTAGTTAGCTGAGCTGTGATTGGTTGCTGTGGGAAACTCACTCTATTTTTTCTCTCACACAGTTTGATAAATCTGGGCCTATGTGTGGTGGGAAATTGAAAAGAAAATGTAAACTTTTTGGGGCTTTTGCTTTTAAGCAGTGCACTTTATGGTAAAACTGACATGTTATCTTTATTCTGTGGGTCAATACGAATATAACCCTGTTCATGGTTACATGCATTTCTATTATTGTACTGCTTTTAAGATAAAACTTGTTTAACGTTTCCCTATTCTGACCCCCGATAGCTTTCTTATTTTTCCATATATGGGGCTGTATGAGGCTCAATTCCATGCCATTCTCTGTAGTTTTGTGTACTTTTTAAATTACTTTTTATTTAAAGGAAACCTATCGCATGTTTGTTCCCGCACTAACCACATGCACGGATAGTGCGGGAGACGCCGATTCATATGATCCCTACCTTGCTCAGATCCATCCAGCTGTTCGCCCGTAATCTTAGTTATTCTATATGGTCATGGCCGTAAATGTTGGCAACCCTGAAATTTTTCAAGAAAATGAAGAATTTCTCACAGAAAAGGATTGCAGTAACACATGTTTTGCTTTACACATGTTTATTCCCTTTGTGTGTATTGGAACTAAACCAAAAAAGGGAGGAAAAAAGCAAATTGGACATAATGTCAAACCAAACTCCACAAATGGGCTGGACAAAATTATTGGCACCCTTAACTTAATATTTAGTTGCACACCCTTTGGAAAAAACTGACAGTTGCTTCCTATAACCATCAATAAGCTTCTTACACCTCTCAGCCGGAATGTTGGACCACACTTCCTTTGCAAACTGATCCAGGTGTCTCTTATTGCAAGGGTGCCTTTTCCCAACACCAATTTTAAAATCTCTCTACAGGTGTTCAAATGGGATTTAGATCTGGACTCATTGTTGGCCACTTCAGAACTCTCCAGCGCTTTGTTGCCATCTATTTATGGGTGCTTTTTGACATATGTTTAGGGTCATTGTACTATGGGGATGCCCATATTTCTGACACTGGGCTGTACAGTGCGACCCAAAATCCGTTGGTAATCCTCAGATTTCATGATGCCTTGAACACATTCAAAGCACCCAGTGCCAGAGGCAGCAAAACCCCCCGAAAACATGATTTCACTCCACCATATTTCACTGTAGGTACTGAATTCTTTTGCTTGTAAGCTTATTCTATATTCGGGAAACAGTAGAATTATGTGCTTTACCAAAAAGCTCTATCTTGGTCTCATCTGTCCACAAGACGTTTTCCCAGAAGGATTTTGGCTTACTCAAGTTAATTTTGGCAAAATGTAGTCTTGCTTTTTTATGTCTCTGTGTCAGCAGTGGGGTCCTCCTGGGTCTCCTGCCATAGTGTTTCATTTCATTTAAATGTCGATGGATAGTTTGCGCTGACACTGATGCTCCCTGAGCTTGCAGGACAGATTTAATATCTCTGGAACTTGTTTGGGGCTGCTTAGCCACCATCCGGACTATCCTGCGTTAACACCTTTCATCAATTTTTCTCTTCCGTCCACATCCGGGGAGATTAGCTACAGTGCCATGGGTTGCAAACTTCTTGATAATGTTGCGCACTGTGGACAAAGGCAAATCTAGATCTCTAAAGATAGACTTGTAACCTTGAGATTGCTGATATTTTTCCACAATTTTGGTTCTCAAGTCCTCAGACAGTTCTCTTCTGCTCTTTCTGTTGTCCATGCTTAGTGTGGCACACACAGACACACAATGCAAAGACTAAGTGAACTTCTATCCGTTTTATTTGCTTTCAGGTGTGATTTTTATATTGCCCACACCTGCTACTTGCCCCAGGTGAGTTTTAACCTCTTAAGGACCCATGACGTACCGGTATGTCACGAGTCCGCTCCCGTTCTATAACGCGGGGCCACGGAGTGGGTCTCTAACAACGTCCAGGACCCATGGCTAATAGCGCGCAGCACTGATTGCGGTGCCGCGCGCTATTAACCCTTCAAAGTTGAACACCGCGTCTAAAGTGAAAGTAAAACCATACCGGTTAGCTCAGGGAGCTGTTCAGGATCGCCGCAGCGAAATCGCGGCATCCCGAACAGCTTACATGACAGCCGGAGGATCCCTACCTGCCTCCATGCTGTATCGATCGATCAGTGGTTTCCTATGAGAAACCACTGATAAATGTAAAAGATCAGTGTGTGCAATGTTATAGGTCCCTATGGGAACTATAACATTGCAAAAAAAAGAAAAAAAAAGGGGGGGGGGGGGGGGGGAAGTGAAGATCATTTAACACCTTCCCTAATAAAAGTTTTAATCATCCCCCTCTTCCCATTTAAAAAAAAAAACATATGTGGTATCGCCGCGTGTGGAAATGTCCGAATTCTAAAAATATATCGTTAATTGAACCGAACGGTCAATGGTGTATGCGCAAAAATTTCCAAAGTCCGCTAAAAACTTCAGATCACGGCACAAAAAATGAGCCCTCATACCGCCCCATACGCGTAAAAAATAAAAAAGTTATAGGGGTCAGAAGTAGACAATTTTAAACATATACATTTTCCTGCATGAAGTTATGATTTTTTCCAGAAGTACGACAAAATCAAACCTACATAAGTAGGGTATCATTTTAATCGTATGGACCTACAAAATAATGAGGTGGTGTCATTTTTACCGAAAAATGTACTGTGTAGAAACGTAAGCCCCCAAAAGTTACAAAATGGCGTTTTTTTTTCCAAATTTGTCTCACAATGATTTTTTTTTCTCCTTTTCACCGTAGATTTTTAGGTAAAATGACTGACGTCATTAAAAAGTAGAATTGGTGGTGCAAAAAAATAAGCCATCATATGGATTTTTAGGTGCAAAATTGATTTTTTAAAGGTACGGAGAAAAAAACGAAAATGCAAAAACTGAAAAACCCCAGGTCCTTAAGGGGTTAAGGAGCATCACATGCTTGAAACAATCTTATTTTTCCACAATTTTGAAAGGGTGCCAATAATTTTGTCCAGACCATTTTTGGAGTTTGGTGTGACATAATGTCCAATTTGCTTTTTTTCCTCCCTTTTTTTGGTTTAGTTCCAATACACACAAAAGGGAATAAACATGTGTATAGCAAAACATGTGTTCCTGCAATCCTTTTCTGTGAGAAATACTTCATTTTCTAGAAAAATTTCAGAGGTGCCAACATTTACAGCCATGACTGTATATGCAAATGTATCTGTAACTGGCACGGGTGGGGTTTTCAGGAGCGTAGTGGCACTGTGACGTAAGTGCCACCCGCTTATGAATATTCATCCCCCCCTCCGGCTCTCCCTCCTAACTGGTCTTCACTGCGCATGTGCCGCTTCCTGACATGCGCAGTGAAGACCAGTTAGGAGTGGCGAGGAGAGGAAGAGCCAGAGGGAGGGGGATGAATATCCATAAGTGGGTGGCACTGCGGACGGGTGGCGCTGATGACAGTGCCACTAGGCTTCTGAAAACCCCGTCCGTGCCAGTTACAGCCACATTTACATATATATAGAAAAACTAAGATTGCGGGCGAACAGACGAATGGATCCGGGCAAGTTAGGGATTATTTGAATCAGCGTCCCCCGCACTATCCGTCAGTACCTGTGGTTAGCGCAGGAGTGAACATGTGACAGTTTTCTTTTAATATGACCAAAATCAGCAATTTTGGAGTTAATGTTTACGCCGTTCACTGTAAGGGATCATTAGCATTATATGTTAATAGTTTGGACATTTCCACATGCAGCAATATCAAATATGTTTTTGTTAGTTTTTTTTACATTGTTTTATATGTAAAATGGGGATTACATTTTTTTTGTGGGGGAGGGGCTTATTTTTAGAACTTTTAAATTTTTTTTTTTTTTTTCCAAGTCCCTTTAACAAACTACTTATAGCAATCTATTGATTGCTATTACTATTCCATGCTATGCATTGGCATAGGACTGATCATTGATATCTGTGATCCATTTTTTTAGCCTGCCAGAAGGCAGACCATACCAGTGGATGGCAAAAAAAACAAAAACTGAAATAGTCAGCACCTCCATTAATGAGATAAAATAAATGTGCAGGTGCATGGGATCATTGCAAATGTGAGACATAGAAAAGAAAAGTTGCTGAAACACCCTGCATACCCTAAGGCACATAAGCACTATACCAGTGGATGGCAGCATAGTGGTGTGGAGCAGGTACATAGCTCCTGCTGCCATCTTGACTCATTGAACCTCCACAATCATGCTGCGGGTGGTCAGATGAGTCTCACAAAGCCCCTTTGGTGCTTTTGATGCTGTGATAAGTATTGATAATGGCATCTAAAGAGTTAAAGGCAGACATCAGTGTAATTGCTGTTTTTCGCCATTATCCATGTCATCAACAGTCTGCTTGGCCCGATCACTGTCGGCAAAATGAGGTGATTGTGGAACTCTGCAACGTACATGCATGTCGCTGGTCTTTTAGGGGTTAATGCACTGTCAATGAGGAAAGTATTACACAGGGCAAGGCAGGAACAGCTTCTATTAAAAAAAATAATAATTCTGCCAATTTAGGAGCCAAAGAGCAAAAAATGTACTTGTAAACTTTCAGAAAGTCCTATCTAAATCAAGGTGATTTCTAACACAAGGTAAGGTGAGTGTTTTCACTTGTGGCACCATTGAGATCATGTTTATCTACAAAAATTCACAGGTTTTACTGGATTGAGAGTACACTCAAGGGAGCTACTAGAAATAATTAAAGGGGTACGCCGGTGAAAACCTTTTTTTCTCTTAAATCAACTGGTGGCAGAAAGTTAAACATATTTGTAAATTACTTCTATTAAAAAATCGTCATCCTTCCTGTACTTATTAGCTGCTGAATACTACAGAGGAAATTCTTTTCTTTTTGGAATGCTCTCTGATGACATCACAAGCACAGTTCTCTCTGCTGACGTTATTATAATAATAAGGCTTTATTTATTATTGTCCTTAGTGGGATTTGAACCCAAGTCCCCAGCACTGCAAGGCAGCAGTGCTAACCACTGAGCCACCATGCTGCCCTTAGCATACATCTGCTATGCATAGTTCCTAAAATGGACAGAGATGTCAGCAGTGAGCACTGTGCTCGTGATGTCATCAGTGTTCCAAAAAGAAAGGAATTTCCTCTGTAGCATTCAGCAGCTAACAAGTACTGGAAGGATTAAGATTTTTTAATAGAAGTAATTTACAAATATGTTTAACTTTCTGCCACCAGTTGATTTAAAAGAAAAAAGGTTTTCACCGGAGTACCCCTTTAATTCTGTGTTTTTTTGTTTATCAATACTGGATAGGTCCCATCCAAGTTCTTGATGCCGCCTGCCTCCTACTGGTGGCAAACAAGACAACAACAACATTGATTCACAAAGCATTTCAAGACATAGGGCTAACATTTTGTATTTTGAACAACATTCACCATAATTTACATCTTTGCCGTTAAGGTGACACGGCAGTTAAAGAAATATATGTCTGTACCTAATAAACAATGTCAAGAAACAATGTACAGTATATGCATCTGTAAAGAATTAACAATGTAAAGTTTTGACAAAAACAGAATATGCAGGCGATTAAGAACTAACCTTTCAGAACACACACATGGAATTTTAGAATATCTACAAGTGTCTTTGCTATTATTTTCTGATCTTCTTTGCACTGCAATATGAAAACATTCATAAGAAATAAACAAAAAAATTCTGAATATACAAATGCTGTTGGGAAATTTATACCGATCAAATCAGAGTTATGATATGTGGGGTACATTACAATCAAAAGTTTTACCTTCTTAGTGTAAATAAACTTCCCCTACCCATTACTACATGACAACTCAAAATTAGTAGCATGTAATCAAGTGTTACCTCTTCAGAATTGCCAGGATTCTCTTGCAATGCCATCCTTGCCCACAAAGACAGGCGTTCCACTGTAACATCGATTTCAGCAGGAGAGATGGACTTCAAAAGATTTAGACATTCATCTCCCTGGAGATACAAGTTTTCTGAATGCTTAATGGGTAACTATCAATTTAAAAGATGTCATAGTGACATATCAGAGGTTTTGATCAGTAGGCATCTAGGTGCTAAGATCCCCTTAAATTGCAAAAAACTAATTGGTAGAATTACTCGGCTGAGCAACAAACCAGTTAGTTTTGGCTTGGCATTGTTCGGATGTCCTTGGATAGTGGTTCAAGTATTGTACATATTAATATAAAATCATTGGATGTGTACATCAAGTTATTTTTCCTGATGTTTTCCTGAGCATACAACATGTTACTTTCCCCAAATCTATCAAAAAAGGTGCACGTTCTTCATAAATATCAAAATAGCTTAGAGCGAAACAAGTGTGGTCTGGGCTGGTGTAAGATTGCGTTATTACTCAAATTTTAGCCTCATTTGATAATTCAGCTGCTGCTGCTGAATTGAAAGAAAGAATGCATGTGTAAATCTTGCAAAATCTTTTAACAAAAATGTATTCTAACAACCTGTTAGTTTTTGATATTATGCTGAGAAGCAATCAGATCATTATACAAGATTGTAGATGTGCGACCATGTCTGTTTTCTACCCGAATTCACACTGTGTTTTCTATCCCCTCCTTTTTTTTTGTTTGAACATGTGCTGCACTCTTCCCCACCCCCTCATCCCAACCCTATATAAGTAGTAGTTAGCTACACAAGGGCCATTTCTTTCCTAGCAGCCTCCCAGTCTGACTGGGAGAGCATGGTAAGTGAGCTATTACACCTTGTTCACACTGGTGTGGTGCTGTGCGGCGTCCGTTGCTGCCGTGGCGCCGTGTCTGCGGGGAGGTGCGACCCATAGACTGGTTTGAGTGGCATTGGGGCCGCTCTGCCGGTGGGTCGTTCCCCCCTGTGGGCATTGGTGTCGCGGCGGTGGTGGTCGCCGCCCAGTGCTACGCCATTTTATGCTAGGGACGTTAGGGACCCACTCTAAATAGGTGGCCTTGACGTGGCGAGTGGGCTTGTACTTTTTGATCAAAAATGTATACTAACAACCTGTTAATTTTTGATATTATGCTGAGAAGCAATCAGATCGTTATACAAGATTGTAGATGTGCACCATGTCTGTTTTCTACCCGAATTCACATTTAAATCTTGCAAAATGTTTGTGCGATTTCCCCACTGTGCAAAAAATGGCCACCAAAAACATAATAAAGATATGTTCACACTGCCGCAGTGCTCTGCAAAAGAGAGCTCAGTCCATTGGAAGGACAAAAATGAGCAGAAAAAAAATTTACTACATGTCCGATCTTTTTTCCTTCCGCTCAATTCCTGTAATACCAGACACTCAACAGACCCCATTTAAGTCAATGGGACTCGTCGAGACCTGATGGTATCCATTGTGCTCCGACTCGTTTAGGGTCCATTGGATGCAAAAGTGATTAAAAAAAAATAAAGAGCTGAACGGGTCGGAGCACACGGACAGTGTGAACTTAGCCTTAAACCAAAGAGAAATTCCCCCTTGTGAGATTTTCTATAAATCTGTGCATGGCATGTTTGGTTGTAAGAGGCCTACGGAGTAAGACAGAGAAGAAACTAATTGACATAGAACTCAGCTGAATGATTCTGCAAAATCATTTGGTGAGAGTCTCAGCACCGAGACCTCTACTGACATGTCACTACTTCTGACATGTCACCATGATATTTTAGAGGTTTTTGAAAAATTAACAGTTACCCTTATATGTTCTTAAACATAAGTGTGACACACTGAACAATCATAACATTGAAATCAACTACCTAATATTGTGTAGGTGCACACAGTGTCGATCTGGTGTCGGATTTCCTGGTTTGGTAGTTTATAACCACTGCATAGAAAGAACATCCCACAAGACCTGTCATTTTGGACACCCAGTCATTTAGCCATCAGGATTTGATCCTTTTGTCCCTAAAGTTACTCACATCCTTATGTTTTTCAATTTTTCCTGCCTCCAACAGATTAACTTCAAGAACTAACCATATACATGCTCCCTAAAATATCCCAACTCTTAACAAGTGCCATTATAATGAGATAATGCTACGTACTTTCCCATTTAATAAGTAGGACAGATCAGGGAATCTTTATCTGCCTTTCTACAAAGCTGTCACCAATGTAGAATAGTAGTACATTTTTCCTTGTTAAAAGGTGTTCCCCAGACTTACTCTGTTTGTGTAAATTAGCTGTACAAATCTGAATATGTACACTTCTACTGTAGGCAATCTATAAGCTTGGGCAATCTTTAAAGCATCTTCCAGAGATGAAGGGGCATCTTGCTTTAATATGTATTTAATTAAACCCTAGACAAGAAAAAAAAATACAAAAATAAGCACAATCTATCATTTAAACATGTACATGCACGCATGTCATATTAGTGTCTTACCATGATTTGCTTATCATTAGAAAAATTAAAACCCCTTATTCCATAGCCACGTAGAAGTTTGTTCATCTCCATAAGTCTGTAGCTTTCCTGTAACAATTTCACTCTTTGAAACACAAAAAAAGTAATAAATTTAAAAACATTGGAAGGTTGGCGATTTACCAACTATCTGCAAAGATGTCCCCCACTAGAGGTCTTTAGGATTCATGAAATTATAAGGATTTGTTTGAATCCTAATAGATCCAGAGTTATGTCAGTTTTAACCTAGATAAGAAAGTAGGTTTCTTTGGTGATCTAAGTCGAACTGCTAGAAGGTGGGGGTTCAGATATTGCAGGGGGTTCAGAAGTAGGCGTTAACAGGTTTCATTTTCTTTACTGAACAGAACAGTGCATACATTTGTAAAAGTCTGATTTTGCTTCTTACTTGGGATGATCCATCTCCAGATGTTGCTTTACAAGCTGCTCAACTGCATCACTCCAGGGCACCACAGCACCATACATAATTTGAAGTACAGCATCGAATATTAACTGCATTGAAAATAGTTAAAAACTGAAAAGCGCTTTGTACATAAACAATTTTTGTATTTGTAAGAAAGGAGGCTTTTATTAAGGAGGTCATTCAACTTAGCATGCATCCATGAGGGAAAACACTAAACTAAGTTATTTAAGGCTGGGTTCACATTAGGGCTGAATGATTTGTGGAAAATCCCCCCAAATTTTGTAACGCAATTTCTCTCGAGTACAGAAATACCCCATATGTGGCCCTAAACTGTTGCCTTGAAATACGACAGGGCTCTGACGTGAGAGAGCGCCATGCACATTTGAGGCCTAAAATAAGGAATTTGCAATAGGGGCAGACCCGGTTACCTGTAGTAAAATCCTACAGCAGTGTTTCCCGGGGGGGGGGGGGGGGTGTATATGTAGTTTTTTTTACTTTTTATTATTTGTTAGCGTAGTGTTTTTCGGGTACATTCACACAGGCGCAGGTTCACAGTAAGTTTTCCGCTGGGAGTTTGAGCTGTGGCGGAAAATTTGACGCAGCTCAAACTTGTAGAAGGAACCCCACTGTAAACCCGCCCGTGTGAATGTACCCTGTACATTCACATGGGGGGGGGCGTCCCATACCTTCAGCTGTGGCAAAATGACAACTCCCAGAATGCACTGACAGACCATACATGCTGGGAGTTGTAGTTTTACAACAGCTATAGGCACACTGTTGGGGAATCACTGAGTTAGAAAACAGACTCTAGCTCAGTGATTCAAACCAATGTGCCTCCAGCTGTTGCAAAACTACAACTCCCAGCATGTACGGTCTGTCAGTGCATTCTGGGAGTTGTAGTTTTGCAACAGCTGGAGGCACACGGGTTGGAATCACTGTGTTAGGAAACAGACTCTAGCTCAGTGTTTCCCAACCAGTGTGCCTACAGCTGTTGCACAACCACAATTCCCAGCATGGCCAGACAGTCAGGGATGCCGGGCGTGTAGTCCCGTAATGTCTGGCCCTTCAGATGTTGCAGAACTACAACTCCCATCATGCCCAGACAGTCTGGGCATGCTAGGAGTTGTAGTTATGCAACAACTGGGGAATAACAGTTTGGAGACCGCTAACTAGTGGTGTCCAAACTGTAGCCCTCCAGATGTTGCAAAACTACAACTCCAAGCATGCCCAGACTGTCCAGGCATGCTGGGAGTTGTAGTTCTGCAACATATGTAGGCCATATATTGCAGAACTACATGCCCAGCATCCCTTACTGTCTGGCCATGCTGGGAGTTGTAGTTTTGCAACATCTGGTGGGCTACAGTTTAGAGACCACCGTATAGTGGTCTCCAAACTGTGCCACTTCAGATGTTGCAAAACTACAACTCCCAGCATGCCCAGACAGTCAGTGCATGCTGAAAGTTGTAGTTTTGCAACATCTGGAGGACCACAGTTTAGAGACCACTACACAGTGGTCTCCAAACTGTGACCCTCCAGATGTTGCAAAACTACAACTCCCAGCATGCCCAGACAGCCTTTGGCTGTGTGGGCATACTGGGAGTTGTAGTTTTGCAGCTTTTAGAAGGCCACAGAGAAGATCACTTATCACGATCTTCGCTGCAGCCTTCTCCACCGCACTTTCCAGCCGCTCCTCCTGCGTCGATGCCGCCGCCACTGGTCCAGGACGCCTCCGCCGGTCCGGGTAAGCCGGGCCATGCTCCCCCCTCGCCGCTCGTGTCCCCCCCGCTGTACCCCGTACTTTGATCGGTGGGCAGAGCGGGGGAAACAAACTCTAACCCCCCCGCCTCCCTCCTGCCATTGGTGGTCAGCCTGACTGACCAATGGCAGGGGATAGGAAGGGGTGGCAACACTGCCACCTCGCTCCTATCCTTTAGGATGGTCGAAGCTATATCTGACAGCTCCTATCATTCTTATTTTCTGGGCGATCGGGTCACCAGTGACCAGATTTGCCCGGATCACGGGCAAATCGCTGGTCTGAATTGACCAACGATTTGCTGCGATCGTTGACATGGGGGGGGGGGGGTCCCCTAGGCATTGCCACGGGATGCCTGCTGATAGATATCAGCAGTCATCCCGGTCTGATCACCGCCCGGCGAGCAGCGGTGATCGGAAATGCGGAGGGCGTATGGGTACGCCCTCCATCCTTAAGTGACGGGACGCGAGGGCGTATGCATACGCCCTCCGTCCCCAAGGAATTAAGGCCCCTATACACATTGGATATTTGTTGGGCAAGCTGCCCAGTCCATTTGTTCTTGGAAGATAAGCTAATTCCCCCTAGGTATTAGTGTATGAGTGGATCGCAAAAGAAAGAAATCTGTTGAACAAACTATCTTAAGTCTATGGTTACCTTTATAGTCATTTATACAAAGAAGCACTCTTAGCACAGGACAGAGTTCTTTGGTTGAGAAAACTAATCTTTACTTTAAAAAAAAATAGGTTTACTTACATCTGTGTCGGACATGCAACCAATAACAGCCATTGCTTTGGCTTCCCAGGCAGTTTCAAACAATGATGCTGAACGGGAACTACAGCGCTCCAGCAAATCCTTAAATATAAATGGGATAAAAAAAAATTATACACACCACACATTATATATCTATAATATTTTAAGATACTCCTTGTTTTACCTTAATGTACTGAAGCAAAAGTTCTTCTTCCTGAAGGTTATGCTGGTGCATATAAGGTCTAATAACCTTTTCTAATGTGGTTGGAATAAGTTCAGGGGCCAAGACTTTATCCAACATACGGAATACAATTGTAGTTGTAGTTTCCTGGAATTTGCAAAGGGTAGTTTCAAAGAGAGAGAAAATATACAGCCCATTAGTAAAATAAAAAAATAAAAAGTAAATCTGAGACTACAAATAGCAATACCTTTTCATATTCAGAAAGTGCAATTCTGCAGTTGTATTTCCTGTACAGATCCACTAACTCTTGTAGACTTGTGACAAGCTTCATTAACTGCTGTACTTCTTCGCAGTCGCCATCTTCTTTCTAGAATGCAAAAAAAGCAATAAATATGTTTAAACTCAAAAAGCAATTTAGCAAACATGTGAAATCACCTATAAAGAACAGTCTAAAGTAGAGCATATGGTGAAACAGCAAACAACATTAAAAAGGACTGAAATTTAAAAAAATAAAAAATTTTTTTAAAAAAGACAATGGAGGGGTCTAATTCTTAGATAAAGCAATGTAGATGGTCATTCTTCCAACCCGCTGTGCTTGCCAAAAGTCAAGTAGTAGTTCTTTTTGATGACACCCAGCTATTCAGCAACTTCGGCTGCCATTTTGGGCCCAACACTTGGGCAGTGCTTTTGAGCTCCGTACTGACTCCATACAGCTTAGCTCTTCATTTTGCCTATGATGCTGGGCCCAGGCCTGAACTGAGCACGGAACAACTTTTCATTATTCATCTGACATGGCGTATGGGCCCGGCTATCATTTTGCATTATCTAGTGACGTGAGCATGGTCTGCCATGATTGCCCGAGCCTAGCTCACATAGTAGGGAGACAGGCAGAATTATGAAGATTGCTGGAATCAGCCAGAGAGTGTGTAGCATAAGAAGGAAATCATACAGATCGGTGCCTGGAGAATACAGGTCTTCAGGGACACGTGCAAGCTGCACACCATGATGCTACATACAGGATTATATTAAATGTGAATTTGTCAGCCAACTGAAAACAGAACAGCAGGTAGGTGCACAGTGTTAACAAAAATTACCAGTGGTATCCAAAGCCAAGACGAAGCGATGCCAAGATCTGCAGGATTCTTAGAAATAAAATAAACTTCTGCCATTTTGTAGCCATTCTCTGGCCAGTTAGCCTAATGAAGAATACAAGAATACATTTTGACTAAACAAAATCTTATTACAACATGCAAACATGCTAGCCTCAGGGAAAACAAACAAACAAAACAAAGCAGAAATGTAATGCCTTGCAGCTGTACCGTGGGGACCTGGCATTGTCAGTTGTGCTTCGACCTGTTTAGGGTCTGACAGATTAAAAAAAAAAATGTAAAAAGCCGAACGGACCCTGAACAGGTCGGAGCACAATGGCAGTGTGAACCTAGCACATATGTTGTGTATAATAAGTTTTAATAAAGCCTATTTGACCCCTACGGCAAAACAAAAAATTATTTGTGGGACAAAATTATTTGTACCGTGGGTCCATAAGATTAAAATCATACCCAACTTATATAGGTTTGATTTGGTTTTACTTCTGTTAAAAACTTTTTGCATGAAGATTAGTGTGTTTAAAGGGGTACTCCGGTAGTAAACTTTCTTTTAATCAGCTGGTGCCAGAAAGTTAAACAGATTTGTAAATTACTTCTATAAAAAAAATAAAAAATCTTAATCCTTCCAGTACTTATCAGCTGCTGTATAATACAGAGGAAGTTCTTTTCTTTTTGAATTTCCTCTCTGTCTGACCACAGTGCTCTCTGCTGAGACCTCTGTCCATGTCAGTAACTGTCCAGAGCAGTTTAGGTTTGCTATGGGGATTTGTTCCTGCTCTGGACTGTTCCTGACATGGACAGGGGTGTCAGCAGAGAGCACTGTGGTAAGACAGAAAAGAAATTCAAAAAGAAAAGTACTTCCTCTGTATTATACAGCAGCTGCAAAGTACTGGAAGGATTAAGATTTTCAAATGGAAGTAATTTACAAATCTGTTTAACTTTCTGGCATCAGTTGATAAAAAATAAATGTTATCCACCGGAGTACTCCTGTAAAATTGTCCTCTTCTGACTTTTTTATTTTTCAGTATACGAGGATGTGTGAGGGTTCGTTTTTTTGCACCAGGGTCTCTAGTCTTTATCAGTACCATTTTTGTTTTGATGGGCCTTTTTGAATGCTTTTTATAAATTTTTTAGTGTATACAACGTGACCAAAAATATGCAATTTTGGACTTTTTTACGTATACGCCATTGTCTGTGCGGTTTAATTAACTTTATATATTTATAGAAGAATTGCTCACTATGGAGCGATGATCCCCCAGCACTTCCTGACACAATATTGGTAAAACACAAACTTTTATTTCATCCTTGTTAAAAACATAGCAAAATGGTAAAAGCAAGGACCGACACGTTTCGGCTGTGTGGCCTTTTTCAAGGTCTTCTGAGAACATACATGATACCGTATAAATATACAAATTAATACATAGCTCCTCCCTATCGTGCATATCACTTCCTGAATTGATCCTGGAATTTACCCCCTGCTTTATATACATATTGCAGATTATATCAAAAAGAAAAAAAAACTAATTTGCAAACCATAAAAGATAAAAGTACAAACATATACGAGGCTCAGAATGATCAGATGCTTATTGTAAACAATAATTTGTAGTAATAGAACAGCATTATATCTGACCTCTGGTTGAAGCCATCAGGTACTCGTGTTGCCATCTTCATGATCCAGTGGGCTTACATTCCAAGAAAGATATGCAATATAGGATATGATTTGTCTCGCAAGATATGTAAGACTTTATAGGAAAAAACTAAACTATTAGTTTCTGATACTACTTGGCTAGTCTTGATCATCATATGGCACATGGGACATGGGCTTCATTGGGGGACAAAGATCATGGGAATTATGCTGCTGCCACTAGGAGGTTGACACTACGTTAAAAAAAAAGAAGTCGGCTCCTCCCAGCAGGATATACCCGCCCACTAGGACTGAGCTAATCAGTTGTGAAACAAAGAAGTAGGAGAAGCCAAACCACGAAAGGAGAAAACATCCGGACACCAGAAGCAAATCCAGGTAACAAACAACCTGACCAGGAACCGTAAATGGGTGGGTGCTGTGTCGCCCAATGAAGGCTACGAGAAAGAGATTTTACGAGTACAAAAAAAAAAATCTCCTTTTCTCGGTCACCTTATTGGAGGACACAGAGAACATGGGAAGTCCCAAAGCAGTCCCTTGGGTGGGAAAAAACAACCGCCAGAGAAGGGAAGGTCAGGCCATGATGTGCACTGAACCAGTAGAAATAGGTTTATCAGTCACCTGTTAAAGGTGAAAGAAGCAAAAAAAATGATTCCATATGTGGTGACATAAGACCACATACCACACTGGATCCCAGCTAACAAGCCGAGAATCGAGTGAAGACCGTAAGTAAAAGGAAGGGCCATAGAAAAAATTATGTAGCTGCAATAATCACTTTTGACCACTAGAGAGGAGCCTAACACTCCCCAACAGAGAGAAAACAGTGCTGAATCAATGGGCAATGCATCATTTTAGCCACTGGAGGGTGCAGAGCGCCCATTCTCCCCCCCCCCCCCCCCGGGAAGAATGGGCGCACTAAAGAGAACAAGGCCCCGGGTGACGCCTGCAGGCGGCCTACATTAGAAGAAGAAATTTACAGGGCACCCGCAAGCCGATCGACAGCCAAATGAGCAGGACACCGGCTGCCTGAAAAACGCAGCTGTTTAGGCCGGGGAATGGACGCATTCCACAGCCGGTTCCGACTCAACCGCAGCTACGTCCATCCATGCGGGAGAGCCGCAAAGTTACAGCCACGATAGCTTACTGAGCCTGGCTGCAAACTGACAGACGCAGCCAGAGCAGGGAGGGCACCAGGATCCCGGCAGCCACACAAGGATGCGGAGACCCATTGCCCCAGATATCAGGGCAGCAAGTAGGGAGTCCCAGTTAGGAAAAGCGCGGCCAGGCCACTGTGTCTGGCCGCAAAAGTGGGGCAAGGGGATATTGGCGCCGGAGGCCATGAGGGGAGTGGGAGCCACGTGCAATGGTGGCTGAGGAGCTGGGACTCCATTGCAGTTCTGTCCACTATAGAGAAGGGGAACTCCTGGGATGAGCACAAGGGAGTGGGGGGTGGAGGATGAAGTTCCTACTCACCCATGGACTCCATCTTTGTACACTCACCCAGAAGTCTTCAGTCAGCTAAGGCCGCGCTGCATCACGCCAAGCTGCCATAGCGAGGCTGGCAAGGGCAAGTGGGGGACCCAGACCCAGGATGTTACAGCCAGGTGCTGACCTTTGGGGGGGTGGTTGACGGCATCTATGCACCATGCCCCTTTGTCGCATGTGGGCAATCAGGTAGCGCCATGCTCCTGTTGCCCAACCTAGAAAAATAACAAAGGAAAAAAACTCTAACTAGACATACCTAGCTAGAAAATAAACAGAAAAGATCAGGTCTGGAGAGAGCTCCAGACCTGTGTCTGCCTCCTACTGACATTAAGCTAAAACTGATTAGCTCAATGCCAGTGGGTGGGTGTATCCTGCTGGGTGGCAGCAGCATAATACCCATGGTGTCCCCCAATAAGGCGTAAGAGAAATATCCCCATTGGCAACAGGATTTCAAATCATGACATATATTGCATATCTTGCTTGGAATGTAAGAAACAATATGTTGGCTCAACACTACACTGTCCGGTGCGTTCCGCATTTTAAGGAAGTGCATAATAGAAGCATTGCACAAATGAAAGTAACACCAATAGAGCATGTCACCAAATCCCCAAGAGGCGGGGATAGAACACTTAAATGATGTACCGGAAAAGCGTACTGGATCATGAAGATGGTGACACTAGTACCTGACCAGAGGTCAGATATAATGCTATTCTATTAATACAAATTATTGTTTACAATAAGTATCTGATCCTTCGGAGCCTCATATATGTTTGTACTTTTATCTTTATGGTTTGTAAATTAGTTCTTTTTTCTTTTTGATATAATCTGCAATAAGTATGTAAAGCAAGGGTTAATTCGAGGATCAATTCAGGAAGTGACGTGCACGATAGGGAGGAGCTATGTATTAATTTGTATATTTTTACGTTAACATGTATGTTCTTAGAAGACCTTGAAAAAGGCTACACAGCTGAAACGCGTCGGTCCTTGCTTTTACCATTTTGTTATCCCTGATGTTTTTAACAAGGATGAAATAAAAGTTTGTGTTTTACCAATATCGTGTCTGGAAGTGCTGGGGGATCTTCACTGAGCAATTCTTCTATTAGTTCTCTTGTCTGCGGCAGCAAGGCCCTGGCAACACCTGGACTAATCAGGAATCGTGGCAGCCACATCAGTATGGAGAGTAGAGTGGACTTTTTCCCACTTTTGCTGAGAGTCTATTTATATTTTTATAGTTTGGACATTTTTTTTTCGTTATGGGAAAAGAGGGGTGATTTTATCTTTTATTAGGGAAGGGGTTAATTCACATTTAACTTTTATTTTTTATTCCCCATAGGGGACTATTACATGCAATCCTTGGATTGCATACACTGTTCAATGCTATACACCTGTCAAACCGTAACACAGGTGTCCTGAGGCGAGCACAGGGAGGACAGAAACCTTGTGTGGAACAGAAGGGCATAGCATTGATCAGTGCTTGATTGCTCCAGGCTGCTGAGGCTTCCTGGAGCACTGAACCACAGATCGTACTGCTCTCCTGCCATCCTCTCAGCTGATCGGGACATCGCAGTTTTACCGCAATGGTCCCAATCAGCTCTACTGAGCTGCTGGGACCGTTACTTTTTCTATTTTAAACGTTACAATCAACTTTGATCACGGCATCTAAGGGGTTAATGCCAGGCATCATTGTTGATATTGGTGATACCCGGCATTAGACACTGGTCCACCCCGTGTCATAGAAGGGGAGCTGGCACAGGGCATATAGGTATGCCCTGCGTCCTTAAGGAGTAAAATATATATATATATATATATATATATCTCAAGCCTAGAAAAAAATTTATATGTATAGTATCCTAGTGTCCAAGGCCACAATCCAAATTGCATTCTTTTATTTAAGAGGAAATATACTCATTTACCTTGTCAGTTAGTTCTAAAGCTCGGGCTCTGTGTTCCAGCCATTTTGCCACAATTTTCTATGGAAACAAAATAAAAACAAAAACTACTAGAAGACATTGCCATCATAATACAGTGATCCCTCAAGTTACAATATTAATTGGTTCCAGGACAACCATTGTATGTTGAGACCATTGTATGTTGAGACCAGAGCTCAATGGAAACCTGGTAATTGGTTCTGAAGCCACCAAAATGTCATCCAAAAATAGGTAAAAGTGAGGATTAAAGAAAAATAAGTAGATAACGAATACAGATAAAGCAAATCCTTTCATATAAAAGTAAGAAAGAGCTGCTGGAAGCTGTAATCACTGTCAGTGTTTCCCAACCAGGGTGCCTCCAGCTGTTGCAAAACTACAACTCTCAGCATGCCCGGACAGCCAAAGGCTGTCAGGGAATGCTGAGAGTTGTAGTTTTGCAACAGCTGGAGGCACCTTGTTTAGGAAATGCTGGTCTATGTAGAGGACAGGAGCTTCTTCAGGGTTCTGTACAGAAAACACAATGTACTAAAAAAGTAACATGGAGTCGCCCTCACATGGTGTCCAAAGGAGCAGCTATCCCTGGCACAGGTAAAGAGTACAGAACATGTAATACCTCCCTGTACTGTAGGAGGCGCTACCAGACATCAGTCAGTGCACACACTTCAGTAATACAGGTGTTTTACAAGTAAAATGCCCATTCTGATTGATCAGTTCTTCCGGCCATTGACATCTGGACTGTCTGTAGCATTGTATGTTGAGTCTGGTTTCAAGTTACAATGGTCCAGAAAAGACCATTGTATGTTGAAACTATTGTATGTTGAGGCCATTGTAAGTTGAGGGATCACTGTATTTAAATTTAAATACTTTAAAGCATCCCTCAGAACAGAAACCCCAATCAAAACTTTTGACATGCCAGCATGACATGTGAAAACCCCTTTTTTTTTTACATTTTAAAGGGGTATTCCAGGAAAAAACTTTTTTTATATATATATATATATATATATATATATATATATATATATATATATATATATATATATATATATTATATATATATATCAACTGGCTCCATAAATTTAACAGATTTGTAAATTTCTTCTATTAAAAAATCTTAATCCTTTCAGTACTTATGAGCTTCTGAAGTTAAGATTGTTCTTTTCTGTATAAATCCTCTCTGATGACACCTGTCTCGGGAAACGCCCAGTTTAGAAGCAAATCCCCATAGCAAACCTCTTCTAAACTGGGCGTTTCCCGAGACAGGTGTCATCAGAGAGGATTTAGACAGAAAAGAACTACCTTAACTTCAGAAGCTCATAAGTACTGAAAGGATTAAGATTTTTTAATAGAAGTAATTTACAAATCTGTTTAACTTTCTGCAGACAGTTGAGAATATATATATATATATATATATATATATATATATATATATATATAAAGTTTTTTCCTGGAATAACCCTTTAAGTGTGAATAAATTGCAAACTGTAAGCCACTGCTGACTACTGCCTGAAGATGAAATACCTGTCCTTTGGGCACAATTCTTCGAACAAATGGAATCAGTATATTTTTAAACCATAGACAAAGTTCTTGTGAAGAGATATTTGCAGGAACTTTGCTGAGTAGATTCTCCAGCATCTTTTCATCAAACTTGCTTTCAAACTCTGCCTATAAAAGAGTAAAAACAGATAGTAGCAATGAACAAACCATGGGAGCGTCCAAAAGTTTTTCTCCATCTTCTTACCTGATGTCGAAGCCAAAGATATTGTGCACAAGCCAAATTCATCTCTTCTAATTGAAAAACAATATCCTTTAGCACATCATTGTTGTTTAAGAACTCTATCCATGCAATGCCACTAAACAAAATAGAGAAGAAAAACACTCTAGTTTAACTTAAAATTATTTAAAAATGATATTCATAGGTGCAAAAAATAAAAAGTTCACCAACCTAAATTTATCAGGGCCAAAAGCGCCATAAAAAGTAGTTAATCTGGCCTGGGCTCTTAACACCTAAAGAAAAATACAGAATATTAGCAAAAAGTTGCAAATACAGTAAGTTGTAATAAATATATAAGGAGTAATTTGTATATTACATCTGTAATAGAAACTGGAATCTCATCTAATAATACTGGTAACGTCTTGTCCTCTTTTCTCTGAATCTAAAAAACAAAATTGGAAAATTATAGATTAGCAGGAAGTGAGAGTTAAATTTTACTGATGGTTTATACATATTAAAACAGTCACAAAATCTAACTTCATAATTAAAGGGAACTTAGGCGATTGTCTCTTTTAGCATGAAAAACTGCTCTGTTACATTTCCAACATTGTTGAAGAATAATTTCAGGAATATGACAAAAATTTTAAAGGTGATTACTTCATCCCAAACATCGCCAATCAAACATCTGCAGAAAAGCTCCACATTAGGATGATAAATGCATTTACCGTCTTGTCATTATCTATCATACATTTAACCCTTAATTGCATTTAATAAAGAAAATAATTAAAATTTTGTAATCCCCCATATTAAAAACTTAAAGGGGTACTCCGCCCCTGGCATCTTATCCCCTATCCAAAGGGGATAGGGGATAAGATGTTAGATCGCCGCGGTGCCACTGCTGGGGACCCCGGGGATATCGCCGCTGCGGCACCCCGCCATCATTACTGCACAGAGCGATACAGGGGCCGGAGCAGCGTGACGTCATGGAGCCGTGACGTAACGATGCTCCGGCCCCTGTATTGCCCGTCATTACGTGCAGAGCGAACTCGCTCTGCGCAGTAATGATAGCAGGGTGCTGAAGCAGCGATCCCCGGGGTCCCCAGCAGCGGGACCCCGGCGATCTGACATCTTATCCCCTGTCCTTTGGATAGGGGATAAGATGTCTAGCGGCGGAGTACCCCTTTAAAATTTGGACATTCTTCAGGGTAACAGTCCTCCCTCAGCCTGGCCGCAGAAACACTTGTCTGGACGACGGCCACATAATCACAGGGCTGTTAGCCCCGCCAATGAGGAGGTGTGACCTCCAGGCCAATCAGTCTCAGTGCTCGCACTTCTCAGAGGCAGGATATCTAAACTCTGCATTCTACCGTGCCATGAAGTTATTTTTCTACACTATGCAATACTAGGGGTGTGAATCGGCAAGAATGTAGCGATACGTATCGCGATACACATATGAAGATACGATATATCCGGAATGTTTAAGAGACGATATATCGCGATATATCCCGTTTCTGTCTCAAAAACGATATATTGCCATTTTTACTCACGCAGTGATACCAAATATGTTTATTTTTATTATGTTTACATGTTTTTATATAGAAATAGGGGGTGATTTGGACTTTTAATATGGAAGGAGTTAATGTGTGTCTTTTAAACTTTTATTAAAACATTTTTTTTTTTAATACACTTTATTAGACTTTTAGGAGGAAACATTAGATTCCTCAGACAGATGAAAAGAGTTCTATTGAACTCCATTGCTCTGTGATCCATTGATAGAGCCTAGTCCAGCCAGGCTCTATCAATGACCGAGCCACGAGACGGCGGGAAGCAGAGGTAAGCCCTCTGGCCACATCCGCAGTGGATCGCCCGCCCGCGATCGCGCTGCGGGGGGGGGGGGGGGGGGATTGGTGGGATTCGGTGTCTGCGCGATCCACCCCACTAGGGAGCATTCACAGGTCCCTTTAGACACCTTTTTCAGCTTTGTCAGTGGCTATCTAAAGGGTTAATAGCCAGCCGCAGCGATCGCCGTATGCTGGCTATTAGCGGCGGCCCCCGGCTACTGAAAACAGCTGGGGGCTGCAGAGTATGCCTGAGCACAACCTCAGACGTTCCTCCTCTCTGTATGGCACGTGTAAAGCCAAACAGAGAGGAGGAGACTCAGAAGCTGCTGTCCCTGTAATGTGCTGAGCCTGTATGCGTGCTTTTGAGGGGGAGAGCTGCATACAGGAAGAAGGGCGGAAGCCGGCCCTGGCAGGCATCAGATGACGTTGCGCCTGCCGGGCCATGCCCACTTCTGCCCCTCTAACACAGCTCCAAACTGAGCTACCGAAAATAGAAGAAAAGAGGTATTTACAGGGGGTTTGGAATTTAACCCCTTGGGGACGGAGCCCATTATGACCCTAAGGACGGGAGCATTTTTTGCAAATCAGACCACTGTCACTTTAAGCATTAATAACTCTGGGATGCTTTTACTTATAAATTTGATTCCGAGATTGTTTTTTCGTGACATATTCTACTTTATGTTAGTGGTAAATTTTCGGCGATACTTGCATCCTTTCTAGGTGAAAAATGCAAAAATTTCATGAAAAATTAGAAAATTTTGCATTTTTCTAACTTTGAAGCTCTCTACTTATAAGGAATATGGATATTCCAAATAAATTATGTATTGATTCACATATACAATATGTCTACTTTATGTTTGCATCATAAAATTGATGAGTTTTTACTTTTGGAAGACACCAGAGGGCTTCAAAGTTCAGCAGCAATTTTCCAATTTTTCGCAAAATTTTCAAAATCGGAATTTTTCAGGCACCAGTTCAGGTTTGAAGTGGATTTGAAGGGTCTTCTGGTTAGAAATACCCCGTAAATGACCCTATTATAAAAACTGCACCCCTCAAAGTATTCAAAATGACATTCAGTCAGCATTTTAACCCTTTAGGTGTTTCACAGGAATAGCAGCAAAGTGAAGGAGAAAATTCAAAATCTTCATTTTTTACACTGGCATGTTCTTGTAGACCCAGTTTTTGAATTTTTACATGGGGTAAAAGGAAAAAAATCCTCTCAAAATTTGTAACCCAATTTCTCTCGAGTAAGAAAATACCTCATATGTGTTTGTCAAGTGTTCGGCGGGTGCACTAGAGGGCTCAGAAGCGAAGGAGCAACAATGGGATTTAGGAGAGTGAGTTTTTCTGAAATGGTTTTTGGGGGGCATGTCCCATTTAGGAAGCCCCTATGGTGCCAGGACAGCAAAAAAAAACACATCGCACACTATTATGGAAACGACACCCCTCAAGGAACGTAACAAGGGGTACGGTGAGCCTTAACACCCCACAGGTGTTTGACAACTTTTTATTAAAGTCGGATGTATGAAAAATATTTTTCCACTAAAATGCTGGTTTTTCCCCAAATTTTACTTTTTTACAAAGGGTAATAGGAGAAAATGCCCCCCAAAATTTGTAACCCCATTTCTTCTGAGTATGGAAATACCCCATATGTGGACGTCAAGTGCACTGCGAGCGAACTACAATGCTCAGAAGAGAAGGAGCACCATTGAGCTTTTAGAGAGATAATTTGTTTGGAATGGAAGTCGGGGGCTATGTGCATTTACAAAGCCCCCCGTGGTGCCAGAACAGTGGACCCCCCCACATGTGACCCCATTTTGGAAACTAAACCACTCACGGAATGTAATAAGGGGTACAGTGGGTATTTACACCCCACTGGCGTTTGACAGATCTTTAGAACAGTGGGCTATGCAAACAAAAAAATTTAATTTTTCATTTTCACAGACCACTGTTCCAAAAATCTGTCAGACCCCTGTGGGGCGTAAATGCTCACTGTACCCCTTATTACATTCCGTGAGGGGTGTAGTTTCCAAAATGGGGTCACATGTGGGTATTTATTATTTTGCATTTATGTCAGAACCGCTGTAAAATCAGCCACCCCTGTGCAAATCACCAATTTCGGCCTCAAATGTACATGGTGCGCTCTCACTCCTGAGCCTTGTTGTGCGTCCGCAGAGCATTTTACGCCCACATATGGGGTATTTCCGTACTCAGCAGAAATTGCGTTACAAATTTTGGGGGTCTTTTTTTCCTTTTACCTCTTGTGAAAATAAAAAGTAAAGGGCAACACCAGCATGTTAGTGTAAAATTTTTTTTTTTTTTTACACTAACAGGCTGGTGTAGACCCCAACTTTTCCTTTTCATAAGGGGTAAAAGGAGAAAAAGCCCCCCAAAATTTGTAGTGTAATTTCTCCCGAGTACGGCGATACCCCATATGTGACCCTAAACTGTTTCCTTGAAATACGACAGGGCTCCAAAGTGAGAGAGCACATGCGCATTTGAGGCCCAAATTAGGGTTTGCACAGGGGTGGACATAGGGGTATTCTACACCAGTGATTCCCAAACAGGGTGCCTCCAGCTGTTGCTAAACTCCCAGCATGCCTGGACAATCAGTGGCTGTCCGGAAATGCTGGGAGTTGTTGTTTTGCAACAGCTGGAGGCTCCGTTTTGGAAACACTGCTGTACAATACGTTTTTTATTTTTATTGGGGGGGGACAGTACAAGGGGGTGTATATGTAGTGTTTTACTCTTTATTAGGTGGTAGTGTAGTGTAGTGTAGTGTTTTTAGGGTACGTTCACACTGGCGGGTTACGGTGAGTTTCCCGCTAGGAATTTGCGCTGCGGCGAAAAATTTGCCGCAGCTCATACTTGAAGCAGGAAACTTGCTGTAAACCCGCCCGTGTGAATGTACCCTGTACGTTCACATGGGGGGGGGGGGGGGGGTTTGGCAAACCTCCAGCTGTTTCAAAACTACAACTCCCAGCATGCACGGTCTGTCAGTACATGCTGGGAGTTGTAGTTTTGCAACAGCTGGAGGCACACTGGTTGGAAAACCTTCAGTTAGGTTCTGTTACCTAACTCAGTATTTTCCAACCAGTGAGCCTCCAGCTGTTGCAAAACTACAACTCCCAGCATGCACGGTCTGTCAGTACATGCTGGGAGTTGTAGTTTTGAAACAGCTGGAGGCACACTGGTTGGAAAATACTGAGTTGGGTTCTGTTACCTAACTCAGTATTTTCCAACCAGTGTGCCTCCAGCTGTTGCAAAACTACAATTCCCAGCATGTCTGATCACAGAAGGGCATGCTGGGAGATGTAGTTATGCAACAGCTGGAGGTACGCAACTACAACTCCCAGCATGCCGAGACAGCTGTTTGCTGTGTGGGCATGCTGGAATTTGTAGTTTTGCAACATCTGGAGTGCTACAATTTAGAGACCACTGAACAGTGATCTCCAAACTGTGGACCTCCAGATGTTGCAAAACTACAACTCCCAGCATGCCAGACAGCAAACAGCTGTGTGGGCATGCTGGGAGTTGTAGTTTTGCAAGATCTAGAGGGCAGTATAGAGATCACTGTGCAGTGGTCTCTAAACTGCAGACCTCCAGCTGTTGCAAAAACTACAAATTCCAGCATGCCCACACAGCAAACAGCTGCCTGGGCATGCTGGGAGTTGTAGTTTTGCAACATCTGGAGGGCTACAGTCTAGAGACCACTATAGTGGTCTCAGACTGTAGCCCTCTAGATGTAGCTATGCAAATACTCACCGGCTTCCGTCGCATCCGGGAGCCGTCCTCTTCTGCCGCACGCCGCCGCAGATCTCCGTCGCCGCCGCCGATCCCCGTCGCTCCGCTGCCTCCGGAGGGGTAAGTGGACTCCGGCGCCGCTCCTCTTCGTTTTCCCCGTTCTGCCCCGCCTATTGTGGGAGGGCAGGACGGGGAAACCGAAAGTAAACCCCTCCGCCCCTGATCTGCTATTGGTGGTCGCATCTAGACCACCAATAGCAGAGATAGGAGGGGTGGCACCCATGCCACCTCACTCCTATCGCTTTAGGGGGATCGTGGGTGTCTTATACACCCGCGATCCCCCTTCTATTCCGGGTCACCGGGTCACCATAGACCCGTAATGACCCGGAATCGGCGCAAATCGCAAGTGTGAATTCACTTGCGATTTGCGCCGATCGCCGACATGGGGGGGTCTAATGACCCCCCTGGGCATTTGCACGGGGTGCCTGCTGATAGATATCAGCAGTCACCCCGGCCCGGTCCCCGCCCGGCGCGCGGGCCGAAATTCCCACGGGCGTATGGATACGCCCTTCGTTCTTAAGTACCAGGACGCAAGGGCGTATGCATACGCCCTTCGTCCCCAACAGGTTAAAAAAAAAAGGACAGGGATAGAGATAGTTAGAGTCAGGGACATATGGGGAGGGGGATTAGGGAAAGTGTAGTTGTTGATCGGGGCAGTTAAATGGGCATCTTTAAGCAGTTAAATGGGCATTTCAGGGCCAAAAACACTGTCCAATTAAACCAACAGCTATAGTTTAGAAATGAATTGATATACTTTTATAAATTTATACGTAAAGCCTTTCTCATTTACACATTACCTGCTGCCAACATGATCAACATTTTCCTACCCAAACATCTCCTCCAAGATCTCTTAGGTTTAAAGTTACATAAAAATAAAAACTCTAATCTATATATATTGTTCAATTCTAGGAGGATTGACTTACTCTATTCTTTGCATAATTCAGCATCTCAAATGTTGTTTCATAGGTAGGCCATGGGGCATTGACACAGTACTGGACCACAAAATTGTAATCCTAAGATAAGGTTTAAAGTTACATAAAAATAAAAACTCTAATCTATATATATTGTTCAATTCTAGGAGGATTGACTTACTCTATTCTTTGCATAATTCAGCATCTCAAATGTTGTTTCATAGGTAGGCCATGGGGCATTGACACAGTACTGGACCACAAAATTGTAATCCTAAGATAGAATAAAAAAAAAAAATGTGTGTGCATATATATATGTATATATATATATATATATATATATATATATATATATATAATATATTAGAAATAAAAGCAAATTCAGGTAAAAAAATATAGGGCACACTTTATAGAACATTAAAATAATGTATAGTCTTTATACCTTAATTTTATGAAGATTGCCTTTAGCCTCATCCACAAGTTCTTGCCATAGGGCTTGACCATAACTGCCGACTGATGCCGATGCCAATTTTTCCAGTACAATATTCAGCTTTACTTTATATACAAGCTGCTCATCAATAAAAATGTATTTAGATACAACAAATAAATAACTAAAAGGTGCGCTACATTACACAGGAAGCATTGCATATTGTGCCAGTTTCATTTAGTTATATCATGTGTACAGTTGTATTCTTAGCAAGTACGCAACATCTAAAGTGTTCTATTACCCAAAGGAGGCCAAAGAATGCCAGCCTGGTCTCCTGCATACATTAAAAGGTACAAAGGTACGCTTTGTTTGCAATGGGATCCTACAGCCTGTGTTGACATAAAACAGATCTCTGTGAGTGATGGACTAATATTAATTATGGCCATCATGGTGCTTTTTCTGATCTATAAGTGAAATCTAGCCCATTAAACTGATGTAAACGCAGCCTTAGGGACAACTGTAAAAACGGATGTTAAAAATTTCTTTATAATTAAATTCCAATGATACTATTCATTTAAGAATAAAAAAAAAGGTATTTTGAATGGCACATGACAGAACTGTTGTGATTTTTTTTTAATGGGTATCATTAAATTATTGTGAGTCATTCAGATTTGTATCCCAATGAATTTTTTATCATGTATTTATTATTACCACACAATTGTGGCCTTCAAAGAGAAACAGAAACAGGACTATAATGACAAACGCAAATATGAATAGTGCTTAAATGGGCACGGTCAGATTCAAAAACCTTTTTATATGTTGTACATCTTTGCAAAACATTAAAGGGGTTATCCAGGGAAAAAACTTTTTTTTATATATCAACTGGCTCCAGAAAGTTAAACAGATTTGTAAATTAAAATGTATGAGGGTATATAAAAGTAATTTATATAAAACCAGTCCTCAAGGTACAATTTGAAAAAAGAGAAAAGAAAAAAGAGAAGAAAAAGGAATATAAGAAATAAGAGTTGGTCCAGAAAAAGTTAATATGTGGTATTTATTAATTGCAACAATTATTTAAAATAAAATATAATATAGGACAACCTATTAAACCTCAGCAGGGCCCTTGCATGGGGTATAGGGGTCCAAAAATGAGAGTGGTAAAATGGAAAAAAGATAAAACAATTATGTGGAGATAAAATCTAATAAAATATAGTAATGTACTGTATATCGAAAACAGTTATTGGCAGTCTCTGGTGTAAATCGAATTCATTCGTTTGAAGCGCTTATTAAAGGGTGCCTGAGATGTTCAGCATTGGAGTGGAAATATACTGTAGTAATGAGCTGGCGATCTGTCTCAGTTCATTCAGAAATTAGCATACAGATTTGCCGCAATGGTACAGTGTGACAATGTTGGCACAGTTCATGTGACAGTGTGTGGATATTGTCAATCGTCGGTAGATGATACAATGTTGCCAAAGGACTGTGCTGCACTGCAGTATCATACGGCTGTTTGTAATAGAGTTCGGTGCACTCACCGGCTCCTAAGAAGAACAAGACGGGACAGACTGGCACGGCTGGGCAGTCGGCACAGATGGAAAAGTGACTGTCCGGCAGTTGGATAGCTGGGTCCTGGGCTGGCACGGCTGGCGTCCGGCCTGTTGAGGTAAATGTCATAGGACTCTGGTTTGCCGTTGGATGTTCCGGAGCTAGTTTCGGGAGTGGTGATCTGTGGTGGCGTCCTCGTGTCTGAACGGAGCGCTATCTGCGCGCGTAAAGCGGTGGTCACAGATAGCGCTCAGTTCAAACACGAGGACGCCACCACAGATCACCACTCCCGAAACTAGCTCCGGAACATCCAACGGCAAACCAGAGTCCTATGACATTTACCTCAACAGGCCAGACGCCAGCCGTGCCAGCCCAGGACCCAGCTATCCAACTGCCGGACAGTCACTTTTCCATCTGTGCCGACTGCCCAGCCGTGCCAGTCTGTCCCGTCTTGTTCTTCTTAGGAGCCGGTGAGTGGTGCTGTGCACCGAACTCTATTACAAACAGCCGTACGATACTGCAGTGCAGCACAGTCCTTTGGCAACATTGTATCATCTACCAACGATTGACAATATCCACACACTGTCACATGAACTGTGCCAACATTGTCACACTGTACCATTGCGGCAAATCTGTATGCTAATTTCTGAATGAACTGAGACAGATCGCCAGCTCATTACTACAGTATATTTCCACTCCAATGCTGAACATCTCAGGCACCCTTTAATAAGCGCTTCAAACGAATGAATTCGATTTACACCAGAGACTGCCAATAACTGTTTTCGATATACAGTACATTACTATATTTTATTATATTTTATCTCCACATAATTGTTTTATCTTTTTTCCATTTTACCATTCTCATTTTTGGACCCCTATACCCCATGCAAGGGCCCTGCTGAGGTTTAATAGGTTGTCCTATATTATATTTTATTTTAAATAATTGTTGCAATTAATAAATACCACATATTAACTTTTTCTGGACCAACTCTTATTTCTTATATTCCTTTTTCTTTTCTTTTTTCTTTTCTCTTTTTTCAAATTGTACCTTGAGGACTGGTTTTATATAAATTACGTTTATATACCCTCATACATTTTAATTATAGGCCTTCTTGGGTAAAGGCAACACCTTTAACCTCAGGTACAATCTACCACTAAGTGAGCTACACAAATCTATACATTTCTTTCCCAGATTTGTAAATTACTTCTATTAAAAAATCTTAATCCTTTCAGTACTTATGAGCTTCTGAAGTTAACGTTGTTCTTTTCTGTCTAAGTGCTCTCTGATTACGTGTGTCTCGGGAACCGCCCAGTTTAGAAGTAAATCCCCATAGCAAACCTCTTCTAAACTGGGCGGTTCCCGAGACAGGTGTCCTCAGAGAACCTTAACTTCAGAAGCTCATAAGTATTGAAAGGATTAAGATTTTTTAATAGAAGTAATATACAAATCTGTATAACTTGCTGGAGTCAGTTGATATATATATATATATAAAGTTGTTTCCAGGATAACCCCTTTAACCTATCTAATATCTTTGTCCAAGCTGAAGCACAGGCAAAGGCACAGACAAAGGGAAGGTGGCCTAGCACTCCTCTGTGCTCTCTCCTGTCTGACAGTACTCCTCTGTGCTCTCTTGTGTCTGATAGTGCCCATTTAACTCAGGATGGAGTACATGATAAGCAATGTTTTTACAAAGTTACTAAACGATTTATGTTGATTTATTCCATATAAAGAATGTACATTGTTGTTAGAAGGTAAACATTTTCAATGATTAATCAATCAACTCAAAATAGCGCTTGTGTTATGGAAAAAAATATTTAATTAAAATTGTACCTCAACATCAAGGCCAAACTGTAGAGCAAATTTTTCTGCTTCTTCAAATTTATGCTTATGTAATAATCGACTTAATCTAAAGAAAAAGGAGAAATAATACATTATCTTTAAAGAAGTTGTCTCAAAGTCAACACCTGGCCAAATCCTGTTAGAACACGCAAGCGGAAATTTATTATTCACTGGAACAGTGCAGAGTGGCAAAACTGGCACAAGGAACGATACATTCCCACAATAAATACACATACAGGGAGATCACATGCTCAATACACCTCTCTCCCTTTGCAAGCCAAAAGAGCTGCTCCCATTCTGGCCTACTCAATAGTCCTATTGTTACATGGATGGTCATTAATCTAAATTACCAATGTATAATACAAAATGTCCCCAATAGCAGCCACTGCATGGGAAATGCCTGGATGGCCACAGCTTTCCTTAACAAAACCAGCTGTTTTTCCAATAGGTGAAGAGTGTGATCAGCAGATTGTTACAGTAGTTGCATTCTGAAAGGGGTTGTGTCTAATATACTACTGTCATAAGAACATGATGGTCCTCACTCCAACATTTGGCTAAAGATATCTTAAACCCCTTAAGTACCAAGCCCATTTTAACTTTAAGGACCAGGCCAATTTTCATTTTTGCACTTTAGTTTTTTCCTCCCCCACCTCTAAAAATCATAACGCTTTAAATTTTGCACCTACAGACCCATATTAAAGGGGTATTCCAGGCCAAAACTTTTTTTTATATATCAACTGGCTCCGGAAAGTTAAACAGATTTGTAAATTACATCTATTAAAAAATCTTAATCCTTCCAATAGTTATTAGCTTCTGAAGTTGAGTTGTTGTTTTCTGTCTAACTGCTCTCTGATGACTCACGTCATTCTCACATCATGCACAGCTCCCGGGACGTGACATCATCATTGAGCAGTTAGACAGAAAAACTTCAGAAGCTAATAACTATTGGAAGGATTAAGATTTTTTAATAGAAGTAATTTACAAATCTGTTTAACTTTCCGTAGCCAGTTGATATATATAAAAAAAGGTTTTGCCTGGAATACCCCTTTAAGGCTTATTTTTTGCATCACTAATAGTACTTTGTAATGACATCAATCATTTCATAACAAAATCTACTACAAAATAAAAAAAATCATTTGTGGGGTGAAATTGAAAAAAAAAACTACACCATTTTGTAACGTTTGGGGGCTTCCGTTTCTACGTAGTGCAGTTTTTGCTAAAGATGGCACCTTATTTTCATTCTGCAGGCCTATACGATTACAATACCCAATTTGTGTTAGGTTTTATTTTATTTTACTACTATAAACAAATGATAACTATGTGCCCCAATATTAGTATGCTTAAAAAATTGCCCTCTTCTGACCCCTATAACTTTAAATTTTCCACATACTTGTCTGTAGTTTTTATCGGTACCATTTTTGTTTTGATGGGACTTTCTAATAGCTTTTTAGAATTTTTTTTATGGTATATGAAGCGACAAAAAATGCAAAATTTGGTTGTTGTTTTTTTTTACCTGTACGTCATCAACCGTGCAATTTTATAAATCGTTTGGACATTTACGCACGTGGCGATGCCACATGTTTATTTTTGCTTACATTTTAATTATTTTTTTTAATTACAAAAATGGGAACTTGGGTACAAACTTATTAGGGGAGGGGCTTATTCACATATAAACACTTACTTTATTTTTATTTTTTTTAGTCCCCATAGGGGGCTATAACAAGCAATCTTGCAATTGGAGCTTTGGCTCAGCATTAATCAGTGATATTGGCGCTCTGCTGCTCTAGCCTGCAGAGGCTGGCTGCCGCATCAGAACACTGATGGGATGGCGATGAAGCAGATAAGGGCCCTCCTGCCGTCCACTCAGCTGATCGGGGACCCACCATTTTGCCGCGGATGTCCCGATCAGCTCCCTGAGCTAACAGTCAATGTTAAATCCCACATTTAGACGGAGCAATCAACTTTGATTGCAACTTCTACAGGGTTAGTGCGGAGCATCGGCGCAATTAACCTGATAGCAACCGGGACCTTCCGGGTATGAAGCGTGCTCATCTTGTAAGCGCACTTCACACTGCAGGCGCAAGTACTCCCTTGGTCTTTAAGAACTGGGAACCAAGGGCATACCTGTACGCGCTTGGTCCTTATGAGGTTAAACAGGATTCTAGAGACATCAGAGATAGAAAATGCCAGACAGGATTCTCTACCTTGAGCATTGACTGTATGTCTTTTCAAAACAAAAAAATAAATTAAAAAAAACAAAAAAAAAGACTATGGAAGCAGCGAAAACAGTGTCCTAACAAGCTTACATATACCTGTTTTTAAGTACCTCTGTTAATGTTCTATGCACATTTTTCTGTACCTAATTTATACCTGTACACACCTGTTCTCAGGTAAAGCCTCTGTTAAGCATCTCATTGCAAGGACAGTGATTGGAGAGTGGGAGGACCTGGAAAGAGACACGTAATCGTAAATGACATGAACGTGAAATAAAGAGCTAAGAAATTACCGGTAATGTGTGAAAATTTACCTTTCATGGCTGTCATAAATTCCCTCAAGAAGATATATTGTGTCCTAATGGAAAGAAGTATGACATGTGAATCAAACTGAATGGAAAATGCTTTAATTGCAAAAGGGTTCTGTAAAAAGTGTTTTGTAGAGTATAAGTAAAACCTTATTGCACTTTAATCAGCACAAAAACTAATTAAAAATAAAATAAGGCAAAGCTAAAATATATAAAAAATATATACACAACAAAGAGGCAGCATCACAGATTACCTTGCCTAGCATCATAGTCAATTTACAGGGATGTGGAAATGGTATCGCCCGACAGGTGAATTCTTCAGGCATTTAGCCCTGCTTCAATCAATTTTGCAATCAATTTTGGCAATCAATTTTGCCCTGTAACTAAATTCCTATAGACTGCAGTTGAGCGCTGCAGCATATAGCGAGCCGCGCAGGACAACAGCGTCCCGGCGTAGGCGCGTGCAATGACGTCACTCATTGCGCGCTCCTCAGTCCGGACCGAGGATACGGTCCAGTAAAAACAGTGACCGCTGAGCCCCTGAGCCTGCCGGAGCACACATGGGGCCGGAGGAAAGGTAGCAGGGGATCAGAGAGGAGGTGAGGTTTGGTTGGTCTGAAATATAATGACAGGAGCGGCATCGGGGGGGGGGGGGGGGGGGGTTATAATGACACCGGGGGCATCATAGAGAGGAATATAATGACACAATGGGGCATCAGAGAGGGGAATATAATGACACAATGGGGCATCGGGGGGGGGGGAGAATATAATGAAACAGGGAGCATCAGGGGGGGAAATATAATGACAGGGAGCATCGGGGGGGGGGTAACATAATTGCGCAGGGGGCCGTACTTCATCCCTACCTGATAAAGGGACATACCGGGGAACAGCCTACTTAAAGGAATACTGTAGTGCAAAATAACTTCTCACCATAATTTATAGATCGCAGGGGTCTGACCGCTGGGACAACCCCTATATTTCTTGTATGAGGCCCCAGCAGACTGCATGAAGGGTATGTTCCGTCCCTGCATGACACGGCTGCTGAAATGCCCCCCATGCGGACAAGCCCCCATTCTTGTTGGGGCCCCTTACAAGAGATCGGGTGGGGGGGGGGGGGGGTTCCCAGCGGTCAGAATAAGTTATTTTGCACTGCAGTATTCCATTAATGGGGCGGACTTACTTATCAGGGACCCTATCCCCCTAATGGGGTGACATACTGGTCTGCCTATCACGTTTTTATTAATAAAATACCTTATTTACATACTGTTTGGGTTAAAATTATTTTGTACCAGGACAAGTGGATTGTTATGAGGGACAAGTAGATTCTGCTCAGTTTTAGTCCCTTGGACAAATGTTTATTTTTTTAATTTCCACACCCCTGATTTAATAGATGTGCTGATACATACTAAAGCATGTCAAGAGGCAACAGACTTACCATAGTAATACCAATCTGAACAAGAGTGCATACATCTGAAACTTCGATTGAATATAAGTGATTCATAGTTGGCAATGAATATACCGTCAGGCTTCTCATCTAAAGATGCATTAAGACAGAAATTTAAAGCATAATGCCTATTTTATATTTACATAAAAAAGGAATTGTCCATGACTTTAAGAAATCACATTGTAACTGTAATTTCAAAACAACGTCACGCCATCTAATAGCCTATGTACTTTCTAACATATCCTAAGATTCCAGAATAATAAAGGGGCAATGGGAGGACTAAAGCACCCAGAAAGAATTAGGGTTATTTAGTTTAGAAAAAAGATGGATTAGGAGCAACCTAATAATGATGTATAAATATATAAGAGGACAGTACATAGATCCTTTCCATGATCTATTTGTACCCAGGACTTTATAAAGGGGACATCCTCTTCATCTAGAGAAAAGAAGGTTTCTACAGCAGCACAGACAGGGGTTCTTTACTGTAAGAGTAGTAAGACTATGGAACTCTCTGCCAGAGAATGTGGTCATGTTGAACTCAATAGAGTTAAAAAGAGTCCAGTGTACGTTTTTGGAGAGTAATAGCATTACAGGTTATGGATACTGGATCAAAGGGGTACTGGTGCCAGAAAATTAAACAGATTTGTAAATTACTTCTATTAAAAAAATCTTAATCCTCAAAATACTTATGTGCTGAATACTACAGAGGAAATTATTTTCTTTTTGGACCACAGAGCTCTCTGCTGACACCTCTGTCCATTTTAGGAACTATCCAAAGCAGCATATGTTTGCTATAGGGATTTTCTCCTACTCTGGACAGTTCTTAAAATGGACAGAGATGTCAGCAGAGAACTCTGTGTTTCAAAAAAGAAAAGAATTTCCTCTGTAGTGTTCAGCAGCTAATAAGTAGTGCAAGGATTAAGATTTTTTAATAGAAGTAATTTACAAATCTTTCTGGCACCAGTTGATTTAAAAAAAAAAAAAAAAAAAAAAAAGTTTTCCACTGGAGTACCCCTTTAATAGGGTCAGAAGGTTGATTTATTCTAAGGGATTTCTTCTCAGATTTGGAGTCGGGAAGGAATTTTTTTTTTCTCTTGGTATGGGGCAATGGTATAAAAGGTAATTTTTTGCCTTCTGGCTCAACACAATAGGAACATAGGTTGAACCTGATGGACTTTGGTGTTTTTTTTCAACCTTAAGATTTATGTAGAAGTGTGTATTTCTGTATTGTATATTATGACTGCAGCCCCCCACTAACAAAAAAATATTTACATGCTTGGCCTGAAGGATAAATCAAGGCTTTCCATTAAAGAGGTGCTCCGCCCCTAGACATCTTATACCCTATTGAAAGGATAGGGGATAAGATGACAGATCACGGGGGGCCCCTCGGGATCTCGGCTATGGAACCCACCTAGTGCGGCTTCTGGCAGCGCTGGAGGCTCATCCTAAAGCCTCACAACCACGGTGACGTCAGATCGTGACGTCATGCCTCCGCCCCCCAGTGTGACATCACTCCCCTCAATGCAAGTTATGGGAATGGGCGTGACAGACTTGCATTGAGGGGGCGAGGCGTGACGTCACACGGGGGCGGAGTTGTGACGTCAGCGTTTCCGGAAGGCGCAACAGGTGGGTCCTGCAGCTGAGATCCCGGGGGTCCCTAGCGGCGGGACCCCTGCGATCTGACATCTTATCCACTATCCTTTGGCTAGGGGATAAGATGTCTAGGGGCAGAGTACCCCTTTAATATCTGATCACCCATCAAGATCTGGCCAGCTGTCTACCCCTCCGTTTAGCATGTCATCAATTAAATGCTTGTCCTCAGTTAAGTGCTTAGCCAAACCTGTTCCATACTGTGCTGTTTCTTTTATTTCTCTTATTTCTCACATAGCATCTTGCAAAGCCAATGCATCAGAAACTCCTTCTCCCTCCACATGCCATCTATAGTAGCGTACTGTGTAAATCCCCCCACAGCACAGTGGCACATCTGGTCCCACTCCCTGAAATAGGGAAATAACTGTGCACAATGTAGGGGGCAATGTAAAGTGTTAGTCTAATAAAATAATCCCAGTTTAGAATAGTTTAAAACATGTGTTGTGCTTTAAGCTAAGAAAAGAAAATACTATAAAAATAAGAAAATTATCAAAAATAACCTGTTAGATCTCTGCCACTCCAGCTCTTGTACTTATGTGGTCCCTGTCATCTTTGTTTTTCTAAAGCAATGACATGCTAAACATCAATGTGACCACCACAACCAGTCAATGGCTTTAACAGTCTTTCCCTGTACATACTAGCATCACCACTGAAAAAAGTGATTGGCAACAGTGGTCACATGGATGTATGGCATGCAATCACGGTTTTTATTAATAACATTTTATGCTCTTGACTTTAATTCTTGCCTTGAAATCATTGAACTGCAGCAGCTTATCAGCGTATAACACGCAGATAGACTTTAGGCAAAAAATTTTAGCCTATAAAATGCGTTTTATACGCCGATAAATACGGTATTTCTTACTAGCCATGTATTATATTAAAAACAGTCTTAACCTGAAATACTTACCTGTTTTTCATTGGGAAACGTCAAAGCAATGAGTTTAAGATTAGTATCTCTTTGCCTACAACAGAAAAGCTTACATTACATAACATAAAACATATAGTATCAACATAATAGTAGTATAACGAATATGCAGTTATAGTATAATGTATATAACATTCAAAAATACAATACTAGACAAATACCGGGTAACAGAAGATGAAGAATCTCCTTCCGTTGTTAACAGAAAATCTGAAAGATGACAAGAAGGCCAGTCCCATACCAAAACCAATGTGTAAACATCCCAGACACTTAAAATGCCCTAAAAGAGATTTAGAGTAATAAAAGTTATGTATGTCATTGATGGAAAAAAAAAAAATATAGACAAAAACATATTACACTTTAAGGAAGAAGCCCATTTTGACCTTAAAGGAGTACTCCGGTGGTTAATTTCATTGCGGATGTAGCGGCTTTTTGTTATTATGTTGCCTTTTGTAATTGACATGTGTTAGATGTTTGTGCAGCAAGTGTGTTTTTTACTTATCTGTTTGCTGGCCAGGAAGTTCAGTAGTTTTAAGTTGTTTCTGTGACTGTTGTCCCCCGTGTCAGCCATGTTCTGTCAATGCTGTGGACAATGCATAAGGTTTTTTTTTCCCCTATTGCTACCCTCCGTGAGTGAATGGATTTTTCCACACCCTTCTCCTGAATATTTCTAGTGTTTGTTTCGCTGGGACTGGCTTGATTGGTCTAGCATGTCATTCGTTCTGTAATTCCCATCAGCTTGCGGCCCTGATGGCTGTTTTCGGATGTATGCGTGCTTCTCTCTCTGTCCATGTTGACGCGCTGGATGGCCATCACACTGTAGAAGGCGTGTTCCGGTATGGCAGTCTGTTCTTTCATACATACTATCACTTTCCGTGCATTTCACTGTGTTTTGGGCGCATGCGCATGAAGCTAAATGTGCCCTGCTGGGATTTGTAGTTTGCAGCCCAGCAAGAAAAAGGAAATAGAAGCTGCTGTACAAAAACAAACTGGGGGAAAAAAAAACCACAAAGTAGCCAAAACACAAAGGAGAAGGAAACAACACAGAACGGGTAAGTTAGGGAACGCAAAAACACATTGATCACGGGAGTACCCCTTTAACCCCTTAAGGACCCGGGCTTTTTCCGTTTTTTCATTTTCAATTTTTCCTCCTTAACTTTAAAAAATCATAACTCTTAAAAATTTTCACCTAAAATTATATATAATGGCTTAATTTTTGCGTCACTAATTCTACTTTGTAATGACATTAGTCATTTTACCCAAAAATCTACGGTGAAACGGGAAAAAAAAATCAATGTGCGACAAAATTGATGAAAAAACACTATTTTGTAAGTTTTGGGGGCTTCTATTTTTACGCAGTACATTTTTTGTCAAAAATGATACCTTATCTTTATTCTGTAGGTTCATACGGTTAAAATGATACCCTACTTATATAGGTTTGAATTTGTATCACTTCCGAAAAAAATCATGAATACATGCAGGAAAATTTATACGTTTAAAATGGTCATCTTTTGACCCCTATAACTTTTATTTTTCTGTGTTCAGGGCGCTTTGAACTCATTTTTTGCGCCGTCATCTGAAGTTTTTAGCGGTACCATTTTTGTTCTGATCAGACCTTTTGATCACTTTTTATTCACTTTTTTGTGGTATAAAAAGTGATCAAAAATGCGCTATTTTGGACTTTGGAATTTTTTTGCGCGTACGCCATTGAACGAGCGGTTTAAAAAGCGGTATATTTTTATAATTCGGACATTTCCGCACGCGGCGATACCACATATGTTTATTTTTATTATTATTTACATAATGTTTTTTTTATTTTTGGAAATTCCGGGTGATTCAAACTTTTATTAGGGGAAGGGATAATTGAAAGGGTTAATGATTTTTTTACACTTTTTTTATGCAATATTATAGCTCCTATAGGGGGCTATAACATTGCATGTACTGATCTTTTACACTGATTGATCCATTCCTATGGAGATGGATCAATCAGGGTTTTCGGCGATTGAATGCTCAAGCCTGGATCTCAGGCTTGAAGCATTCATTCGGCGATCGGACAGCACAGGAGAAGGTAAGAAGACCTCCTCCTGTGCTACAGCTGTTCGGGATGCCGCGATTATACCGCGGCGATCCCGAACAGCTCCCTGAGCTAGCCGGGCACTTTTACTTTCGTTTTTAGCCGCGCGGCTCAGCTTTGAGCGCGCGGCTAAAGGGTTAATAGCGCGCGGCACAGCGATCAGTGCCGCGCTATTAGAGGCGGGTCCCGGCTTCACTATGACGCCGGGCCCGCCGCGATATGATGCGGGGTCACCGTGTGACCCCGCATTATATCGCAGGACCGGGACTCATGACGTATGCATACGTCATGGGTCCTTAAGAGGTTAAGGACCAGGCCAATTTTCATTTTTGCATTTTTGTTTTTTTCCTCCTGTCCTTTTACACAGTGCACGTTATTGTAAAAATGATACATTATCTTTTTCTCTATCGGCTCCATTGGGGGACAGACCGTGGGTGTATGCTGCTGTCTCTAGGAAGTGATACTATGGTAATAAAAAAAGTCGGCTCCTCCCAGCAGGATATACCCGCCTTCAGGCCCTGAGCTAATCAGTTTAAGCTTAGTGTCTGAAGGAGGTGGACATGGTCTGGAATTCTCCAGACCAGGACTTCTGATTTTTTGTTTTCCTAGTATAGGGACGTGTTAGTTTTTTATTCCTTTTTCTTTTCTTTTTTCAGGTGGGGACGCAGGGACTCCAGTTCCCTGTTTCCCCATTGCGAGTAAGGGGGCACAGACATTGCGTATATGCGCTGTTCACCCCCCACCCCCCCCCCCCCCCCCCCTCACCAACGGTCAGCGCCTGGGTTGGTACCTCATTCATGGGTCTGTGTCCCCCTATTTCCCTGCTCGCCAGGCGTGATGCAGGTAACTAAAGCTGACTGAAGACTTCACTGAAGACTCCATTAGGTAAGTTCTTCTGACTGAGGTAAGTACTTTCCTCCCTTTTCTCCTTAGGTACGGACTTGCAACCTCTGGAGACCCCGTTTTTGGCCCACCTTTCAGGTTATGGGGCTGGCTTATACAGGGGCTGGACTTTTATTCTGGGGAGCAGTGGCATTTCAGGGGGCATGTGGAGCAGTGGCATTTCAGGGGGCATGTCATTTATTGGGCACTTCCCTGTATGTGTGTGTGGGTGTTTCTTGCGACTATGTCCACAGCGCCTTATATGCAGCTGTCAGCCGCGGCGCCGCCGGCTTACTCTCACTTCCCCGGCAGCACCTTATATGCGGCTGACAGCCGCAGCGCTGGTTCCGGCCGGGAGCTCTCAGCGCCGGCTTACTTTCATTTTCTCCGGCAGTCTCTGCCAGTGTACAGGCCGCCCGCTCTATTCCCCGAGCGCATATGCGGCTGACATGTGCGCTCGGGACAAGGAGCGGGCACCATTACAGCTTCTTCTCGGCAGTACACAGGGTGGTCGGAGCTCTTTAGAGGTGCGAAGTAGCCGCCAATCAGCGCCGTGGGCGTGAATTTCAGTTAGGAGGGGCCAATTAGTTAGTGCCTCTGCTTCAGGTACGCCCCTCTTTCCCTATTGGCTGGCACTCTAGCTGCACGGAGCAGAGTTCTCCTCACTGAAGCTGCCTGGGGTCACAGACTAGGGTGAGAAAGTCCTTGTCTTTTTTTTCTCATTATGTCAGTACCCAGAGCTGTTCTTCCCTCTAAACATAATCCTGGCACGTCAGTGACTTATTTTGCCTGTAATAACTGTAATATCAAGATGCCTGGCTCTGCTGAGCCCACTTGCCCTGCCTGCTCCACTGCTCTCCCAGACCCCCTGGTACCCCCTGATGCCCTTTCGGTTCTGGTGGATTCAGCTGCTCCACCAGCCTGGGTTTCTTCCCTGACTCAGTATATGGCTGACTTGACCCAAGTCTCCCATTCGGTTGCTGAGGCCTCTTGGGAAGTGGTGTCCGCCTTGTGGGGGTCTTTCTTGCGCAGGGCCTCTGAGAGGGCCTGCTCCTCGTCTCCACATACTTCACGCTCTCACAAGCGTACTAGGGGTGCCTCGTCCGACTCTTCCATTGAGTCTTCAGATAGGCGTGGGCGCTCCCCCCGTGGGTCCCGCCCCCCGTCATCTGGTCACTAACGTCGCTCCTCCAGAGGACGTTCTCGGAGTCGCCGCTCTCCCACGCCAGAGCAGCGTACCCGGTCAGGGTCACCACCCTCCAGGACTGCCTCCACTCGTTCACATTCTCCTGGTGAACTGGCTGACGAGGTTTCCAAATCGGCATCTGACTCAGAGGACCGCTCGGGTATAGTTGAAACGGTGAACTCATTGGTCGCAGCCATAAGAGACACCTTTCACTTAGAGGACCCAGGATCTTCGGATGTCACTCCAGGAGTATCCTTTCATCGTGCAAAGCCAGCACCTCAAAGGTTCAGCTCTCACGCTGACTTTGACGACATTCTGGAATCTGCATGGAAACATCTAGACAAGAGGTTCCCGGGAATCAAGACGATTCAAAAACGTTCTCCATTTGACAAGTACTTTGTCACCTAGGTGGTTCCCCTCCCTCTGTGGATCCACCAATCTCCCGGATCTCTATGGCGACTACAC
Organism: Hyla sarda; assembly: GCF_029499605.1. Lineage (NCBI taxonomy): Eukaryota > Metazoa > Chordata > Amphibia > Anura > Hylidae > Hyla > Hyla sarda. Next base: position 462,965,080 of record NC_079189.1, on the reverse strand, counting down.
TGCCACTGGCAGATGCCGCTGCCTTCAAGGATTCCACGGACAAGCAAGTAGAATCCTTAGCGAAGTTTGCCTCTGAAGCAGCTGGCTCTTCTCTTCTTCCCATCTTCGCCTCAACATGGGCAAGGCCCTGTCGGAGTGGTGCCAAGAGCTCCATCAGTCCTGCCTGCCAGTTGTCCTGCCTGTGCTGTGGGTCACCTAGCGGCTCTCCGCCGCTCTATGTGGCTTAAAGCTTGGAATGCGGATGCCACTTCCAAAAGGTCTCTCACTGTGCTTCCTTTTACGGGTGGCCTTCCTTTCGGCAAGCGCCTTGATGAGATTATCTGAGGCGACGGGAGGTAAGAGTTCCTTGTTGCCTCAAAATAAGGCTCGCCCTACTTCCCAAAGGAAGTCCTCTTTGGCTCCAGCAAAGGGTCCGGGCAGGCGCCTTCGCGGGACAAAAAGGCTCCTTCGTTCCGGGCGCACCCATCTTGGAAGTCGGACTCCAACCGGTCCGGCCGTTTTGCACCCAAATCAGGCAACCGCAAACCCACTTCGGAATGAAGTGAGGCCCCCACCCGCGGCTTTTTTTTTTTTCAAGACATCTGGACCTTGGGTCAGGGACGTGGTGTCCAACGGTTACCGAATCGAATTCGCCTCCCTTCCGGGGATCGCTGTTTTCGATCCCGGGCCCCCCGGTCGCCTTCTCTGGTGAAGCAATTTCGAGAGGCGCTCCAATCTCTGCTTCTCCAGAGGGTTATCGTTCCCGTTCCTCCAGGGGAACGGTTCCGGGGTTTCTATTCCAATCAATTTGTGGTTCCAAGAAGGACAGTTCTGTGCAACCAATCCTAGACCTCAAGCGTCTCAACAGTCATCTTCTCTTCCGTCACTTCCGAATAGAATCTCTCCGTTCGGTGGTGGCATCCCTGGAATAAGGGGAGTTTCTTTCTCGGTGGACATCAAGGATGCCTACCTCCATGTGCCAATATTTCCAGGCCACCATCGGTACCTCCGCTTTGCGGTTCCGGAGGGGCATTTTCATTTCGTAGCCCTCCCCTTCGGTCTGGCCTCGGCTCCTCAGGTCTTTACCAAGATCCTTGCGCCAGTGATGGGCCTGTTACGGTCGAGGGGATACCCTATCTGGACGACCTTCTCATCAAGGCTCCAACCAGAGCCCAGACTCTGGAGAATGTGGACGTCACTCTCCACACTCTGGATCTCTTCGGGTGGATGGTCAACCGGGACAAGTCAGTCCTCTGTCCTACCCAGTTTATAACCTTCTTGGGACTTCGCTTTGACACGGCCTCTGCCCGAATTTGCTTCCCACTGGACAAATGTCTGGCGCTTCTGTCGGGGTCCGCTCCCTTCGGACCCAGGTCAGTCCCCATCCGAACTTGTATGGAAGTCCTGGGTCAGATGGTGGCAACTATGGAGGCCGTACCCTTTGTCCAGTTTCATTACCGCCCCCTTCAACTGGCGATTCTCTCTCGATGGGACAGGTCTTCTCTGTCCCTCATTCGTCAGATTGTTCTCCCTCGCAGGGTCCGTCAGTCTCTGCTCTGGTGGCTCCGCCCCCCTTCTCCAAGGGCGGTCATTTCTTCCCCTTCACTGGCAGGTAGTTACAACGGATGCCAGCCTGTCGGGCTGGGGCGGCGTGTTCAGGGATTGGACGGTTCTGGGACTCTGGTCTCCCCGAGAGACCCTTCTTCCGATAAACATGTTGTAAGTACGGGCGATTCTTCTTTGTCTTCTTCATTGGGAGTCCCGGCTTCAGTCCCGTCCTGTCCGCGTCCAGTCGGACAACACCACGGCCGTGGCGTACATAAATTGACAAGGCGGCACTCGCAGCTCGGCAGCCATGGCCGAGGTGACCAAGATTCTCCTCTGGGCGGAAAGCAAGTCCCGGGACCCTCAGGCTCGGGCCGTGGGCGCCCTAGTGATTCCTTGGGCGGGGTTTGCCCTACCCTATCTGTTCCCTCCCTTTCCGCTCCTTCCCAGGGTTCTGAGGAAGCTCAAAACAGAGGGCGTCCCCGCCATTCTGGTAGCTCCAGATTGGCCCCGAAGGTCGTGGTACGCCGACGTAGTAAGGCTCCTGGATGCCGCTCCACTGCGCATTCCGCTCCGTCTGGACCTGCTCTCTCAGGCTCCTCTTTGCCACCCCAATTTACAGTCGCTGCATTTGACTGCGTTTCGGTTGAGTCCGCAGTTTTGAGGGCCCGCGGGTTCTCTTCCCAAGTCATTCACGCCATGCTCAGGGCTCGTCAGCCCTCCTCCGCAAGAATTTACCACCGTACTTGGCAGTCTTATTTTCGTTGGTGTGAAGCTCAGGATTTATCCCCTGTAACCTTCTCGGTTCCCCGTCTTCTCTCCTTTTTGCAGTCTGGTTTGGAACTGGGGTTGTCTCTCAGTTCCCTTAAAGGTCAGTTTTCGGCCCTTGCTATTCTTTTCCAGTGGCCCCTGGCTTCTATTCTCATGTCCGGACCTTCCTTCAAGGAGTGGCACATGCTGTTCCTCCTTATCGGTCACCCTCTCCCCCTTGGGACTTGAATTTGGTTCTGAGTGCCCTCCAGGGTGAACCCTTTGAGCCCCTTAGAGAGGTGTCTCTCTGCCTCCTTTCTTGGAAAGTGGCGTTTCTTGTTGCTATCAGCTCCATCTGGAGGGTGTCTGAATTGGCAGCTCTCTCCTGCCGTTCTCAGTTTCTGGTGATCCACAAAGACAAGGTCGTTTTCCAGCCAGATCCCTCCTTTTTGCCTAAGGTGGTTTCGGCCTTTCATCTCAATGAGGACATTGTCCTCCCGTCTTTCTGTCCTGCTCCTTCTCATCCTAAGGAGCGCTTAATACACAAGTTCGGTCTTATCTCTCCATCACTTCTTCGTTTTGTCAGTGTGATTCCTTTTTCGTCCTTACGGAAGGTCATCGTAAGGGACAACCTGCTTCCAAGGCCACCATTCTGGGTGGATTTGGTCCGCCATTTCGGAAGCCTATCGCTGTAAGGGGAAGATTCCTCCTTTCAGGGTTGTGGTCATTCTACCCGTTCTGTTGGGGCATCCTGGGCTCTCCAGAATAGAGCCTCGACCTCGCAGATTTGAAAGGCGGCTACCTGGTCATCTTTGCACACCTCGAGGTTCTACCGTGTTCATGCCTTCGCATCGGCTGATGCTAGTCTGGGTTGTAAAGTGTTGCAGGCCGCAGTGGTTCGGTCGTCTGCCTGACTGTTTATCGGCCCACCCAAGGGACTGCATTGGTACGTCCCACGGTCTGTGTCCCCCAATGGAGCCAATAGAGAAAAGGAGATTTTTGTTTACTTACCATAAAATCTCTTTCTTGGAGGATCCATTGGGGGACACAGCTCCCGCCCTTTTTGGGGTTTCCTTTGGTTCTCTGTCCGAGGGTGTGTTCAGTTATGTTTTTTTCTTCTGGTTCTCGGACAGTTTTGGGTTTTTTCTTTGACCTGTTGGTCTCCTCCTATTGCTCTGGAACTTAAACTGATTAGCTTAGGGCCTGAAGGCGGGCATATCCTGCTGGGAGGAGCCGACTTTCTTTATTACCATAGTGTCACACCTCCTAGAGACAGCAGCATACAAGCACGGTCTGTGTCCCCCAATGGATCCTCCGAGAAAGAGATTTTACAGTAAGTAAACAAAAATCTCCTTATTCTGTAGGTCAATGCAATATAAATGATATCCAATTTCTATAGTTTTTCAATTATACTACTTTAAGAAAAATGCAAACTGTTTTAACAAAATTCATAAGCATAAAAACTTTTTATTTTTCTGTATACAGGGATGGATAAGGGTTCATTTTTTGCGCTGTGATCTGTAGTTTTCAGTTGTACCATTTTTGCTTTAATGTGACTTTTTGATTGCTTTTTATTTTTTTCTGATATATGATGTGATTAAAAATCTGTATTTTTGTAAAATGGGAAAATAAAGGTAATTGATTTTTTTTTATTAGGGGAGGAGGTTTCATAAAATTTTAGAAACTTAGGGGACTTTCATATGCAATCATTAGATTGCATTTACTGTATAATGCTACGATCAGTAATCCACTGATTACTGACTACATCAGTGAATCAGCGATTGGTGGCATGAGGCAGGTAAAGGGACCCTCCTCCACCTTTCTAGTTCACGGAACCCCCGCAAATTGATCAGTGGGCCCCTCTGAACTGCTGGATATTCTTAGTTTCACTTTAGATGCAGTGATCGGCATTAATCACAGCGTCTAAAGGATTAAGGACTGGCACCGGCGGGATCATTGCTGCCTGTCATTAACAGTGAGTGGCTATTAATAGTAGCCAACACTCACTGGTCTGAAGCCCCTGTGCTCTCTCTTCAAAGCCACTTAAGGACTCCGGGTATACAGGTACGCCCTTCATCCTTTACAGGTAAAATTTTTGTGAAAACAGAAACAATACTTACATCTTCATCCAAAATAAACAGCAGGTTGTCAAGAACTTCAAGCTTTTTTGCACCTTATGAAAAATAAACGAAATATAATTTAGGAAAGTAACAAAACAGTATTTGTATAAACTCTATTACGATATAATAAGGAAAAAGGTACTAGCCAAGTTATTCTGTCCCATTGGACCTGAGAGAAATAATCGACAGAGAATGAAGCAAGTATGCATAGATTTGATGCCTATCAAAAAGCACTTAATATATTTACACTAGTGGTAGGATCAGACCACACAAGACCAAATGAATATCTTTACCTTGAATCATGCTGGAATCCGCAAGATTCTGAACTGCAACCTGTTTTGTTACAGGGTCCATCTTCCATTTTGAGAGAGTATAGTCACCTCTTCCCTAAAGTGGACAAAGTGAAATTATGGTTTTGTAAAGCCAGTGCGAATATGTTATATATATATATATATATATATATATATATATATATATATGTTATTATTGACATAGTTGTACTTTTTTTATGCGCAGATATTGCTTTTTAACTTCGCCCACATTTTTTTTTAAATTGTACATTTTTATTAAGGTTTTACAAAAATAAAAGAACAACATAATCCAACAGCTGACAAGGGAGTAAGGACCCCCCAATTTCAGTAAATAGCAAATGGTCATCCAAAAGCAAAATATGACAATTAAACAAGTCTCATTCATGCAAATATAGCCAAGGACAGGAAGAGTAGTTCCAATCTAAAGCACATCTGGATAAGGGACGGGGGAAGGATAGAAGGAGCGGGAAGAGGGGCATAAGAGGACGGACCAATGACATTAAAAGGGAGAAAAAAAGAGAAGCGACACTAGAAAAAAGAGGTAGAGAAAAATAGAGAAGAGAGGAGGTCCGGATGTGGAGAAAGAGAGAAAAGAGAGCTCATGGGGCTGATTATCTGTAAATCTATCCCACGGGTCCCATATAGACAAAAATATTGGAATGGCGTTATTCAAAGAGGCAGTTAGAGACTCAAGGGAGCGAATCTCACGTATTCTAAATAGGAGCTCGTCCTCTGACGGGGGTGAGGTCTGTTTCCAATGCTTGGCGATGAGGGTTTTAGCCGCAAGGACAATGTGCAAAAAGAGCTTTAACTTTTTTTTGGTCAAACCCCTAGTAGAAAGGGGAACCACAACTCCCAGTACTGTATAGATCAACTTCTGCACCCGAGTCCAATAAGTAACAAGTGGAGAAGACCAAAAGATGTGGAAAACAGTACCCAAACCCACACCGCAGCACCAGCATTGGGGAGGGATAGCAGGATTCAGCCTATTAAGTAGAGTCTGAGTATGATACAATGCCATAAGCAACTTAGCTCAAATTTATAAATGTTTGAAGGGGTGCTCTGGAGGGAAAAAAAATGTTTTCAAATCAACTGGTGCCAGAAAGTGATACAGATTTGTAAATTACTTCTACATAAAAATATTGAGGGAGATTTATCAAATCCTGTCCAGAGGAAAAGTTGCTGAGTTGCCCATAACAACAAATCAGATGGCTTCTTTCATTTTTTGAATAAGGCAATCTGATTGGCAATTCAGTAACTTTTCCTCTGGACAGGTCTTGATAAATCTCTCCATTGAGTCTTCCAGTACTTATCAGCTGCTGTATGCTCCAGAGGAAGTTTTTTTTTTTTTTTTTTATTTATTTATTTATTTATTTATTTCAATTTTTAAATACATATTCTTGAATAGTGAAAAATAATAACAGAACTCATGGGAAAACCCCCCAACAAATGTCCACACAGATCATACACATGGAGACAGTAGTGCATATCATTATATACCACATGTACGTAGACACAGGGGAGGTTTCTCACTCATGATGAAGGGTCGGGTATGGACTGATTATCCATGTCTAACTCTAGACTAACAACATGTTTGGGGAGTACTAGGGGGTGGAAATGGGCCAAAAAAAAAAAGCATCTCTAAATGCTCTAACTGTAGTTGTGGACGAGCGCCATAAATTAGGCCTCTGGGCTCCTGAGATCAGAGGATCCCAATAAGGGGTTAGTCTGAGATCAGAGTCCCAGGCTGGAGAAATTGGATGGTGAGGGCATGCCGCAGTTGTAAATATTAATAGAAGGAGGATCTAGATAAGTTATAATTTAACTGTAGTTGAAAATATGTCTTAATGACATTGTTGTAATAAACTCCCTGCAAAGTAGTAACACCATGATCAGACATGACATCAGTATAAGTATACATTTAGCTGCCTTCCACACTTGCAGAGCCAGGCGATAAAGTGGTAAGTAAGGAGGTGACCACTAGTGGAAGGGGTTTCTATCTAACCATGCTCTAAGATTGATTCAGAGGAAGTTATGTAGTTCTTTCCAGTCTGACCACAGTGCTTTCTACTGCCACCTCTGTCTGTGTGAGGAACTGTCCTGGGCAGGAGAGGTTAACTATGGGGATTTGCTCATGCTTTGGACAGTTCCTGAAACAGAGCATAATGTTTCAATGCCTTATTTTTCATATATTATGTATGCCTAAACTTACCCCTATAACAAGATGAATGTCACTTTTCAGATCCCCTATTAACAAGCTTAGACAACCATCTGTGTGATACTCTTCTGTTGAAATAAAGCAGGTCTTGATTTTCCCTTCAAGCTGTTCAACAAAAACAAAACGCTTACTCAATAATAGGTACTAGGTGAAACAAAAAGCTTGTAAGGGGGGGGGGGGGGGGGTATAGTAACCTCTTTTGCAGCATTGATGTCCATAGTCTGGATAGCTGTGAAGCAAATTCAGCAAAGTCAGTTTTTTTGTTATACAGAAAGATAAGGCAATGCACTACAAGTCAAAACATCATACATACCATCATTAATCCTTGCAATATGAAAGTACATAATACAGTAGAGTCCTCCATTTGTCAAAAGAAACATATGGTAAACACCTAAGGAAGACAGCACATAAACCAATAAATGGTAGGTAAATAGGGAACTACTATGCCAAAAAAATCGCAAGCACAGATCAGCAGCTGAGGCCGACTGGAGAAACAGACACTCCCCAGCAAAGGACGTCTTTTGCAATGAACTTTGATTGGCAATATTTTTGCTGCCCTTCCTGCTGTTCCACTGCATCAAATCCCGAGCAGGCGCATTGTGAAAGATGATCAAGCCATGCACAGTAATGTCTGGTTTTCCCGGCAGCCTCAACAGCCTATCTGCACTTGCACTTTTTTTTGACAAGGCAGATCTAATTTGTATATAAAATAAAACTACAATATCTTGGCTATGAAGGAGTCTATCTTTGTAACAAAAGTATCAACAAATTCGGGGAAAGAAGTCGTATTGAACAAAGCCATTTGTTTACACTAAAAAAGCCTGATGACAGGTCCACTTTAAATGGATATAGATTGAGTAGAGAAATTGCTTAGGTTACAATGTACCACATGAAAAATGCAGTCTTTTCTGCAGACGGTACATTACAGATTAAGTGGGTAAGTAAATAAGAAGATTCAAGAATAATAATTTAAGAATAATAGAGTTGACTTTCTATCAAGGAGGAACAAGTCTAGAATCAATAAAGCATGTATACAGTGGTCCCTCAAGTTACAAGATCAGTTGGTTCCAGGACGACTATTGTATGTTGAAACCATTGTATGTTGAGACCATAAATATATGGAAACCTGGTAATTGATTCTGAAGCCACCAAAATGTCATCCAAAAATAGAAAAAAGTGAGGATAAAAAAAAATAAAAAATAAAAAGTAGATAACTTATATAGATAAAGCAAGTCCTTATATATAAAAAGAAAAATCAACTGGGAGCTGTAAATCACTGTCTATGTAGAGGACAGGAGCTTCTTCAGGGTCTTGTACAGCACACGTAATGTCCTAAAAAAGTAAAATGGAGCTGCCCTCATCTGGAGCAGCTATCCCTGGCACAGGTAAGGAGTGGTACAGAACATGCAATACCTCCCTATACTGTAGGAGGGCGCTACTAGACAGCCAGTCAGTGCATGCACTTCAGTAATACAGGGGTTTTACCAGTGAATGCCCATTCTAATTGGTCAGGTCTTCCAGCCATTGACATGTTTTACAGGTCTGGACTGTCTGTAGCATTGTTTGTGGAGCCTGGTTTCTAGTTATAATAGTCCAGAAAAGACCATTGTATGTTGAAACTATTGTATGTTGAGGCCATTGTAAGTTGAGGGATCACTGTATTTATTACCGAGTCAGCTCAGGAGAGACGTATACACACAGCTAGTAGCCATGACTGAGGGACACTGCCTTTTAGAAATTATTATGTTTTTCTTTATACTCATCTATGAACAATAGAATGCTATATGCATGCAAGGATAATTTATCTATTTGTAACCTTCAGAATGTTACAACATAGAGGGACATTTATCAATGTTTGCTTATGTATTCTTTTTTTTAGTAGTTTTTTCCTTACTTTTTTTTGGCTTATGTGTGACGTATTTATCAACTGCTTTCAGCCTGTTGATAATTTTCTTTCACGTAAGCAATTTTTCCTTTTTTACTTTGGTAGTAGCTTTTTCTGCTCCATGTTTGAGCTGGAGTAAATTTAGTCAATTTTTAACGCTGTTGCGACTTTTTTTTGCGCAGTTGCGACTTTCGCAGTTAATAAATACCTGACTACCCGTAGTCCATTTTAAAATTATTACTACATAGTAAATTTTTGGAAAACTTGCTTTTCTCGCTTTCCAGTCAAAATGTCGCACAAAAAATCGCGTAGTCGCAGTTGCGACAATTTTGCGACAATTATAGCAAAGAAAACCTGACTAAACCCGTTGATAAATGTCCATAATAGACCGTATTCCCATGATCTGCTTTAGTCACAGACTAATCATTTGGCAGTGTATTTATAGTGAGCAAGAATCCATACATAATGCTAAACAGTCCAAGCTGTGTGTCAGGATCTGCATTTATATATAAACACTGATATTCTTTCCATTGCTGACTGCCATACCCATACAAAAGGTCAAGTTTGGGAATAAAGATACACCAGTGTAGAGTAGATTTATACTGTATTTTGTGGAACAAAAGGGTAAATATAAATGGAATATAAAACTGTAAATACAGTTTACTGCCCATCTATAGCAAATGTTTTTATTGTTCACAAGTTTCTCTTCACAAAATTCTACATGCCCCTAAATAACAAAGAAAAAAAATAATATATATATAGATATATATATACAAACCATCATCTGAAGCATCCTTTTCTAGAAGAAGTCTTTTAAAAGTTTGCTCATTGCTTTTCTCAACATTCTGTGCCAATGTCTAAGAAAACACAGGAAAAACTAATCACAATCTATCACATTAGACAGGATAAACAAAACAGTCTTTTCCGATACCTTTACTGAGAAGATTAAATAAGACTGATCACTATCAGAAATCCATTAGAATACTTCTAGTAAGTAGTATAGTAAAATAACTGCTATGACAACAGTTTTTATATAAAGATTACAATCTACGGCACTGTACTTATACACACACCTCAGTTTTTGCAGATCTTATTTACACAACATAATTTAATGAATCCAAGGGATATTTTGGTTTCCAAAACTTGACTCCTATTTAAAGTAAGCCGAGGAGAAGCCCTGAGGGAGGACCAGTGTGACGAAAACGAAGGCAACTATAAATGTTTAGGAAGTAGGCAATGTTGTAATAAAGATCCTCATTAAGATATTTCTAGTTGGCAAAATGGTTGCCATGAAAATTTATTTCTAGTACTTAAAGGAGAACTCTGGTACTTAATGTATCCCTTATCCAGAAGATGGGGGAGGGTCGGCCTGAGACGCCCTGCCCATTGCCCAACTCTCCTCATGCACACAGAACTGTGCCGGCCACGACACAAAGTGGTGGGCAACACGCTCCCTCCATGCATCTCTATGGAGGGACAAATGTACCGATACTTTTACTTTTCATTCTGATTTCAAGATTGTTTTTCGTGACATTCTACTTTATGTTAGTGGTAAAATTTTGCCGATACTTGGTGAAAATTCCCAAATTTGATGAAAAAAATTGTAAATTTTGCATTTTTTTTTTTACTTTGAAGCTCTCTATTTGTAAGGAAAATTGATATTCCAAATAAATTATATATTGATTAACATATACATTAGGTCTACTTTATATTTTCATCATAAAGTTGACATGTTTTTACTTTTGGAAGACACCAGAGGGCTTCAAAGTTCAGCAGAAATTTTCAAATTTTTCACAAAATTTTTCAAAATCGAAATTTTTCAGGGACCAGTTCAGTTTTTAAGTGGATTTGAAGGGCTTTCATATTAGAAATACCCCACAAATGACCCTATTATAAAAAAAACTTGACCCTTCAAAGTAACATTCAAAAGGTTTGTTAACCCTTTAAGGTGTTTCACAGGAACAGCAGCAAATTGAAGGAGAGAATTCAAAATCTTCATTTTTTACACTGGCATGTTCTTGTAGACCCAGTTTTTGAATTTTTACAAGGGGTAAAAGGAGAGAAAATCTTACTAAAATGTGTAACCCAATTTCTCTCGAGTAAGCAAATACCTCATTTGTGTATGTCAAGTGCTCTGTGGGTGCATTGGGGGCTCAGAAGGGAAGGAGCGACAGTGGGATTTTGGAGAGTGAGTTTTTCTGAAATGCTTTTGGGGGGCATGTCACATTTAACCCCTTAAGGACGCACGGTTTTTCAGTTTTTTGCATTTTCGTTTTTTTCCTCCTTACCTTTTAAAAATCATAACCCTTTCAATTTTCAACCTAAAAATTGCAGTGACATTAGTCATTTTACCCAAAAATCCCCGGCAGAACGGAAAAAAAATCATTGTGCGACAAAATAGAAGAAAAAACACAATTTTGTAATTTTTGGGGGCATCCTTTTCTACGAAGTGCATATTCCAGTAAAAATTACACCTAATTATTCTGTAGGCCCATACGGTTAAAATGGTACCCTACTTATACAGGTTTCATTTTGTCGTACTTCTGGAAAAAATCATAACTACATGCAGGACCCCCTCGATATGACGCGGGGTCACCGCGTGACTCCGCGGCATATGGCGGGAGCCGGCGCAGGACGTAAATATACGTTCTTCTTCGTTAAGAAGCCCCTATAGTGCCAGAACAGCAAAAACATGGCATTCTATTTTGGAAATTACACCACTCAATGCACGCAACAAGGGGTCCAGTGAGCCTTAACACCCCACAGGTGTTTGACGACTTTGCGTTAAAGTTGGATGTGTAAATGATTTTTATTTTATTTTCACTAAAATGCTGGTTTTCCCCCAAATGTTACATTTTTACAAGGGGTAATAGGAGAAAATGCCCCCCAAAATTTGTAACCCCTTCTCTTCTGAGTATGGAAATAACCCATGTGTGGACGTCAAGTGCTCTGCTGGCACACTACAATGCTCAGAAGAAAAGGAGTCACATTTGGCTTTTAGAAAGAATATTTTGCTGAAATTGTTTTTGGGGGGCATGTCGCATTTAGGAAGCCCCTATGATGCCAGAACAGCAAAAAAAAAAAACAAAAAAAAAAAAACACTGCATACTATATTGGAAACTACACCCCTCAAGAAACGTAACAAGGGGTACAGTGAGCCTTAACACCTCACAGGTGTTTGACAACTTATTATCAAACTTGGAGGTGTAAATGAAAAAAAAAAAATTTCCCACTAAAATGCAGTTTTTTCCCCAAATTTTACATTTTGTAATAGGAGAAAATGACCCCCAAAATTTGTAGGGAAATACCCCCATGTGTGGACGTCAAGTGCTCTGCTGCCGCACTACAATGCTCAGAAGAGAAGGAGCGCCATTGAGCTTTTGGAGAGAGAATTTGTTTGGAATGGAAATCAGGGGCCATGTGCGTTTACAAAGCCCCCTGTGGTGCCAGAACTGTGGACCCCCCACATGTGAACCCATTTTGGAAACTACACCCCTCACAGAATGTAATAAGGGGTGCATTGAGTATTTACACCCCACTGGCGTTTGACAGATCTTTGGAACAGTGGGCTGTGCAAATGAAAAATTTAATTTTTCATTTTCACGGACCACTGTTCCAAAAATGTGTCAGACACCTGTGGGCGTAAATTCTCATCTGTACCCCTTATTACATTACATGAGGGGTGTAGTTTCCAAAATTGGGTTAAGTGGGGGGTTCCACTGTTCTGGCACTATTGGGACATTGCTATTTCACCGCAATGGTCCCGATCAGCCCGACTGAGCTGCCAGGAATCTTTCACTTTCATTTTAGATGCGGCGATCAACTTTGAATGCTGCATCTAAAGAGTCGATCGGTGCCGCACACTATTAGCCCAGGGTCCCGGGTTTCATTAGCGTGACCCTGCGATATATACTGGGACCGGGCGCAGGGTGTACAGGTACGCCCAGCATCCTTAAGAGGCTAATCATCATACAAGAAACAAAGATTGCAATAATATAAAATAAAAAACTGTAAAAAAGTCGCCTTTTTTTATATAAGTAATATTCTTAAATATTTTATAATAAATATGTAATATTAGCCTATTAATTATAGTATAATTTTAACTAATAATTTTTCTAATACTACTGACCTCAAGGGGGAATTGCACCTACAACCTCATCATCAGGTAATAGTGAAATGGTACACTTTACCAGTGACACCAATGGCATTTTTCTTTTCTCGGTTGCTTCATTGGGGATATGTTGCTGCCACTACAAGGCTGCCACTACAAGGCTGCCACTAGGAAGAAAAAAAGTCGGCTCCTCCCAGAAGGATATACCCGCCCACTGGCACAGAACTAATCAGTTTTAGCTTAGTGTCAGTAGGAGGCAGACACAGGTCTGGAGCTCTTCGGACCTGGTCTTTTTCTTTTATTATTTTCTAGCTAGGGATGTCTAGCTAGTATTTATTTTTTCTCTTATTTTTCTAGGTTCTCCCACATGTAACGAAGGAGCATGGGGCATAGAGTATAGGCCTTTAACCCCTTCTCGCCATCGTCCAGCGCCAAGTGGTGTACCTTGGGTTCAGGTCCCCCTCTTGCCCCTGCTCGTCTGGCTTTAGCAGCCTGTAATGATGCAGAGTGGCTTTAAGCTGGCTTAAGACAACTGCAGGTAAGTATGGTGTCTCCTGGGGTATGCCAGTGTCCTGTCTACTTTCTCCACCATTGGTCACCCAAGCCATGTCTGCAGCACCATGGCTAGAGTCCCGGTACCCCAATACTTGTGCGAGATACCGAAGGGGTGACCCTGTATGTATATGCAATGGACCCTATACGGCATCAAAGATTGTTGATGCCATGTTGTCTCTATCCCCCTAGGGAGTACAAGGAAACCAGTCAGCATTGTCTGCTTTCCTTTCTCACCGGTCCTCCACCCAGTGTCTGCCACATCCGCGGCTGGAGTTCCGTTATCCCACTGCTTGTGTGCGGTAACCAAAGGGGTTGCCCGCTGCAGCTGCAGTTCCGGCATCGCGGTAACAGAAAGACTTTACTGAAGGAGTGACCCTGTGGTGCAGTGGGCCCTCTCTAGCATCCACGGAGGGAGTGACTTCTGCCACACCCGTAGCTGTAGTTTCGGGACACCACTTCCAGTTGGTGATAACCGGGGTAAGTGTCCCTGCTTCCGCAAGAGGCCCTCTCCTGCATCCATGGCGAGTATTGCATCTACCGTGTCCGCGGCTAAAATTCTGGCACCCCACCACCAGTAGGGAGTACCCGGAGGGGTTGACTCTGCTTGTGAGTGGGGCCCTCTCCATATTCCGTGGACGGCGTGGCTTCTGTCACATGTGCTACAGGGGTTCCGTCTCCGGCCTCTATGGAGGGCTTGATATTTGCCGCATCAGCAAAGGATGCTCCTGTACCCCACTACGGTGGGAGGTGTCCAGAAGGGGTGTCCCATCGGATGCACTGGACTTTCCTTGGAAGCAACAGTCTCTTTAACCCTTCCTTGGTTGGTGTACCTGTGATCTTCATGGGATTAACACGACTACTTCTGCGCACCTGTTGATGCGTTTTTCTTTCCTCCGCCACCGGATATTTATGTTTGCTACTTCCACTGTTGAGGATATGGCTCCACCTTACCAATACAGGGTAACTGTTGAGTCGGTCTTGCATCGGCACTAGAAACTCAACAGACGCGGCACCCATTTTCCCCTTCTCTGGGTGGCGTAGCATTGTCATTCATGCATTACTTCTCTCTCGTGCATTTCTGCCGCATCTGGTGTATTGGTTCCCCACTGCTTATATGCAGTGTCTGCCATGGCGAACCTGTACATACATGGTGTCTTGTAAGCACAGTGCATCATCCTGGGGTTTTCTTCAGTAGCCCTGGGTGCCCACTGTGGCTGTGCCTCGTGCCCCCCTACCGGTCAGAACACTATTTCTAGGTACCATGTGTTGCTTGTTTCTGCTGTTTCAGCCATAGCATGCACTCTTCCCTCTTCTATGGGGGATATGGTTCCATGGTGCCTGCGCAGCCATCCCCTGCCTCCTTCCATGGGGGGCCTTTTTTTTTCCATGGATCGCCTGCTTCTTCTAGTATATAGCTCATTGCACTACTCCATTCCTGGGTGCTGTGTTTTGCAGGGTTCCTGCAGTTGCTATGAGAGACTCTTGAGAATGTTTTGATTGCTCTTTCCCTTTGTATGGGGGTGTGGTTCTAGGATGCCTGCTATGTTATTAGGGTCATTACCTTGCTCCTTTAGAGGGCAGGCTACTGATGGATTTTTCATGATTCCTTCAATGGCTGGTCCAGCCATCACACTACCACTTCGGTGAAGCTGTACTGAGGGTTTTATTAGGATGCCTTCTATTGCTCTTCCGGCCATCTCCCTTCCTTGAAGGAGTGGTGACTATTTTGTGCGGTTACTACTATTCCTTTTATTGTCGTCATTCTTTCTCCTGGTTTGAGATTGATAATCTGACCATCGCTTTCGCCTTTCCTTGATCGGAGTGCTGTGAGCATTGACCCAGCTACAGCTATTCCTGTCCTAGCTCTTGCGTTCATCCTTTCCTAGAGTAAAGTAATGTTGGCTGTGCCTGCTTTACCTTCCTCTCTTGGCGGGTGTACCAGCGATGTCTTTGTGGTTCCTGATATGGCTACTTCGAACTTCCTACTACCTTTCCCCTTAGGGGAGGCGCTTGTATCCATTGGTCCTTGTACAGTGCCATTTTTAGCAATCTCTGCGCTTTGGCATACCTTTGAGGCCTTCCTCCTCCTCGCCCTCTTTTCTGCCTGCCCTGGGTTTCAGAGGTTTGTTGCTTCCTTAGGTTGCAGTATGTTCTTTTGGTTTCGGAGGATGCAGTTTACATATCTGTACTTGGTCGTCAGTCTTCTTGATCGACCTTCCGCTTTCAGGACCTTACATGCCTCCAAGTGTTCCTTTCTTGCTTCATCGGGAGTGACTTCTCCACTGGGTCCCCCTCTACGTCCCTTCGTAGCCTGCTGGTCTGTTCTGCCACAGGGATCCCATGCCCCTCTGCACCTCGCTTGCATCTGTAAGTGTGGACTGGTGGTGGCCTACGTGGTTACGTCGATCCTTTGTCCTTTGCGGCAGTTTGGCATTCTGCCATGGGTGGGACCTTGCCCCAGTCACTTCTGTTCCTCACAGGGGACCTTGTATGCGTGGGCATTCCAGTCATACTGGTGGTCCCACATTGGTTCATCTGTGCTTCATCGCGGACGTGCTTCCTTGTTCCCTCGGTCCTCCTTTCTGCCGGTTTTCTAAAGGCTTGTCTTGGAACTATGGTTTTTAGACTCCAGCTTCTCAGATCGGGTCATTAACGATTTGTTCCAAACCTTCTTCAGCCTCCAAGAGGTTCCTCTGTACTAGCGAGTTCCGGAAGCCAGCCTTTGTGCTCAGGCCTGGTGGTAGGTCATGTTTCTGGCCTTCTTGCTGGGTGTGCCCAGCGGTCATTTCCGGTGACACAACCGATTAGTTATTGACCAGTGGGCAGGTATATGCTGCTGGGAGGAGCCAACTTCTTTTTTTATGCCTAGTTTCAGTCTCCTAGTGGCAGCAGCATATACCCCATGGTCTCCTGTGTCCCCAATGAAGGCTTTGAGAAAGAGATTTTACGGTGAGTACAAAAAAATCTCCTTATTGACTAGTAGTCTAATACGGATACTTATACCTAAGCTACTGAGCTTTAACATGTGATTGTGAATGTTGTCATTGTGTCAATGTGTACAGGATGTGATGCTTTGACCGGTGGTGATGTCATGGTGCAATCCATATCCTATTTTTTTCAAATGTGCAAGTATTGTGGTGTACTCATATAGACTTGAAAAAGGCACATGCTCCCAAAACGAGTACTCAGCTTCTTAATAAAATCTTTTTTATTTTAACCACAGTGTCTGCAGTTTGTCCCGTTTACCAGTGCGGTGCGCGCTCCATAGAAAACCTTTTTTTGCTCTTCTGGATACTCCAGTGACGCTGCATAGAGGGGGCTTGTCAGCCACGTGGAGTTCTGTGCACGTGGAGCATACAAATATATTCTTCTCTAAAAGAAAATATAAGAAAATGTGCACCCCAAAATGTCTGGGCAAACAAAGCTGCTACCCAGCACTGGTCATAGAAAGCAAAGAGCAACATAAAAGAGCCATATATACTCCATATATAGGTGGATGGCTATCGCCTATATGTACTTACTCACTAATTTCTCAGGTTATATAAACTCATTTGTAAGTGGATTTTTAACCCCTTAAGGACTTAGCCCATTTTCACCTTAACCCCTTGCCGCAAATGGACGTTCATTAACGTCCATCCGCGGCTCCCGAGGTATGACACGCGCTCAGCAGATGAGCGCACATCATACCCGGTAAGTCCCGGTTGCTATAGGCAACCAGGACCCACGGCTAATGCCAGAACATCGCCGATCGGGCTGATGTCTGGCATTAACCCTTTAGACGCAGCTATCGAACGAAAGTAAACACTGCCGGTCAGCTCAGTGGTGTTGATTGGGACCACCACTGTGAAATTGTGAGGACGCGAGGAGGATCGCCGAATGACTGCTCCGTGCCTGAGATCCAGGAAGGAGCAGTTGAGCGGCAATAACACTGATCAATGCCATGCTATTGCATGGCAGTGATCAGTGTAGGAAAACAGTGTGTGCAATGTTATGGTCCGCTATGGGGGCTATAACATTGCAAAAATAAAAGCGAAAATAAAGTGTTAATAAATGTGATTTAACCGCTTCCCTAATAAAAGTTTGAATCACCCCCCTTTTCGCATAAAAAAAAAAAACTGTAAATAATAAAAACATATGCGGTATCGCCGCGTGCGTAATTGTCCGAACTATAAAAATATTTCGTTAATTAAACTGCACGATCAATGGCGTACATGTAAAAAAAGTTCCCAAAAATGACATAAAAAAATTAATAAAAAGTGATTAAAAAGTCTGATCAAAACAAAAATGGTACCGATAAAAACTTAAGATCACGGCGAAAAAATGAGCCTTCATAACGCCCCTTATATGGAAAAATAAAAAAAAGTTATAGGGGGCAGAAGAGGAAATTTTTCAACGTATTAATTTTGTTGCATGTAGAATATATATATATATATATATATATATATATATATATATATATATATATATTTTAGCAGTAAAATAATATCAAACCTTTATAGATTGGGTATCCTTGTGACCGTATGGGCCTACAGAATAAATATGAGGTGCAATTTTTACACCTGCACTGCCTAGCAACAGAAGCCGCTAGAAATTAATTAATTTTCAATTTTGCCCCACAAATATTTTTTTTCTGGTTTTGCTGTAGATTGTGTAGTGAAATTATTATTAAAAATGGTATTACAAATTAAAATTGTAGGCGCAAAGAACAAGCCCTCATATGGATTTTTAGGTGGACAATTTTTTTAGAAGGTGAGGAGGAAAAAACAAAAGTGCAAAAATGAAAAATCGCCTAAGAGGGAAGGGGTTAAGGACCAGAGCATTTTTTTCAAATCTGACCACTGTCATTTTAAAGGGGTATTCCAGGCAAAACCTTTTTTTTTATATATATCAACTGGCTCCGGAAAGTTAAATTACTTCTATTAAAAAATCTTAATCCTTCCAATAGTTATTAGCTTCTGAAGTTTTCTGTCTAACTGCTCAATGATGATGTCACGTCACGGGAGCTGTGCATGATGGGAGAATATCCCCATAGGAACTGCACAGCTCCCGGGACGTGAGTCATCAGAGAGCAGTTAGACAGAAAACAACAACTAAACTTCAGAAGCTAATAACTATTGAAAAGATTAAGATTTTTTAATGGAAGCAATTTACAAATCTGTTCAACTTTCCGGAGCCAGTTGATAAATAGAAAAAATTTTGGCCTGGAATACCCCTTTAAGCGTAAATAACTCTGGGATGCTTTTACTTTTTATTCTGATTCAGAGACTGTTTTTCGTGACATATTCCACTTTATGTCAGTGGTAAATTTTCGTCGATACTTGTATAATTTCTTGGTGAAAAATTCCAAAATTTAACTTGGATAATTTTGCATTACCGTATATACTCGAGTATAGGCCGAGTTTTTCAGCACGATTTTTCGTGCTGAAAACACCCCCCTCGGCTTATACTCGAGTGAACTCCCCCACCCGCAGTGGTCTTCAACCTGCGGACCTCCAGAGGTTTCAAAACTACAACTCCCAGCAAGCCCGGGCAGCCATCGGCTGTCCGGGCTTGCTGGGAGTTGTAGTTTTGAAACCTCCGGAGGTCCGCAGGTTGAAGACCACTGCGGCCTTCAACATCATCCAGCCCCCTCTCACCCCCTTTAGTTCTGAGTACTCACCTCCGCTCGGCGCTGGTCCGGTCCTGCAGGACTGTCCGGTGAGGAGGTCGTCCGGTGGGATACTGCTTCCGGGCTGCTATCTTCACCGGGGAGGCCTCTTCTAAGCGCTTCGGGCCCGGCCTCAGAATAGTCACGTTGCCGTGACAACGACGCAGAGGTGCGTTCATTGCCAACGTACTTCTGCGTCATTGTCAAGGCAACGCCTCTATTCCGGGCCGGAAGCGCGGAGAAGAGGCGCCCACGGTGAAGATAGCAGCCCGGACCACCTCCCCACCGGACAGCCCTGCAGGACCGGACCAGCGCCGAGCGGAGGTGAGTACTCAGAACTAAAGGGGGTGAGAGGGGGGCTGGATGATGTTGAAGGCCGCAGTGGTCTTCAACCTGCGGACCTCCGGAGGTTTCAAAACTACAACTCCCAGCAAGCCCGGACAGCCGATGGCTGCCCGGGCTTGCTGGGAGTTGTAGTTTTGAAACCTCTGGAGGTCCGCAGGTTGAAGACCACTGAGGGCGAATGATGAGAAGAGGATGATGAAGGGGGGGTGTGGGGATGATGAAGGGGGGGTGTGGGGATGATGAAGGGGGGGGTGTGGGATGATAAGGGGATGATGAAGGGGGGATGTGTGGGATGATAAGGGGATGATGAAGGGGGGATGTGCGGGATGATAAGGGGATGATGAAGGGGGGATGTGTGGGATGATGACAAGGGGATGATGAAGGGGGGGATGTGTGGGATGATAAGGGGATGATGAAGGGGGGATGTGTGGGATGATAAGGGGATGATGAAGGGGGGATGTGTGGGATGATAAGGGGATGATGAAGGGGGGATGTGTGGGATGATGACAAGGGGATGATGATGAGGATGTTAATGACGGGTCTGGATGATGACAGGGGGGGGTGAGGTATTTCCCACCCTAGGCTTATACTCGAGTCAATAACTTTTCCTGGGATTTTGGGTTGAAATTAGGGGTCTCGGCTTATACTCGGGTCGGCTTATACTCGAGTATATACGGTATTTTAACTTTGAAACTCTCTGCT
Organism: Hyla sarda; assembly: GCF_029499605.1. NCBI lineage: Eukaryota > Metazoa > Chordata > Amphibia > Anura > Hylidae > Hyla > Hyla sarda. The sequence continues at coordinate 462,944,912 of NC_079189.1, read as the reverse complement.
TGTAAGGAAAATGGATATCCCGGGAAAAAATCCACAACAATTCAACAAATTCGGGTTGGAAACCTTTATAAATACATGGGAGAGCTCAGAAATGTCGGGTTACGCCCCTTTTTCGGGTTTGGGAGAATCCATATCGGGTCCGTCGGGAAAAAATGTCGCAGACTGGCGCACGATGTCTGCGACATGTCGCAGACAAAGATGCGCCAAAAAAACCTGACAAAACAAGTCGGGTTTAGAATAGGAAATGAGGGCCAATATGTCTACTTTATGTTGACATCATAAAGTTGACATGTTTTTACTTTTGGAGGACATCAGAGGGTTTGAAAGTTCAGCTGCAATTCTCCAATTTTTCACAAAATTTTCTAAATTGGAATTTTTCAGGGACCAGTTCAGTTTTGAAGTGGATTTGGAGGAACTTCATATTAGAAATACCCCATAAATGACCCCATTATAAAAACTGCACCCCTCAAAGTACAGGGTGGGCCATTTATATGGATACACCTTAATAAAATGGGAATGGTTGGTGATATTAACTTCCTGTTTGTGGCACATTAGTATATGTGAGGGGGGAAACTTTTCAAGATGGGTGGAGATCATGGCGGGCATTTTGAATCCAACTTTAGTTTTTTCAATAGGAAGAGGGTCACGTGACATCAAACTTATTGGGAATTTCACAAGAAAAACAATTAAGGGCTTGGTTTTAATGTAACTTTATTCTTTCATGAGTTATTTACAAGTTTCTGACCACTTATGAAATGTGTTCAATGTGCTGCCCATTGTGTTGGATTGTCAATGCAGAGACCAGAGACCTTGGGGGCCATTCAACTGGCCCGCGACGACCAATCCACTTTCCAGGAAACTGTTCATCTAGGAATGCTCAGATGTGACACCCATAATGTGGTGGTGCACCATCTTGCTGAAAAAACTCAGGGAACGTGCCAGGTCCGAGCATTCCTAGATGAACAGTTTCCTGGAAAGTGGATTGGTCGTCGTGGGGCAGTTGAATGGCCCCCAAGGTTTCCCGATCTGATCCCCTTAGACTTTTATCTTTGGAGTCATCTGAAGGCAATTGTCTATGCTGTGAAGATACGAGATGTGCAGCATGTGAAACTACGGATATTGGAAGCCTGTGCTAGCATTTCTCCTGCGGTGTTGCAATCAGTGTGTGAAGAGTGGGAGAAGAGGGTTACATTGACAATCCAACACAATGGGCAGCACATTGAACACATTTTATAAGTGGTCAGAAACTTGTAAATAACTCATGAAAGAATAAAGTTACGTTAAAACCAAGCACATCATTGTTTTTCTTGTGAAATTCCCAATAAGTTTGATGTGTCACATGACCCTCTTCCTATTGAAAAAACAAGAGTTGGATTCAAAATGGCCACCATGGTCACCACCCATCTTGAAAAGTTTCCCCCCTCAAATATGCTAATGTGCCACAAACAGGAAGTTAATATCACCAATCATTCCCATTTTATTAAGGTGCATCCATATAAATGGCCCACCCTGCATTTAAAATGGCATTCAGAAAATGTGTTAACACAGTGTTAACAATGTGTTAGGTGTTTCAAAGGAATAGCAGCAAAGTGAAGGAGAAAATTCTAAATCTTCATTTTTTACACTCGCATCTTCTTGTAGACCCAGTTTTTGAATTTTTAACAAGGGGTAAAAGGAGATAAATCCCACCAACATTTGTAACCCAACTTCTCTTGAGTAAGGAAATACCTCATATGTAGATGTAAAGTGTTCTGCAGGCGCAGTAGAGGGCTCAGAAGGGAAGGAGCAACAATGGTATTTTGGAGAGTGAATTATGCTGGGCGGAGCATGTGAGCGGACGTACGAGACGCTGCTCTGACCACCCAGCTTAGCCAGCCAACTGAGACGTCATGAACCCTGTACCTGCATCAGGGCGTGGCTGCCGCGTTGGTGCGGAAGCTGCTGCTGTGAGGAGGCTGCAGCTGTGGTGGAGCCCTGGGCGTGAGGCAGTGCTTTGAGACCGGAGTGAAGGAGGCCGAGCGAGGGAGACTTTGTGGAGTAGCGGAGCAGTGAGGTGGTGGCTGATGAAGCGCCGGTGGTGGTGACTCGTGGGAAGCTGTGAGGAGTAGGAGCGAAGGAAGTTATGAACGGAGTGAAGTGGACACATGTGACGCTGGGCTTCGGAAATGGAGAGACGGGAGTGGTGAGAGGAGCCGAGCCCCAAACATAGCTGAAAAGCAATCTAAAACTCAGAGCAATTGAAGTAACACAGATATTTGCCGAAGCTTAACATTTACAACTGTGGGGGACTGTTGCTGGAAATTTTGTTATTCAATCTAAAAATTTTATCAGGGGGTGTGAAAATCTGTGTAATTCAGGATCCTCCTAATTAATAGCCAACAAGCTACCCTGCTACTTGCGTTCCCACTGACAGAACAATTGTACTGTAATTCCAAACATTGTTGAACGTTAAGATTGAATGTACAACTAGCTGCTTTGTTTGGAGATTTATTTCACTGATAACTTTGGTGTACTAATATCAATTTTTGGCTATAAATGTAATATCTATATAAAAGCTGCAAACAACTGCTGAACTCTAGAACTGATACATCTCAAAGATTAACTGACTGCTTTGTTTGGGGACTTCCTTCACTTTGACACATTAACATCAACTTTTGGCTATACATCTAACAATTATATAAAAGCTGCAACTAATTGCTGAATTCTAGAATTGTTATGCTGTAAAGACTAGCCCTTTTTTCTTTTTGTGTTCTAATATCCAATAACAGACCCAGGTGCTATCTAATATTGCATTAACAGCAAGTCTGGGTTAGAAATTAACATTGTGCTGCTAAGGATTTGGACAGAGAGCCTTTCCCCGGGTGTTGAACCCAACTCGTTGAATTGTAAAAAATGTATGTACTTTAATGATTAACTGCTTCTTTCCAGAGGTTCAATATTTTATAACAGGATGATGGATTTCTATTCTAGTACTCGAATACCTAATTCATATTTACCCTATTTATCGGCGTATAACACGCACCCCATTTTAACAGGGAGATTTAAGTAAAAAAAAAAAAATGAAATTTAAAATAAATGACTTGGACTAAATGCCACATCATCCCCCCAACTTTGTTTTCTTCTGCCACATCATTCCTTCCCTTTTATCAGTCCCTGTGCCACATTTACCCCTCTCATTGCCACCCCCCATGTCTCATCATCCCACCATGTCTCAATATATCCCCGTCATAGACCACCACTAGCCATACAGACATTAAGCCTTTAGTGCCTCCCCCACCATCATTTCCCCCCATCTCATCATCCCCCACCCTGTCTCATCATGTCCCCCATCATTTCCCCCCCTCATCATCCCCCACCCTGTCTCATGTCCCCCATCATTCCCCCTGTCTCATCATCCCCCCATCATGTTCCTCCTATGCTATTCTTCCCCTCCCTCATCATTCCCCCTTTTCCCTGCTTTTCATAGTTTTTTTATTTGCCCTACCTGGCTGCGCTTCGGCTGTCTTGCGGGCTTCGGTCAGTGAAGCAGATGAGTGACGTCCTCTCCCGGCTTCTCTGCGCGGCATCAGGGACGTCACTTTTCATTTCCTGTAACTGCCGCTAGTCAGAGTTCGGAGTGCGGCGACTACAGGAAATGAAAAGTGACGTTCCCTGATGCCGCGCAGAGAAGCTGGGAGAGGACGTCACTCATCTGCTTCACTGACCACACAAAAAAAAAACTATAAAAAGCAGAGAAAAGGGGGAATGATGAGGGAGGTGGAAAGTAAGAAAAATTAAAAGCAGAGCAGGGAGAAGCCATCGCTGGTCACTGATTTAAAGTGGCCGCGGCCGTGCTGCTAATACTAAACAAGCAGCTGCTGCTGCGGCAGCTTTAAACCAGTGACCAGAAGATTTATCGGCGTATAACACGCAGGCAGGCTTTTTGCCTTAAAGTTAAGTTTTAAAAGTGAGTGTTATACGCCGGTAAATAGGGTATATGATTCCATAATGAAGGGCAGTAACTGAGGCTAATTGTTGTGATAAATAACGGTAGGGTCAGAGGGACCAACTGGTCGGGGCAGTTTTTGTAGAAAGGAGAGGAAATAGTAGAAGAAGTTGGTCTTGGAGGTCAGGACAGTGGGGGGGGGGGGGGGAGAAGAATGCAGGGAAAGAGAACTTGGCACCCAACTGCATGTCAGGGGGTTGGACATCAACCCGTCAGAAGGAGAAGGGAGATGGTGCGGTGGGCGGAGGCTCAATGGAAAAATTCTTTCAATCTCCAGGGATTAAGGGGGGGAAAAGTGTTAGAGTTGGAAAGGGAAAAAAAATAATTATAATAGCAGCAGGAAATTCTGAGGAGGCGATAGAAGAAGATAATCAGGAGGAAGAAGGAACTAAAGCTGCTAACTAATGCTCAGCAAAATATTTGAGGGGGTAGAAAAAACAAATGAAGCATTAAGGGAGGTTCAAAATCAGATAGGGGAAGACAAGATGATACTGTAGTATTAAGACAGGACTTCCAAAAAAATTAGGGAAAAGGCTGAATGAGGTAGAAGATGAAGCCAAAGGGGAAAACTTTTTTTTTTTTTTTCAACTGGTGCCAGAAAGTTAAAGAGATTTGTAAAATCACTTCTATTAATTTTTAATCCTTCCAGTACTTTTTAGGGGCTGTATACTAAAGAGAAATCGTAAAAAGGAATGCATTTCCACTCATGTCATGGCCACAGTGCTCTCTGCTGACCATTTTAGGAATGGTCCAGAGGAGCATATGTTTGCTATGGGGATTTTCTCCTGCTCTGGACAGGAGAATTGCAATTTACTACTGATATGCCAATTATATTCCCAGAATGATGACCCAGAGTATAGCCAAAACAAAAAAATATGGCTGCCCCAAACCCTATGCTGGACATGGTGGATTATCAGTGTAATGCAGGCATTTCCGTATGGCCTCGAACGTTCCCCATGTCATGGCCATACTGTAGAGTGGGGTCTGGTAGAGAAGGTCCCCACTCCAGTACTGCCTGACATTGTTTTTTTTTTGACTAGGCCCATATGCAGTACCAGGGCGGGTGCGGGGCGGCAGAGTGTGTGTGTGTGTGTGTGTGTGTGTGTGTGTGTGTGTGTGTGTGTGTGTGTATGTATGTATGTGTGTGTTTGGGGCAAACTCTAACGGTGTGTGAAAAAAAAATTGCAGCGTCCGAAGCCCTAATAGGGCCTGGGTCATGCTCCAAAATGTGTGGCGGACCCTTGAGGAGGTCGGGGAAAAAGATGTTTTAAATTTCCCCCCCATCTCCTACCTTTCCATCCATACAAACTCACCCTGCACTAAGAATGGCAGGACGCCACTTCTTCTGCCCTGAGGGGCACAGCTCTGGTCAGAGAGGGGTCCCTGGCTTCTTCTCTCAGCTCTGCCCACTGACTGAGCTTGGTGGGCTGGCAGAGCTGAGAGAAGGAGACATTAACCCCTCCCCTGCCGACCAATAGCAGCTCATCTGGGGAGGTGATGTGATCGCCACCTCCCCCCCCCAGCAACAGGATGTGATTGGCAGTGTATAGTACACCGCCGATCACCTTCTAATTCCCAGTCATCGGGTCACACGTATGACCGGAATTGCCGCAGATCGCCAGTGTGAAGTCTCAGGACCCCCCAGGCGTTGTCACGGAATGTCTGCTGAGCAGCGGGGACCGGAATTTAGACGGGCATACAGGTACGCCTTGTGTCCTTAAGTACCAGGACGTCGGTGTCCTTAACGGGTTAAAATAACCTATCCCCTATATTTCTACAGAAGTTTTATTTACTCATGGTATAGAATGCCTAGGATAACTGCACTGTAAAAACATTTAATCACTATCCGATTTAATGTAACTAACCTCACAGGTTCCCATTAGTCTTTATGGACGTGCAGACAAATGTTCGGTATATATTTTATTAAATACCTCATATTTACAATATTTAAAATAGTTTTCTACAGTTGGTATGCCTTACAGTACAACACAAGCGGCTTCATTCATAGCTCTTTCTCATCCTTCTGCTTTTTTGAATGTTGATCTAAGCCGACATCAGCACTGATCTTAGGTCATCAGAAAATTACCTGCTGTTTAAATGAAGTTTTTATGCTTAGAATTTTTTGTAACATTTTTTTATTTTTTTCCCCGTTATACATCTATATTTGAAATTAATCTTGAAATCCTGAGTTTTTAGTTTGGCCACTAGGCCTAAAACTGAAGTGAGACCTTCTGTTTTATCTGTGATGAGGAAGCTGCTGGAAAGTGATCTGTACAGCATTATTGTAAGGCTAGGATTCCACTGAGGTTTTTGTCTTTCGTATTTTAAGGCTTAAAAACGCCAGGAAAACTGCCACATTTTTCTGAGGTTTTTGCATTTTTTTTGGCTTCCTTGGCATTTTTTTCAAAATGTGTTGGGTACCAAAAACAATAAGTAAATAAATAAAAAGGATGCAGTAGGGATGGAAAAAAGTGTATCTAACGAAACTTATTTTTATAACGACATTTAAAAAAAAAAATTTTTTAACAGGGATCAATTTATATGGACGGGCAGGGAACTAAAAATGTAGCCAACAATAATAAAAATGTAGAAAGGGGCCATTTAAATGTAAAAATAATTTTTTATAATTAATTTTTTCTTTATTAGTAATGTATTTTAATAATGTCTTTAATAAAGTGTGTGTGTTTTACTTTTATTTCCCCTCAATTTTTTACATTTTTAGTAGTACCTGTACTAATAGACAGATTGCCGCGGGTGTCACTCCTGACACCTGATGCGATTATCCTATCTATTGCAGAGATGCGGAGTGGCTCTCTACTGCGCTCGCATCTCTACAGTATACTCCGGACGGCCAGTGATGCGAAAAAAAACATCACTCATTCATATTTTCCGTCCAGAGTGGTGATTGGCCGGATGGTGGCAGCCAATCCCCGCTCTCAGTGGGAAATATGAATGAGTGATGTTCTATTCACATCACTGGCCAGCCAGAGTATAGAGCAGAGATGCGAGCACTGTAGAGAGCCACTCCGCATCTCTGCAATCGATAAGACAATCGCTTCAGGTGTCAGGAGTGACACCCGCTGTGATCTGTCCTTAATTGCAAGTACTACTGCTCCTAACATGGAGTACACACAGCTCCATGCTGGGAGCTGAAGTACCTGCATTAATAGACAGATCGCAGCGAGTGTCGTTTCTGACACCTGCTGCAATCTGTCGATTAATGCAGGTACTACTGTCTCCATCACTTATTTTTGGATCGCTAAAGTCCAAAAAAGAATAAAAACCACCTGCAAAAACACTAAAGTTAAAACCCACATGTCGTTTCTTGGCGTTTTTTTTTTTATTTATTTTTATTTTTTGCTCTCAGACTTATATGGGAGAAAAAAAGTCAAGATTTTCCCCCCCAAAAAAGCCTATGTCTCAACAAGAGGTCGTTTTTGAAAAACTGCTAAGGAGCCAAAAAGAGCTGAAAAACACCCAAAGGATTAAAAAAAAATTAAGAAATAAAAACGCCAAACTGAAAAACATCAAGTGGATCTGACATTTTGCAGTTCACTATTGAACTAATCTTTTATCAGCATTTTTGCATGTAGTTGAATCCTAGCCTAAAAGAAGACATCAGTGTACAGATTAGACAGGATCTTCACAAAAGCTAAAGCTCAGCCTCCCCGTTCCTGTAGAATAACCTCCATAAAAGTCACAAAGCACACTCCGAAGCCTTTCCGAATTATGTCAATGGGACAGCTTGTGTCTTTTGTGGTCCATATTCATGGGGCTTGCATTAAGGCATTTCTCCATTTGCTGTTAAGAACAGCTCAGAAAAGATGGCAGCCCCCATAATATACAAAATCTAAAGTTAATCTTAATGACAATAACAATTTAAACTTCATCTCTATTTAGCCTAAATTTTATTTAAGAGCTTAAAGAAACAGACCAAAAATCTTAAATACCTACTTTGGTAATCAGGATCTGTCTAGACAGTACATGTATAAGGTGAACACTTCCATTTCTTTCCCCAACTAACAGAAATCTTCCTTCGTAGCAAAGGCCAACAACATCTACTTCAGTATCTGCAATAGTAATAATAACAATCATTAATTTATATACCACCAACAATTCAAATGATTAAAAAAAAAGCCCTGTTGACGTGTGTCGGAGGGTCTGCTATGAGCTTCTATCACTAATTCTGAAATAAATAAAAATGGTAGACAAAGTGATGCAGCAAGCAATCATAGGAGGCCTGAGGAAGGTTCATATGACCTAAATATTGCAAAGTGTAAAATATAAGGGGACACTGATCATGGTGATGCTGCCTTGGCTTCTCTTTACTATAGAAGTTAAAGGGGTATTCCAGGCAAAACCTTTTTATATATATCTCAACTGGCTTCGGAAAGTTAAACAGATTTGTAAATTACTTCTATTAAAAAATCGTAATCCTTCCAATAGTTATTAGCTTCTGAAGTTTTCCGTCTAACTGCTCAATGATGATGTTACGTCCTGGGAGCTGTGCATGATGGGAGAATATCCCCATAGGAACTGCACGGTATGTGAGTCATCAGAGAGCAGTTTGACAGAAAACAACAACTCAACTTCAGAAGCTAATAACTATTGGAAGGATTAAGATTTTTTAATAGAAGTAATTCACAAATCTGTTTAAATTTCTGGCACCAGTTGATTTAAAAAAAAAAAAATGTTTCACATGTGTGCCACAGCCTCTAGCCTGTGTATACTAACATAACCAGTCATACTAACACTCCTTTTAGCTAAATGTTTTATAAGCATGAAAATACAAGATTTAGATACAAGACATATTCCTTTCTATATATAAAATTTCTTTCTTATGAATAATTACAAAAAGGATTATTGGCAGTTATATTATGTAAAAGCTGGCACTTGAATCCTTTTTGATAAGGAGATGGTTTACATATGTAGGCTTTATTAACCTGACATATGCTCCTGCGGAGATTAGATTGCCCATAGATATTAGTCTTATCATTAGCCTAAGTCAGGAATTTCGTTAATATAATTTATTTTATTGACCGTACCTCTGGTAGCTACCGCACCCGACGTCTGAACATGTTCCAATCTTAGGAACGGAGTTCTAATGATTGACAGGGAGGCAGCGCCCCCATTGACGGCATCATAGGGAGCGCCCTCCAGTGACGTAAAAAAGGTGCGCGCGGGCTTCAGTTAGACGCCGGCGTGTTCACCATACACGCACCAGCTCCGGACACCGCTCCGGCACTCGCTGCCATTGCAGCGTTTCTTGCGTGCATCTCTATCAACAAACTGTAAGTACATCTGGAACAATACTATGGTCTCCATACTACACACTTGTCTGTATGGCGTCTCTATAGATATCTAATGTAGGCATATTGCCTTTACAGCACCCGGTGGTCTCTCAAGCTAGCCCACTATCCACACATGATCGTGAGAACAAGCCCTAAATCCCTGTCAAGCATGATTCCTGGTGAGTTACAACATGTTGCTAAGGGAGATTTTTGTGTTTATTCTAGGTTGCGCCCAGGACCCTGAGGGGAACAAACGGTGGATAACTGATCGCTTTAAGCTATTAGAGAGACACAGGCAGTGACACACCATATTCTTGTATATTATTTCA